>NC_081409.1:261545245-262238646 GCF_030272615.1 Cryptomeria japonica | reverse complement strand
TGCTAATTAATGTGCAAAAGCGTTAAACCCTCGCGAAAGCACTAAAACTGTTTGTCAAAGATGCCAAAACGCAAAACAAAAGCATCAAAGCGCAATCTGTACGTGAAAATTATAAAAAAAATCACAAAAACAAAAGGTTGTGTGTTCGATTCACGTCAGGTTCACCAAATGATGCACGTCAAAAGGGGCACAAGGCACAAAAGACAAGTTCAAATGTTAGTAAATTAGTCACAACCAAAATAAACACAAATGAACTTAAAAACCTTAACATGCATATCAAGAGAGATATAAAGCACACAATAAGCAACATACATAAATGAAAAAGGGAAAGAAAACCCTCCAAGATGCTCCCCAAAATGCTCATAGATATTCCTCCCTTGTTCCTCTCCTCTCCAAGTCCCGCATGAGTGTAGCTCTCAGCTTTTTGCACTATCCATGGATGTCATATGAAGATTCAAGATGGATGTAAAAATGAAAACAAATGCTTATGCAAGTGTAAATGATTTACTATGAGAAAGCACCTAATTAGTCTATGCAAATCTTAGAATAATAACAATGCAAATGCTTCTTAATGCTCTCTAAACTGACTATAAGTTTGATGCACAAAAGACTTCTGATCCTAAAAATGAAGAATGAGAGCTCTATTTATAGGAGAAATAGGGCAATGGACATGGTCAAGATTGAGTAATCTTAACAAGGGCTAGGATTGATGGGTTTATGATCCATGTGATGGCTTTCAACCCAATCCCATGATGACAAATGTCAATATGAGATGGCTTGAGAGGAGAGGGAAGAAGCATTAAATGCTTGAGATGACATGAAGGTTACCTTGGGAGGGTTTGGTTATGCTTGAGTTAGTGAATAAAGCTTTTATCCAATGAATAATGCCTTTATCCAATGGGTAAACTCTTGTGCAAGAGTTAGTGGGGATAACCATGGTCAAAGCAATGAATGCTTGAAGAGACCCATGAGTTAAATGAGGGTTGAGTTAGAGGAAAAGCCTCTAACCATGTGGGTGAGTTGAGTTTAACCATAAATGGTTATGTAAGAGCCATAAATGGTTTAGAAGACTTTGGGGGTTAACTTGTTGAAGGATAAAAAGTCTTTAATGCACTTCAAAGACTTTTGAGGCTTTGAGAAGTGACTTCTCTTTTCTTAGGAATGTGACAATAATTAGGGAGGGGGATTAGGCTAATTTGGAATCGATTAGAAGAATCTATAAAGGGTCGAAGAGGCAAGTGGGTTTGGTGGGTAAAAGAAAATAGGAATTTATTTAGAAATAAAATCTATTTATTGGTGCAACTTGCATTTGTAAGAGAATGCAAGTGAGGGGGGGAGTTTAGAGATTTAAATAAATATTTATTTATTTAAATGAGGAAATGGGTTAATTTAAACAAATGTGTTTTATTCATTTAATTAATTGTTAGGGTGTGGTTTAATGAATTAATTTAAATAAATTGAATAATTTATTTAATTAATAGGAGAAGAGGTTTAAGATGAATTAATTAAATATCAATTTAATTAACTATTGTTAATGGTTAAATAATCAAATAAATACTAAATATTCATTTAATTAAGTGGACATATTTATGTGTCTACAAGAACAAAAGCATATTTTTTTGTTTTTCGAAATTTAAAATTTAAATTTTGGGTGAATTTTCAAGCAATTTTTGGCAATTTTGATAAGTTTATAATTTTTAATGCGTTTCAAGAAAAGAGAATTTTAAATGTCTATCATGCAATTGTAAGTTTTAAAATGTGGTAAAGATGGTTTACTCTGTGGAATGTCGAATTAAACCTATTGGAATACTGTTAAAAATGTTGCCAAAAAGAGTTTTTGTGCATTGTCTTTCAGGTGTGTTCAAAATTGAAAAAAAATGAATATTTCATGTAAATTATGATGTTTGGAAATGTGAGATTGTATGTGTGCTTCATAAAATGTTAAATAATATCTATTGTAAACATGCCATGTATTTCTACTAAAAAGTGTGGTTGTGCATTACTTTTTTGTTCATCTTCTAAGTGGGAATTATGATGATTTTATGTTTTGTTTCCATTCTTGAGCTACTTCTGAGAGTTTAGAGGTTTTAATTCTTATGTGGTCACTGGGTGACCTTGGATTGTTGAGCGGAAGGATTACCTCATCTCATGTGAGAGGTATTGAAAAATTTGTTTGGCCTACACCTGAGGCCATTATGGTAACTTTATTGTATCCTTCTGCATTAGCCCATTTGAATGATTTTTATGATACCTATGTTAATCTTATGATCGTGGTTCAATATTTATTGTGTGATGTGTATTATGAATTTTTACTCTCTGATTGGAGTGAGACCCTCTTCCCATGTGTCATATGTGTGTGTGAGTTATGGGTCTTGTGACACTACCTAGCATGGGGAAATGGATTTTTTTGGTTTCACATGGTTGGGTAGTGTGGTAACTAGTGTTGGGGATCAAAGTTTCAAGGTCCATGGATTGCGTTGGCTCCTTGGACTCCTCCCTTCTATTGGAGTAATAAGGTTATTTACTTAATTAATTAAATCATATTGATTTATTAATTAAGTCACCTTTTACTATATTTTCACTTAAGCTAAATTTAGGAAGCTAAACTTAGGCCCATTAATAATTAATTCATTATTAATTATTAATTTCTTTTAGGGTTTATGTTTTTAGGTTTTGATCTCCTTTTATAAGGATTGATCCCTTTGTAATCTTAACGCTGATTATCAATATTGCATTATTTTGCTCTAGGGTTTCAAAGCAACTTTTATGTTTTGTGTAAATCTTCCATTTTTGTGATAGGTTATTTGCATACATGTGTTCACTGGGTTTTGTGAGGTTGTATTCACAACTTTAACATAGTATCAGAGCTTCAAACCTAATGCTTTCTTGTTCGTTTGATTGGAAGTTTCTACCTATAGTAGGTTTTTTGTGAAATTTGGGTTGATTTAGACCTCACCATTGAATCCGACACGTGTGAAATAGTCAAGATTGACCTCTTGTTTGTCAATTTTTTATTCATGGGGCCCGATTTGTGAGGGTTTGAAGAATCGGTTTTTTTTCCTGATCCAGGGGGCACCTGATTTTTCAAAGCAATTTGGACAAAAAAAAGGACCTCACAATTGGATGCAGGAGGTTGATTCCATAAATTTTGATATATAATTTGTCTATTTTTGGTGACACGAGCATCAGGGGCAAAATTATTCTCTATCTCGGGCGTATTGTCGTACAGCCGCCTGCACGCACTTCGAAAAAAATTCAGGTTTTTTTTTTCAGTTTTTCCAAAAAAAAACAATCAAAAAACTTTTATGTAAAACAATTTTTTATAAAACAAAAATCCATGAGGGAGGCATACTCGTGTTGCAGTCCGTACGAACTGCAGTGGTCCAGTGGTTGTTGCCCATGCATCTTGGTGAGATGGAGCACTTACCATATGGACACTCTTGCATTCCTATTTCTAGAGGCAGCCTTCCATTTTTCACTTGATTAGTTCTTTAGAGTATTGGCACCTATATTTTCAACTAGCATTTTTCTCTTGCATGGTTGAGCAGTGTCGTTGGGGTCACTCATGCAGATTCATTTGCCATCTGTATCTTCGACTACCAAATGATTTGTCTTTGTTTTCCATTTGATTATTCGAGTAGTGTTGTTGGGAGCACTCATGCAGATTGTTGCCTACTTGATTTTGATCATCTTTTGTTTTAGAGGAGGTTTTTATTTTAGCATCACAGTAGTCATTCTATGACAACGATTGCAACTTCTTCATGCTTCAATGTTTCTTCATGCTCGTCTTTTGTTCCTATCTTTTGGAACATTCTTGTTTGGAGGCTTCTTAGTCCTTCACTTGTGTTTCTCTTCTTGGAGAGGAGTTTTGTTCCCACAGGGTTTTCTCCTTTTCTCCACTTTACAAAGATTTCATTGTACTTGGGTACCTCATTAGGCTTTGTTGCCAGGACCCATTTTTTTGCTTGCATGCATCTAGTCCTTAGCTTTTTTAGCTTCTCCCTAAGTTCATCTTAAGGGGGGGTGTTGGAGTAATAAGGTTCTTTACTTAATTAATTAAATTATATTGATTTATTAATTAGGTCACCTTTTACTTTATGTTTACTTAAGCTAAATTTAGGAAGCTAAACTTAAGCCCATTAATAACTAATTAATTTCTTTTAGGGTTTATGTTTTTGGGTTTTGATCTCCTTTTATAAAAAAAGATCCCTTTGTAATCTTAACACTGATTATAATTATTAAATTATTTTACTCTAGGGTTTCAAAGCAACTTTTGTGTTTTGTGTGAATCTTCCATTGTTGTGACAGGGTATTTGCATGCAGGTATTCACTGGGTTCTGCGAGGTTGTATTTCACAACTTTAACACCTTACATTTACTTTGCGTTTAATTTCATTTTTATGCAAAAAGTTTAATTGAGGACATTTGAGTCCTATTATTTTGTAATTGTAATGTTTATTTAACCTCCTTATTGGATGGAATATAATCATGCTACATGTGGTACTAGTCAATTGTATTAATGTTTTTTTAGGTGTATCAATGTTGGTACTGAGAACACATGCTTCCATGTATGTCTTTTAAAATTTTCATACACAATTAGATAAAATGAGCTTATGAATCTTTGTTTGGGCTTTAAAATGGTATATAATCTATTTGCAATGATTTTCCTACCCTCTAATGGGTGTCACATCCCACCACCCATTCTCGGGAATCCATGTGCAATATTGGTCACCACAGGGCAACTGAAATTATTTCAAGCTATGGCATCTAATCCCATGTGTCGTCCAACAAGCCCTTCATCTGCTTCTTTAAGTATGTGTAGTATTTCGTCATGCATGACACACCGCCTCAATACATGGTCAAATCCCATTTGATACAATAACTCATTAAATATGAGCTACAAGGTTTTTCTCTTGAGGGCTAACTTCCTTCTCTCTCTTAGTGGTATCTCCTGAAAAGTTGAAGTAGACAAATATTCTTTGATATTCTCAAACCAAGGAGGAAATGTTGCAATCTAGAACATACGAGCATTTGCAAAATCTTCATTTACACCCTCGGGTAGTTCACCTGACTTAACCCTTAATAATTGGTCAAGTATAACATGACTATTCCTTGGTCAAACAATAATGATAAATATGATCTCTTGTAATAATAATAGCCACCTACTTACTCGACCTTGAATGATTGGCTTGTTGATCAAGTACATGAGGGTTTGTTGATCGACGTAGAAGGTAAAAAGTGTTGTTAGTAGATAATGTCCCCACTTGTGTGTATAATAGACCATTTTTAGTGGTTCCTTATCAAGCGTGTTGTAGTTATTTTATATCTTTTACATCAATCGACTAGCTAAGAAAACTGGATGTACAATCCTTGAGGTCCCACTTGTGTGAATATTGATTTGATTGCATAGTTGGATGCATTGACATGTACATGGAACTCCTTCAATCTAGGTATGCTAGGATTGGCGAACTAATTAAGGTGTACCTTTAGTTCATTGGAGGCCTTCTCTTGATCCCAAGTCTATGTAAATGCTTGGCCCGTTCTTGCACATCGAGTGAGTATGATTCTGAGAAAAAAAAATTATAAACCTCTTGTAATAGAAAACATGACCCAAGAATGCTTTGACTCCTATGACATTTTGTGGTGCTTCCATTTGTATGATCGCCCTTATCTTGCTTGGGTCAATCTTTACTCTAGATTTACAAACTATATGCCCAAGCAGTTTACCATGTGATACCACGAATCGACACTTCATTGGGTTCAAAGCCAACCATATTTATCTACATTATTCCATGCATTCCCCGAGATGTTTCAAGTGTCTCTTGATCATTATAGATTCACTAATATCCAAGAACACTTTAAAATTCTCGACCAACATTTTATTAAAAATGTACAAGATTATTTGAAAGGGATAAAGTATTGCATAATCTAAATGGCATACGATTGTATGCATACACCCCATCTTTGATCGCAAATGTAGTATTTAACTTGTCCTCCTCTCTTAGGGTTATTTGATTGTACCTGAAGAACCCATCTATGAATGAGTAGATCCCATGGTTTGTAACCACTTCTAGGATCAAGTCAATGGAGGGGATTATAAATGGGTCTTTAATGGTAAACGCATTCAAACTTCTAAAGTCTACACATTCAAATTTGTTCATGCTTCTTCAATGAGATAACTATCAAGGAAACTTAATCACTAGCCTCGACCTTAATAATTATGTTGACCTCCAATACCTTTTCTACCTCTTCCTAGGCTTTCATGACATAGTTCTCGTTCATTTTATAGGCCAACTTTCATACAGGTTGTGCTTATGATACCAAAGGAATTGTGTATACACAACTCCAAAGTTATCCCTTTCAAGTCCTTGTACATTCATGCAAAGGTGTCTTTGTATTCCATTAAGATTTTGAATGTCATTGCTTTAAATACTAGGTCCTAATTATCTTCGACGATGATCGTTCATGGATTGCCTTTTCCCAAATTCACTTTCTTCACTCTCGACTCCTACTTGAACATTGTATCACACTCAATGTTATGGATTGGCAATCATCTAATTTGGCTACTCCCTCCTTGTACTTCATATTCCGAATAGAAACGTCGAATTTGTTGTCGATTGATCTTCTCTTCAATTTCCTTGATCTACAACATGTTGCAATTGAGTCGGAATACTTTGTAGTCTTCCAATTGCCAGTGAAAGAGTTCATTTAAGCAAATTGTTTCATCCCTAGAACAATGTTGGAGGTCAAGAACTCCCTCGCCATCCAATTCCATGAAACTTCATCCTTCTTGCATCCTTGTTTCTCCCCCTTTTGACTGCAAATCAAAGGAACCAATCTCTTCACTCACCATCTAGTTCCTCAAGTCAATGGCATACTTCCTCCCTTTGTTATATATCGAGGGGGTATTTCATTTCTAATTGTGATCCACCTTGGTTGCAACCAACCATCTTCCCAACAATGCATCGTATGCTTTCTTCTACAATGAAATGACTACAAAATTTAGCAAGAATTGTTGGGTTTCAATTGTTACCTTTTGTGTCATTATTGTCCCTAATGATGTGATTCCATGTTGATCTCCACTTACTAGTTAGAAGGTTGATGGCTAAATGGTTGGCTTTCTGAGGCATTTCCATGTATCCTACAACAATACATTTACTCTCGATCCTCCATCAACAATTGTATTTTTCAAAAAAAAAATTCAATGATCTACATTTGTATTGCAATGGACTTCTTCCCAATGTTCGCTATAACAACATCAAATCAATGCCTTATTCTCCTTGTGGTACAATTATATTATCAAGTCTATACTCATATCTTCTTGTCTCTCATTTTGATTGTGACCAAATGTGTTGGTAATTATCACTCTCAATTGTGGCATACTTTGAAGGTTTGTCACCTTCATTGGTATAGTTGTTTGGAGCACCTGTCGTACAATGTTCTTCTCTGACTCTGATTGTAAGGAGGTACTTGCATTTTCATTAGAGGTCCTTCATCCCTTTGTCATCACTTGCTCTAATTTTTCTTTTGCTTCTCAAAGTCAATACTTCTTCATATGACGGTTTGGGTATATGGCTTTCTTTGTTTGTGCTCTAGTGATCACTAGAACTACCTCGTCTTGTTCTTCCATATCCAACATATTAATAACTCTTTGTTTCAAGCAATTGGTGTCTTCATGGTCACCTAGTCCACACCATTTGCACATCCTCACTTTGTTCTAGTTTCTCTAGCATTCCCTAGCATAGTGTCCCCATTTGTTACATTTACAACATTGGATCATCGACCTATCCTTGGCATCATATTGGATTCTACTTCTTGGTCTACTATTGTTGAACTAATTATTATTTCCCAATCTATTATGGTATCCGTCGAGATACATTAATATTGTTATTTATTAGTTTTGGTGGTGTGGTTGGTGGGTTCAATTGTTTCCCCATGTGAAGAGCACTTGTGTACTTGTCATGAGGTTATATGGGCATTCCTTGATGTCCCATCACTTGGCAAATGATGCAAAACAACTTTTTTGGACAATTTATTTTAGTGTGACCTTCAACTTTGCATTCAGTACACCATAATTATTTACTCTATTTAGTAATCCCTTTCTCGACTTTGAGCTCCTTCATCATCCTCATCATATCTCTTTGTAGGGCTTCAACCATCTTTGATTTGTCGTCACATTTTTCTTTAATGCTCTCGCCATCTTGACTTCCACTTCCCTTGAGAGGGTGTCTTGTCTTCACTCCCTATGTCCATCGTCCAATTATAGGCATCGACAAATTTCATTTTCTTATGTAGTGAAGGGATCAATCCTTCAATGGACCATCATTTCTTTTAATCCATTCACCAACTAGTTTTCCAACTTCAACAACAATTCTTTACGCCTACGATTATAGGCTCTTCCATTCTCATGTTTTCCTTGCGTAATATTATAAATCTTTGCTATGATCTCGTTGTCATCCTAAAACAATATAAATTTTGCCTTGAATGTTTTCTTTAGTTCATCCCATGAGGATTTGGACTATGCATCAAGTTTTGTAAACCAATCTATTATTATGCCTCGTAGCAATGATTTGAGTGCTCTCAACCAATAATCTTTGTCCTCTTATTCACTTGCTATGTTTACAATGTCGAACAAGATCCCCAAATCCATTCCCCGTAAACTTTGAGAGTTCCTATCTTTCTACACTTTGACTCATTGGGGGAGTCATCGTTCTCCTTCCCTAATGTGTTCCTTATGCCTTAAACTTAATTGGACTATTTTGATTTCTATATTTTACCTCTGTCTACACAGCACCCATATTGTACTATTGACTGTGTTAATTAATTAATTAATAATTAAAATATAACAATCGTTTATTTTTTAATTAATTATTAAATATGATCAATAGTACAACATGGATGGTGGATAGACGTCTCCCTATATTTTGATACTGACTTGCACTCTTCACTGCGTACAAATCCTCTAACTATCCTCTTTCAACATTTCTTGCACTCGGGTTGTCATCAAGGTCGTTTATATGCTCCTTTCTTTTGGGGGTCTTCAACTCAATTCCTCAAGTCTTGGTTTTTTTTTTTAATGAATAGCTCTTTGTTACAACATATGTTATTTTCAAATTTTTTCAATTAATTCATTTCTAGGGTTTCCTTCTTCCTCATCTTCGTTTGACATTTACTGTATGAATAGATTTCTCGCTTAATCAACGAAGTCTTTGTATGCCTCTTTAGGAAGTGGTAGGCGCGCTTGACTATCTCCTCCTACTCTCCCTTCGTATGTTCTTTGGTTAAAGCTTTTCCTCTCTCCTCAACTACGACTTCGGGCTTCGACTTTTGATCCATCGGTGGGCTTGGACTTTCAATTAGAAATTCTTCAATTCATTCAACAATCCTCAGTCGTTTTCCTTGCTCTCTTATCTAGAAATCTTACAATTCCTTATGTTAATTCATAGCCGCTTAGAATACATTTCCTATCTTTGTCAGGTTGTACAGGCATTAATTATCGAGAGTACATTTCCTACGAGTATCGCGTTCCTCTTCCTCTCTTTGATTCCTCTCTTCCTATTATAGCATTTGTTGCGTGCATTGTTCTTGATCCCTCTAAACCCGAAGGTATTACAAAATTATGAAAGTGCATGCAATGAGCCTTGGTTGTTTGTGTAGAAGATGATCAACCTCTCTTCTAAGAGCTTCCCTCCAAACATGTTATTTTAACGAAATATCCCACTTCACCAAATCTTGTGTAAGTTGGTCTTCCCTTGGCTTGCACAAGTTTGTCGGTCAGTTGTCCCATTACATCGCCATGATTCTCGACCATATATTATATTTTGCCAAGGTTCCAGGATGCTATGGCACCAAATGTTTACTCACTAACTCTACTTGAACGAGCATCAAAGAAGTAAACAAAATAACAAAAAATAGTAATAATTCATAGCAATGCTTCCACCAAGACATGTCGTTTAATTCATTCATAAAATTTGCAATAGATATAGGAGTTTATGAATGCAATCCCAACTGAATACAATGAAAAATATATAGAATAGCCAATGGTTGTTGAGAACTCCAACCGTCAACAACTACCAACTAACAACAATTGTAAGGAACTCCTTAATTACAAAGCAGCTACTTTTATTATCTATGTGCTACATTTCCTACAACCAAGGTAATATAAAAATATATACGATGCTGTTTTATACCTTACCAGCAGCTTGGTAGAAAAAAGGGTATATAATCTCACTTGCTATGCTGATTGCTGATTATTTGGGCATTTAGGCATGTGGTACTCTGCAAAATTCCATTGACAACAAAAGAATGCTTGGGAATTTAGGCATGTGGTGCTCTACAAAATGCCATTGACAAACAAAATAATGTTTGCATTAGTTGGAACCATATTTGTCTTTAAGCCTAAAACGTATTACCCTGAGCAGCAAGTTAGGTGGGAATGTATCATATAGAAATGTACCTGCATCTAATATTCGAAAATACTAGCATCCCAAAATATGAAAAAGCAATTAACTCCTCTGTTAGATTCTTATCTCAGTTCTTGTTTGTAACATCATTCTTGGTCACTGTTATTTCTGGATTAGATTGTGTTCCTGGGCATTCTTGGTTCATAAAAATATGGAATGAACTGTCAAAGCAACTTCATACAAATAGATTACCGGAAATGTTTTGTATTGTATAGAAGATGCAACTTTTCTCCAGAAAGTTCAGAAGGAAAATGATTTCTGAGAGACCGTATCTTACATGATATGCTTTAGAGTCTTAAGGCATTGAATCTCAAGCCAACCAGAACTATGTACCACCAGCATCCTTAGAAGTTATTATTCAGTTCCTGCTTGGCACCAGTTGCCACCAAGCATGGACGTAGTTTTATTGTGTGGACAATATCATAATAATCAATCTGATTGTACATCGCATCTGTATCATGTCCCAAGAAATATGATGATTGATAGCTCCTATGTTTGCTGTGCAGAGAACCGCATGGAAACTGCTAGATACAGAATGCAGGGAAAAAATTATCTTTAACTAATATTATGGAGCAGGCATCATTTAGAAGGAAAGTTAGTAGATGCCAGGGGGCAGGAGCTGAAACTTCGCAACACCCTCTTTACTTGTCTTCAGAAATTTATAGCCTAATGGCAACTGTATGGAGTTTCAAGTTAATTTTTTCATTATCCTTCAAAATTCTCAGATACAGATTTCCGTCGCTAATCTGAAAATTCAAATTTCTGTAGCTGAGCAGAAAATTTAAGGTACCACGGAACCATTTCATCTGCATGATTCTCTAGAACTCTTGAAAAGCCACATAGTAAATACTGAAAGTCCCCCCTTCATGGGACCACTAGGTTAGAGACTTTAAGCTTCCACTGTCCATAATGTTTTGAGCGACTTTTAGATATGAACTACAAACAAATTCTTTGAGTCCAACCTTTCCTGGGAACAATTTAGCTCAAGGTGTCAACCAAAGCAATTTATTCATCCTCAGCAAGAACAACAAAATAATCCTCTACTGACCACCTTCTTTGGGTGCCTTTGTCTGGAGGGTTGATGATTGGTTGGTCTGCAGATGCCAAACGGTAGCCTATAGCAATTTCTCTCCTCTGTCGTGCGCGTACCATTATTTCATAAAAATTTAATTCTTCCTGGTCATCCAGGTAAAACTCTGCACGACGTATGTACATCTCATTTCCCTGATTTCAAAGTGCACCAGGGTCAGATGGCAATACAATGCTAGTTGCTTCCAACTAGAAAGCATCCAAACATGATAGATAAAATTTATCTAAGATTTTATTTTTTCCTATATGAAATAACAAGATGATGAGGATTGTACCTCTTCTGAAAATAGTTCCTCTAATACACAATTGATCTGCCTGTCCTCAGCTACCATAGCTAATGCCATGCTAACAAGCTCATTTGAAAGAACATAATCACTAATTCTAGAAACAGTTAAAAGGTTTTTAGTTCTAGAATCTAGGATTTCACTTATAATGATTGATTTGACAGAAGCCTGTTGCATTTCGCCAATCCAGGAGTTTTCAGAATTATTTGTTTGATGAACTTGAGTCGTATTGGCTTCCAAAGGCAAACGCTTAGACTGCAATACAAAAAGAAAATATACTCATTGTACTTTGCTTATCTTCTATCAAATATAAGCATTCACTGAGTCTCCTTCATTGACATGATAAACCAAAAAAAAAGTTTTGCCTTTTGAATAACAGATCCATTCTATTTGTTTTAACAGTATGGACAAAGTAAACCTGTTGACATTGCATTGTGGGAGATTGCAATGCTTAAGAAGTTGTTAATGAAGTACTGTGGCAGATAGCAAAACTTTTGATGATACAGATTTAGTGTTGGATTCCCCTTTATTATGAAAGCAAAACTCACCAATGTTCATAGGATGATATAACTTCGGACTCCAACATAAAAGAAAGAAGTAATACATCCAAGAAACATATGAAGTTGGAGTATTATAGATTGGCTTTCACGAAAGGAAGATGTTCAAATCATAATAAAATACAGCAAATTACTTGTATAATATAAAATGGTTTAAAATGAGACCTTTGCACATTTATGCAAAAACCAAAACTATTGACAAACAGTTTAATATAATAATGATTTATGCAAACAGGATGAAGATCCATATTCAAATTCCCAGGAACATTCAAGTCCCCAGGAAACATGAGAATCTTGAAATTGGGTAAAATACCACATCCAACTCACTGAATGCAGCATACCCTAACAGACAAGGTAGCAACTAAGGCAAAGGCTATCTCACAAGGGGAATTTAGTACCAAATCAAAAAGGAATTCTGTTAAAGAGATTATGGCAAGACTCAAATTTTCTAATACAATATATATTATAATTTTAGGCTTCAGCAATTAAAACTAACATACACCAAGCATAAGAGCTATAGTAAAGAAGTCAATATGTAAGTAAAGACCTGAATATCACGGATTAGCAATAGAGTTGCGAGAGATTGAGAATCTGCCTGGACAACTGAGCCATCCATCGACTCATCTGCAAGGATCAAAATCTGCAATCATATAGGAAATACTTCTCAGACACATGGGGAGTTCTATTGACCTATAAAACTGTCTAAGCTATCTAAATTTCAATTCATTATGTAGCCAATGAAAAAAAAATCTTTTCAAGATTGAAAATACAGAAAGGACTTATTGATATATAATTTGGAATTACAATAATCAAAAACAAGGAGAGCAGAACTTTTCCTAGCATATAAATCATGAATGCGAACTCTGAATGTGCTCACTAAACTACATACATAATTGTTTTATTACTACACAGGTGCATGAGTGAAATGTTAAAGGAAAGGAAAGGTATTAATAAGGTCGACTATGCCTACCATCCTGCATTTATACATGTTCTTAGACAACTTAGTACATTTTGTAGCAGATGTGGTCATCCCTCAAACTTGATTGCCCTGAGACTATGATGGGGCATGTTGGTTCTTAGTCTTGCACCTCAAGACTTATTGAAATCAATGATCATGGGAAATGAGATCATCACTCTGCCTTGATCTTTCACTAAGGCACAAAAGCAAACCAATGTCAACAAGATGTGGCATCCTCACCTCACTTTTGACTCTGCAAGGCCATGGGAGGTGTCCCAAAGGTTGTTTTTTAAGATGACCTTACATAACAGTGAGAAATATCTGCAGGCAAACAGGACCTCTAATGCAAGGATGCCCTGTTGACTGTCCCTAGCAATCCTATACATGTGCAGATCAGAACCTTAATTAGAGAAGAAATATGAAAGATATCTAACAACAACAATGCCCTCAACATAGCACAGACCTTCAAGTTTGCAACAGATAGCTCTAATGAATATGAAGCTCCTGGAGCAATGCAAATTTGCTCGAAAACTAAGTCAAGTGGATTCATATGGTTAGTATCCATTAACTACAGAATCCTTATTTTACAAAAAATGAAAACACATTTTGGAAGATTTGATTAGTCTCATACAATCAAACTAATGCCAAAATCCATTGGGCCAAAAGACAGATCAATACATTATCAAAAGACTTACTATATCCTTAAATCACTCAACAGACATCACAGTGCATTAGACCTCTATGAGATAAATAATGAATACTTATAGCACAAAATTAAGATCATTCTTAGAGGAACAGAAATATCAAATCAGAGAAAACATCATCATTACCAAAAATTGATCCAAATGCCATAGCATATTAATGTGAAAATATTTTTGCAAAGGGCTTCAGAGCCTTTCCAACAGTTTACCTTCCCAAAACAAAGAACTCTTCATAAACTAACATATGACTAACAAAATAGCCCATGATTAGCAACCAGTGATTCCCTGTGACATTAGCTAATTCTCAGCAATCCTTTGACACGGTACCTCAGCTAGAGTATTCAGACAATGTAAGGCTTCTGATACTATGACTCTATGGGAGAAAAGAAGTCCTTGGCATCCAGACACTGAAAGCAGGGGAAAAATAAATGGAGCTTAGGGATGAGATTTCTATTTATAGCTTGTGGAGACAACATTCACCCAATAGATGTTTGACATTTGTCCCTTTCATTCCTTTCACATGTGAGCTCTCTTAGTTCAGATGGTAGTATTTAGTATTACTTAAAATAATTTCAGCAGCATTGTTCTAATATTGGTATTTATACAATCATTTAACTAGCATCTCCTCATTGTCCCTGAAATCCAAGAAAAAAAATTGTGTACCCAATATCATGTCTGCTCATCCTTGAAACTCAAGGAAACACTGATTAATTGTGACAAATCCAAATATAGCTGTAAAAAAATCCTTATGATGATACTAGTAAAATTGCATAATAAATGGAAGTTTTCAAAGGGAATAGTCTTACAATTTCAGCCACAGTAATTGCAACTTACAGCATCAAACGTCTCAAGAGGAAGACTCTCAAGGTGGCGACGAATAGCTGCATTTCCCTCCCGATGAACAAGTGTTATATTTTCTAAACGACTTGGATCAAGGCCACCAACAATTAATTTGTTGTCCCTTTCATTTTCTGAAACCCTATTGAACATCCACAACTCTGAACTAGGGGCCAAAAATGCATCAAGTACCTGTAAATGTTGATCAATAATCATTTAATTCCATTAACTGTGAATTACATAGGAAAAAAATCCATCCTGAAATACACAAATTCATTGCAACTTTTCCTTTTGTAAACCTAAATTTTGATTAAGCTGCTGCAGTTTCATAGTTGTAGAAAAAGAAAAAAAAATGCACACTACGATAAATTAAAGAATGTATTGAAATTGCAAAGAATAATCAAAAGTCATTCAAAAAAAATATCTAGGAAATATAGCATTTCTAATTCTCGTTTCTCTTTACTGAATTTCACAAATACCAAATCCCCAACAGCCTGCTCCCTCTTCCAGTTTATGACAGAGGATTGAGCAGGAGATGCTCATCTCTTTATATTACACAGAAAATATTTTGAGAGCATACTGGTTGTAACTTGGAAACAATGCGTTACTTTCAGTCCCAAACTGGCCCAGAGTTTCCTCCTACACTCCCTCCCTTCATGTTACAACCTCAAATATCTAATAAAAAGTTTGTTTTTTTAAAAATATTCTCTTTGGACCATGGACCAACGTATAGAGTACATAAGTTCATATATGAGAGTTTGAGTTTGAGGAAAAGAGTCCCTTTAATCTTGAGAAAGGATCCAGTTTGGGTGCCTAATAAAACAATATTGAGCTTGATAACAACAAATTCCTAAGTGCCCACATATACAATAATGAGAGAAGAAAGAAGAAAGAAGAAGCATTTATTTAATAGAGAAAACCCTTAGTGGCAGAGAGGCATATGTGAGAACATCCATGTCTACAGATTATCTCCAGCTCACAGTTCTTAATACTCAATTTGTCAACCTGCTACTTGTAGGCTTTCAGTTTGAAAATTTAAAATATCCCTCCACTTAAGCTTTATGACAACATCCAATTATTATTTATTTATCTATGATTGATATTGGAATGGATCTATGTGCATTCACTTAACTTGGGCCTATTGGAAATTGTTAATCTGAATATTAGAAAATGAAAGTAATGGTTCAACTATACCCCAGCAGTCAAGGGTTTTTATGCAAGTTATTTTAATTCCTCTTTTTATACATGTGGATGAAAATCTAGAAAGCAATTATAGCAAGTAGTGTCCAACTACAAAGGAATTACAGGCAGCCTTGACGAAGTTTTCTTGAGGCTTTGTAGGGATCTGAGGTATGTTTGTATGTGACTAGCAAGGAAAATTAGAAATTCTAACAATTGCTGAGGTGTATTTTCAATAAAGGATATGGCTTCTGACCCAGAAGAATTAGCCTCACCATTCTCAATCTCAAACCAAACAGCCTCAGCATAGTCTGACATAAATAGAAGCCTCGCATAAAACATGGTGAACTCTATAGTGAAAATCTAACATTTTTCAGACAGCAAAATTTGCTTAGTGACACAATGAACCTTCCAAATCAGAATTAAACAGGGATTCGTAATGCAATACTTCAAAGTCACTATCGCTGTCATTTTGAGAGCCATCAAGTTCATGGGTTTCGTGAACCATGCTGATCTGTTATTAAAGGTATGCATTTGTTTAACCATTTTTGTAATGGACATCTATGTATCAAGCATGAACATGTACAACTATGTATCAAGCATGAACATGTACAACTATATACCAGGCTTGAAAAAGTATAACTATTTTTTATCTGTGTTAAAAGCATTGATGGTTTCCACAAGCATTTTTAATTATGGTAGCAAGAAGTATAGATAAAGCTCAGGTACATGTGCCGATACAGTTCTAATCTACTATGGCCTGGGTACAGCCCTGGATACACTCAGGGTACCACCTGGGCGCTCGGGTTCACTGTGAGTCCTTCTGTGAACAACCCACAACAAACCCAAGTGCACAGCAAACCCAAGCGCCAAAGCAGCACCCTAGGCGTACCCGTGGCTTGGGATGCCAAAAAGTGCAATTTTTCAACCAAAAATAAAAAATTAATCTACGCACTCCCTCCAATGCATTCATTCACCCTAAAGTGAGGGTATTTGGTGTTTGCAAGTCATTTGACAAGCACAGAACACCAAGAACATTTTTTCCTCATTGCAAGGTTTTCAAGGTTGCTTTATTTTTTTTCGAATGTGAGTACTATGAGGGAGTAAGACCTACACCAAAAGGTTAGGAATCGCTGCACGCGGAAGATTTATCCTTCAAAGGTAATAAATATTTCATTTTTCTTCAAAATTTCAATAATATTTTCAAGATTTTTTACGTTTTTTAATTTTTTAATTTTTAAAGTTTTGAATATTCGTTTGAGCTTTTAATGCATAATAAGGGGCTATAATGCTGATTTTTTTAAAAAATTTATTCCATTGTAGTGTTGTTAATTTGTAATGTTTTTCATTTTGGGTTCATACAAAATGGCTGGAAGTTCTAGTTTGGTTGTCCAAAATCAAGAGAATTCTGTTAAATTTGATGCAGCATAGCAGCCTCTTCGATGACATACAACAATGATTCAACAAATTCATAGTGGTGGGAGTTTTGTTTGGTTTTGTAGCCAATGTGGAAAAGAGCATAAGAGCTCATATTTTCCAGTGAAAGCTCACTTATACACTATCCTTTTACAAGGAATTGAAGTTTGTCTGCAGCCAAATAAAAAAGAGTTGCCAACGAAACAAATATTGGTTAATATTAAAGAACAATAGGATGTTGACAAGGCAAATGATAAATCAAAGGCTCTTGCAGATCCTCCTGCCAAGATAAGCTTGCAAAAACCTCCTAGTAGCTTCTCACAACCAACTGGCCCACAGCCTTTCATACCAATACCACCATACTCTGAAGAAAAGAATGTTTCAATTTCGTGAAGAAGAGGCCCATTGGACAAGGCAGTCAAAAATGAAGTGAGAGGTTGTAGATCAAAGCATTGCTCATTGCATTTATGGCAATGGGCTTCCTTTCAACATTGTTAAATCACTTTATTGGTGGGGTATGGTGAAGACCCTTTGCAATACACCTCCTCTTGATCATGGTGTGAACCACATAATTGGCAAAGGAGAAACTTTCAATAGAGACATATTTGAGAGTAATCAAGGATACATGCCCAAAACATGTGTATCCATCATTTCAAATGGATGGAAAGATTGCGAAAATAGACCATTGATCAATGTTATAGCAATGTCCCCATACATGGATGATGTTTTTGAAAGTAGTGGATTGTGAGGGGCAAGTAAAAGATGCAAGTTTCAGTACCGATATCCTCATAGAATCTGTTGAAATGGTGGAGCATGAAAATGTTGTCCAAGTCATAACGAACAACGCTAAAATTTGTAGGGCAACTAGGTCTATGGTGAAGGCTATATATAGTCACATTTTTTTGGAGACCATGTGCAGTCCACTCACTCAGTTTGATATTGCAAAAGATTGGCACACAAATTGATTGGGTTACACAAATCTACATAGAGGGCGAAGAGATATAAATTTTTGTGACTGTTCATTATATGTCACAAGCCATATTCAAGACCTTCTTCAAGTTGGAATTGTTGAAGGTAATTTCAATTTATTTTTTAATTTTTATTTTATATCGTTGATATGCGACGTGTATTTTTTTATACCATGTGAGGTTGCCCAAACACAATTTGCATCTCACACAATGGTCATAGGATGACTTGTGGGTTAAATTTATTAAGGCATGGACTCCATGATGGAGAAAACAAGAGCAATAATAGAAGCCAAGGAACATGGCCCAACCAAAACATTTTTCAAAATTGTGCAAAAGATTATTGTTGACTGTTGGAACAAAATAACCATCCCCTTACATCTCTTAGCATTTTCTTTGTCACCAAAGTATTATAGAAAAGAGGTACTTTCATAGCCAAGGAGGGTGCCACCATATATAAATGGGGAGGTTGTTGTTGGCTATAAGGCTGCATTAGAAAGATATTTCAAATGAAAAAATCCAAAGTATTGTTTTGAGTGAGTTTAGTAACTTCATAGCTTCAAAAAATTATGATGTTTCCGCTCTTCTAGACAAATATAGGAAAGTTTTGATGGGTCGTGGTATCTACATGGTCAAAGCTCCATTTACTTGCAGCCTCTTGCAATTAAAATCCTCTCCCAAGTATGTATTTTTTTTTTTTCTCATTTTTCATTTGATGTTATCATGCTGTAAATTATATTTTATTATAATATAATTTTAATATTTATGTTTTAAGTTTTGAATTGTAAATTAAATACTAAATGTTGTATGCAAACTCAACAGGTTGCAAGTTCTTCAGCTGAGCGGAATTGGAGTACATACTCCATCCACTTGGTCAAGCACAACCATTTGGGTGCAAAAAATGCAAAGGATTTGGTCTATATACACTCCAACCTTCATCTCTTGTCACATAAGAAACCTCAATACAATGAGAGTGTGACGAAGAATTGGGATCTGACCCGAGTGTGCTGATTTAGATGCTACAGTTGCATAATTTGCCGAAGTCTCTATAAATGAGGCAGTTTTTGCACTTGACACAACTAGTGGGAGTGGCAAACCAATTGGTTGTGGTTCAAATGAAATTGAACCAAATGCTGATGTTGACCTTGATGCTTCTGATGAAGAAGAGTATGAATATTAAATATTGATTGTAATTTGAATTTTTATTGTATAATAACAATTTGAGAGTTGAATATTTTCATTTTTGCAAATTATGAATATGGGGTATTTAAATATTCTATTTATTGGCAATTATGAGTATCACTATTCTTATAGCTTATAATTTTGAACATACAATATATATTTCCATACCTGTGCCCAAGGGAAAAAAATTACCGTATTGCCATACCAAGTTCCGATACCCGCAGTTGTAACTGAACCAGAAACTTAAATTTTTTAATTGGAATTTAAATTTTCGTAAGACTTCTCCCATGTATGTTTTCTCATCTCAAGATAACCTCCACGAGTAGTCATTAGTCTATTGTCATTTTACATATATGTATGTATGTATGTATTTCCATACCCGTATCCAAGGGAAAAAATTACCGTACTGCCATAATATACCTGAACCCATACCTGAACTGAAAACCTAGATTTTTAATTAGAATTTTGGTTTTGGAAAATTATCTCGTGTGTTTTCTCATCTCAAGATAACCTCCATGGGCAGTCATTACTCGATTGTCATTTTTTTTTATATTTTGGTAATAACTACAAGGCAAGTAGACCTGCTTAGAATCACAACACCTCTAAGAATTTGTTGGTAGGGGCAGGAAAAATAAACTTAATCCACCACTTTGGCCTTTTCACCCTCTAGCCTCTTTTCCACTAGAAAAGATTTTAGAGCATGTACTGCCTTATAAGTCATCCCTATCATACAATTCATCGTACATGTGTTAAATAATGCAAAAAATTGTTTAGGCATGAGTTCATTTTAGGCTGCTTTCACCACTTAATTATCACCAATACTAAGTTTGCTGAAAGAGCACATAGATTTGTCAAAAAACCAAAAAAAGAGCACATAGAAAGCAAGATATTTTGATAAAAACAATAACATAAATTGATGTTCAAAAGAGGTTACATATCACAAAATCCCTGTAAAGGAGGAAAATCTGCTCTTTAACACAGTAGAAACCAAAATCACTAACAAGAAAGTATTACATATTAAGAGACACGTTATCAGTTTGCGAAGGCAGAGAAAACATCACATCACAATCAGCCCTTTGGGAAAACATCAAGGCATATTTTTGTGTTCATGAGAAGGCAGGTTTAAATGTTATGTTTCCCAGGCAAGTTGTAGGTCATTTTTTGGTCTCTGCATCTTCTTTTTATTGGTATAGATTCCACGAGGTAGGAATCCTGAGAGGAATGGTTTCTGTGAATTCTGTCACTAATTGTCACTGAGTTGGCATGCCCCTTGCTGAAGTTGAACTAGATTGACAATTTGTCTACTTTAGTTCCATGCAAGGAACTTTGACGTATCTGTTTCAGCAAGGCATTTTCAGCTTTTTTGTTGGAAAGAAGTTGGTTGCTCAATCACCTTGGTTCTGGTATAAAGCAGTGGATATTTTTCTCTTAACAGATTTATAGAAAATTTGACGCTTAAGGCAGTATTAGAAGATGGCGTCTTAAGAGGATGGCATCAATTTCGTTTTGAAATTTTTCTATTCAATATGAGAGAGGAGTGGTACACAGAGTTGGAATATTCCCACATCAGCTCCCTTTCAATTTGTCAAGATTAAATCAGGAAAAAAACTGGGAAAAAATCATGTTAGAGTTAGAGTTAAGATTAGGCAAAAAAACAGGTTAGCTTAGGGATAGGGAAAAATAAAAAAAGTATTGCCACAGAAATGAAAAAGACCCAGAAACCCTAAAAAAGTTAGTCAAACTTGAAAAAATCACCAAAAAAATTGCACAATATGATTTAATCACAAAATCTATGCACAATCCCAAGATCTTTCTTTGAGGCTCTTCTTTTTTTCTCTCTTATATGTCCTGAATGGCTTATAGCATAGCAGCAAAAATCGTTTGGCGGAAAAATTGGCAAACCAAAAGTATAAGATTTTTTGAAAAAATTAAGAAAAATTCAGGAAAAATCGGATTTTAGAAAAATCATTAAAAAATTGTAGAAAATTAGACAAAAACTACTTTTTTTAAAACTTAGGGGCATTTTCGTAGCATAGAGCTATAGAGAGCAAATAAAATAGAGTTAACCCATGAGTTGTAGAAAATATATTTTTGTTGTTTATATTCGTATTGCTGATTACATAGGCAAATATTCAGTTAACTTTTTAAAAGGGCAGTCACAGATACACCAAATAGTTGTCTAAGTATGAGATCAAATATTTGCTAATTCTATGAAGTAATTGAGATAAAAACTTATCAGACAGTGATCCAGCTACTGTTAGGAATTTAGTAAAAGTGGAAGCCATTTTGAAGTGATCCAAGACTTTCATTGGGATTGAAGCAAGGAGTTTTCTAGGGGTGATTCAATATTTGAGAAATCCTATCAAATCATATTCCATAATTGCAATGCTTTATATTCCCTAATGCCAATTGCTAAGTCCTTTATATGGGGTAGAATTCAACAAAAGGCATTTGTTTAATTGAAGTAAAAGATTAGCAAGTCACTGATTTTGGCAACACCTAGCTTGCAACTACTATTTTAGGTGGAGACAAATGTTAATTATTATGTGTTGGAGGCTGTTTTATTACAAGTATGTAAGCTTGTTTGTTGTCATTCAAATTTATTTCATGGAGCACTTTGGATATATTGCTCATATAATGAATTGTATGTCTTTGTCTAAGCAAAAATTAAATATATCAATTATAAATTATAAATCATATATCTGTATCTTTATCTATATCTATTTATTATACATTATATATGTCTTGGACGTTTAGTGTCATGGTAGAAACACTTCGTTGGTGAGGTAGCCACCAAGGTTCAAACCCTCACTGGGCCACTGAGCTTGCAAGCCTTGTGCCTTCATTGGGCCGTTGGGCCCACGAGTTTGAACAAGTGAAGTGTGGGGAATGATGGCCCCCTAGAAATGGCCTCGTGGGAAGAGATCCTCCGTAAGTGGTCTCTCTAGGCTTGAACTAGGCTAAAACCCTGAGTTTCCTAAATCAAAAAATATATATTATTTATTATATAAAAAATTAAATATGTACATTATAAATTTTACATTATTTTTAATTTAAAGTTTGTTATATAACTATTAATATATATTAGTAGTCAATAATAGTTTATATTTTAAAACTACTTTATAGTATTAATTATAAACTATAGGGGTTCACTCCTTCCCCCTCAAAGTGCCATATATAATAGTGCATAATAGTTATAATTTTAAAGTTAGTGTATAAGATTAATTATATACTTGTTCATATCAAAATCCATGGGGCAAGGTATGTAGAGAGCTCGAGTCATACCAAAGCCGCGATTTAGAGCAGATTTGCCAATTGATTTGACACTATCTCATATGCCTCCCATGATAGGATGATTGAAGCCCTTTCAAATTCAATTGATGATTGCCATTTCTCCTCTATTTAGAGTTTTTCAGAAGTTACAAAGAAAACTAAGGGACAAAACAACAAATTATTTCCACATTGATTCTGCACTGACTTTGATTCTGTCTTGGAATTGGCCCTATTTTTTGAGCAATTTGGTAATTTCAAGAGATTTTCTAGTGTTTTGCGAGTGTTTGCAATGATTTTTTTCATTTTTTTGCTGTTTTTTGCAGGTTTTAACATGATAATTTAAACGCAAAAATCGATGAAAATTGGATTAACAAACTGTTCATGAATCGGGATTTTTTCGAGGAATAAGTTGGCTGGCTCCACAATTCACAATTCATCAGTTATAATCGTGATTTTTTTGCAGATTATTGTTTCTTTGGTTTATAGACTAACATAAGCAATATTGGATCTCAAAATGAATTTGCTTCATTGTTTTCATTGCAAACAAAAACGTCGTTGTAACTAATTCCATTGATGGGGTTGATTGGTACTTCTGTGCCACTAATATCATCTAAGGGGAAAGTACTAGCTGGTGGATATAATGTATGATGAGCAGCCATTGATAATGCATAGAGATAGATCAAAATATGTCTCTACTTCCCAACTCATTGGTTCATCATCATTCAAATTAATTAGTGTTTCATTATAGTTGGGGTTCATATGAATATGTCATACCGTTTGCAAAATTGAATTGGTCGGAATCTTATATTCCCTTATTTTGAATGGTGGAACCTTTTCCCACTTCTGGGGATTAGGTCTAGTCACAAGACTAATCATTGAATTTTTTTGAAGGAATCTAAGGCATTAGAATCCAAAAGATGCTCGTTCAAATATAGTATGTCATCTAAAAACTGCAATATGAAATAGTTGAACTCATATAACTCATACACACTCTACTTTCTAAGATGTTGCAAAATGAAAGTTTTGACATTATGAGAAAGAAAGTTCATCCTCATTCAAAAGCCTAACTTTAAACATAAGCAGATACTAAACAAAATTCAGTTCAAAAACATATTAATGAACATATTCCTAGTGCAAGTTGTCAATAGAAGAACCCGGCCTATTGCTACATTGCTACCTGGTCCGCCCTTAATAAAGTTTTAACCTAGGTCAGCCATCAAGGAAATATTATTATTTTTAAATTGGACATCTAAGTTCATTTATATAAGCCATGGAAATGTTGTATCCTGTATGTATGGCGGGGGCATGAAAACTCATCAAATTGGTGAGTACTCGCCGAGTTCCTTGCAAAACAAGTTTGAGCTTTTGGTGAGTACTCGCCAATTTTTTGGCAAATACTCACCAAAAACTTTGTGACTCCAACAAAAAAACTTGCCAATCGCATTAAAAATGTGAAACATGACCCAAAAAAAAAGTGAAAAAAAATAGTCAAAAAAGTCATGATTTTTCCCTATAAATGCATTAATGCCCTTTACACTTCCTCACACAACACTTGGAGAGCAAATATGTAATTTCTCCCTTAAGTGATAAAATTATGAAAATGGTGTACGACAAGAAGTTTTGTGTGGTTTCAAAGGCATTAATTAGGCTTGGTGGTGGGGGTGTTGCCCCTCAAACCCGCCCAATATCGCAACAAGGAATGTGCCAAAGTGTTGTCCTTGGATCCCATGAGGGGACATTGCCTTTCACCCCCACTGTTAGCATTGACCTACATCCCGATTAGGGGTGTTTCCCCTCAACCCCATTGGGGGTGTTGCCACCAAACCCCCACAAAAGGTGCTACCCCTCAACCCTGCTAGGGGCATTGCCCCCAAACCCTCATGAGGGATGCTACCCCTCAACCCTAGGTCTTCACTCCTAGACCCCCATTAGTTATTGGGATCTCTTCTCTTTTAATAAATTTGATTACAGTGAGGGGATTGGAGTGGAGACCAGGATCGATAACTTCAATAATTATCTTTGTCACTATTACAATATCATTGTTCAATGATGAAGTATCATATTATCAATATCAAAGATCAAATGTCATTATTATTATAAAATACAATAGAACCTTCATCCTTACGCAAGAGCAGAAGACAACAAATTGGAGGAGGCCATTAATTTGGTCAATTGAGAGCCACAAACACATCCTTCAATGTCAAGCAAAGAGCTGCAATGGAGTGCAAAGATTAAAACCTCTCCCCAAGTTTTCACTAGACTACGGAAGAGGAAGATGTAAAATGTTGTAATATACAATTTATGAATTATAATGATGATTCTCAAAGGCAATCATCATAAATTCATAATGGTTGCCAGCTCACTATTGTATCACCATTTCTTATGACGATGTGATTTTGTACTCAATTTGTATTCAACTGAATCAAAATTAATAGAAAACACTTTTGTACTCATTTATGGACTCATTGGATATATTTTGTCTTTGAATTTTCCAAAAAAAATGTTTTCTTAAAGAATTTTAAGCAGTTTTTTAAGTTGCCGAGTCACAAATTGTGTCTGCTGTGTTTTTGCCAAATCTAAGTCTGCCAACTATGATTTTTACCTCATATATAGGATTTTCACATCTTGAATAAGAACACAATTGCTGCCTAGGATAATTGACATTTAATCTGTCCCCTCCCTTTATTCTTTTCCAATGCAATCTAATGCTTTCTATGTCACGCAACATTGATTACACTTATGCTCATACTTATATGCATCTCAACCTTCCCAGCTCTTTCCAAACATTTCCCAATGAGGACAAAATTTTAAGTTTTGACTAATGCAGTATACCTCAGAAAATTGTTAGTACAATTATTGATTCCATTGAAGTTGTCCATCGATGGGTTTCTTCCTCACAAATCAACATGTTGATAATTATAGAGCCATCTAAAAAACTTGTGTTTTCTTTGAGCAACAATTTACATTTAGTTTTGATTCTTGATTACCCAAAGTCATCACACTGTAAGATGCAAAACTATGTTCTTTGTGTCAAGAGGGATTGAGTTCTTCATCATCCTCCATAAATCTCCTAAGGTTTTTTGGTGCACCCTCTTACCTTTGGCATAAACTGTCTCAATCTATATCACCCAACCTCTTGACAACTAAACTTATCTGGAGACATATATGAAAATAGAGTGGCAGAAAAGTTGATGATCATTAAATGCATTAGGCCAACGTCCACAAACATGGCATGGATCAATGGCCTACAGAAATTATGGTGGTTTCAATGATATTACTTGATTTTTGTACCTTCCATGTCCTAACACTAAATATGTTCATGATATCAGAACAAATCTGTGATCCAAATTATTAAAAGGACATTATGATAGGTCACAAATTTGCTATATTTTTTTTATGCATCTTTTAGCAACACACCCTTCTGCATTGACCTATCTTAGAGCTAGAGGTTATCAGACAGTGAACTACATATTTACTCTGGGCTATTATTAAGAAGGCTATTCAAATTTGTTGAAATTTAGAAAGGCTTTTTATTTCCATGCTCTACGAAATCCATGAGATTCAATGAAACCTCCATTCAAATTGCCCTTGCAAATATAAATAATAGTCTACAAGTACATATAAAGCCAATGGCAAGTAGTGCTGAAGAACATATTAATCAGGAGAAATGCATAAGTCAATTCGTCCATAAAGTTCAATATCTTAAAGAAAACCAATTGCCTATCCAAACTTGTCTTAACAGCATGTTGATTGCCTCCACCTTCTACAGCGGAGTCATCAAAGCCTCACAAACAGGACAGAAGCTATTGAACAACTGCTTAGTACCAATAAAGCCAGGAAGAAACTTGCTACTACAATCTAGTGCAACAAACATCAGCTAACAACAAAAAGGACAATGAACTGCAAGTACCTAGCAGTGGCTGATTATGAGTTCCAAATGAAACTGGCTGGCCACCCTTTGTATTAAATAAGAAGACGCTACAGTAGGGTGGAGCTGGAATGCTCAGCCATTCATCAGAAGAAATGTGGCACCTCACAATCCTCACGCCTCCAAGTGACACTGCTCACCTGCTTATGCCAGCCACTGAAGATATGTCTTATTTCCTCTATCATTACTGTTATACTAGTACTACTGAATGCTATCTTTATAGGTATCTAATTTACCCTAGGATTCTCTACATCTCTGATGTTCTCTAGCTGGACTCTCCCTCTTTTATGGGATTTATGCATCCATCTAAGTGTTCACATCCTGATGAACTAACTCTGGGATTTATTTAACTTTTAAATAATGAATTTACTCTTCACCAAAATAAAGGTTTCTGATTTAGTTCTACGTCACTTATTGATTGAGATTTTGTGTTGCAATGTGATGCCTCAGTTGGTATTCACCAGGATCATGACACCCTATGAGATGGTGATTCGTCACTCCAAAAGGACAAGGTGTATTTCTAACTTCATCAAAGGCACCACAAGCAAAAAACAGGCGGCTCCACCTTCCCCAACACTATTTTGGATCTATATAGACAAGTTGAAGCAGTTGGTAAGGGACACTAAACAGGTAAATGATAGTTGTATACTTCATCAAATTGTTGATTTACAGACTTTGTTCGCAAATAATGTGACCTTTCTAGCCTCTCCCACTGATTTGTAGAGAGAGATGATGAAGTCCTTCTATCATCCTCTGCTTTTCCCAAAATCCAAGGGGGCGCCCAATTTAAATCACTACTAACTGCAGTTATCAGAGATATCATTTACAAGGCCTTCCTTTCATTTGAGGTAAAATCCTCAGTTGAGGCTATAAGGGATAGCCTAAAGAAACATTATGATGTCAGAACTTTTAGATCTATTTTCAAGATAGCAGGCCCACGTTACTTTGCAGCATTTTATATTAAACCCAATGTTCTATATCATTGAGACTTCAACGCTTAGTCTTGGGCCTTGGCCATATTGATTGAACAGGAATAGAGATGGAATCCAAACTGCCATACTCCAACATAAGATTAGACACAAGCAAACCATTCCTCCATGCATTACCCAAGCAGAGTTTGCTGCCCAAACATACTAGTTTAATTTTTACTTTTACTAATTTCTTATTTACGTGGGGATTATAAAGGGCATGGTAGGTATCCTTTCTTGGAGCTATGCTCTTTGTAAACTTCCTTCTTGAATGCAACAAAGTTGCTAGTTATGGTGGTTTAAAACAGACCCCTTGCTACTTTAGTCTATAGACAATGTGTATTTTGATTGACCACCTTCTCCACATTGAATTTTAAAGATGTAATTCATCTTCTTCCCACAAAAGACAAGATTAACACCATGATCGAACAGGATATTTAGAAGCTTTTCCTTGCTACATCTACCAAGCTTGCTAAGACCCAAGTTGACTTTCTATTCACAGCATTTTCTTTATTCAAACAGAATGAACATGACTTCTATTCAGAGTATTTTCTTAATTCAAACAGGATGATTGTTCATCTTAATTATCGATGCCACCATTGGCTACATGGGCTCAAGTTCCCTCTTGGCCAGCTCATGGTGAATCCTCATCAATTGAGCATTAAAATTCTCTATCACAGCCTGTTATATCTACTCCCTCCAGGAGATGGAGATTAAGAAAAAATTTATGCTAGCATGCATATTTGTTTTGGAATCAAGGTAACTAATACTGACTATTCAGGGATTCAGAGGGTGCCATGTTCTGCAGATATTCCAAAGAAAGATATCTGGCCTTATTTGTTGATGAGGTGGCTACTTTTATTACCTTACTAGGTTAATTTCTCTTTGTTCCATCACATCTCATCAAGCACAAGCATGAAGCAATCTGCAACCAAAACTGATATGCATGGAGATAGTAATAGACATATCAAGTATTGACGGTAATAAACATATCAAATAGTGTTCTCTCGCCGAAACTACATATAAATCCAATCCATCCTTAAAGGACCATACAGGTGAGATAGGTTGAAGCTGCTTGACCTCACATAACACTCAAACAATGACTCTGGATGATTATGCAAACAGAGCCCAACATGACCTCTTTCAGTCATTCATGAACATCCCATAATTTCTTTATTCACTAAGCTATTCCTTTCTTTCAATTAGAGAATCCCATTTGACCTGTTTTGGCAATATATGGACATTAATAAAATTTCATTCATCAAAACCCATTCCTTTCTTTAAATAGGAATGTTACTACTCATTCTACACCATTCTCTTCTTGGATAAAATGCATTCCATGACATTCACATGATTGAAAGAAGGAATTGACTTATTCTCTCTTTCACTCTTCATGAATGATGTGGAGGTTGTTTCAATTTTGCTGATGGTTTTTATTGTGGGAGAAGGATATCTTCTCCGAATCAAATTTTTGAACATGCTGAAATCTGGAACGGCTAGCTTCTCTTGTTCTATCAGGTAGGTAACCTCGTCCTTGTTTCTAACTTCTGTTCCAGCTTCCCTTCATGATTTCCTCCAATGTTACAATGTATCAGTATATTTGCTGATTCTGTCAGAAAAGCCTATATTATTATATATTTAAGCTCTATACTTATTGTACTTGGACATGGGAGAATTGCCAATGTTGATCTCCTTTTTTGTTGGATACATGGCCTCATGTATGAAATTTTTAAATGGTTTTGGATGAGGTATAGAAATAGCAAGGATAAATCCCTTTCGAGTATAAAGCCACTGTCCAGCTGAACATATCAAACCAAGCATATCAGTGGTTTTGTATGGAGTATAAACATGGTTTTGGTTATTGAATATAGGACTGGTTTTATGCTGAGTATGTGGGTACTTTTGGGTTAGTTACATTTTAAAGCCAAGCAGATGGCTGCTTTTGGACAGAGTATAAAGCCAGTTTCCATCTGAGCATATCAAACAAAGTGGTATTGGGTAAAGTATAAAAGTAATTTATTTAAATGTAGGATTTGTTTTAGGCCAAGTATGTGGCTGGTTTTGGGTTAGTTACATGGATGGTTTTGGCTAATTTGAAGGTTTATTTTGTTCATAGTCAACCCCTTAAAAAGTGTAAGCTAATTCCACATATTTGGTATGATAGTTCTATGCTCTTCAATCAGCTGATGTATGTCCATTCCCATTACATCATAGGTTAGAACTTAGAAATATTAATAATAAGGCTGAATTCGACACAATATAGTGAATTTCTCTTTCACACACTCCTGTATGATTCAAAACATTCCACAGCATTTTTCAGCTGATGTTATCTTCCAAAAGGAAATACATTACAACTATGGTTTGAATTACTTCTGATGGTATATTTCAGAACTATATTTACTGGTTAAATGCATAGATTTACACACTAGTTGCTGGATAGCACACATGTTATGGAAACATCATTAGCCATACTGTAAGATGGTGATTGCAGCATTATGAACATAAAAGAAAGGTGGAATTTGTTAATTTTAAAATATCAAGGAATGTTCACCCTAAGCTTCTGAGTGTAAGAACCTGCATACCTAATGTACAAACACTACTTACAATATTGGCAAGCATTACTCATGCACATGGTTGATATGCATAATAGCCTACACAAATGTCAGGACATCTAAATACATGTCAATAACTAAATCTTCTTTATGGAGCCATTCTGTCAGAGGTGTGAAAACTGCATAGGCAATGGAAAAAACTCTAGTGCAGAATAAGAAATGAAATAATGCTGGTTGGTACGAACCTTGTTGTACTCTCTTACTCTTGTGGTAAGGCGACTCAAAGGCACTAAGGATAACCATCATGTGCCCATGGAATTATAGTGTGATGTATGGATCAACGAGTAAGCTACAAATTCTAACCGTTGTAAGGTATAGCCATGAATATTTAGTGAAACTGATCGTAAGAGTAGATTCCTTGGTGACAGGTTTGTAACAGTAAATACTCCCTCAAAACAGTATAAATATGTGGTGTCATAATACAAAGCTTAATCGTAACATATCCCTTGTTGATTGTATAGATTTGTATAGCATGCTAGCCATTTAATGCCATTTTTTAATTTTTATCTTGATGAGTTTTGACTACAAGTGGGGGAAGTCATAAAGAGTTTATGTCTACTCCCAGCAATTTCCAGTCTCAGTGACCATTTTGGTCACTTGAAAACATTGCTCTCTCAGTCTCTTCGTGGCTCAAGGGTCTCTTGTACATAGTCCAGGTTTACGATGTTTTTAGATGCCTATATATATTTTTCATTTAAGTTTTCCTGAATAAAGATAATAATATTAATCTATATTAGCAAGTCTGGTTGTTAATTGGAATAGGTTCAATCTGTAAATCAATGGGGATCTTGTGAGAAAGAACCATGTTCAGATCCCCAAATGGCATCTTAACATACAATATTGTCTAATAATTGCATCCATATCTGAATGTGGCATAACCCAATGACAAAGCAAGGTGCAACTCCTTGATATGTTTGAAATGCAAATACCCCTAAGCAGTGGTTAAGAAGGGAATAGTTTAACAATTAAAAAAAAAAGCAGGTTTGGCTATATTTGGCAACTGACAGGCACATGTTTAGACCAATTAGTCTTAACAGTCCCTTAAATACATATGCAGGTACATCTCAAACCACCATAGTGATAATCTGCTTAAAGGGCTGAGAAGCTATGATAATGTCTAACATCAAACAGTATCTAGATAACTTTTTGTAAGATAGCAATTTCTTTCGTAGCAGCTACCTTTGTCAAAATCATATAATACAGATCTGTGGCTAGAAACATTATTCCTTAGAGATAACCTATAGAAGTGCAGTCTTAGGTATATGTGTGGTCAAAATATTCATTGCTTGAACTAGGCAAACTCTTCAATAGAAAATGACAAGTGTTCCAAAAAGGTCAGTAGCAATGCATGAACAATAGATTGGTGTATTTCACATTCCGCTTTTGGATATTAACGATGATAGCTGTCAAAGATGTATTTTGTAGAAACGAATTCCTCTTATTTCATCAAATTATAGGATTTAGAAAATTGTAAATAGTTATTTCAATGTCTAATATTGAAAAATGTATATTAAACTCAATGTACAAAATGTTTAATCGTGTCCTTTTTTCAATATCAAGTTTCTGGTAAAATCAAGAATTTCGGACATCATTTCTTTTAGACTAGTGCTTGATTTTTTATCGTACAGTAACAATTACTTCTGTCATCACAAAGAAATCTTTCTTCTTTTGGTTTCTTATCACAAAAGCTACCACTGTTCAGTTATTTTTATGCTTAATGACATTTTTCTCGAGGCACAATTTGCAGAAATGGATGTAACTCGGTTAGGCATTATACATTCTTTCTTTGTGCATTTTACAGGATTTCTGAGTCTGAAGATCAATATGACCCTTCATCGCATCATATTGCACAATAATGGATGTTATCAATGCAATCTGCAAGATCTTTTAGTAGAGCCTTAACAACTATTACTTTCTCTACGTTTACTTGCAAGGCTGAAACCAATTTAACCTTTAGAATAGCCACAGTGTAACTAATTATGATTGATGATCATGACAACTGTTTATACTTGATGGTTATGGTTCATAAGGAAGCTTGTCTGATTTCAGAAATGTCTCCGTAAGTTTCACATTGTGTAAAATTTTGTTAAATACTCTGAAAAAATCTGCCTATAGGATCACGTGCTATCTGTTAACAATTGATAGAGAATACCAATAATTCATGCATGTCTATGAATCAGTTTCCCATATAGAGGTGAGTCTTGTATTCAAAGTTCCTTGGTGAGTGCCAAAAATACCAACAACAATGCAAAACAGACTCAGATTAAAACATCAGCGAAAACCCTGCAGTGGAGTGTATGTCATGTAGCAAGCTGCCAATTCTCACTATTGGCAACTCGATACCAATCACCTACCATAATCATATCATCAATATCACGTCGCCAACCGCAGACAAGGATCCTCTCTGGAAACTTCTGAGGGCAAACAACTTCGGGAATGAACCCTCTCCGCACCTGCAACATGGCAGGAAAGGGTAAGCAGAGCAAATTCAGGGGTCCAGAAAGCAAGTACTCACCAAAACCATATCATCAATGTCCCGCCGCCATCCACAAAGTAGAATCTTCTGGGGCTTTCTTGGTGGTCGAGTGATATCTACCAACTGTGTATTCCTAACCTGAATCACCAATACCTTTGTAAGCTATACATGTGCCCCTTCTCAATCTTTGAGAATGGGAAACAACATCCTGATGCATGAAAAAACCAAGGAAGATTCATTCACAGGTGTAACAACAAATCAACCATTCTGGGAAGATTCCTCATTGATGCAAATCAACCCTTTCAGAGGATTTACATGTGTGACATCAAATAAAAACAATCTGTTTGTAACAGTTTACACTCTCAAAAGTATATACAAATGTTTCCTCTTTAAACATGCTATTGCAGCAAGCTCAATGCAATTAAAACAAATATAACTTCAGTTAAAATCCATACATAAGTACACCTTGCAGGCACAATTCCCTGAAATCGGAAAATTCTCATTTAGCCATAAATAACAATTTTATGACCATAAAAAAAACATTGTTACCTATTTGCAACAAAGTAAACATAAGATGTGTTTTATTAATATTTGCAATGTAGAAAGCTATTGACAATTTCAGCATATTAGGAAAGCTCAAATTCATATTATATTATACAAGTCTAAAAATACAATAGAAAAATAGCTGACAAAAAACTCAGTAAAATGTAAAATTCTACAACTATACAAGTCAAGAAGAGTTTTTCCCAATTCTCAAATTGAAGAGGAATGAAAATGCCCATACCAAAAATAAGCAAGACAAGTTTCTAACTTAGGTTTGACTCTTGAATCATGTTAATGGTGGATGCTAGATACCATTCACAAATCAAGAAACTGCTCACTATAGTAGTTTATCTCATATAAGAAACCATGAGGGCCGTTATATTGATATGAATGAGATAATATGATTGAAAACTACAAATTTTTTATCTTTTCAATAGATTCAGAATTAGGATGTATATAGTTATGTGTTGTGCTTGGGGTGCCTTGCAACCATACAAATAAAGACCAAAGCCACCCAATCCCATCTCCCACACTAGTTATATAATAAATCAAACTCCAAAGGAGTTAATTACAATATCCTTTCTGTCTCTTGGAGACTATTATTACTTTCTAAAACATACAGACAAGAGTTGGGACTGTCGTTAAGATTATCATTCAGTGACAAAGATCTGCCATGGAAAAATACATTGCATGGAATCTAAAGGATATAGTTTCTGCCAGGTATTGATTCAAGTTCTTCTATCCCTGTTGTCATAATGTGGCAATACGGCTACCACTGGAAACCCCATCAAAATCATCAGGATCAATAGTCAAGCCATAAGATATATCTTTGATCTGCATTAACAAATAATGTTGCACCAATAGGATACAAACAACTAAAAACTGCTACTAAATAGTTTAACAACAAACAAAAAGTACTGATAAAGTTGTGATTCATTACAAAGAAACATAGTAGAATTAATCACTTCAATAACACCAGACAGTCACTATCCCAAAAGAGATGATAATTCTATGGTGGAAAGGTCCCAGTATGTTAGCCTGTTAGGATGTTAGTAATCATACTTTCCATTACAGACACTTCCACCAATCCTTCATGTGATCTAATATTCTGCTAAAATGAATATGGATGATTCCCTAATGATGGTATCTAGTGTAATTTTCTTATTGTTTATAAGATCAATTTCATTTATTCAGTACCTTCTTCTCTATTATTGTTTATTAAATCATTTTCATTTATTCAGTACCTTCTTTTCTGTATATTTTCTCAGATATTTAAAAATGTTGAAGAATTGCCAAGAACAACCTTTGTCATTTATTAAACAACTCTTAATACATTTCATTATAGCCTATAAAGCAAATAGCAAATTTACCAATGAATCCATGGTACCTGGAGTATAGTCAACAGTTCAATATAATTAATGTTGATGTTATAGCCTTACATACTTGGTGATTCGATCATTTAGATTTAACTATACTTCTTACTCTAGCCGATTTATGATATGCATATTTGTGATTGCTAATCGGTTCTGTTAATGAACAAAGCTATTTTCGTTTATGGCTCACCACCAAAGTTACCCGGGGACACGTCCCCGACCTGAAAACCCCCGTCCCCGTCCCAGGGACATTTCGGGGACTTGGGGACGGCCAAGGGGCGTTTCCCCCCGTCCCCAAATTGCCCTGTTTTTTGAGGGGACGTCCCCGAAACGGGGGGTCGCCTACCCTAGCTCTGGGGGACGTCCGTACGTCCCAGGGACGGCTGGGGATGGCTGGGACGTCCCCAATCCGTCCCGGGGACGACTAGATGTCCCCCATTCTAAGGCCCTTAAAAAATATTAAAAAAATTTAAAAAGTTGTATTTTCAATTTTTTATTTAAATTTTCTAATATAGGCCCCTTATTAATTCGAATTGTTATTAAAAATAAAAAAAATTAAAAGATAACATTAATTAAATTTTAAATTTATTAATTTAATTCATAATTTTGACAATGAAACTATATGGCAGCAGTGTAGCCTTTGGGCATTTTGACACAGAGATTAGAAAATCGCCAAACTCGACGAGTCAATAGAAAAATAACACCCAGTGCCTTTATTAAAGAATAAGTTTTTTTGGCCTCGCGGGGCGCTGCCCCTCGACCCCGCCCTGTATCATGACAGGGAGCGCACAAGGGGCGCTGCCCCCAAACCCCCGTTGAAAAATATGGGGGGAAACTGCATCAATAGAAGTAGGGAAAATTTAACCTCCGAGTCTATTGATATGCATATTGACAATGTGAATGAATTGAAATTCTGATTTATGAATGCATAATTGCATATTGTCTATTGAGTATTAACAATGTTGTATATTCGGAATTTAAATTCTAAAACGTTTTCAACTTTTCATAGTATCATACACATGCTATATCCATGTTTTATTGTTTTCATATGAATATAATGTATGTATGAATGCTTTATCCATGTTTTCATATGAACATTTAGAATTTTGAAATGTTCCTATATATTTTAAATTTTTCCTATATTTTATATAGCCGTCCCCCGCCGTCCCCAAATTTGGCAAAAAAATTTGCCGTCCCAGAAACGTGTCCCACCATCCCCTGCCGTCCCTGTCCCGGAAACTTGGGGTAACTTTGCTCACCACCCTTATTGAAAGAATATGATATTTCTTGAGGAGTTGTATCTCCCTGAGGAGAGACGACTCTCTTCCATGTATATATATATATATATCAAGAAAGGAAGATAGCAAAACATAGATATTCACTCAACATACAAAGAAATAATGGCAACCCGTGTTTGTTCTAATTCTGTCGATTCAAATATTAATATAGCAGATTGGGTAATTGTATTGGGTCTGATAATATATCAAGCAGATCGACTGTCAAAGATTGACAACAGACAGATCAATAACACATCGAAGAAACACTCAGCAGTTTGTATAACATTCAAAGCAGATCGGATATCACAGAAGACAAAATGATATTTGCTGTGATCTGAGTGAATGGTCTGCAAGGTGCGATACGATTAGGTGATCTATGCTGTTCTTGGAAATACGTTACCTGTGGCAAAACAACATGGTATCAGAGCGGGTTCTCTACCAGGCCTTGAAAGATCCCTGATGGATCTCTTTTACCAATCTGCTGTAATTTTTATTTATTTAAATTGATTTTTCCTGCTTATTAATATTTTCTTTCAGAAATAGACAGAAGTTGCAGAAGGGTTGAATTCTTTTTGTATTTTGATGATTTTTCAACAAGTAAATAATGAAGTACAAGTACATGAACAAAGTACTGAAAATGAAGTTCATATACAGCCAAAACAAATTCGATTCAAGGCAGATTTATGAATATAAAATCAAATATTTGACCAGATGAAGATTTCCAATAATTTCAGGAAGATTACAATCAGGAATAATTCCAACCTGGATGCTGAAAGAGTAACATAACTAGGAATGAAGTTGTGGCAAGATTCCAGCCCTCCAAGTGCTGCACGTGGGAAGGAAAGTGGCTGCCAGGTACAGCCGTATGGTTGCCAAGTACACCCAACTGGTTAGAAACCCCAAACCCCACGCTGAACTCTGTCAGAATTGCTGAACCTCCAGAAAGAATGCCGTACAATCTCCAAGATGCTAATAGCTGCAAACAAATCCAAACCACTGTATTGGGGGCTACGTCCCAAACAGGCAAGGCATTGGGGTTGGCGTCCCAGATGCTGAAAAGCTCTTCCAGAGCCAAATCTCAAATCCAAGATGTAAAATGTGTAAAAGATAATCATAGAATGAAGCTCCTATCCCCTTATAACCCCTCTCAATTGCAAATCGAACCTTAATTGTCTCCAAGTGGCGTGGTCTAGTGGAAATGTTATAATTTCTTATTTTAAAGTGGTCATGTTACTAGAAAATGACCTTTTTCCCCATAGACAGAAATCCGCTCACTGAATTGCCCTGAGACCAAAGAGAAAGATTTAAAGAATTTCAAGATCTTTCCAACGAGCTATCACACAATAGGATGCGCATCCAGATGAGACCAAAAATCCCCTTATTACTCCAAAATGGCTAACAACTTAGCCTTATTTAATTATTAAACGCTAACTTAGGAAATATTAAAAATATAACCCAAATAGCCACAAAATGCCCAACTGACATTACAAACCCTAAAATCATCCTGTCACCTGTCTGTGACTGAAGTCGGAAATCAAGGATTCACTGGTAGTCTCATCCCTAAAATCTAGGGATGTTCCTAAAATTTAGGAAACAAGCCCAATCTCTTTGAAACTGAAACCATCTAAAAGGTCATGAATAACCTCATGACTGGCAACTGTCACGACCTCCTAAAATTTAGGGATACCCCCTAAAATCTAGGAACTGCTCCAAACTGGCTCCAAACTGCCTGTAAAGCCAAAATCCAATCACTATATGCACTGAATGAGTCCCAATCAACCTCTGCTAGCCTACGAGACTCCAATGATAGGCCAACTCCTCCGTCTCCGATGTCCACTCTAGAAAGGGGACATGACAGGCCTGTATTCGAAAATGGAGAAACATATCAGAGAGTGTATTCGAGTAAGAGGAGGAAGAATAATAATATAGTGGAAATAGTGGACAATTAAATCATAATGCCAGAATTCACTGAAATTGTGAAAATCGTTTTGTACCTTGTTTTGGGCTGCCATCAAACTTTCATACATCAGTAAACCACATTCCTATAAGCTGGTGCTGATCATTATTCAGACAGACGGAGAATATATATTCTATTCTGCTAGCCATTTATATCGCTGGACATATTGATGTAGACATAAGAACATACAAAGTAATTATCCTTCCAGCTCGCGTCTAGTTATGGGGACCCTCCCTGAGAAGAATCGCATAGGCTATAGATATGGAGAAGATGGTAGTGTTATGTTTGTGCGGTTTGATGCGAGGATAACAAGTCTCGATTTCATTAGTTTGAATGCACATTGAGTGAATAGAGATTATATATTATATTGATTCTTGTGTCAGAGTACCATGGATGCTGTTGTCAATAGAAAGATAAATCAATGTTCCTGATCATCTGTAACTATGGACAGATTTATGAGCAACTTATATCACATATAAGGAGTCTTATAACAAATTAGTAGTGAGGACTGTATTATTGCCAGTGCTGATATATGTCTTCCTGGAGTCGGGTGGTGCTGAATAAAGACAGGAGTCTGAAGATTTAGGAAGAATTGATTCTGTTCCTGAGACTCATGTGGCGGATAGTAGAGTCAGTCAACAGGCCGGTGTTTCGACAAGCATTATGTCGATCTATTCTGATCTTATATTTTTCATTCTTTGTTGAATGCTGGAGTATTCGGGTTGACATGAAGAGGAATTGGAATCCATTGAGGACAAGGGAGATCTTAAGAGAAACCATGGACAAAGGGAAGTGATAGTAATTATGCAATTACAAAAGTCAACCCTCATCCGCCATAGTCGGGGATTTGGCTCTCATTGTATCGAGCACTTGAAGAGATTCTGATTTAAACGAGATAAGTATTTCATAATGTTCATGAATTTTCTGTGTGGCTATTAATTCATGCAATTATATTGGAACAGTGATCCTCGCGTGCTTCTAACATTGGTATTTCTCTTCGAGATAGTTTAGTTCTATAAACTATTATTAATTTCTTTGAGATGCTTTCAAGACGGACCAAGAAGCATAAGAGATTGCATTCAAGGAAGGAAGAACTTGATGCTTGCTGCCATGAGACTGAGTTGGTGGCTGAAGTCGTTTCTTTGAAGAGGAGGAAATAACATTCAAAGGGAGCAGACTGCGAGGGGATTTTGTTCTAAATCTCAGGATGGTCATATTCCTGTCTGGTCTAGGGCTCGATCTTATGACAGTAGGTCCATGGTGGTCCTGGATCTAGCACTTCCGACCGTATGTGGATCATACCAAATGATGGGAGTCTCTTGGAACAAGATATCTTCCATGATTGGGACCGTGTGAGCAAGGTATGCTTATTTGATAGAGGGAGCAGCTAAGAGGGTGTGCTTTGGTTGACATCCGAGGATCTTGATCATATTGGTTCAGAGGGAGTGGACCATGTTGAGATGGTTTCTCTAGTGATCAGTCGGAGGACTTTGATTCATGGGATGGAGTCCCATTTATGTAGGCTGGAGGGCCTTTATGCTGACTCCTAGGTCATGATATTCTTGAATAGATGGATACTTGGTGAGCTTGGGACTTGCCAAGTGTGATGCAGACTCCAACCTAGTATTTCATAATAGGTCAAAGCATGTGGAAATCCAATATCACTATATCAGAGATATGGGGCATAGGAATGCTATTCAGTTTAGATACATTAGCACTAATGAGCAAACGGCTGACATTCTCACCAAGCCTCTCTCAAGGATAAAGTTTGAGTACTTTCAAGATAAGCTTGGTATGATGGAGAATGAAACCCTAGCTGAGATGGGTTTCAACATCATTGATTTATTTATATTTTATACTAATGCATTCTTCTCTTTTAGAGAGAAGTTCAAAGTGTAATCTCTTGCTAATGCATTTCTCTTTGGGAGAGATTTGAGGTGAAAGCCCTTATTTCCACCCTCTGGGATGAGCCATGGTGGATCCACCCTCTGATATGGGTCATGGTGGATGTCGTGTGTGACGCCATGACAACATCATGTGAGAGAGTCCGTGATGATTTTTCTTGTACCTGCATGTTTATCCTCTGGATGAGCCATGGTGAATATCATTGTGGGTGACGATCTCACAATGATGAACACTTGTGCATCTTACCATTATTATGAGGTGACGATCTCACAATAATGGTTGATATCTCGTGAGGTGATATCTATGGATATGCCATAATGGTGGATATCATGTGAGCTGATATCTATGGATAAGCCATAATGGTGGATATTGTTAGACAATTCAAATAACCGGAAGACAACTAAGAGGGGGGGGTGAATCAGTTGTCACCAGATTACCAGAACCTTAAGCAATTAAAACTTTAATACCAAAACCCAAAAGATCAATACCGAAATGCATAAACCAAATACTAAAATAGCAGTTATTCCAATTAAGAATAAACAACAATAAGAGAATAAATACCATCCAGATGACACCAAGACTTGTACGTGGAAAACCCAGTAAAGGGAAAAACCACAGTGGGAAGCCTACCCACAGTCAGATAATACTTCTGCAGTAAGTATGTCAATTACAATTGAAGGGCCTGCACTTTCAGGAAGGCCAACAGCCTAGAGCGCACTGCTCATCACAAAAGGAGTCTCGCTGACTACATAGAAATCCAGACTACAATCCGAAGGAAAGAATGGACTGCAAATATAGAATCTCCTATGCCTGAGTACAGTTTCGGTTAAGCTCAATACCGAAGGACTAAATCCTCTTACATAAACCCAGCTCGATCACCAATGATCGACCAAATCCTCTGCCTAAATGATTATTACATTATTCGCTCCTATTACATTCCATATCCCTTACATATATTCCATACCATGATCTACAATGAGATCTTACATCATATATATACAAACCCTCGACCATAAACAATAAGGTCGGCCACCAGACAATAAAACAATTACATAATTACAAAACATGTCGGCCTGAGACCAAACAAATAATATCCAACCCATATGACATCCTGGAAACACATCGAGAAGTCCAATCCACATGTTACATTAAGCCGGTCCATAACCTAGATAATACCATGACCCAATATAGGTCCACACTTGCTAAAGCAATGATCCCAACCAACTAAGTCTCGAACATGATCACCACCAGCATCCTAAATCTCCAATAGAAGCTGCACCAACACCACTTATGCATATCATCAAAGATCTTCAACAAAGCTCTGTCGGTGAAACCCTCGCCAGAACAACAAACCAAACTTACCAGTATACAGGATAGCATCCGATCACCAGATCAAAACCAACTGACTGAATATGAATCTAAGTAGCATGAATAAGCCAATTCCATAACCCAAACATAGTCCGCGGAGCATACCGAATCATGATGATCCAATCCAACCAAAAACCAAACAACCTACCAGGACCAGAAGGATACCAGTAAAGCAACCAAAACAGCTAGTGTTGACATCAATGACAAAACATCAATGCAACACATAATCGATTCCTCCAAATGGCCAACAATCTCCCCCTTTGGCATTGATGGCAACACTAGATGTGAAAAGCATCCAAGTGCCAAGAAATGCCAAACAAGTCTCCCCCAATGGAAGACAGCCAACAATCTCCCATACCAAGATATAGCAATGAAGTTTTGAAACAAAGACCAAACTCCCCCTGTGAATGATATCTCTATAAAGCTCTATTTTTCACATATATCTCTCCCCCTTTGACATCAATGCCAAGAATCTAACAAAAATATCAAAGCAAAAACTAAAACCACTAAATCCAAAATATCCAGAATGAATAATATCTCTGATAATATCCACTAAAACAAAAACAAACACAAAAATATCAAAGCAAAAACAAAAACCACTAAAACAATATCCAGAATGAATGATATCTCTAATAATGCATATCGGACTGATGCCAAATAACATCAATCAGTTCTCTACCGAAGGGGCAGAAACCCCTAATCTGTCTCTTAGGTACTCAAATGATTCTTTAGACAAAGGTTTAGTGAAAATATCTACAATCTTCTCTTTAGTGTTCACATAAACCAGTCTAACCTCATTTTCTTCTACCTTCTCCTTCAAAAAGTTATACTTGATAGATATGTGCTTTGTCTTAGAGTGAAATATCGGATTCTTTGATATGTCTATACCAACAGAGTTATCACAGTGAATAACTAGCGGTCCAATGCAATGCACTTTAATATCCTTCAACATTTGCTTCATCCATAGAACTTGTGTACAGTTCATAGCAGCAGCAACATACTTAGCTCCAGCAGTAGATAAAGAAGTATGTGATTGTTTCTTGCTGATCCATGAAACCAACTTCTTTCCAAGAAAGAAAGCTCCACCGGAAGTACTTTTCCGGTCCTCAACATCACCTGCCCAATCTGCATCTGTATATGCACATAAAGTAAAGTCATCATCCTTAGGGTACTTGTTGTGACGTATTCACACATCGCCCCATTGCAAATGGGGACCCCTACTTTTTTTGGCTTTCTGGGGTTTGTTTCTAGGTCTTTTCGGGTTTTGTCTATTAGCCTTTGCATGCTGAGTGTTGCCAAAGGGATCACTAAGAGAGCGGGCTCTATTTTAGCTAAAGGTGAGTCAGTGGATGCTCCAGGTTAGGGTCATCTTTGAAAGTCTTCCTTAGGACAAAGTTTTTCTCTTGTTGCTAATTGTGTCTTGTTTGAGTTTGAGGAAGTCAATAAAGCTTGGTGAGTGAATATCCTCTTTGAAGGTCTGAGTTAGGTCAAGTTGGTGAGTGATGAAGTCTGGAATGTCATCTTGATCTTCAAATGTCCTGAAATTTGGCTAAGTTTGGAATGTCATCCTGTTCCTGAAATTTGACTAAGTCTGGAAAATTGAAGAATCCTCCAAAAACTAGATTTTGCATTATAACTCCTGGAGGTCCAAAACCACTCTCAAACATCCTGACAGTATATATGGAATATAACTTAAAGTATAAGCTCTTATACTTAAACGTTATTTTCCATATATGAATCCTGACAGAGAGACCAAAATGTCAAATTTCGCTCCTAACCCTTCCAAAGGGTCCAAAGAGATTTCAATTTCGCTCCTGACCCTTCCAAAGGGTCCAGAGCGAAAATCTCCATAAGACATTCTACTTTGACTCAAACTTAGAACTAACTCATTCCCAGGCATTATTGAGGGCAAAACACTTGTTTGGATGAAGAAATGTGAGAAATGAAGTCAAGATTTGAGCCTAAATGTGAGTTTTGCTCCTAACCCTTCCAAAGGGTCCAGAGCAAAATTCTCCCTAGACACTATTTTCTCCCTTGTTTGGGCTAACATCCTTGTTCCTTGGACATGGTTGGGGTAAATTGGTCATGTTCTTGCCTAAGGAAGTGATTGAAAATATTGAAAAGTGAGGGTTTTGTCCAAGAATGGGAATTTTGCTCCAAACCCTTCCAAAGGGTCCAGAGCAAAATTCTTCATAAACCTCATTTTCTCCCTTGTTTAGACCAACATTCTAGTTCCTTGGACATATTTGGAAGTGGATTAACATGTCTTTGCCTTTTGAAGTGATGGGATGTAAAAATGTGAAGGATTTTGTCCTAAAACTAGAATTTTGCTCCTAACCCTTCCAGAGGGTCTAGAGCGAAATTCTTGGAAACTCATATTTTCTTCTTGGAGATGGTCAAATTCTTGAGTTTTGTGGCATGGTTGGAAAGACTTTGATGTGTTCTTGCCTTTGAAAATTGGGTTGAGGCGACGGAGTAGTCAGAATCAACCCAAAGTAGGAATTTCGCTCCTAACCCTTCCAAAGGGTCTAGAGCGAAAATCCTTATAACTCTCATCTGCTTCCTTGTTTTGGCTAGGCATTGGAGTCCAAGGCATGTTGGAGGGTAGATTGGTATATTTTTGCCTTGAGAGGTATTTGGACGCATTGAAAGATGAAGATTTTGCCTAGAACGAGAATTTTGCTCCTGACCCTTCCAAAGGGTCCAGAGTGAAATTCTTGATAAACCTCTTTTGCTTCCATGTTTAGGCCCCAAACCTTGTTCCTTGGGCGAAGAGTGGTGTATTTTTACCTTGCAAAGATGATTGGAGTTGAAAAGATGAAGAGTCAAGCCTAGAGTTGAAATTTCGCTCCTAACCCTTCCAAAGGGTCCAGAGTGAAATTTCACAAAACCACTCTTTTCCCTCAATTTTGTGCCAAGTCAAGTGTGGACTAAGATGAATTAGGATTGGAGATGTCTTTGGGCATAACTTTGGGTCGCTAAAAATCAACAAATGTGAAGGAATCAATCAAAAACAAGGATTTCGCTCCTGACCCTTCCAAAGGGTCCAGGGCGAAAATCCTAAAACCTATTCCATCCTCCAAAGTTTGTGTCAAGACAAGCCTAGGCCAAGCTGAGAGAAGTTGGGAGATGCCCCTAGGCTTGTCCTGGAATGGGTTTTGGCCATCAAAGATGAAGATTTTAGGCTAGGACAAGGATTTCGTTCCTGACCCTTCCAAAGGGTCCAAGGCGAAATCCTAAATAGGTCATGTCCCTAGCCATGGTTCTTTAGCGAAATTCTCCTTTTTAGCCATGTTGAGGTCAAACAAGTGTTGTTGTGTTGAGAGATTGATCCAAAGGTGAGAATCACATAAGAACAAAGTGAGAGGAATGGAGTTGAATGAGGGAAAACAAGCAAGAAATGAATTTCGCTCCTGACCCTTCCAGAGGGTCCAGGGCGAAATTCTTCAAACCACCTATTTTTTTCCTTGATTGAAGCCAGAGCTTTGATCCCTATGGCATGATTGGAAGAAAAGTGATGTATTCTCGCCTTGCAAGATAGATTGGAGTAAAGGAAATGAAATATCAAGTGAAAAACTTGAATTTCACTCCTGACCCTTCCAAAGGGTCTAGAGCGAAATTCTCAAAATGTCATTTTTCCTTCAAGTTTGTGCTAGGCTAGGACAGTGATCAAGGTGAATTGGACTTAAAGATGGCCATAGGCATGTGTTTGAATAGGTTATGAGTCCAAGAGGTAAGGATTTTGAGCTAAACAATGAATTTCGCTCCTGACCCTTCCAAAGGGTCCAGAGCGAAATTCTCAATTTCACCTAAATTGCTCATGATGAAGGTCAAGAGATGGATTCCCAAGACTTGGTGGAGAGAGGACTAGTGTATGCTTGCCTTGGAAGACATTTCAGAGTGGAGGAGTGACAAAACTTGAGCCTAAACTAGAATTTCGCTCCTGACCCTTCCAAAGGGTCCAGAGCGAAATCCTCAAAAACTCCATTTTTCTCCAATTTTGCATCAAGCTTGATGTTGGTTGAGATTAAAGGGATCCTTAGACATGCATTTGAGCAAGTTGTGGTCACAAGTTGTGAAAGTTTTGTCCTAAAATGCAAATTTCGCTCCTGACCCTTCCAGAGGGTCCAAGGTGAAATCCTTTGAAACTCCTATTTTTTCATCTTGTTTGAGCTAGGCAAAGGGCTAGTTGTGAGATTATGATGAAATGAGGTCTAATTGGCCAGGAATGCAAATTTCGCTCCTAACCCTTCCAAAGGGTCCAGAGCGAAATTCTTATAGGGCCTGTCCTTGGGGAGAATCTTGAGCAAACTTCATTTTGATGTTTTCTTGTTGACGATTTAAGGTAGAAAATGCTATGTTAGAATGAATTTATTATGTGTCCTTAATCATCTTTTGGTTTGTTTTGCAGATGAAAGAAGACCAAGCTAGGACAAGGACGACCTCTTCCAGTCCATCGTCATTAAGGACGTTCTACAGGCAAAAGGGAAGACGCAAGGTGCTTTGAAGCATTGGAAGACTAGGGATGTTCAAGGAGTTCAAGTTAGCCTCAAGACTTCATTCTTTCACAAGATGGCAAAGAAAAGGCTTTGCCAGCACTTCCAGGCGTAGGTGTGCTACCGGAGAAGAAAGACTTGACAATAAGGAAGCCTGGTCAAACAAAGGAAGTACATCATTCATCATGTCAAAAGACTGAAGAGGATCAACCAAGTCACAAGCGTTAGACAAGGTGGCATCCCAGTCATCATTCTTTCAGTCGGATTGGTCCACCTCAACATGACCAGATTCAATGTACCTAATTTACCGAAGGCGGCACAAACTTCGATGTACCTACCCCTACTTCTTATTGGTCCTCACTCCTGAAATGTAATTTTCTAATTGGCTAAGGAAGTTTGTTGTAACAAACCCTAATTAGGGTTTCTATCTTGTAATCCTAGCCATTGGTTCTAAGTCAATCAAAGTCGTCTATTTGTAAAGGGTTCTCTATATAAAGCCTTGGCTCCTCATTTGTAAAGGTTAATAGATAATAGTTAATGGAAAATAGTGAATAGTCAAAGAGTAGGAAATAGTTAGAGTAGAGTAGAAAGAGAAGGCCAAAGATTGTTGCCAAGATATTGTTGCAAAAGACTTGTAAACTTCATTGAAGAAATGGTGAAGGTCAATTCAACAATTTGCATGGTCTCTATACTTCTCAAATTTGATTTCATATTATTAGGTGAATGGAAGAAATTTTATGATCAACGGTGAAATTCGTATATCCATACTACTAGCAGTTTGTTGATTGCAGACTTGCCTTGCGTAGTCAACTGGAATCATTCAACTTAAGCTTAACTTCAATTATCGCTTCTTCATTGATATGCATCAACCTGATGGTGTCTATGCTTGTAGCAGTGATTTGAACATCATAAAGCTTTCCTCAGAAGATCGCACTAATCTTGTGGAGATGGTCCTAGGATGTCAAAGCAAGACTTAGTTAGAATTTCACCAAAGGTCATCCATTGCTCTTACGTTCTTAGTGTTAGAAATAGATCCCGTTCCAACCCTTATCCTTTTTTCCTTTTTTTTCAAAATCAACAGCCAGTGAAATTCCACGTTTCAGTAATATCCAAAGAAAATCAGACGTTCAGGTCGTCGAAAGTAAGTCCCCTTATGTGAAAGATCCCTGCTGGATTCCTGTTTCTGACCTGCTGTAATTTTTATTTAATAAACTAGGTTTTTGTAATTTTCTGGTGATCTTATAGAATAGACAGAAGTGCAGAAAGGGGGTTTGTTTCTTTTGTTTTGGATTTTTGAAGATATAAATATAAGAAACAGTAAACAATAATAGTGCGAAATAAGAATGGAACAATGTTCATAAATTAGAACTCTTACAATCCAAAATACTACAACTCGTACCAGGACAATAATCTGATTTCCTTGTATTCCAGCAATTATCATTAACCAATTTGGAGCTGCTACAAAATGAATTACACCAGCAATGAATAAGCAAGACACAATATGCAGATTTCTAGCTCTTCACACCAGCAAACGTGAACAGCAAGGAAGAATGACGCCACCACAACTCCCAATGGGCTGCAGCTGTAGTCACATGCCAGCTGAATAAGGTTAGCTGCCTTGATGAAACCCTCTGAATGCAATCTGAATCCTCTGCAATCAATAGCACACCCAATCTCTATCAACCAATGTCCAACACCCTGAAGTATTTACTGACAAACTACTGCTGAGGGTTATGTCCCAGCCAGTATCCAACCTGGGGTTTGCGTCCCAAATGAAGAATCGCTCTACCAGAGCAAATTCGCAAGAAGCAAGTTTTGAATGTGTAAAAAAAGATGCAAGAATTATGTCACAACTTCCTTATAACATCTTCCCACTTAGCTCGAACCCTAAAAGTGACTCAACGGGGCGTTTAGGGTTAAAATGTTATATTTCTCATTTTAAGTTGCCAAGTGTATAGAAAAACGACCTTTTTTCAAATATAAAGAAATCCGTTCACCGAAAGGATCTGAGTCAAAAGAGAAATATTTAGGAAAGTCCAAGACCTTTCCAACGAGCTATTACACCAAGGGATACGCATCCAGATGAGGCCAAAAACCCCCTTATTACTCCAAAATGGTTATAAACATACCCTTATTTAAATAATAAACGCTAACTTAGGAAATATTAAAAATATAACCCAAATAGCTGCAAAATGCTCAAATGACACCACAAACCAGAAAGTCAACTTGCCACCTGTCTGTGACTAAAGTCGGAAATCAAAGATCCACTGGCAGTCTCATCCCTAAAATCTAGGGATGCTCCTAGAAACTAGGAAACAAACCCAAATCCTCTGAAACTAAACCCAAGGAATAATCTCAAGGAGACCCAACCCTGGGTATGGTCATAACCTCCTAAATAGTAGGGATATCCTCCATAAATGTAGGAACTGTCTCCTAAAAATAAGGAACTGCTCCAAATTGATCAACTACTGCCAGAACACCAAGTCCCAGACACTGTATAACCACACTGAGTCTCTATCCATCGCTGTCAGCCTACAAGACCCCATAATAAGCTAACTCACATGTCTCTACTAGACAGAGCTAAAGAGGGGACATGACATTATGACTCTAGCAAAATCACATCATACTGCAAAGAGCTTATCCACACATAGAGAACCTACATATCAGAACCGTGGAGTTACTCCGACTGATCCTTCAGCGAGATCTTCAGCAGTTGGGAAACTTTGTTCAAGAGAGGATAAGGTACCTTTAGGTATTTTATTCTGTGTTTGGTCGTGTACAAAAGACACATCAACAGTACCATAAACCATATTCAAATGTACCTTGCAAATATCTAAAAATTCTTTTCACTACACTCATGATTTTCTCTAGGATCACTTTGATATCTAGATGGAATACAAACAACTTTCATTATGTCAGGCCTAGTTTGAGTCAAATATAGCAAACCTCCAATCATAGACTTGTATCTTGTAGGATTTACCGGTGCAGATTCATCTTTCCTTGTCAATTTCTCACTTGTAACCATAGGAGTACTTACTGGTTTAGAGTCTACCATACCGAATTTCTTCAACAATTCCCTAGCATACTTATTTTGACAGATGAAAATACCTTTATCAGTCTGAGTGATTTGCAAACCTAAGAAAAATTTCATTTCCCCAATCATAGACATTTCAAATTCTTTCTCCATATTCTTAGAAAATTCCATGCACAACTTATCTTCACCTCCAAAAATGATGTCATCAACAAAAACTTCAATAATCAGTATATCATCATCAGTGACTTTATAATATAGATTACTGTCAGCATTACCTTTAGTGAAACCAGCTTCAAAAGATATTTGTCTAACCTTGCATACAAAGCTCTAGGTGCCTGTTTCAATCCATATAAAGCTTTCCTTAACCTACAAACCATGTTTGTATCATCTGAAAGTGAAAAACCATCAAGTTGCTCAATATAAACTTCCTCATCAAGACCCCCATTCAAAAATGCACACTTAACATCCATCTAATAAACCTTGTAGTTTTTATGTGCAGCATAGGCAAGAAATAATCTTACAACTTCAATCCTAACTATCAATGCAAAAGTTTCACCATAATCAATTCCTTCCTTCTGAGAGTATCCTTTACAAACCAATCTAGCTTTATTCCTTACAACTTGACCATCTTCATATAATTTATTCCTTAAAACCCATTTAGTTCCAATAACATTCTTATTTTCAGGCTAGGGAACTAAAGTCCATGTGTCATTCTTCTCAATCTGATCTAATTCTTCTTCCATAGCTTTCATCCAACATTCATCTTTACATGTTTCAATTACTGATACCGATTCAACTTGAGAAATTAAACATACCTCATTAGCTGCCAATCTCCTTGTCATCACTCCATTGTTCTTATCCCCAATGATCTGATCTTCTGAATGATTCATCCTAACATACCTAGGAGTCTTCTGATTCTCTATTCCTCTTCCCAGTTCTTCAGTTACTGTTGAATTTTCTGATACTGCCAGAGTAACTGGTTCAACATTTTGTTCCGGTAAAGGTATTACTAGCTCAGTTATGATCATTTCCACTACCGGTTCTTGCTCATAAATTATGATTTGACTTCTATTCAGCTCATCCACTTTGACATTAGCGCTCTCCACAATTCTCTGCAATCTCTTGTTATAACATCTATATACCTTGCTTTCATTAGAATAACCAAGAAATATTCTTTCATCACATCTAGGATCAAATTTGCCAATGATATCATCTCTCCTGATATAACATTTACTACCAAAGATACTGAAATACTTAACTGTAGGTGTATTGCCAAACCATAATTCATACGCTGTCTTACCGGTTTCTCCTTTGATATGTACTCTGTTGAATGTATAGACTAATGTGCTCAATGCTTCTTGTGCGTATCGCACACACACCCTGTCTTTAACAGGGGACCCCCGTGTCAAGTCTGGTCTGCCTGATAGGAGAGAAGATGCCCCGAATTTAGTGGACAGGGAGGGCAAGTAATGAAATCGTAAATTCCTCTTAGAACCCGAGATAACCTTGAATTGCATATTTCTCACAAATCGCCTTCTCAGACTGAATTTGAAGTTCACCAATGCGCCTTCTTTTTTTGCCAAAGTATCCTAAAAGTCATTCATGGACTAAATTCTTGCCAAAAGTGTCTTGTAAGCCGAAAACTCCAAGCGAGTCTAAATCGCACCAAACATGGTTTCAAGCCGAAAACCTTTTCTAAGCCGAGAAAATCAAGCTCACAATATTGGTTCTTTAGCCAAAATGGAGCTAGGCAAAAATCACCCAAACAATAATTGGGATGATGGGCAAAAACAAGGAAGAAAAGGGGAAAAAAAATCTAGACTCCTCAAGAAGTTAGAATGAATGAAATATAATATGGTATTACTATTTACAATTCCTCTGCAGAAAGAAGGCAGTACTTAAAAACTTGGTTCTAATCTATGATAGGGAATTGCCAATGGACCACCTTTTCAGCCTAGATGAGTTAAATCAACACATGCAACAAAAGTTTGTGATTAGTTAGAAGTAATTAGCGCCTCTAAATATTGATTTAGATCAATTGAAAGACATCTCCTCTTGTCTAGTTGATGAATGCTAAAATCATATCTTGGACATAACAGATGCCACTAATGTCATGAAAGAACAAATATGTTCATGCCGCTCTTCAAAAAAGCACAGAGCTTAAACTTATTTTATCCACTCCTCTTAAGAGAGGACTTTCTGTATGATTGAGTCTCAAGAAGACCATGTCACCCTCAAAAGTGTGCTCACTACGATGTTGATCTGAATAAATTTTATGTTGATTCTATGCATGATGGAGATTGTCCTTGAGAGCTTCTAAGATATTTTGACCAAAGCTTTTACTTCTAGAACCTTCCTATAAGAAATAATAAGGTCAACAAAAGTTTGAGCCATAAACAACATCATGCCAATAGACATGTGATAGGTGGTTTTATAACATGTTCTCCCAAATACAACCATTTGATTTGCCTTTTGATGACCTGCCACATAATCCCTCAAGTAGCCTTCCACCCATTTGTTTACAATCTCAATATACCAATCCATTTGGGGATGGTAGCTAGTGTTGGAGGTAAACACAATTCCTATCAAATGAACAATCTCTTGCCAAAACAAGCTTAATAACCTAGTGTTGTGATGTTTTCACACATTGCCCCATTGCAAATGGGGACCCCCACTTTTTTTTTGCTTTCTAGGGTAGTCGTTAGAATCTTTTTAATATTTAACCTTTGCATTTAAGAAGTTCCCAAGTAGCCAAAGGGTTCATCAAATCAAGTTTGTCTCCTTAGGTTGGAGTGAAGACAGTCAATTATCAAGGCTTTTAGAATGGATGACTCGTCTTTTGCTTGCAGGGCTATGATTGAAATGAATGACTAAGATAGTGTTGTGATGTATTCACACATCTCTCTATTGCAAATGGGGACCCCTACTTTTTACTTTTTAGGGTAGGTCTTCCTAGTTTAGTCTTTTAGGTTCTTGGCTATTAGCCTTTGCATTGGAGAGTTGCCAGAGAGATCATTAGGATAGCAAGCTCTTCTTGAGTTGAGATGGGTCAGTAGGTGGTCCAGGTCAAGGTCTCTTTGAAAGCCTTCTCTAGGTCAGGCCTTGCTCTTGTTTCTAGGTTAGGTCTTGATTGAGTTTGAGGAAGTCCTTATATCCTGCTAGGGTGGCCTTGTCTTTAAGACCTATGGCATTTAGTCAAGGAAGTGATGAAGAATTTGAGCACAATTGCCAAATTCGCTCCTGACCCTTCCAAAGGGACAGGAGCGAATTTCCTTAGAAACCTCTTTTGCTCCCAGTCTAGACCTCAAAGTTTGCTCCTACATCTTGACTGAGTGAGGAATGACCTATTTTTGGCTTGTGAACAAGTTGGAACGAAGTGAAATGAGGAAATTGAACCTAAAACATGAATTTCGCTCCTGACCCTTCCAAAGGGTCTAGAGCGAATTTCTCTAAAAAGCTCTCCTACTTCTAGCATAGGTTAAAATCCTTGATTCCACGCCTTGAGTGAATGAAAAATGGAGTTATACATGCCTTTGGAAATGAGCTAAACCAAGTGAAATGAGGAAAAGTGAAGAATGTGTGCAAAAAAACAAATTTCGCTCCTGACCCTTCCAAAGGGTCTAGAGCGAAATTCCTAGATAGGTCCTGTCCTTCCAAAGGTACCTAAGCGAAATTGTTAAAATGCACTTTTCATTCAACATTTTGACTAGGCACTTCCTTAAGGTGATTTGTTGGTGTGTCCTAAGGTGAGAACAATGTGATTGAGGGTTAAGTTTGAGTGTTTGGATGGTATCTAAGGCGAATTTCTTTATATCTCCCTTCTTGGTCCTAATTTGCCTCATAAACCTTATCCCTATGGCGTGGTTGAGAGAGTATTGATGTGTGCAATAAAGTCAAGTGATGAGAAGGTCAATAATTTGGGCATAATTGCAAATTTCACTCCTGACCCTTCCAAAGGGTCTAGAGCAAAATTCCCTAAAAGACCTAGTTCTTTACCAAATTCATTGAATGGTTGTCATTCTGAGCAAAAGTGAGGGCAAATTTGCAAGATCATGGAGAGAAAAGGATCAAAGATCAAGTCTAAAGCAAAGCTAGGGCAAATTGGATGTGGATTGAGCCTAAAACATGAATTTCGCTCCTGACCCTTCCAAAGGGTCGAGAGCGAAATCCTTAGGATAGCCTAATTTCTTGCCAAAACATTGAAATGGACACCACTTTGAGAGCAAGTTGGCTTGAATATGATAAGATAAAGGGGAATGGGCAAGTCCAAGGCAAATTAAGTGTGGATGGAGTCTAGAAATGCAAATTTCACTCCTGACCCTTCCAAAGGGTCCAGAGAAAAATCCTCCAAATAGCTTATTTCTTCACTAGGGACATAAAATGGTGGACATGTATGGCAAGGAAGAGATTCAAAAGGACAAGTCTAAAGCAAGATGAGTGAAAATGAGGAAGAATTGAGCCTAAAAGAGCAATTTCACTCCTGACCCTTCCAGAAGGTCTAGAGCGAATTTCTCAAAAGCATGTATTTTCCTCACAATTTTAAAGCAAATTGCCTTCAAGGCATTTTCCTAAGGTGGTTTGAATCTAAACAAGCAAGCTAAGAGAAAGCTTTATCAAGGACAAGCCCCATTTTCCAAATTTCCCCCTGACCCTTCCAAAGGGACCAGAGCGAAATTTTTCTAAGCTTCTGACCCTTCCAAAGGGTCCAAAGCGAAATTCTTCAAGAGGCCTTGTACCTTGCTCAAACCTTTGAACCAATCCATTCCTAGGCATTTTTAAAGGCAAATGACTTGATCTTAATAAGGTAAGGGTGAGAAATGAATTTCTATGAAGGAAGATTGAGTAAAATACAAATTTCGCTCCTGACCCTTCCAAAGGGTCCAAAGCGAAATTCCTCTTTAGGTCCTGTCCTTCCAAAGGTACCCAAGCGAGATCTCTTCTAGGCCTTCCTGGGGGTCAAATAAATGATGTCTTTATGAGAGAGGGATTGAAAGGTGAAAATCAAGGCAAACTGAAGTGAGAGGAAGGAAGAATTCAACCTAGAGGAAGAAATTCGCCCTTGACCCTTCCAAAAGGTCCAGAGCGAACTTCTCCAATGGACATTGTACCTTGCCTTAGCACTTGGATGACCCCGTCCTAAGCAATTTTTAAGAGAAAATGACTTGTCTATACCTAGAAGGAGCACAATTATGAAGTTTAATGCCTTGAAGAATAAGTTATGAATAGGGAATTAAGTGAGATTACCAATTTCGCTCCTGACCCTTCTAGAGGGTCCAAAGTGAATTTCATTATAGGACCTATCCTTCCAGAGGGTCCTGAGCGAAAATTTCATTATAGGTCTTGTCCTTGGAGAGGATCCAGAGTGCATTTTATTATAGGTCCTGTCCTTGGAGAGGGTCCAAAGCGAGTTGATCTTAATGCCTTCTTGTTGATGATTTAAGGTGAGAAATATCATGTTAGAATGAATATATCATGTATTCTTAATCATCTTTCGTTTATTTTGCAGGTCAACAAAATTAAGATGGAGGAAGATCATGCCAGGACAAGGGCGACCTCTTCCAGTTTCATCATCATCAAGAACATCTCAAATGCATGGAGGACTCAAGGTGCTTCTGAGATGAAACACTTCAAGTGTTCAAAAACTTGCAAGCAATGGAGCAAAGACCTCATTCTTCCACATGGATAAACCACAAGATGTCAAGAAGAAAGATCTTATAATCATTTCAAGGCGATATGAGCTACCAAAGGAGGAGTGACTTGATCGGGAAGGAACCTTCATCAAGAACAAACGAGTCAAGGAGAGGTACATTATTCATCGAGTACATCAAGGACAAAGGATCAACCAAGGTCGATGCAAGGGTACGTTGAAGAAGCAGATAGTTTCAGAAGAGTTAATCAGAATTAGCTTCTCAGCATCACCAAATTGAAAATCAAAAGAGATGTGAGCAAGTACCAGACAAGTGTTACTGCATAAATAGCTTCGGTAAGATAAATGATTGAATGAGAGATAAATGAAATCTCTCATTCAATCATTTATCATATCGATTATTAAAATGAATAACATCATGCCCTCAATTGATAAGCATTCTTTATTTGTACATAATTGTTTATTATCATAGAATCCCGATTTGATAATCTATTATACTATTTGCATTCACCAATTAGCAAATCGGGATAACCATTGCAAATCCGAATTGATGATTATCAGGTAGACCGAACATAAATTAGTATTGATGATTATTTATGCTTGAAACGATTGTTATCGGGGAGATATAATAAACACACACCGATTAATATCGGGTGTTAAGGCAAACTTTCGAAGTGTTGAATATAATCATACACCGATCGGTATAACATCGATGGTCATCGAATATAAACATACACCGCTTGGTTAATAAACACCGTGCAGTAATGTTATAGCGAATGGGCACGATCAAGTGATGTCTTGATCGGCCATGTCTAAAAGACATGGTCGGTCAAGGCATTGTTTGACCATACCCAACCCACTATATATGTAAAATGGTATGTGTGAGAATGGACATCGAAATTTATAAATGCTCCTCTCACCTGTTACATAAAAAAAGATAGTCAAATTCATATGTTAATTCTATAATATATAACTAAGTAGAATATAACTTGCATATTGAATGTTAAATTGAACATCATTTAACATGGTATCAGAGCTATAGTTAAATTGAACCTAAGGCTGTTCAATTTTACGTAAAATTCAAATCAAGCATATATTCAACATCACAATCCTATTAATGGCTTGCGCTATCAGATTTGAAGACAGACTCGCAGGAGGTGAGGACTTCTCCGCATGGAAATTCAGAATTCAAATGATTCTAAAAGAAAACAAAATTGAATCATTTGTAAAGACTAAAACTAAAGAACCTGAGATTGAACCTGACAAAGCAATTTGGAAAAAAGGAGATGATAAGGCTATCAAAATCATAGTTGATGGGGTAAGGAACAACATTATGCCCATTATAAAGAAACATGAAACAACTTTCAACGTGTTCAAAGCACTTGAAGACGCTTTTGAAATATCGAATGCCAGTAGAACCTTGGCTCTAAAAAGAGAGATAAATCACATAGCCATGATAAAAGGAGAATTAGTCAATGCCTACTTCATGCGAATATCCACCTTACGGGATGAACTGGCAACCCTTGGATATGAGATCCAAATCAAAGAATTAACCCTCATTGCTTTAGATGGGTTGCCTAGCATCTGGGAAACATTCGTCCAAGGCATCAGTACAAGGGATAACTTCCCAAAATTCGATAAGCTAAAGGTTGACTGTCTCCAAGAGGAATCAAGGCAAAATAAGAAAGGGATCAAACAAAAGAATATAGATGAAGATCTTCAAGTTCTAAATACGAACTCAAACAAGAAAGGCAAGCAGAAGCAATTCAGGAAGAGAAAAGGTTGTCACGGCAAGAACTCCTTCAAGAAGGACCTCTCTCAAATTCAGTGTTACGGATGTGACAAATTTGGGCACTATGTTGCCAAATGTCCAGAAAGAGCTAAACAAGCCACATTTGCCAAAATAGAAAAATCCAAAAGGGAAGAGGACTCCGAGAAGTATGTACTCTATTCAGCACTCACAAATCAAGCATCAAACAAAGTGAACTCCTGGATGATGGACAGTGGCTCATCCAGACACATCACAGGATTCAGAAAAGTATTAGACTCCATGAAAGAGGAGAATGATGAGGAGGTAACCATCGGAGATGACTCTACACACCCTGTCAAAGGAGTTGGAAACTGCACCATCAAACTAAAGTCAAGTGTATCATTACAACTTAGAGGAGTGCTATATGTTCCAGGCATTAAGAGGAATCTAGTCTCAATATCAGCACTGGAGGACAATGGATACAGAGTGACCTTCATGGACAACAAAGTGTTGGCTTGGCCAAAGAACTCATCCATCAAGAAAGCTAAAACAATTGGTCAAAGACAAGGCTACTTGTATGAGCTATGCACAGAGCCCAACTTAGCCCTAATTCATGAAACTACAGATGCCAATGAAATCTGGCATAGAAGACTAGACCACCTAAATTTTAGAGCTTTATCATCAATGGGAGACCTTGTCACAGGTCTACCTAAGCTAAAGCAATATCATTCAGGGGCATGCACAAGATGTGCCCTAGGTAAAAATACTAAGGGTGCTTTTCAAAATGGTACTAGGAAAACAAGTAAAATTTTAGAGTTAGTTCATTCTGATGTATATGGACCTATGTCTGTAAATTCATTGGGGGGATTTCTATATTATGTAATATTTGTTGATGACTACTCTAGGAAAACCTGGATCTACTTTCTGAAATGTAAAGAATCAGAAGAGATCCTTAATAGGTTTAAAGAATTCAAATCACTAACAAAGAACTACTCGGGAAACAAAACTAAAACCCTAAGAATTGATAATGGGGGGGAATACACATCAGAATTATTTAAAGAATTTTGTAAAAATTCAGGGATTAAGAGGGAGTTAATAATACCTTACAACCCTGAACAAAATGGGATAGCAAAAAGAAAAAATAGGACAATCGTTGAAGCTGCCAAAGCTATGATTCTTGATCAGAATATAAATATCAATCTTTGGGTAGAAGCAACTAGCACTGCTGTATATATTCAAAACAGATGTCCCCACTCTCATCTTGAAGATAAGACCCCTGAGGAAGTCTTTACTAAACCAAAATCGGATATAAGCCACCTTAGGATTTTTGGATGCCCTGTCTATATTCATGTACCTAAGGAGAAAAGATTAAAATTAGAGCCTTCTGGAAAAAGGAGAATCTTTGTAGGATATAGTGAAACCTCCAAAGCCTACAGGATATATATACCTGGTCAAAAGAATATTGAACTAAGTAGGGATGTGATCTTTGAAGAAAACTTAACCTTCAAAAGAGCCCAAAGCCCTCTAGACCCTGAAGTCTATATCCCCACCCCTAGCTTAGATAGAGATCCTACTCCTGAGCTTCAGAGGGAGAATCCTGAGGAAACTATGAGTGAAACTCAAAGTCCACCTAGAGAAAACCTCAAGAAAAGACCACTATGGGCCACCGAAACTGTAGAAGAAGCTCAGAAGTTTGTTGCTCCTTTAGGAACCTTCAAAGAAAACAAAAGGCCTAATAAATTCACTAGCTATGTTGCCCTTATGAATGATCTCTCTAAAGCCAAACCAAAAAATGTATCAGATGCACTTGAACAGCAAGTATGGAAGGATGCCATGTCTGAAGAGTATCAATCCATTATGAAAAATGATGTTTGGGAGATTGTTCCTAGGCCAACTAAGAAATCTGTGGTTTCATCTAAATGGCTTTTTAAGATCAAACATGCTGCAAATGGCAGTATTGAAAAACACAAGGCCAGATTTGTAGCTAGAGGGTACTCACAAAGGGAAGGAATAGATTATGAAGAAACTTTTGCACCTATTGCTAGATATACATCAGTAAGAGTTGTATTAGCCATTGCAGCAGCAAAGGGGTGGAAGGTACACCAAATGGATGTTAAGACAACTTTTCTAAATGGTGAGATCTCAGAAGAAGTCTACCTAGAGCAACCTGAAGGATTTGAAATTCATGATGCAGAGTCTCATGTGTGTAGACTCCAGAAAGCTCTCTATGAGCTTAAACAGACTCCCAGGGTCTGGTATGAAAGAATTGACACCTATCTCTCAAGACTAGGCTTCTCCAAAAATGATGCAGATCCTAATCTCTACTACAAAAGAAATAAAGGTGATATGCTAATATTGGTTTTATATGTTGATGACTTATTAAGCACAGAAAATAATCACCTTATAAATCAATGCAAGAAAGATCTATCCAAAGAATTTGATATGAAGGACTTGGGACTCCTTCATTACTTCCTAGGATTGGAAGTATGGCAGAATTCTGACAACATTATACTAAACCAAGGAAAGTATACCTTGGATATTTTGAAGAGATTTAGAATGCTAAACTGTAGACCCATGACCTCTCCTATGGAAACCAGTTTACATAAACTTAAAGAAGCAACAACAGAGTCACTACCCACTTATCCTACTCAATACAGACAGATGATTGGGTCCCTGATGTACCTGGTAAATACAAGACCAGATATCTGTTATGCAGTTAATACTCTAAGTCAATTTATGTGTGAACCAAAGGAGATACACCTGGTTGCAGTAAAACACATTATGAGATACCTACAAGGTACCTTAAACCTTGGTCTCAAATATGAGAAAATTGATATAGACCTACATGGATTTACAGATTCAGATTGGGCTGGAAGTGTGACTGACAGAAAAAGCATTTCAGGGTGTTGCTTCAGTCTAGGTTCAGCTATGATATCTTGGATCAGCAGGAAGCAGTCTTCTGTAGCTCAAAGCTCCACCGAGGCAGAATACATTGTAGCTTCTATGGCTGCCCGAGAGGCAGTATGGCTTAGGAAGTGGCTTGTGGGGTTGTTTGGAGAACCTATGAAACCCACTGTTATACACTGTGACAACCAGAGCTGCATAAAACTTTCAGTAAATCCAGTGTTTCATGACAGATCCAACCAAGCATATTGAGATTCCATACCACTATGTGCGAAATATGGTTGACAAGAATACAATCCAATTAGAATATGTTTGTATAGGAGATCAAACTACAGATATTCTGACCAAAGCTCTTTCCAGAGTGAAGGTTGATCACTTCAAAAAAGGTTTAGGTATGATAGAAAGGTAAATTACTTTGTAATTTGTATTTGCATATCTATAAGATGTTTAATGCATAAACTTCTTTGTCATGATAGGACATTTTTGGATTCTATCCCCTGGGTTCATATCTAAGTGGTGACGATCTCTCAAGATAATGAACACTTGTACGGAGACATTATAAGGTGACAATCTTATAATGTCCAAACCAATTATCATGTTGGATCTCTGGTGGATCATGGATGAAGCCATGATTGTGTTGTGGTAAAACATTCATATGAAGTGTTAGTGCACTTACCATAACTTTGATAAAGGTGACAATTGAATATTTTCTCATATGATTATCCTTAAGTATTGTGTAGGCAATACTGATATCACGTGCTAAGGTGATATCCTGTCATCACTAGATTAATGTGATAGACATTTTGTATCACGTGGTTAGGTGATACTTCATATCTTGTGAGTAGATGATATGATCTCCTAGAAAATTAAATTATGTAAAAGAATGCTAACTATCATTTGAATTGTAATGCTTGATACACTACTCTTATTTATCTTACCTAGCTAAGAGGGAGTGTTAATGCATAAATAGCTTCGATAAGATAAATGATTGAATGAGAGATAAATGAAGTCTCTCATTCAATCATTTATCATATCGATTATTAAAATGAATAACATCATGCCCTCAATTGATAAGCATTCTTTATTTGTACATAATTGTTTATTATCATAGAATCCTGATTTGATAATCTATTATACTATTTGCATTCACCGATTAGCAAATCGGGATAACCATTGCAAATCCGAATTGATGATTATCGGGTAGACTGAACATAAATTAGTATTGATGATTATTTATGCTTGAACGGATTGTTATCGGGGAGATACAATAAACACACACCAATTAATATCAGGTGTTAAGGCAAACTTTCGAAGTGTTAAATATAATCATACATCGATCGGTATAACATCGATGGTCATCGAATATAAACATACACCGCTTGGTTAATAAACACCGTGCACTATTGTTATAGCGAATGGGCACAATCAAGTGATGTCTTGATGGTTTAGACATGGTCGGTCAAGGCATCGCTTGACCATACCCAGCTCACTATATATGTAAAATGGTATGTGTGAGAATGGACATCGAAATTTATAAATGCTCCTCTCACCTGTTACATAAAAGAAGATAGTCAGATTCATATGTTAATTCTATAATATATAAAACAAGATAATACTAAGTAGAATATAACTTGCATATTGAATGTTAAATTGAACATCATTTAACAACAAGGTGGCATCCCAGTCATTGTTCCTCCAGTTAGACAGCTCCACCTCAACGTGTCCAGATTCAATGTACCTGACTTACCAGTGATGGCACAAACTTTGAGGCACCTACCCCGATTTCCTATTGGCTCACAAATATTGAATGTAATTATTTCATTGGCTAAAGGAGTTTGTTGTAACAAACCCTAATTAGGGTTTTCATCTTGTAATCCTAGCCATTGATTGTAAATCAATCAAAGCCATTGAATTGTAAAGAGCTCCCTATATAAAGCTTTGGCTCTTCATTTGTAAAGGTTAATAGTTAGCTAATAGAGAATAGTGAATAGTTAGAGATTAGTCAATAGTGAATAGTCAGTAAAAATAGAATAGCAATTAGAGTAGATTAGGAAGAGAAGGCAAGGAATTGTTGCCTTGATTGTAAATGAACTCCATTTTCATTGAAGTTATGGTGAAGTGTGTTGTTTCTTTGCAATATGCATGGTCTCTTGTTGAATCTTTTCATTTTAGATGGTAAATAATTAGATTGAATGAAGGAAGTTATTGAATGCACTAGCATGGAATCTGCCTAGTCCAAACCACTAGCCTCTTGCTGATTGTAAGTGTGCCCTACGTGGTCAACTGGCATAGAATGAACTTAATCTCAATTCGTTACACGTCTATTGTTCACGCATTAACTTGAATGGTGATCAGTGTTTGATGGTGTACGATTTGAATATATTCGAAGCATCCCTTAGAAGATCGCACTTAGTTGGTGTCGGATTGTTCAAACTGATGGTGAGACCCAGCCCAGTAGGACTCCACCTAGTTGTTCATCCATCTTCTTGCATTCTAGGTCTTAGATTAGATTCTCCAAATCCTGTATCTTTTGCCATTTATTTATCTTCCAGCTAGTAGATAGGATTCAAGTTCCAACAGATTAAACGCTCAGGTAGTCGAATGTAAGTCCCCTTGTTAATCCAGCATAATCACATCATACCACAAGAGCTTATCCACATGTAGAGACCCTGCATACCAGAACCTTGGAGTTGCCTCAATTGATCCTTAGGTGAAATCTTCAGCATTCGAGGAAACTTTGTTCAAGAGAGGATAAGATACCTTGGTATTTTATTCTATGTTCGCATGTGCATAAAAACACATCAACAGATAGGTCGAGTTGAGCATGGAACAAAGTTTGATGGAGTCTCTTAGATTAAGCCTAGTCAATTATGCAAGTGTTTCCTTCGTCATCCAAGTGACCTGATTGTATTTCATCGAGAGGTGAATTGTAGGAGCAAAATTTGACTAAGTATGCTAAAATTTCCTTTGCTCCAGTCTAGGAGCGAAATCCCTCTCAGGCCTTCCAAATCATCTAAAATTGCTTCTAGCCATCATGAGATGTCTTGGTTTGAGCAATGAATACAATACTGGATCAGAGAAACCTAAAATTGGCTAAGCGCAAGGTCATTTCCATTGCTCCTCTCCAGGAGCGAAATCTACTTCCTTAGCTCCTTGGTTGGAGCAAGATCTTCTTCTATTGCCTTCATCTTGGAGCAAAGTGAACTTCTTGAGCACATTTGAGGAAAATGAGTAAGTTTTAATGCCTTTGACACCATTTTGATCATAGAAGAAGTGAAGTTCATCATGATTTTGGCTGAATGGAAGGGAAACGGTAAATTAAGATCACTTCCATTGGCTCCCTTTGGAAGCGAATTTCCCTTCCATTGCCTTTGGTTGAGGACGAAATCATATTCAAAGCTAGCATGGAGGGATTTTGATAGCCTTTTGTGCATGAAAGCTAAACCTAAGGTGTGAGTTGATAAGACTAAGCTAGAGGATGCATTTTGAAGTCACTTCCATTGCTCAAGATTCAGAGCAAAAATCATTTCATTGCTCCTCCTTTGGAGCGAAAACCTCTTCCTTCGCCCCTGGTTGAGAGCGAATTTGCTTCTAGAGCCTCACTTGAGCATGACTCGATGCTTTAAGTTGATGGAATGAGGATAAATGGGTGAAAGGAAGCTCAGTTTAAAATTTAAGATCATTTCCTTTGCTCCTCATTTGGAGCAAAATTTACTTCCAATGCTCCCCAGTGGGAGAAAATTTCACTTCCACTGCCCTGGTTTAGGAGCAAAATTCCTCCTAGGGTCTTCCTTGAGGTTAATTTGACATGTTTTCACATATGGATGGCTAAAAAGATTAAGATATGAGTCAATGGAATGAAGGTAAACAGGTAAAAAAGAGTTAAGTGTCAAATTGAAAGCTATTTCTATTACTCCTTAATTGGAGCAATTTTTACTTCCATTTTGCTCCTCATTGGGAGCGAATTTGCCTTCCTTTGCTTGAGATTGGGAGCGAATTTGATCTCAAAGCCTTCTTCAAGGTTGATTTGACTCCTTCAAGTGCATAAATGGTAAATTATTCAAACATGAAGTGATGAAGAGCAAAATTGAAGTCATTTCGATTGCCTTCCCTTTGGAATGAGATGTTCTTCCATTGGTCCCCTCCAGGAGAGAATTTCACTTCTATTGCCCCAATCGAGAAGCAAAATCATCCTCAAAATCATTCAAGGAAGGTGATTTGATAAATTTTGCATATGCAGATAGAGAACTTAAGTTTTGAATTGATGGAATGAAGAGAGAGGTTGAAATTTTGGCTAAGAATAAATAAATTTCCAATGCTCTCATTTAGGAGCGAATTATACTTCCATTGCTCCTTGAGTGGAGCGAAATTACCTTCCTTTGCTCTTCCTTGAAAGCGAAAACCTCCCTTAAAGGATTTTGGTGACAATTTTGAGCATTTCATATGGGAGAGATGATGATCTCAAGGTATAAGAGGGCAAGATTGGTGAAATTTACCTAAGAGAGTTGGGTTTAATACCACTTACATTGCTCCCTGATTGGAGCGAATTTTATTTCCATTGCCCTGGTTCAGCAGCAAAATTCCTTCTAAGGCTTTCCTTAAGGCTAATTTGACACGTCTACACACTAGGAAGGCAAAATCACAAGGTATAAGTTGATGAAAAGACAAGGGATTGATAAAACCTAGCTAAGGGGCGAGTTTGAAGGTTACTTCCATTGCTCCCTGATTGGAGCGAATTATACTTCCTTTGCTGCTTCTCAGGAGCGAAATCACCTGCCTTTGCCCCCCCATGAGAGCGAACTCCCTTCTAGGGCACTCTTTGAGGGTAATTTGATGGTTTTTGCACATAGAGACTAAAAGACTTAAGGAATGAATGAGGGGCAGAGGATCAATTGATGGAGAAGTGATGGAATGATGCTGAACTTCCTTTGCTCCTCATTAGGAGCGAACTTGATTCCCATTGCTCTGACTTCCATTGCCTATCCTTAGGAGCAACCTCCTCTCTAAGTGCACTCATCAAACTTGCAACACATAGAAAATCAGAGACTATATCAAATTAAGAGGTTGTATAAAGATTATCATGTATGCTTAATACCATCTTTGTTTATTTTGCAGGAATAACTAATGAAAAGGATGGAGATGCGGACTGAAAGCAACATCCAGATCACAACACAAGGCAAGATAAGCAAGCGAGGATAAAGAATTGATTCGACTACAATGATGCTTCTCATCATCATCACCACATTGAGCGAGTTTGAAATGTTGAGTATCAAGAGATATTGCTAAGCATCCCTTCATGATGATCTATCAAGTACAAGTGCTAATTGAGGTGGCGTCCCAATCACTACTCCATGAATCAAAAGAGGTTTTTTCATTAGCATGTCTTGATTCAATAAACCAAGATCACCCATGGGGGCACAAACTCCAATGTACCTACCCCTACTATCTATTGGTCAAATGCTCCAAAAGTGACATGTGTCCGAGCATTGTAATTATTTCATTGGCCAGAATAAAGTTTGTTGTAACAAACCCTAATTAGGGTTTTGTTGTGACTTTTCACACATCAACCCATTGCAAACGGGGACCCCCTCGTTTCCTGCTTTCCGCGTTGGTTAGTTTAGGGTTTTGGCAACATAGTGGGCAATTTTGAGTTTCCCGTGCCTGAGTCTCGGAATTTTGATCATGCCTATTGTCATTTAGGGTTTCTTTGAAGTTATAGGATCAAGCACGTAAAGTTGAGATTTTAAATGATCCTAATTTTGTCCAAGTGTAGATCTCTTGAGTGTTAATGTGTTTTGAACGTCCGCGTCGATGATTTTAAAGTGCTAAGGTATTTTAGGACCTTTTGGAGTTGTTTTCTCGCTCCTAGGAAGTTATTCAAGTTGATTTTGCACTTCATCCCGATAGGTTTCCTTTTTTTTTGCTCAAATTTATGGTAAATTTACCTAAAGTCTAGATGAGTTTTATTGAGTTTAGAAGTTTCCTAGTGATTTTGAGTGGAAAAATTATCATTTTCTGGATGAAAATCCATATTCTAAGGGTTAAAAGGTCAAAATTCCACACTAGATGTGCTTTTCCCCTCATATTCCTGACTACCCATGATTTTCTCCCACTCAAAATCCAAACTGGACATGGATTTCCCCTGGAATGCAAACATGCCTTGTTTTTCCCCCATTTAGATTCCATACTAGGATCGATTTTCCCTCAGAATGCTTCAATTTTGACTAAGTGTTGGGATTTTTTTTTCCTAACTGATGACTTTTATGATCATTCCTAATATGGATCAATTTTCCACCAGGACCTTTTGTGACGAGATTTTATGGATTTTTATGCGGATATTCATTCCAAACCCTAGGTGATTTCCACCAAGAGTGATTTTGATGATTTTTGTGTCCGAATGAATGTCCAGACAGGAGTCGATTTTCCCCTAGGAGGATTTTTGTGCAAAGTGATGAAGTTTTCGATGGAATTTTCATTCCAGACTCAAATCGATTTTCCCCTAGACCCATTTTTGTGCAATTTGGTGAAATTTTGATAGGGATTTTTATCCTTACCTGGATCGATTTTCCCCCAAAGGGGATATTTTAATGATTTTTGATGATTTTTGTTGGGATTTTTATCCCAAGTTAAATCGATTTTCCCGATTGGTCATTTTTTATTTAAATTTTGAAATATTTTAACTAAACTGACCCACTTTTAATTGTTTTTAATGAAGTGAAACGATTAAATAAAAAATAAAAACAATTAATAAATGATTTGCAATGAACATTAAATGAATTTTACCTTCTTGAAACAAATCGATTTTTGCCAGGCAAGTATAAGAACAAGTTTAAAAGGAGATATCCCAGCATTATTATATTTGCCAAGTGTGTGATTGCAAAGGGCGATTTTTCCTCCAGCTGGTGATTTTTTGTTAAGTGTCAAGTTGACACCATTGAGCTGTAAGTTGATTTTATTGTTTTCTTCCTCCATTTCCAGCTGGGCGATTTATTTTGGCTGCCATTTGAATGCCATTGAAGCTTCTTTTTCAGACTTAGATGATTTTTGGAAGAAGGCGATTTTTGTTTTGGAGGATTTTTCACCTCCATTTTTGGGGATTCTCTTCACCATTTGTGGCACCATTATTGGGGGAATGCTGATAATTGTTTTCAAATCTGATATTTCGCCATTGTTGAGCTTAGGTGACCTCCATTGTTGGCTGGTAATTAATTTTCAGACTTCAATTTTCATTGCCTAGCCAATTCCAACTTAGGCGATTTGCATTTGGAGGTGTTTTGTGGAGTTTTAGAGCATTTTTTAGACCATTTGAACGATGTTGCAGGTCTGAAACTTCATTGTAGGGGGGCTGTCCTCAGAAAATCTTCATTTCCAGCCACCCACCCACTTTGGCAATTTTGCTTGGAGCTCATTCCTTTGTCATTTTTTGATCATTTTGAGGGATTTTTACTACTTTGCAAGATGTTGGTAAGTCTGAAACAATCCATTTTCAGACTTGTCCTCAGAAACTTTATTTTTTACCAGCCATACTTACATTCCCGGATATGATTGTTTTCATCTTTGAAATTGATTCTCCCAAGTTGAAAGTATTGACTACTAAAAGACCATTGAACCTATTGCTAAAATGAATTGTATTCGCCTTGATCATTCCTTGCTGCATTGCATAGTTATAAAGTGTACCAAATGAATGTAAAGAATGTCTGCCTACACAGCAATCTTTATGCAAAATTCTACATGAAACAACCACCAAGCTTTATTCAAAAAGAATTTCATGCAACTTACATTATACTTTACACCTTAGTTTGTAATAGTTTAGGAATATTTGTAATAATTTAAATTGCAAATATCATTAATATCTTAGTGTCACTCTATGGCCTTGTAACCTCCACTTGGATCTTAATTTGACACCTCACTTAGTTTCTCTTGCATAATTCTTTGTGCACTTGTCTACATAATACTAATCTTTTAATTTAATTTTTTTATTAATACGGAGTCTCCTTTTTATTTTTGCTACCAAAGCGCTGTAAAGATTATACTTAATCTGAGTGTTGAAGGATTTGTTCGCAGATCTTGTTGTCCTCATTTTTGAAAATTCAAAAATGTGACAACCCCTACAAATTTTTGCTTAAAATGTGTTGTTTTTTGTCTCTAAGGCATGCTTCCCAAGGCAAATTTTTTGCTTCTTGCTGGACTAGACTAATCTTCGGTCGATCCTCGATCTACGTTTCAAATTTCATCGCGTTTTGAGTTCATTTGCTATGTTTTTTCTTCAATTTCGGATTTTTCTTCCTAAATGCAGGTGGGAAATTTTCCTTTGATTGCAAGTTTTATTTTTCTCTTGTTTTAGTGTTGTAGGGAAATTTTAAAACAATTACAAGTGCACATTATTTAAAACTTGTCACTTGTAACTTACATTTTATTTCCCCCTTGCTTTTTATGTCTTTTAAGTCATTGTAGGAACTTTTTGGACAAATTACAAGTGAATTTAAAATTATAAGTTTAAAAAGAACTTGTAATTTCTTTTAAAAGTTCCTACTTAAGTGATTTTTAAGGTGTAATAGGGATTTTATTTCCCTATTACAAGTTTTTATGTGTTGCTTTTAGTTGTAATAGGGATCTTATTTCCCTATTACAAGTCTTTTTGAGTTTTTTAATTCTTTTATGTTTTATTTTTACTTGTAATGGGGATTTTATTTCCCTATTACAAGTTTTTAAGTTTTTATTTCTTTTAAGTTGTGTTTTTTTTTTTAAACTTATAATGGGGATTTTATTTCCCTATTACAAGTTGTTTTGCTCTTTCTTTTTGTCATTTCTTCCCTAAAACCCGAATTTGCCTTGGGAGTTGAAAAAGTGAAACAATTAAAACTTGCAAAAGGGTTTTTAAAACCCGATTACATGTCTTTTGCAAGCATTTTAAACTTGTTCCTTCTCTCCAAGAACCCGACCTGATTTTTTCCCAAGAAGTTCGAATTTGAATCCATTTCTTTTGCTTTGAATCCGGATTTGATGGTGCCAAGTGTTGGGAAGAGGCATGGGAGTTTTTGCTTCCATTTTTGGTGATTTTCTTGCCACGTTTTTGCCCTTTCTTAGGCGTTTTGAAACAGCAAGTCATGGCCCTTTTTGCCACGTTTTTGGCACCCTATCAATCCATATTTACAACATTAATGGAGGCATTTTTGGTTTCCTTGCTTTCAAATGTGGTTTGTTGGGCGTATTGACCCGATTTTCTTCCTCTTTGGATGTCGTTTTTGAAGGAGGAGGTTGAATCAAAATCCGTTTTTGGCTGCCAAGGGTTTTCAGCATGTCTATTGATGGAGTATTTTAGTTCTTCCCAAGCTCATTTGTTTTGGTCTAGGGCCTTTGACCAAGCAAGGATTTGGGTTTCTAAGTGATCTTGTCAAATGGATAAGTTCTTTGAATGCAATTTGTAAATTTGCATGATTTTCCCCTCTTTCAGATTTTTCCCATTCATTTGATTTTGGGTTTTACAAATCTGATTGCAAACAAGAGTTTTTCCCATTTTCCAAGTTTGCCATTACCGGTTGGTATCATTCTTTCCATTTTCCCCTCATGTCAAAACCCCATTTCATCCATTCATTTCACCTTCATTCATTTTTCTCATTTAAAGTCTACTTGCCGTCGGAATTTTAAAACCCAATTGCAGTTGTGTCTTCACTTGCAGTCAGCTTTCCAAAACCCGAAATTGGTCCAAAATGCACTCAAAAAACACTTGAAAATGAGTTTTAAAGGTCCAAATACAAGCGCAAAGTTGAAGTTACCCATTACACATATGAAGTTGCATGTTTGTTCTCCAGAATTGCAAGTTAATACTCTTGTTTTACCACACATGTAATGCAGTTTCTAGAACCCGAAATTCACTTGTGAGCCCATTTTTGCATCAATTTATCCCTTCCCTTGTCAGTCCTGTTTGCACACACGACCTACCAAATCAATGGATTAAGGCATGGGCCTTATTTTGCAAGCAAATTCCAAGATTGGAGGATGATACAAAGAAGAGATACAACAAAAATCCATGGTTGAGAGCATAGAATGCTTTCAAGACAAAGATAGGCTTCTTACTTCAGCCTTGCAAAAGACTTCTCTCCTAAAAAGCCAATACTACCCCAAGCAAGAAAATAAGATTGAAGTTTGTTGGCTAAGGACACAAAGATCATTAAGGATGCAAATCCCCATTCCGGATTGAGGTGTCTTCACCAATCCAAATACTTCAAGTTCTAGCATCCTGAAGCAGCATGAAGATTTTCAAAACAGAGGATGATGTAGTTGGATTCGTGTCTTTGGACACTTAGATTAATTATGCATTTGTAATTTTGTTTTGACAAATTACATGTAATGTCATATTTGTAATTGCAAGTGTCACTTTCATTTGGACACTTTTGTAAAAATGTAATTACATGTAAGGCAACTACAAGTTGAGTTAGATTAGAACTCTAGATGGAATAAGTCATGGTGGTTGAGAGAATTTCTCAAGTTAGTTAGGATCCTCCCACCTTTTTCTCAAGGCTCCTCTCCTATAAATACTTGAGGGGGTCTATTGTAATTGATATCTTTTGGCAATGCAACAAAACTCTGCCAGTTTGTATGTACACTTTAAGACTTTGAGCTTAGTTGTAAATCAAATTGCAATCAATTAAAAGAGGCAAATTGCTTTCAAACTTTGTGTTGATTCAAGGTGTTATGTGACGACATTTTCCAAAGATTGATTGTGAGTTTTGAGGTGTTATTCAAGAGAGATTTAAATTCAATCTTGCAGACTTTGAGCTGCTTATCATATTTGAAGCTAGTGTGGAAAGCTCAAGTAAGAAGATAACTTGTAGACTTTGTGCTGCTTTTATTTTTAAGACTTGTGCATGTAAAGTGAAGTGCATTATGTAGTTAGACTTTAAGCTGCTACATATTGCGCTTAGTTAGCAGAAAAATCATCTAAAAAGGTTGATAGGAGAATAGATAGTTGAAGACTTTGAACTTTCTTTCTGTTTTCCTGTCCTGAGGAAGTGACGGAGGTCTTTGTGCTTTCATGGAAACTTTGCTTCCCTTTATGTTCCAAAAATCCTACAAAAAAGTCTCATTTCTATATTTGTTGTTATTTATTTCCAATTGCTATTACTTTTCTGTGAAGAGAAAAGAGTAAAGTTTTTCTTGAAAGAAGAAGAAAGACTGTTGTCCCACCCATATTAGATTAGTTTAGTTTGTAGATAGGGGGAGCCTTCCCTAAATTAGGAGAGTATCATACTCACACACTGTGGCTGGAACTACAATTTTGCACATCCCCAAGGTGTACAAAATTTTCAACCAACAGAGCTATTCCTAGTGAATGTGACAAGTTGATGTCAGATTTCAATAGCAAAAACCAATTGATATGCACTTCTAATAAGTTGAAAACACAGCACTTTAGTCAGTTTATACTATATACTGCTCGACGTGGGAATTTAGAGTCTAGACATTATTGTGTAATGACCTCATTCAATAAGAGAATAGGAACAAGAGGAATTTACATGATCTCATAGTGTTTGAATCTCTCTCCTTAAAATCTTGTTACTTTCCAACATGTGTACGTGTTAACACAGCCTTATAAAGCATTACATCCAAAACATGTTAGGTTATATAAATGAAAATTTATTACCAATATTTAATTATACATTATATATTTTGAGTGACTTGTAAGTTATTCCACAATGTTTCGAGGACAGGGGTGGCAGGACAACAAGGAACACGATGGTAGTCTGAGGGCCATTTTTGTGGATGGCAAATATGTGTGTGTGCGTAAAGAGAGAGAGAGAGAGAGAGAGAGAGAATCAAATTTCTACAGGTTAATGGACAGCAATTTAACAGCAGTCATATGACATGACACTGTTAATATGATGTTCGACGATATCTGCAGAAGCCTGCAAACCAACCACATTCCAAAAAAAATGTGTGTCTGTAATTTTCACACAATACCTCACTGTACCAGACCATGACCAATGCACCTTTAATCTCTTTTGCAATGGAAAATGACAACTGACTGTAATACCATATCAAAAGTTTTGAAGTTCAAGACATCGAATTAGAAGTTTGAAAAATGAAAGCAGAAATTCAAATTATTGCTGTTAGTGTTAACTATTATACAACTTATATCACTGGCTATGAATGTGAATCATGATATATTTATTGCTGCTGTTATAATGCTGTCATGCTATTTAACAGTCTTTTCTTTATGTCATGAATGATTTTTTTTGGAAAGACTATTAAAATTTGCCTGGCCATTGACAGTCAAGGGATGTCTTAGACACCCCTGTCTATCTCCAAGATGACCAAACATCCCCACTCTGTTTCCTATTTCTGCAGCACATTTTGGAATCATTTCAAAACTTTGAATATTTTTGGGGATGGCCAAGGGATGTCCCCTGCTATCACACCATTCCCAAAATTCCATTAGAGATAGGGACCGGTGCTTCAAGGCCAGGGATGCATCCCTGTCAAACACAACTTGTAAGGCATGAAACATTATGCAAAAGCGGAACACATTTGGTGTGCATTCTGTCTCATAATTCCTCCACATATGCTAATCATGTCGAGCTCATCATGTTTGCTCATCCTGGATTTTTCATCTCTACAACATTGATAGGAATGATAAGAGTTAACTGAGTAAATTACATGATATATGTGTCAATTAATTTACTTGGGGTTACAACTACGTTCATTGTGAGTTCTAATTCTATGCTTCAACACACATTAGCTTCAGACATTTAAAGTGATTTTTACACAAAATATTTACATATATATCAACAGTTCTCAAGTAACTCGTCTAGGTTGAGAATAAAAAATTTATAGAATTTTGTCATAGAAATAAACACTTTATGGTTGTGTGCTAGCTATTCAAAATGTTATTCTAAACATAAAACGCACTAATTGTTTAATCCTAGATTCCTACCATTTGTCTTGAAGCTATTATGGATCACAGTTTACAATGCTGACTTTTGTTTGATTTCAATTTATTAAGGTTTTGTTATCCTTATCGGCTCACAGTAGAATACTAGGGTCCTTCTCTAATGCGGATTTCCTGGCACTTCCCCTTTCCCAGAGTTATTTGATAGTTAATAGTGTTCAACTAAAAACTTTCCAACACTTCAACTCGTCGGGATAGTTAGTTACACAAATATAGTAAACTAACCTTGAGTATTGAGAAAAAAAATAAATAGTGCTCATTCAGAAATAATTTGTATATAATGTCTTTGCTTGTTATTAAACAAGCTAAAATCTAATCAATACGTAGGAGATTAAAATTCCATGACGTTTTCAGCATTGTGATTTGATCGTTTCCAACCAACCCACCAAATTGTAGTATCATAAACTATCAAACTGAATTGTCATGGGTTTTTATCTTGTGTGGAAAACTGACAAACAAAAAAACAAAAAATGATAGAACTTGTGAAAGAAATATTTTTACCTCTGGCAGAGGTCCTGGAGCATAAGAATCATCATCTTCTGCAATAACTAGAATCTCATCGCCCTCCCTCAGTACATAATCATCATCAGGATTCAATAATATATTTCCTCCACCCTTGGCAACTTTAACTCCACAAGGGATTGCATCAGGGAAGGAAATCAGAACATCTTCAAATTGCATGCCATCCAGCTCTGGCCATCTTTTTATATAAAATTCAGCACCCTCAAACCCAAGAACATTTTCCCAAATCTGCATATAAAATGACATGCCAATTACTCTCCACTATTTATACCAGAGAAAATCACTGGAAACTTTAGCTTTTTTAACAGACAAAAATACAAAAGAACCTTATTAACAGAGATTAGGACAAATAACTTCTACATAATCTCCACTATTATGTTCCACGTTCATTTTGTATAATGTTATATTAAAATTATTTAAGGCCAAAAACAATAACCATAGTATCAAAACTTATTTAAATGATTCAAATATTCAAAAACAACAAAAACATCAATGACACAAACTTTTTATAATTTATTAACTGTCATGTCCCCTCCTTGATCGTTATATATATTCTAATAAAATAATAATTATTAATTAATATAATAACTACCAACAAATTATTTATTATTATTTTTTAAATTAATAATATTATGATTATAATTTACAATCTGTTATATCCCTACACTGATATTTTTATAAACATCATTATTATTTCTTTTCCTTAACATATGCAATAATAATATAATAAATGGTAGAAATATTACTATAAATTATGAATTGATTACTAATGTTAATATACATAAAGCAATATTAAAATTAGTACCATCTAAATATATATGAATAACATAATATTGTTATTTAAAATTTATTTAACATAATAACATTTTTTATTACCATTTAGTAACATTCATTTAACATAATATAATGCTAAATTACTATTAGCATTACGGAATGCAAAACCCGCAGTCAGGGTGAATTGAGACATCCCTTGACCAAGAGGAGGCTCTCATCCGTAAGAGACACATCCCTCAGCATGCCACGGGGGATATATTGGACGGTAAAGTCCAAAATGGGAGGGGGGAGAGATAGTTATCAGGAATTATAAGAAAGGAAATAAGGTCGCATGCTGGTCACAAAGTGGCAGTGCTGAGCGATTAACTTATAAGAATACCTTCACCCTTCTATTCACTGATGACTGTAGACAGCAGTAATAATTCTGTACTGCTATTTCTTTTAAATTCTTTATATGATGATTATAATAGTAATGATATATATATATATATATAGGAAGAATAGTAGAATCCGGAATGAATACGGACATTTACATAAATGAATATAACAGATAAACATAATAGGAACTGTGTGAATATATGTATATATAAGGGATAAATAGACAGAATTAAAAGGATTCACAATAACACTGATTCAATAATTATAATAGAATAAGGTATCTAATACACAACTGAACAGTCAACTATAAGAATCTAGATCATAAGAATAAGTGTTAATTAATAAATTCTTGTAATAGAAACTTCTTGAAACTAACCTAATCTCCAGTTTGTTCGCATTTCTCCACATCCCCAAGGGAGATGGGGGCTACTAGGGAGAGGCAGAGTAAATCCATCCGATAGGATGGCCCAAAGGGTGAAAGACTCCTGAGATCTGGGCTGCATGCCCCAAGGGTGAATGGACTGAGTTCAGTAATCTGGGCTAACTTGAGAGTTGGTTTCAAGCACCCTAGACAGCCAAACCCTCTTTTGGGAAAAGGGACGAAACACTTGGAAATTAGGGGAATGATTTTAAGTTGTATCACAAGGTGCTGTTAACTATGCTTAATTAAGATAGTAATATAGTTGTTGCTTTGATAATTGATAGAGCATAAATAGGGGACATTGCATTAACCAACCAATATTATAAAACATAAGGTTTCATATATCAAGGGAGATCAATATGTCAGAAGCACTTTTGACGTAATTTTCTAATTGAGAATTATTATATAACTGATAGCAACTAGATAAAAATCAAAACAGAAAAGAAAACATGCACGTCCAAATAAGCAAAATATTGGATAGGAGCATTTGTCATCAAAAGAGTCTTAAGCCAAAATGGAACTCACCAAAATTTATCTTTCATCGGAATCAAGCTTAGAAATAGAGAACTTTAAAATTATTGCCCTAAACCTTGTCCAAGCAACACATAAGAAATGCAAAATGCAATAAAGGAATATGAACCTGGTCAAGAAAAGACGCATGAAATGTAAGGATTTTGTTCTTCATAAAATTATTGTTTAGTAGGTTCCTATGCACATGTCCAGACAATCTGCCTTAGTTAGGACAATGCCACAACAACTGTGCAAGATCAAACTCCAACAAGAAAGAAAATAGAACATGTAGTTCAGATCTATCTCTACGCCATGTAAAACACAAAAAGATTTATATTGAAACACATATAAATCACATTCCATTGCAGAATTATATGTAGTAAAAAACTGCTCATCTTGAATAGAAAACTTATCTAAAGCCAATGCACAAATATTATGAAATTGGAATATTTTCATTATTCTCATTTAAAATGTAGTGCCTCCATGCAACCTTGGCCTTTTCAATCAATTGAATGCCCTCTAACTATTAGTCAATTAAGGACATGGAATCAAACAAGAAGTATGTCAATTTGGTAGAATCACCTATGCATAAAAATACATGACTAACCATAATCAAAAACTTAAATAAGTATATGTACCTAACATGATATTCAATGATTACCTTTATTCATAGTGGCCTACTCGCTGAGTCAAATTGGTTGCAAGTTTCCAAGCCATTTACTCGCTGAGTCAAATTGGTTGCAAGTTTCCAAGCCATTTGCTCGCCAAGTTTTTGGTGAAAACTCATGGTGAGCTTTCGCCAAAAACTCAGTAAGTCCATGTTCAACTAACCAGCAGCTGGAAAAAAGGCCCGTGTGGCAAGAAAAGGCCATTAAAAATTAAAAATGCGTACCTTTTTTGCATTGCAAGGCAAAAAAACCCTCCCCAACAGAAAACGCACTATTTACAATGTTTTTTCATCAAGGAGGAAGATTGAAAAGGAATTTTTGGTGGATTTTGAAGGCAAATTTGAAGCACATGTAAGTTTTTTTTTTTCGTTTTTTTTTGGTTTAAAAACATATTACTTCGTTTTGGGTACAAAATGATGTGTCTAAGTGAAAACAAATCATCATATGCTAGAATAAAGTAGTTCTTTTTCAGTTAAATTACAAAAAATAAGATTCATCACCATTTTTTGTTAATTTTTTCTGATTTTTTCAGTAATGTTTGCATACCCAGCTTTTTTTTTGTTTTCATATTTTTTTTTTTGAGAAAAATGTATAAAACCTTTAGATTAGATTAAATTTATACTGATTTAAACTAATTTTAGGCTGATTTTTAGTGATTTTGTGATGTCCCCTCCTAGTTAGACATCAGTTATTCAGCAAGATTGGCCTATCAGTTGACCCTCGTAAGCTAATAGGGTTGGATAGAGGGTCCTTTGAGGCAAAGACCTAGTCAGTGAATGGGTTATTTCCCTTCTCCAAAGCACAATGGTTTCAGACTTGGCATTTGTATGGGTTTCAGGGCTCACTTTCTCATACTTACTATTTATAGTAAGTCAGGGGATGATTGAGAGGGACTGTAACTATTTTTAGTAAGGCAATTAGATGCATAGTGGATGCAGTGATTGACCCCCTGGTTCAGACGAGATTGAAAAATAATGAATATTAAGGGAGTTATTAATGTTTTAATGGCCTAAACAATATTGGATTCTTAAAAGGAGATATTAATAAGTTATAACTTAATGTTATAACTTAAGGGTCGATCATCATTAAAAGGGGGACCAATTAATTTAATTTAATGTGAGCGCCTAGCCCAAGGTGAAGAGTTAATAAATATTGAATTGCAAGTTATAAACTTTTAAATGATCATTAATGTGTTTTTTGAGGAAAATCGACCTCTTCTTGGAGACATATATACTTTGCCTTGGGAATCGATTCATTCATTCTATTGTGCATCTTTTTCATGAATTTTCTCTGCGAGAAGAAGCCAAGGGTTTTTGTCTTCAGCCAGCCATTGGAGAGCATAGATTCTTCAGTGTTGCAGCCATTCTAAGGTGGTGAGACATCCATTGAAAGTGGCATTCAGGAGAACTTCATACAGAGATTCTATTTGTGCAAATTGGAAAGACAACACAAAGGGTTTACAAGCTGATCAAGGGAGTCGTTTTCAGGTGAAGAATCGAATAAGAACAACCATCTACAAATTATTGGCAATCATAACCAAGGCGTACTTCCCTTGTACTAAGTGCCCTAGGAATTAGTGTGATTTTGAAGAAGGGAGCATTAAAGTTTTTGAAAATAATTTGGATAAGGTCGTGGGGTCTCAAGAAAGACTAGCACAGCATTTGGAAGGCCTAAGGGAAGCAATTCAAGGAGAATCGAATCTGTATTTTGTTGCTGCTGCACCATACCAGGTTCTTTGTTTGGCATTGTAGTTGCTTTTTGAGGCATCAATCAAGTAGAAATTAATATGTTGATTTGGTTGGCAAATAAGCATTGTAATTTTTGATATTTACTTGTATTCAAGTTGAACTACTTCATACCCAGCATTGTAAACTTTTTCCTATGCTTTCACTTAATTGCGTGTTATAATCTAAAACCCAAAAAAGTACAAAATTCAGAAAAATCAAACAAATTTCAGTAGTCTTCATCCAAGTTTTCAGATTTTCATAGTTTGGAGGACTTAGAGTCTTCACAGATTTGTGTATGATCTAGATTTTTTTGTATTAAAAAAATAATATGTTGTGCTTTCACTTTGTATGTGTAGGTTAAATACATCATATAATGGCAAATAGAGAAGCTTCTGCATCAAGTTCAGCCTCAGGGTCCACCCCATTGGTGCCACCACTATTTACAGGCACTCATCCTACAGAGTATTTACAGGCACTCATCCTGCAGGAGCTAGAGACCCTACTTGAAAATATGCCTATCAAGGATGGATCCGAGGACAATTTTTTGCATTAAATGAACAAAATTACTTCATTAAGGCATAAATCGCCTCAAATACTATCTTGCAAGCATTACTCATCATGATGCCAAGCCTTGTCTCCACACCACCAAAGAGATAAAAAGAGAGATGAATGCCTGTTGTGACCATTTCACACATCGCCCCATTTGAAATGGGGACCCCCTCTTTTTGCTCGTTTTTGCTCGCCTTTCGCTTTGCTTTTTTAGGGTTTTGGTAGTTTGTCAGTTGTCTGGATTAGGGTCAAGCCTTAGGGTTTTAGTTACTGTCTTTTCAGGCCAGAGTCCAGTCAGTCTTGAGAGCTTTTTAAGCTTCCTTTTGTAGGATGCAATTTTGAATGGAATGAATTCGCCAGAATGGTCTATTTTCAATTGGAATTTTGAGTGCAGAGTCTTAATTTGTCTAAGTGTTGATGATGAAAATATGAATTTTATTCAATTGAGTAATTTTGACCTAAATTTTGAGTTTTTTGATATTTGATCCTGGGCATGGGGAATGATTTGTTTTTGCCTTGTGAAGTGATTAAACTTGTGAAATCATGATATTTTGGCCTGTAGGAGCAAAATCGCTCCTGTCCCTCAGTGAAGGACCGGAGCTCGTTTTCAAAAAATCTTACTATCTCTGCAGGATCAAGATGATTTTTCGAATGGAAGTAGTAAAGAAAGGCGTGATCTTTCCATTGAATATAAATTGAAGAATTTCACGAACACAGAAATGCCTCAGGAAGCAAAATCGCTCCTGTCCCTCAGTGAAGGACCGGAGCTTAAAATCAAACATCACCTCGTCCTTGCAGGATTTTAACAACTTGACGATTTAAAGAGGTCCAAGGAGATGCATTTTACCAGTTGAATATAATTTGAAGACACAAACATGAAGAAAAGTGGACCAAATATGCAAAATCGCTCCTGTCCCTCAGTCAGGGACCAGGGCGAAATCCATTGTAGCTCCCGTCCCTCTCCCAGGGACCAGAGCGAAATTCTTCATAAGGCATGTTTTAAACAAAGATCAAGCAAGTTTTAAGTTTGATGGCAAGAAAGGAGGTCAATTGAACCCGTTGAAGACAAATGGAAGATTACAAAACATCTACAAGGGACCCAAATGCCTAAGTTCGCTCCTGTCCCTCAGTCAGGGACCAGAGCGATTTTTACCTTAGACAAATTTCTTGCCAAGTAAGAGCAAATTCCAAGGCATGGATGAGTGAAACGGAGCACTACAAGACCATTGAAGATAATTTTTGAGGTTAGCAAAGTGAGATGAAGCCTACAAGAGCAAGATCGCTCCTGTCCCTCAGTCAGGGACCAGGGCGATATGATGGTTATATTGCCTTTCCTCCAAGTTCAAGACACTCCAAGACGAAGTACAAGGTGGTGAGGACGTTTTAAGGCATCTCAATGAAGAACGAAGTCTCCAAAGTCGCCAATGTTGAAGGAATTACACCAAGACACCCAGTTCGCTCCTGTCCCTCAGGCAGGGACCAGAGCGAAATTTTCATGAGGGCTTAGATTTTGAAGGATTAACAAGTATCAAGTGTCCAAGGGAATCAAAAGGACTTCATTCTACACGATGAAAGTAATTGCAAGTTGATGGACGCAAAGCATGAGCTCAAAACCTTAAAGTTCGCTCCTGTCCCTCAGGCAGGGACCAGAGCGATATTTATCATATTGGCCAAATCCTTCCAAAATCACGTTAAGTCAAGATCATGCGAGGTGGTAAAGGGTCTAAGGTATCTTAAGACGGTGATATACAAAGGTTTCAAACGTCAAACGACTATCAATTGAGCCAAGGAAGCTATATCGCTCCTGTCCTTCAGGCAAGGACCAGAGCGATTTTCATTAAATCATTCATTTTCCTTCAAAATCAAGACAAGGCAAGGATAGGCAAGACCAAAAACATCATTTAGGAAGCAATGAATGAAGAACAAAGGTTGAAAGATGACACGTTTTGACTAGAACATGGAGATCGCTCCTGTCCCTCACCAAGGGACCAGGGCGATAATCCTCCAAACATCTATATGCCTTGTGGAAGTCAAGTGAAACAAGCGTGGAATGGAGAAACTATGTCATTGCTTGCCATATAAAGAGGATTGGTGATTAAAGAAGCGAGATCAAGGAGAGAAACACCAGGATCGCTCCTGTCCCTCACCAAGGGACCAGGGCGATATTTGCTAAAACACTTGTTATCCTTCGAAGATCATGTCAAAACAAAGTTGCAAAGGGTTTAAAACGCCGTTTGAAAGGTAATGAACAAGGAGTTAAAATCAAAAACGAAGAATTTCAAGTAAGAACATAGGGATCGCTCCTGTCCCTCTCCAAGGGACCAGAGCGATATCACCTCAGGAGGCACTCATTTGCAAAGTCAAGTCACCCAAGTTCGAAATTCATAGCAAAAACGCCAGTTTCAACGTAAGGATGGAGACTTTGAACGTCAAAAAGCAAGAATCAAGACCAAGTTGATAGATCGCTCCTGTCCCTCAGTCAGGGACCAGGGCGATGAGGTTTGTATTTTTCATCTTCAAATTTTGGCGCTAACAAACATTTTTTAATTTATTTTAAATGCTAAATTCGATAAATTAAAAAATTCAATTAAAATAGCATTTAAAATTTGCGCAAGATATTAATTAATTATTTTTGCCTTGTAAAAAATCGAATTTGTTAAATTAAAAAACAAAGGCAATTATAATTAATTATTAATTAAAAATCAAATGGAGCGCTTGGATTGAAAGGTCGGCCTTATTATTTATTTAAAAATCGTTTTAATTACCTTATTTTTATCAAAGTCGGCCTCAAGGTAATTGTGGTGTGAGCGCTTATAAAGGGTGATGAAGATTTTCATTTTCACATTATCATTTTATCATCCACATTCAAGTGCGATTTGGAGTATCCAAAGGTGATGCGAAATTATCATTCAAGAGGAGGTGCGAGTGGTGTTCAAGGTGCGAATTTCATCAAAGGAAGGCGTAAACATCATCTAAGGAGTGCGAACTTGAAGTTTGAATTAAGGCGAACTTGCCAAAGACCACATCAAAGACTCCAAGGGTGGCGAAATTGATAAGAAAGACGTTCACTTGAAGATCACGTGGAAAAGACTATCTAACGTTAATTTTTCCTAGGCGAATTCCTCTATTTTGCATTCTAGAATTAGCTCTCAAGTGAGGTATGGCGATATGGTTTTATCGTTTTAATTTTGAATTGTTGATCGTCATAGCTTAAATTTTGAATTTTGAAATTTTGAATTCCAGTTGCTCAATCGTTATTTAGGAAATGATAACTCAAAGACTTATCATGAAGTTTCCTAAAATTAATCTAATCTATGTTATGCATTGCAATATCTAGTTACTTATTATGAAATGTTGTGTAGGTATGGCAACCCTGAAGGCGGGAGCATCCACCAGTCGTCCAGCTCTCATGAAAGAAGATCAGAAGACCGAAGAAGTGGAGACGAAGATCGTGTCGAAGTGGAGCAACATTGGAGATACCAACTTGGGTAACTTCAGCACGAAGAAGTTTCGAGATGTCCCTTACATTGGCAAGCCATCACCTGTCGCCTGGAGGATAATTGAAAGTGGCATCATTAAGGCGGCCGGCTTTCCTCCAGCTGTTCAGTGCCATGAGTTGATAATCGAGTGTGCTCGTCATTATGATCCTCAATCCAGAACGATCGTGTCCAAGGAAGGAAACACTTTGGCGTATCTTTCAAAGGAGGCTATAAGTGAGGCTTTCCATCTTCCAGAGCACAGAGATATGGTCTACAAGAGAATAGAAGGAGCCAGGTCAATGTATGAAGATGATCCAGATGCTTGCCTAAGCATCATTAACAAGAACTGGTTACTCAAGAGTCGTCCTCGCCTGAGCAAGGTACCGAATACACCACACAGGATTGATTTCCAGGAGGAGTACAGAGATTTGATTACAATGCTCAACCGAGTCACAGGTGCACCGCAAGCTTTTTACTTTGAAAAGTGGATGTTCTACTTCATCCAGGTGATCGTTCAAGGGAAAGGAACAATTCATTGGGCTAGAATGATTAGCCATTGCTTGGACGTACAGTTGAGGAGACTCAAGGCTACCAAGTCCTTCCAAATGAGTTCATACGTCATCTATGCCTTGATCAGGAGCTTCGAGTATGCAGGACTACCTCACAGAGGAGTGATTGGAAGAGGACCCGGCGAGGTCAGAGTTTGTGATTCCTATGTTCACTTGCATCATCCGCCAGGAAGCAACTACAAGTTAGTTAATGATACCTTCACTATGAACATCACAAGGACGTTGCAAGGCGGGATTCACAACAGATTATCTCAGGATGCACAGGAACTAGTAAAGAGGTACGGTGCCTGGTTTATCCAATTTCCGAAGTTTACTTATATCAGAGTTCATGGATGTCCTTCACCTCCATACATGTTGCCAAGATATCCGACAGACAGAATTGTGTTACTTGAGGTAACAAGGCAGTTGGCAGCTTATGCGAAGGCATTCAGACACAGACATGGGAATGGAGTTCCAGTACCTATCATTTTGGGCAATTCAGTCGAGGTATGTCCTAATGCTTTAGCTATGGATGACGCAGAGAAGGAGTTAGCCTTGTATTCTTTTTCATCCTTTGCTTTGAGAGAAAGCTTTGATCCACATGGATATATAGAGGAGACAGTCGGTAGGAAGTTTAAGCATGAGTTTCAGATTGAAGATTTTATGATGAATCTCTTAGACGATCTTGAAGTGAAAAGAAAAATGCATTCTAGATTGCCTTTGGATTTCATCAGGAAATGCAAGATTTACAGAGTGGCCGACCAAGCACAGGACAGTGGCAGACATCTCCAGTCATCCTATGATCGAGAAAGCAAATCAGTAAGGTTAGATTGGAATGAGCCCGAGGTCGTGGATCTAGATGCTTTGATGGCTCCAGTCTTGTCTTGTACTCGCAGATGGGTTGATGTGCAACATCAGAAGTTGAGAGAGCAAGGCATAGCTATGACTTTCACTTTGGAAGAGAAGCCAGCCGAAGGTGGAGCTAGTGTGAGCGAAGGTAATCCTAATCCCAGAAATGCAAATGAAGGCAACTTTCGAAGTGCAAGTGAAGGCGATCTCCATCCAAGACTCTCAAAGAGGAAAGAGAGACCTGGAAAGAGAGAATCTTCCAAGAAGAAACAAGAGGCCAACCGAGATCGTTCATCCGGTACATCTTCTAGACCAGAGAAAAGGACACTTCAAGTGGAAGAATCCATGGAGTCTATGGTACAGAATGATAGGCAGGAAGAAGGGCAGGCACCGCAAGGGTCACCAGATGGATCTCTCCAAGATTATGAGTTAGATGAAGATAGAGAAGGCAATGAAATAACATCTCCTCCCAGAGAAGAAGAAGTAGTGCATAAGGAAATTCAGGTTCAAGAGTCAAGATCGGCCATCCCAGATTGGTTGAAGGAAAGATTAACCAAGGTAATCGTGATAGAGGACGAGGATAATGTAATCGATTTAGAGAGCCTTGTTGGACGTTCACACGAAGTAACAGAGAAGAGGAAGGCTACCAAGATGTCCAAAATGATTAGAGATGAGACTGGATCCAGAAAACTGCAGATAGCTACACCGGCGGTAGACAAATATGAAGGTGAGATCCTAGCAGAGGATTATGATATACAGACTTTTGAGCTAGGACCATCCACAATTGAGCAGACACTAGATGATGCCACCGATTCATTTGAGGCATTGAAAGACAAGCTTAGAGAAGAAATGGAGAAGAATAGAAAGCTTGAGAGAGAGAGAGGTGCATGGAGGACTTATTTCAGTCATCTCAATGAACCTTTGGGACGTCAGGATCCAGCTAGATCACTAGTGCAGGCACTTCCCCTTCAATCAATTGGTGAAGCAGAGAGATTCAGGAGTATGGTCCAGCGTATGAGTACTTGGATGGATAAATCTCATACAGTTGCCGTAGAATTTGCAACAAGGATGATGAAGACTATTCATAGGGCTATTCAGGTTCTTGAGATAATCCACAATTTGATGATAACAGTAGCCGCATTTGCTCATACCAAAGATGTTATCATTCCTGTCTTGAAAGTAATTAGACACACATCAAGGAAGGTCTTCGCGCAAGAGAAGATCATGGATGGAGGACCTCACAGTTTGCTTCAATGGTCAACCTTACTTCATATGAAGAGTGTTTTCTTTGAGGACATCAGTACTAGATGTAGCCAAGTGGAGGAGGTGATCAATCCGATCCAGGACAGAGTATTTGAGGTACTTCGTACCATTCTTGGCAGGAGGATCGAGGTTGAGACAGATGTGGATATGCAGGAATTAGAGGATAGAATCAAGGTCATCTTTTGTAAGGACGCTAATGTCACAGACGAGCAATATGATCAGATGTTTGCTACCATGCTCCTGATTGAAAGAACAAAGGAACTTGAATCTTCATGGGACGCAGCTCTTCTAGATGCATTCGATCAGGTCATCCACTTGGAAGAAAGTATGAAGAATCTTCCCGAGATTCCAATTGCAGAGATCGAAGGAATCGTATCAAGATTCATTGCATATGCTAAAAAAGAGAATTGGAAAGGGAATAAGATTCTAGATGAGAGGTTGTTATAGATGACATGGCACCTTAATTGTCATTGGTTTATGTCTCCTAGGTTTTTGTGCCAAATTTAATATTTGGCTATGCATTTAATATTGTTCAGTAAAAAGGAGGCCATTTGTAACAAACCCTAATTAGGGTTTAGGTGTCATGATCTTGACCGTTGATCTGCTTTCAATCTGGACCATTCATTGTAATTGAGGATGCTATTTATACCCTCATTTTCATTTCATTTGTAATAGAGATAGTTAAGAGATTAGAGAGAAATTTTGATGTATTAGAGAGATTAGAGTTTAGAAGCAATTTATTTTTGTAGCAAGATTGAGTTTGAGGAAAGGAATTCAAGCAATTGTTGTACATGATGACTTTGAAATCAATGAAATATTGAAGTTATGGTGTTTTGTTGCAACTTTCTTGGTTATCTTCATGGTTGTTCAATTCATTTGAATCATGCTCAATCAAAGTAGTGTGTTAATTTGAAGGACATAGTGTGAGACTTGATCTTTGGTAGGATTCGTAATCCAAACCACTAGCTTCTTGCTGATTGTAGGAACGCCTTGCGTGGTCGACTGGAGATATTTGAATCACTTAACCTTCAATCATTATTGTATCTTGGATATGTACCTTCGTGGTAGTGTCTTTGATCTTTGATACATTGAAAATCATTTCGTTACCTTAGAAGATCGCACCAATTTCAATTAAGTTGTTATTTTATGGCGAAATTGAAGTTGGTAGAATCTTGCCAAGTCTTGTCTACATGAAGTCATTCTTAGGGTTAGAATAGATTAGATCTCTTGTATACCCTATCCTTTTGTTATTTTTTGAAACCTTCTTTAGTTTAGTAAGACTTTCGGAGTGTAAGGCCCCTTAAGAACACAGCAAATCACATCATACCGCTGGAGCTTATCCACACGTAGAGACCCTACTAACCAGAACATTGGAGTCATCCTAACTGATCCTTCATGCGAATCTTCAGCAGTTAGAGACTTTATTCAAGAGAGGATAAGATGCCTTTAGGTATTTTATTCTGTGTATGATGGTGTACAAAATACACGTCAACAATGCCCTACTTTCAACCTCAGAAGAGAAAAAATTACAAAAGGAGAGGACAAGGGCAGCCATAGCAGCATCTGTTGGCTATTCCATCATTCACTCCACGTGCATAGTTTGTTTCTATTTGTTTTGATTTGTTATTGTCTTGTAGTGTATTTAGGAATTGATTTGGTAATTTGTTGAGCCTGTCACTGCTGGCAAATACACGGGTTATCTCCTATCTTATTTGTATAAATACATGATTACAATGTAAAGGAGATCAATTTGATTGCTTTGCAAGTTCTAATATGGTATCAGAGCAATGTGATTCCTGAGTGCCTGGATCATACCAGATTGGAGCGTTAAAATCTTAAGCAGTGATATCTTTCGAAGTTCCTATGGCAATCAATTTAACCCATGTCCTGATACATTTTAATAGCGTTGGTCTACCACTGCAATCTCAAAGTCCTTGATTTCGACCTCAGCACATTAAAGAGAACAACGATATTCGAGATTGTGTTTGGGACTTTCAGCCATGCATGGAGTATGAAGTTGCGCTATGGATGTTTGTTTGTTTTTTAAAACAAGATTCAAATCTCCATTGCCGCAATCGTTGTGCCTATTCACATGATATGGTACCAATATGTGAATATTGGTACAATTTGAAGCTTCTGCTACAAATTTCAGAAGTTTGGGGAATATCGTGATAATGTGGATGAGGAATTCGGCTGAGGTCAATGCTTGGCAAACTACTCGCAGTTTCAGATCGTCTATAGTTATTAAGTGTGCGCAGAAGACTTGGCAATTTTTGGATCAGTCAGACGTGAATATCCCACGTCCAGATTCGAGTCTGGGGGCCTTATATCTCTGCCAAATCTGATATTGGCATCTATTGAGCCCTTTCTGTTTTTCTCTCTCCAATTCATGAAGCGTAGTGAATTTGCTGCTTGAGATCGGTACCTTCATTTGACCCATCATCTGCAGAGATGATTCAATTTAGAGCATGGTTCTTATATTATGCTCTAGCGTGGGTTGAGTGGACTAGTGTATTCTGGAGTGTTTGTTGTTGTTGCTAGAATCCTAGTAGAGAAAATCCAACATAACAGAAGGTCCTATAGGGGACTTGTCATCTGCAGAAGAACTATGGGCAGTATTGATTGGGCTGCTATGTGCATGATCCGATCGGCGTACTCTAGCATGTAGTAAAATCCTTTGGATAGACCTTTGGTAAGTAGCATTTGGTTTGTTTCAAAACGTCAAATTTTTAGATTTCAAATCGTCCATTCAGTGCAAGCTGCACAATCATTTGGAGCTGCATTTTTGTTTTTGAGATTCATTTATATTTGGCCAAGGATGATGGTCTTCGGCAAATGATTCTTTGATCTCAGAAGTTTGAAAACGACAAAAAATAAAAACTGTAAGCCTGTGAATTAAACAAAATCTGTATTTGTGTATTCTTCCAAGGGGGTGTTATTGTTTCTTCCTTCTCTAACAACATGGCTAGTAGTTCTCCAAAATTCCTTCTTCCAAATTCCCAACTCCTGCGTGGGAATAATTACTCTGCAAACTTCCAATAGCATCCAGAGTTGGTGGTCATGGTGCTCAAATCCAACCAAAAGCAGATGAAGATACGGCATCCAAGGCATAGTGGTCTCTCTTTGTTGTCCACACATCCAAGGTAAATCCACCTCCACTTCAACTACTTCAAATAGAGTGCCAACAGCAACACCCACACCTACATCAACGCACATGCCACATAGTTTTTTTGTGCCTAGAACACACCTAGAGCGCAACCATCATTGGAAGCTACTCAGTGGAACGGGGAAATGCATGAACATGCAAATATGCCATGTGCTAATTTTTGGTACTCCAACAACATGCCTTTCAATGCGGTGAGTACTCCTTATTGGAACAATTCGGTAATTGCATTGATAGTTGCAAGAAAATGCTACAAGGCGCCTTCTTGCAAAGACTTGAGTGGGAGGTTAGTTAAATTAAATTTTATACTAATCTATACTTATAGTAATTTATGTTGCATTTAGATATTTTTTGTTTAAAAATTAAAATTGTATACTTATTTTCATTTTGTACTTGTAGGTTGCTCATGAATGCAACTGAAAGGGCAAGGCTAATAGTGGAAGAAAAAAAGAAGGAATGGGAAAAATATTGCTGCACTATTCTTTCCAATGGGTGGACGGATGAGAAAAACTGCACCATTATTAATTTTTTGATAGCTTCAAAAGGTGAGATTATTTTTTTGAAATCGGTGGATGCCTCCAACAAAGTCAAAAATGCAAAAACATTGTCTCTAATATTGGACGAATTCAACGTGGAGGTGGGCATAGAAAATGTGGTGCAAATCACAACTAATAATGGAGTAGCATATGTGGCTATTAGACTAATATCTCTCTTTGTGTTATTAATGGTCATTTAAGTTGTTTCTAACTTTGCCTCTAGTTAACGATTGTTTCTTTTAGAAACATCGTCTTTGTAACTCTATTTAAAGGAGCTTTGTCTCCTTGATTAATTGAACAACATCAATTCTTTGCAATCCATATACTTTTGCATCTATATTATGGTATCAAAGCCTTAACAAAAATTCGTAGAGATTTTTTTCAAAAATAAAAATAAAAATTTGACAAATTAATTTTTAATCTCTTATGTACTTTGGATTTTCTAGGCCTGTTTCGTGTTAGGGTTTTCTGCAAATTTCGCAATTTTTTTTTGCGGATTCTGGCCGCTTCCTGGTTGGAAAACTTTTCTGGGCATTTGTTATTTTCATGGCCGCCTAGGGCTTTTGCAATTTTCGACTAGGGTTTTGACCCTTCAGTTCAAGTCAAAATTTTATTCTGATTACAGATTCTTTGTGGGTTTTTTGAGAGCTCTCCTGGGTCCTCATCCGATTTTTCTGGGTGCATTGTTTTTTGTGCCTCAATTTTTGAGCCATCGGATTTGCATTCTGATTTCAGATTCCTTGTGGGTTTTTTGAAAGCTAATCTGGGTTGTCGTCAAATTTTTATGGGTTCCTCGAATTTTGTGCCAACGAATTTGCCTTGGAATTTGTGCATGTACTTGTCTCAATGCATTGAACATCATACCTCGGGTTTCGTGCATTTAGCATATTCTCAGTACCTCATTTTTTGTGCCTAGAAAAAGATGAAGATGGCCTCTAGGCATCGATATTTGTTTCGGTTTTTAATATTTTATACCTGAAAAAAAATTCTGATGGGTTTTAATATTTTTTCCCTTAAAAAAATCTGTGAGTTTTAATAATTTTGTCCTTAAAATTTATCTGTGGGTTTTTAAATATTTTTTGTCCCTAAAAAAAATCATGGGAGGGTTTATGATTTTTTCCTCAAAAATTGTACTTTGTTGCAGTCTGTTTTTAGTCGCACCTGGATTTGTTGTGTGAACATCTGCACCAGTCTCTTTTTTGCAGTCTATTTTTGGGCATCTTTCTCATCTGCAATAGTTTGGAGGGTTTGCCCATTTTTTCCTCAAAATCGTGATGGTTGTTCTCAATGTGTCTCTTGTTACAGGGAGGGACAGTTCTCCAACATCAGGTTGGAGGGTTGGTGTTGTTTTGGGTATCTCCAGAAGTTCTGCAATTTCTGAGAGGGTTGGTGGCACTCATCTCAAGTGGCAGAGTCAGTGGCAGGCTCTTGTCTTCTGTTGCAGCATGTTCTGAGAAGGGGGCCACCTTCTTTGTTATTTCTCTTGGTAGTTAGAATGATGACCATTAAGGGAGGGTATTAGAATAATATCTTTCTCTTTGTGTTATTAATGGTCATTTAAGTTGTTTCCAACTTCGCCTCTAGTTAACGATTGTTTCTTTTAGAAACATTGTCTTTGTAACTCTATTTAAAGGAGCTTTGTCTCCTTGATTAATTGAACAACATCGATTCTTTGAAATCCATATGCTTTTGCATTTGTATTAGTGATGGCTAGGAGATTGCTCCAAGACATAGGACACTTTTTTGGTGACCTTGTGCACCACATTGCCTTGAAGGACATAGGCAAACTTGATTGGGTGGCATTGGTTGTAAATGATGCAAGGAGCATCACAAAATCTATCTACAATCGCCCTTGGGTTCTTAATTTAATGAGAGATTACATCGAAGGGAAATAGTTGGTAAGATTGGGTGTCACAAGGTTGCAACGGTTTTCCTAACGTTACAAAGCATTATTGGTTTATTGACTACTTTGAAACAAATATTTGTGAGTCAAGCATGGCTAGACTCATCTCATTCAAAGAAGCTAGAAGGAGAGAGCGTTGCAAGCATAGTCTTTGACAACCTTTTTGCACAAAGGGCTACAAAGATCCTGAAGGTAACTTCAAAACTTTAAAATTTAAAGTCAAATTGGTTTTTTTTAATTAAGTCTTCCATTATAAATTTGTAATTTTAATCTTTTTGTATTTGTATATTGTAGGTGTCGAAGCCCTTGGTTATAGTTCTTCGTTTGGTAGATGGGGATCAAGATGGGGTATATTTATGAGGCCATGGATAGGGCCAAAGAGTCCATCAGAAATTATTACAAGGGGATCAACCTCAAATTTGATCCCATATGGGACATTATTGATAGGAGGTGGAACAATTAACTCATAAGGCTTGAGACCAATATTTCCCACTAAAACATGAGGAACCTCCACCAGCCAAATGATCAACCCTGTATTGTCCAAACCAATGGTCAAGATCAACACAACACTAAATCAAAGATCCTATGTGAATAGCCTACCACCACTAAGAAGGGACCCACCACTGGACGAAACTGACCAACAACAAAGGCCAGCACCAACGAAGTCCAACTCTCCTTATGGCCTCCCATAGATCATTAGATTATTTCGATCAATGACTAGCGGAGACCCCAACACCAAAGGAATAAAAAGATTCAAACTCTTTGTGGGCCATCAGATTGATGGGATCCAATAATCAACGAAGGTTGACACTTCAACAAAAGAGCACTCTGCTTGAGCCATCTCAATGCATGAAGAACAAGGCTGTCACAAATGTGAACTTGGACCTCAATCATGGCACAAATTATTGAACAATCAACACAAGCGGAAGGACTAACACACAAAGACACAACACGGCCATATTAAAATTTCTCAGATCAGTAATCAACATAAAGGGCCATGAACAATATACCAAGGGACAACCAAGGTAGGCGAAGGCACGAGTATGGTGCCTTAGTTCTAATCTCTCAGATCAGGTATCAATGTTAAGGCACTAAAATAATATGTAGAGCAAAAATTAGGCAGATCTGGATTAGGTGGCAACAGGGCTAAAAGTTTTGAAGTGGAGTGTGAAAATTGCACTACACATTTTAAACAATTTTTTCATGAGCTCTGTCTCATAATGGATATAGTCTCCAAGCATGAACATTGCAATCTAGGTGAATGTAAAACAGATGGTTTGGGCTTGGTTATGGCTGATGAAGAAGAAGAATCAAGAGTTTCTATAGGTGGTGTTCATACAGCCTTCTCAACCTTTATTCTCTCATTCCAACAATTTATAAGCTTGCCTAACTCGCACAACAATCTCAACTATTTTCCTAGTGCTATCTTTCTCATAGTTCAACTCAGCCTCATACTTATGCAAAATGACAAACTGATAAATGAGTTGCAATACAAGATGGAAATATATACTTCTAATACTTCATATAAAATATTATAAGGTTATACAAATTTACATATGGTGATATGTGCATGCTAGAAAGCTCCCTTATCATACAAAGATCATTGATCTCTATTTTGAAATTGATTGGAAAGTCCTTAAAGATAGAGACAATCAAAAGTATGAGAAATTAAAAAACCTACTTTCAGAAAATGCTATCGTTCTAAAAAGTGACTAAAATTCTAGTAAATAACCTGTGCAAGACCAGGTTGGCGAGCACACTGAATCATCAGGCGTCCAATCACATCATGTGCCACAACAGTCTCAACAAGGTCTCCTCCAACAAGCTTCACCAGTGGTTCATTGTCAAGATCGCTCATTTCTACAACTATATGACCTCTCAGACCCTCCTTAACTCCAATAAGGCTTAAAACAACTCTTAATGCATGTGCATCACTCTGTACAAAACATAATTAATTGGGAATTAGATGGTGCAAATTAATGGATTTATAAAACAAAAAGAGACACCTGTAAAATTGGGTTCAAACATAATTTTTATAGAAAAACCAAATTACCTGATCAGCATTTTCATCTTCAGCAAGGACAATAATGGAACGGGCCTTGGACACTGAGACCTATGGAAAGAAACAAAGATCATAAGAAAAAATGCAATCATGTAAGAAAGGATATTTAACTTTTCCACATCACAACAGTAAAACCTAGAGTATCATCCAGTAACATGCTGAGCCATGAGTTCAATCTCAGAATGGCACACATAAACCTTTTTCAAGTCAGCCATTATGAGAGGACTCCCACTCCTGCAAATTACAGAAGTCCCCATGAAATCAAATTCCATCTTGGTAATGTCCATTTCCATTTCTTCCTTATCTCGTTCTGCAAGGACAACAACTACACCACCACCCAAGCTTTGGTTTGCTATGGCAAGCTGATTTAACAATGAAGCCTGTGAATGAACAGCTCAAAATAAGTATTTACAGGTGATGCAACATCATCTTAAGTAAACAAAATATGTATTCAAAGCACAAAAACCAAAAACCAAAGTTACCAATCAGACAAAAAGTCTACACCTTCATGAAGCAAGGGTGATTGACCTAAAGAAAGTAAGCCTACCTGGTGTTTCACTCTAAAAATACCATTATAAAGGAGCCTTGCCTCAACACCAAGATGAAAATAGAAGCAATGTAAACCTTAAACTTACAAATTGAACTGGTCAATTAATAATTTAAGTAAATTTTAGAGGTCTCTTACAAGTGAGGATGTGAGAAAGAAAAACCTAAGAAATTACATGACTTATTATTTCAGCACAACTGTTTGAACAAAGCACACTTGATTTCCTAGAGATTAAACAAAAATTTGGGTCATAGATTCAAACTGACACCTATTTTGTCATCCAAAATTTAATGATTGGTTGCACATTAGATAGCTGTTCAATTATGCTGCAGATCTCCATGGGTACAACCAAATATTGCAGGGATTTTGATGTCTTTAACCCTTCTGGTATTGAATAAAGAAACTCCTCTACTTGTCATACCTAAAGTTTCATTAAAATTTGACAAGAGAATACATTTACATTTTCAATCAAAGGAAAATCATAACAAGGATATCAAGATCAAATGATCAGCAGACCAACATATTAGGATAAGAATACTACAAAGTGACAAGTGCCATTAATCAAATAGCTTAATAAAATGCAGGACAAGCATCATCTTCTGAAGCTGTTCTTAAATTTAAAATGTAAAAGCAAAAGATTGTTCAAAAATTACCAGCTTGTCACTCCATCCCAGAATTAGTGTGTGGTTACTCTCAATCACCTCACTTTTTCCTTTGCGTAGTGAATCAACCTTCTCCGATATTGCATCAGAAACCAGCCCAAGCATCATAGCAAAGATTAGCATGCCGCCAAAGCTTATAGACACAGATACAATTCGTGGACCCATCCCCACACTGCTTGTATGATTGCCTGAATCTGCTACATATGTCCAGGACATCCACATAGCATGCAAAAAACTATCGTCACTCACTGCAAAAAGAGCTAAACCACCAACTCCAATAAGCAGTATTGTTGCAAATAGCAGAGCCAATGGCTTGGCATAGGAATAAGTTGAAAAGAAAACATCTACACCATATGCTATGCGTTTACTCAATGGAGCCTCCTCCAAACTCTGGTTATTTCTAGGTGCCCTTGTCAACCATGGCAGGTCATCAATATATTTAAAGAATAAAAATGGAATTGAAAGCAAGAATATAACAACACAAAGGGCGAAATTTCGAACGTCTCTATCATATGAAGCATCATTGCTCTGCATGTCATCACTGGCGTACTTCATTTGACCATCACATGCTATTTGAAGCTTTTTGAGCTCTTCCTGATCATATAAGAAAAAATCACATTTTCCTTGAGATAATTCACAGGATTTCTGATAAAAGAAGAGAACAGTATTTCATGGAACATTTCTTAACTAGCTAAAGAAAAAGTATTCCATGAATTCAAACATACAAATTATGTGATTAAGTGAACAAAAATAACTTTACAGCTTTGCACTCACCTCTAGAGTTGCCAGTTGCTCACGTAACAACAACACATATAGCAGAGAAAAAAGGAACATCATGGGAAGCTAGAAGACAAAATGAAACACGGCATCAGCACTATGCACATTAACCTGCTTGCTAAAATAGAAGAGTCTACTTTAGTCTAATGTAGTGGTTCCGAAATGGCAATTGCAAACCAGTTCTACAAATGAGTAATTGTTTTTTATGCTATACTAACTAGGATTAAGCACCCCAGAGCTGCAAAAGAAAGGCATTGAAGCACCAGATTCTAGTAACCAAAAAATAACCAGCATTGTCATGACTTGTACAAGTTACAAGTTGTTTTAAATTTAATCATATGCTCACTTAAAGAAAAGAAATATACCAAAAATAATAAAACATGCTTATTCCTCTTATAACATTACATATATTTAGGAGACTAAGCTACTAGAAATATCTTGTGAGAGGTTAAGACTGACATCCAAGGGTTGTAAAAAGAGATCATAATTATTTTCTCTTCTAACGCCAATTGTATTCCACACTAGCTTAAAAATCAAAAGCTTACATAAATTTGAAATATAACAATATCCACATGCACAGGACCCATCCAATATACAATTTAAAATTTAAGATATGTTTATTTTTATCTACATTCACAGGAAATGCGATATGGAAGACTCACTGCAGCAACCTGCACTGTTTATTTCCCAACAGATTATGGCTGTAGATCCTCCTTGAATGCTAGTCTTCATATGTGACTTCTCGTGGCTCTTGCTTTCTCTTTTGGCTAGATCATCTCTGTGGCCTTCCAACTTTGGATACTCCCTGGCAAGCTTTTATCTCTCACAATGACTAGTGAAGGCACAGACAGCTCCTCCATTTCTGATACAGACAGGGATATTCCATGAAATTTCCTACCAATCTTCACCAGCACATGCTTTTGGGGCCCTTCTTCACCCTCTGTTGCTATGTGTTAGTGGCATGGTGCTTTCTTTTGTCTTCTGTACTATTATTTTTTTGGTTATAGGGTTCTCTCTTCCTAGACCTCGAGTCCCACTGAACTACTTTGGGTCATCTATGGACATTGTTGGATTTATTACATCATTAGAGAGTTTTAGATTAGAATCTAAAAAATAATTTTAAATGTTAATTTATAAATAATATAGATTAGTTTTTAGTTAGCAAAAATTAGCTTTGGGAAGTTGTACTCACATAGGTAGTTGCTGGAATGTAAGGCTTTAAAAAGGCAATTGTTCTTCAACTTGACTCATCCTGAAGACTTCAATCAATATTATTTTATGTTTCTGGTATCCTGTACAACAATGGTTTAATCTATTTTTTTGTGCGAGGTAACTCTACCATTTACCAATATGGTATCAAAGCAACAACAATGTTGGGCCTATTGGAGAGCAATGAAAGTGGATGGTTTTGGCATTGAAATTTGTAGACTTCTGAAGAATGACGATTAGTTGAAGCGTTTTGGTTTCTAAGGTTGCAGATTGCAGATTGTTTTCACTAATTTCTGGAATTTGGGGTTTCAGGAAAAATGAAGATTTTCAAGGTCAATTGGTTGCAGGTTTTTGGGCTTATTTTGGTGTTGGATTTTTGCATTTTTTATGTGTTTGAACGAGATTCCAGAAAGCATGGCCGTACAACCCACTGTGAGCAGGTTAAACCCCCTTTGTTTGCTGGTTTAGGGCATTGGATGATGTGAAAATCGAATGAATTTGGTATGGAAAGTTTCTCTATGGTTAGGTGACCAAGGTAGGGCTTAACTAAGTTTTGGAGCTCGAGATTCTATACATAACATGAATGCCCATCCAACTATAGGTGTATTTGAGGGCATTGCTGCAGGTTTGATATTTTTTGGAGTCGTACCATTCCAGTACCTGGCCGTACAACTGTGTATGCTAACGTGGGAATTTTCAGTCTTGAACACCACTAGGTTAGTCCATCATATGAAAGGGCTCCTTGACCCTATTGATCATTTTCAGGTTTAAGTTTCCTGAACAAACAGACTACTAAGGAGTTCCCTGAGATTTTATGACAGTCACCACTGTTTCAGCATTTTGCATAGTGGAATATTAGACTGAAAATTAATCACAGACCTGCATAGATTATTGGATATGTATTTTGATGGAAGCCATGGCTGGTGAGACTTGCCGAGTACTAACTGTAACAGAAGCCTTGTCACGGGTTTTGAAAGCATTTATAGTCCTGCTACTCACATTTGCAGCTATTTTTCCAAGGTACTTCAATGTGGTGTAATCATTTCTTTGTCTATATTGTGTTTGACTATCTTTGGAAATGAATGTTTCATTGGAAAGACCTTATAATAACATCTCTGTTAGCACTGATTTTCTTACAGCAGTGGTATGACAGCAAAATACTTATTTGCAAGTTTGTATTATTTTTTCTTATTGTCAAAAAAAAATTAAAAAATTAGGGTGGTTGTTACAGTTTATTCTTTACAATGAGATGAAATTTCTGAAAGAAAGCCTTAAAATAGAACCAATAGCATTTTTAAAATATTTTTGAAGAAAAAGTATGTATTGAAGACAAAATTGAGAAACTTAATGAACAAATTTTTAAAAAGAGGATGGATCAAGCCAGTTTCAAACAAGAAAAACTTCTTCTGGATCAATATGCAAAAAATTTGTCTAGAGAGGAAAGTTTTTGGCAGCAGAAATCTTGAGAATTATGGTTGCAAGGAGACAAAAAGACAAAATAATTCACAACTCTACTAGAGTTCACGGAACTGTCCACAGAATTACAAGTACAAAATTGCAAAATGGAAACTTATTAGAAGATGATAAAGCAATTAAGTTTGAAGCAGTTGAATACTTTAAAGAGATCTTGAAAAATTAAAAGGGCCCAAACAAGGCCTTCAAAAATGTGTTGCAAGAAAATATTCCCAATCTAATTAAAAAGGAAGCAAATCAAATGCTTACAAGTCCTTTCACTATGTAGAATATAAAAGCGGCATATTTTTAACTTCATTCAATCAGCCTCCAAATCCAAACAGATTCTTGCAATGCTTCTTGAAAAATTGCTGCAATATTGTGGGCTAAGTTACCAGATTCTCTGGAAACTGGTCCTGCACCCATACCAGGAGTGTTTGGATACAGGTACATGCACAAGAGCGCCTAGGAACGCCCAGGGAGCACCCAGATGCCCTAGGATCCCTATGGGTACTGATCTGCGTACCCATAGGGAACCCAGGGGATTTGGGGGGGATTTGGGGCACTCGACCATTCCTGAACACTCCCACATGTACCCCGTGTGCTCCCAACGATGCTCAACATCAAAAACAAAAACAAAAAAACACTTTTTTAAACATGCAAAAAGGTTTAAAAAACCGTAAAATGACTCTAAATGCCTACTTTCGCCCACTTCAAAAATCCTTTTTCTTTCTTCACCAATTTCTTTCTCATTTAATATTTATCTTTATCACTACCATTTTGGCATTTGGCATTGATCAATGATGAAGTATCATAATATCAAATGTATTTACAATTATGTATATTGTTCAAATTTTTTGTATATATACCGTACCCAAGTTAAAAAAAAATTGTCATATCAACATACCCATACCTGTTCCCATAGCAAAACCAGCAACTTACATTGTGGGTAAGGATGTGTAGTTGGCAATAAAAGAGTCAAGGAAGAAGGCCATTATCTTAAGAGATCTAAATAATACTTTCATATGCTTAACACCTAAAAAGGAGGTGATTAACTCTTTTGAGGATTTCAAACCCATTTCTCTATGTAATACGGTTTACAAGATCATCTTGAAAGACACTGCAAATAGATTAAAAATTCTTATCCAAGACATTATAGCAAAGTTTGCAAAGTATTTTCATTCCTAGCCGTTCTATTTTGGATGGTGTAATAATAGCATATGAAACAATACATTCAATAAATGCCAATAAGAATAAAGCATGATAATAAAATTGCACATAAAAAAGGCATATGATACAACAGGCTGGAGATTTCTTTTAAAAGTCATGGAAAATTTTGGCTGTTGCAAAAAATGGTTGGACTGGATCTACAATCTAATTTCAAGTCCAAGATACTCCATCTTAGTAAATAGTACTCCTAAAGGTTTTTTTGAATCCTCCAAAGGCCTAAGGCAAAAGGATCCAGTTTCCCTATTTCTATTCATAATTATGGCATAATCTTTAGAAAGGTATATTCAAGTGGAGTGTTCTAAAGGGATCTGTAAGGGTATTACAATAACTAAAGAGTTAGAACCTCTATCTCATCAACAATTTGCAAATAATACTCTACTTTTCAGAGAGGCAAAGAAAAAAAGTGGCACAAGTCATTAAAAGAAACTTACACAATTATATCAAAGCTTTTGGTCAAGAAGTAAACCCTGCAAAATCTAAGCTATTTTCCTTCCATATTGGAGTCAGATAGCAACAGGAATTTTTGGATATCCAAGATTTTTAAAAAGGGAAGCTTCCAAATAAATACTTAAGAATCCCCTTATTTGAAGACTTTTGCTCTGCTAACCTTTGGGATCCTTTGTTGGAAACCTATACTAAAAAGATGGCTTATTGGAAAGAATGATGGTCATCCTAGGCTGGCAGAATTACAATGCTGAAAGCAATAATATCTGCTTTATCAAACTTACTAATGTCTTGCATATAACTAACTACAAAATCTCACTTGTAACAAAAACTGAGAAATTTCTTTTGGCAATAAACTTCCTCTAATGGCAAGGAAAAGGATAAGTAAACCCAAAGAAGGTGGTGGCGTTTGGCTTAGAACTCAGATTATTCAAAACAAGCCCTTGGGTGCTAAATGGGTTTAGAATGTTTTTTCAAAAACCTGACAGAAAATGGGTTCAGATCATCAAAAATAAATATTTGGTCTCTAATAGCTCTCACAGAATTTTATCAGTCTCAAACCCTCCAAAGGGTTCTAGTAATTTTAAACTTCATCTTATCGTGTAGATCAATCATCACCAATCACCAAACATGGGAAGTTGTCAATGGAAAAATGCTAATTTCTAGGAAGAATCTTGAAATGGCTGGCCAATTATTGAAAATATCCAAGACTTCAGCAAGTCCAAACTGCTATTATCAGATATTTGGGGAAAAAAAGTAGCAAATTATCTTCACATCAAGGTTATCAATGGAATTATGGTGTTGGAAATACTTTTCAAGCATGGATCGTTCAATGAAATTTCAAGGATTAAGAATATTATAGAGAAAATAAAGGTTTGTTTGTCTCGGGAAAATGATTATATCAGATGGTGTTGTTCAAAATCAGGGGAATACTCAAATAAGATTGGCTATATTGTAGAAGAAGCGGATAAGGGTAAAGTTATCATTCCCATTCATCTATGTTGGAACAAACAATGCCTCCCAAGAGTCAGGGCTTTCTCTTGGGCAGCCCTTCAAACAAAAATCTTAAAAGTAGATAGGCTTCAGAAATTTAAGTTCAATGGCCCGTCCAGATGTGTATTGTGTAATCAGAATGAGGAATGAACAAATCATCTCTTTGTAAAATGTAATTTGCAAAGAAATGATGGTAATGGTTATGCGCAAAACTAAACTGGAAAAGTACCTTACCAAATGAAATTATGAATCTCTCTCAATCTTTGCTGGTTAGACAAAAACATTCTCTTCTATCTACTGTTTCGATTACTAGCCCATCAATTGTCATCTGGGAGATACGGAAAGAATGGAACAAAAGGATTTTTCAAAACCAGAATCTTACCATAAACTCCTCAAACAAATTAGAAGTGGCAATTGTCGAAGCAATAAATAATAGATCCAAATATCAATCCTTGAGAGGTAAATCCTACTCATCTTGGACAATGAGATGAGAATTAATTGGATAAATATTAGATTACCCTATTAATGGGGTTGGCATAGTTAAGTCGGAAATTCTTAAAAAGGAAGCTATTTGGATTCGTCCAAAACAAAATTAGGTGAAACTCAACTTTGATGGGGATTCAAAGGAAATCTCGATGTATCAAGGGCAAGTTGTATTATCATAAATGAGTTAGCATCTGTTGTTGTGCTGCCTCCAAAAACTTAAAGAAGGATCTAACAATGAAGCAAAATTAATGCCATTATTCTTGGCCTCCAAATATGCACAATGTTCAACTACCCTAATGTAGAAATAGAAGGGACACAATGATAATTGTGAAGGCAATTCAAAAAGGCAAATCCCCTAATTGGAAAATCAACAACTTATTACACCAAGTGTGGCCTCTTCTGAATAACCTACAAAAATTATTATAAATCACATTTATAGAGAGATAATCTGATAATGAAGCTGATTTCCTTTCTAATCAAGAAATTAGCATGGATGAAAGTATTATAAGCCCAAGCCTAACTCCATGCCTCGAGATAAAATCACTATCAAAACACTAAGGGTTAGCTAAAAGATAGATAACCACAATACGTTTCACATAATCATTTCAAATCATGTTTACAACCAAATAAAAGTAGCAAGTGTAAATGCAACAATATGATGATATCTATTTGGTCATGCCAAGTGATAGTTCATTATGGCAATGTTACAATCGCCCTTCAAGAACCTGCAAATAACATTACCCTCATTTCCAATGTGTTCAAGCAACTGCAAAGCTGGATGCTGCAAAATAGACTCACCCTCCCAAGTGGCATCCTCTATTGGAAGACCTCTCTAGTGCACCAAATACTCCCGAATCACCCAGTTTCTCAGTCGTCGTCCCCTCACCTCAAGAATCTCCTCAGGAACCAGAGTCAATTTACCTTCCTCATCCATGGGAGGCAAATCGGGTGATGCTATAATATGTTGTCCCAGGGCCTTCTGCAAGCATGACACATGAAACACATTATGAATTTTACTGCCAGGTGGTAACTCAACCTCGTAAGCAACCTCCCCAACTCGCCTGAATACTCTATATGGTTTGTAAAAACGAGGTTTGAGCTTCTCAGCTCCCCATAAGCTATTGTTATAACTTCGACCAGCATCATGAATGAGGTTGTAAATGTTATTATACCAATGCCAACCAAGGATATCGATCCCGATCTCAATGTCCATCAAGTAGGCATATCTCTTCACACTCCCATGCAACTCAAGAGCTGATGTAAACCATGATATATCTGCAAGTGCATGGGAAATCGCAGTAGGACAGCCACTAACTACCGGAGAGTCAAGGAAGATTGAATCACCAACCAACAAACACATAGCTGCCATATCACATGAAATTTGTGACACATCCAAAGAAGAATTGTAGATGCCCTTATCACCAAACAAAATTGTTTCTTGGGTGGCTGTTCCACTACGAATGATATCCATAAAGTCATTGTGCTCATCCATGATTGCATATCCTTCAAATTTGTGATCATCATGAAAATCCAATGATGCAATATGTGACTCCTCTAAAATTGGTTTGCAATCAACATACTTACTTTGCTTATGCTCAATCTCTAAGTCTTCTTTTCTTGGAAGAAAGTGTGATCGAAGATATGCAACTCTTTGTTGTCTTGCCTGATTTAAACGTTTGTGGCGCTCCTTGACTTGTTGTAAGTGCTGCCTTGTTTAGACAAAAAACAACTTAACCTGCCATGCTCTTTCTAGACCCCCTTCATTCAACCTTCCAGACTGTTCTATCTGAGCTGCTCCAAAGCGCATAAAATCAGTCCCATGGTGAGATGCATCATCAAGCTTATCGCACAACATGAATGCACCTTGTGTAATACCCATGGTAGAATCTCTAGCACTCATCTCTTCATGCTTAGAATTTGCATTAACTTGAAAAAGAAAAGGTATTTTACTGCTGTTATAAACATCAGAATGACTGTCATGCATGTGTCATGTCATCAACTCTTACAAGTACCTCTTTATTGAAAATAACACAAGCATTTTGAGTGCTATCACTTATAGAATATCCTTCATTTGTTATTCCATGTATCATGGTGGCAAACTCTCGAGAATGAGAATGTACACAACTGTTGTCTCTAATCAGAATTTTGGGCTCCTCCTTTATACTTTCTTTTGAATCATCAAACATCACCAACTCTTGACTTGTCCCATGTCTATCTTCCCAAAATTGAATGCCAACATTAGATGACTCGATAACATTGTCTTCTACATGAGTATGGGCTGCTAGCTCACTGTTATTACCTTTCCTTGCATTTCCTTTGAAGTCTTCAACACTGAATTGTACCTGCACACTCTTGGCTGCCACATCTTCAACAATAACCATTAGCTTCCTTGGCTCTTTGTTCACTGCTGATATGCCTATTGTTGGTGTGTTATTGATTTTTCTTGTCTCAACTAAAGTACTGCTGTCAACATCAACTACAAACTCAGCATAAGATAAGTCTTGCTCCTCATTATGTATGGAGTAGTGTACGTCACAAACTTCTTTAGAATGATTTAATACTGTTGTTTTGATATAAACAAATCCAGTCCTCTTGGAAGAGACATCATCAAAATAACCATGCTTAACCAATGTATCATGTATACCAACATTTGCAAATTCAATTTCACTACTTGCTCCATTAATAGGATCTGCAAATTCATGTAATTGAAAGAGGATGATGTTGATGTCCTTAATCATAGACTTAGGAATGATTGTAGCCTTTCTTCCATTACCTTGGAAAACTTCAATGCAAGAGTACACTTGCATACACTTGGCAGCCCAATCAAGTAACATATCAAGACTTGAGACTAGGACATCCTTACACTCAAGCAAAGTGTTAACATCATAAAGGTGAGACATCAACATACAAACTGATTTGTGTTCTTCTCTAACTGCTATTATAAAATCAGATTGTGGGCAAATAGAAGTTCCCACCACAACCTCATGCTTATTTATCCTTTTATAAATGTCAACCATGCTATAGTTGTCTTCACTATCCTTCTTGGATTTGTGCCCATATGAAGTCAAAATATTTATGTCCCAATTTAGGAAATCAGAATTATGTTCAAACCTTCCCAAGGTGTCTTCATTGCCATTCCTTGTATTGTTCTTGAGGGTAGGGTCTCCTTTCATGAATGTTGACCTATGAAGTGTACCCTGCTGCAAGTAACATGGATTTATAGCTTTCATAGCTGCCTTTAATCTAATCCATACCTTCACCTCCATGATTGCTATGTTTTTCCTTACCAACTGTCTCCAAGGTGTAGAATGCAAAACAAACCAAACATTATCAAAATGCAAGATCTTCTTAGTAGACAATCTCTTGGACTCCATAATAAGCTCTTTAAGATAAAATGCCTCATGTGACCTTAATAACTGTCCTTTCATTGTAGATGATGCATGATTAGCCAATTTGAAATGAAATATGTTCCATTCCACACACATGGATATGTCACTTGTGGCTAATCCATCAAGTGTGTAAATATCAGCATTAATGTTTTGAGTCTTCAAGGGGCTCTCTAAAAGAAGGAAGTCATAGACTTCATAAGGCAAACTAGACCAAACTGAATTTCTTGAATCATACCTCCTTTCTTCTTCACACAATGTAACATGCTCTTCTTGTGGGCTTACCTCAAGAAAATTTTCCCTCTTCATCTACACATTCTTCCCTTGGAAGAAATAACGATCTAATGTATGACTCTCTTTGTCTTCTTGCATTATCAAGCTGATTGCATCTTTCCTTGAACTCTTGCAAGTGCTGTCTTGCTTGGGTAGCAAGCATATTTGCTTGCATAGCTCTATCTAACCAATCTCCATTCAACCTTTGGCAATGCTCTATATCTGCTGCCCCAAAGTACACAAAATCTGATTTATGATGGGTTGTTTCATTCATGCTAACCTCTGATTTTTCTTCATGTATGGAATTGGTCTCAACAATAGAGTCAACTAATTCACTAGAGAATGCATCTATTTCATGTAACTCAACATTCATTCCTTCAGAGCTGTTTCTACTGTCATACTCTCCAACGGAATCCACCTGTAAGACACCTTGCAAGGATGTAGAAGTCTCATATGAATTATTCCCTAATGCTGAGATTTTATTTTCACCAATCAAATCTGCCTGGCTATCAAAGTTATCAACTAATTTTCTGCCAATCTCATTTGCAGACATCATTTCCTTTGCTCCTCCACTGCTTCCTTGGTTCTCAAATGATTCATGTTGCCTCCTTGGTTGATGACGTGGACTCGAAAGCATCAAGTCCTCTTCATCGGGTATTCCCATGAATTGTGTGAAGGAAAAACAGTCACGTATCTTTTTCGGAAGGGAACAATACTTGTCATAGTTGTTCATAACTGTACCATACAATGTCTTTGCAGAAGACCTCCTCTTTGTACTAGTTGATGAAGTCGTACCCTTAGAGTGTCTAGAACTCCCTGAAGGTGTTTGTTCAATATTTTTCCCTATTTGCTTATTCTTAGACAACCCTGTCATGATGACCAATTTGGTCTGCAACCAAGCTTCAAGATAAAATCAAACTACTGATCTTCACCCAACAGGCTGGCAAGATCAAGGCTCTGATACCACTAAAAGATCCCTGATGGATCTTTTAAGCTGACAGGTAATTTTTAATTATTTGTTTTAAAATAAATTCTTCTTGTTTATTAAATGATCCTTCAGAGAGAGACAGAAGTTGTAGAAAGGTTGTGTCTTTTGTTTTTGTTTGTATTTTTCCAGATATAGGTAAACAATGAATAACAACAGCAGCAAATATGAAATAGGCTGGAAAATAATGTGCAATAATATAATATTCAACCAATCCAGAATAGCTACAAATCGTACCGGGCAAAATACATAAATGATATGCCAGCAAAGTATCTACCAACCAAAATAATGTTGCCGGTTGCAAGAAAGTCCATCCACGCACAATGAAAAGAGATGGCTGATGAATACCAATCAGCAACCCACGTGCCAGCTGGAAGGCGACCGTACAGCTGCTGCAGTCACATCCAGGCAGCCAAGGAACTCCCATGTGTCAAGCAATATACCCAACGTCCAAAGCCAAAGCTCTTCCAATGCTGAACTTGCACTCCAATCAAAGTCTAAAACCAAATGAAGCTGCTAAAACCTTCTATTGGGGTTTGCGTCCCAATATCCAAGCCTTGGGGTTTGCAGTTCTCCAGAAATCGCTCCTCAGAGCAAATTCACAAATGCTTAGTTTGAAGATGTAAAAAGATAATAAAATAATGAGCCAACATCTTTTATCTCCCTCTCAAAGCTACTCGAACCCTAAAGGGAGAATATGATTTTACCTTTATTAAATAATGGCATATTCTTAATTTAAAAGGCATTTATGTATAGGAAAAACACCCCTTTCGTCAAATAACAAAACTCAAGGTGCCAGAAGGTCTCTGGATGATGGAAATAAGTTATAATAATTCAAGACCTTTCCAATGAGCTATAACACATATGCCTGCCTGACAAGAAGAAGCCAAAATCCCCTTATTACTCCAATTAGCTATATAAATAGCTTTATTTAATTAATAAGACGCTAACTTAGGAAGTATTAAAAATATATCCCAAATAGCCGTATAATGCTCATCTAACTCCACAAGTCTGAAACGGAGCCTGCCACCTGTCTGTGATTGTTGTCGAAAATCATGGATCCTCGAGCAATCTTGTCCCTAAAATCTAGGGATGCTCCTAGAAGCTAGGAAACATACCCAAATCTCCTGAAACTGAACCCAAGGAATGGTCTCATGGTAACCCAACCCTGGGTACTGTCAAATCCTCCTAAATAGTAGGAATAGCCTCCACAAAAGAAGGAAATGCCTCCTAAAATTAAGGAACTGCTCCAAACTAGTCCACTACTGCCAGAATACCAAATCCCAAACACTGAATATCCTCACTGAGTCTCTATCCACCACTATCAGCCTACAAGACCCGAAAATAAGCTGACTCACATGTCTCTGCTAGACAGAGCTAAAGAGGGGACATGACAACTGAGTCCACCGATCCAGTCTTCACTGATGAGGACCTTGAGTGGGTTGACCAAGCAGATAGAGAGGCTAAGGCTGTGGCTATGGCAGAGGAAGAGGATAGAGCACGATCAGGCACAGCACCTATGGCTACTCAGACTGGCACATCACAGGCAGAGACTATGGCTACTCAGTCATCCAGGACCTACCTTAGATGCCTTTCTAGGAGGCAAATAGACGAGGTTGAGCCTGAGCCTGAGCCTGAGCCATAGACTTGTTTTTGTTTACACTTTACAGTCACATATATGTTTGGGAACATTTGAATTCATGGATTTTATATATATTGGACAACATTTATAACTCTATATCTATGTTTTCTAATTCCTTCAGCTACAATTTACATTTCTACGCATGTGATGGATGTATGTTTATGTATGTGATCAAATTAGCTTCTATTTGATGATGTTATAGTGTCTTTAAGCTTGATTCAATAATGGGTGTATGAAACAAGTTTTAAATCGTTGAAAATCTCTAAATTTCAAGGGTTTTCTTATTTTGCCGAGTCGTTTCCAAGTCATTGCCAAGTCCGAGCCGAGTCACGAGCCGAGTCAGCCTTGCCAAGTCAGAGCCGAGTCCGAGTCTGGGAACTTTGAAACTAACCATACACGGAGACCTACAATCAAAGAGCCCCCAATGGTATGAACCTAAAATCACATCAAATACCTTCACACTTCACCATTAAAATCACTGAACTCTAACTAACCAGATGAAGAGAAACCATGCAAACAGACAAAGACAAACAAAAAAACACCATGCTTCAATGTTCTATTTATTTGTTCTAGCTGCCATTACAACAATTTCTTTCTAGCAGTCCTATTCTACTTCTACTCCTAATCTGTTAACTTTTTTAGAAACTCTAACTATCTAACCTTCTAAAAAATCTAACCCTTTACAAAGAGAGAGGCATTGGCCTTTTATAGATTTTACATTTTGAATGAAAGGCCTGGATTTAAACCATCCAATGGTTGTGATGTCTACATCCATAAGTCCCCTCGTGTTTACCAGCAAAACACATCATCGTTGAGTTATCCTGAGCAGTCAAGACCTGACAGTTGGAACCTCGAGGTTGTCCCCTTTGATCATTCTGAACAGCATTAGGGATTTCCTTATTCAAGAGAGGATAGGATACTTAGCATTCTATTCTGTGTTAACAAAGGATTAGCGTGTACTTTTCAACACACTGCAACAAGGATAACCAAACAAAGCATAGTCTGTAAGGATATCTGCAAAATTGAAAAAGGATAACCAAATAAAGTTTGTTTTTTGTAAGGAAATTCTACAACATGGAATAAGGATAACCAAACAAAGCCTGCTATTTGTAAGGAAATTGTGCAAAATGCAACTACAAATTAAGCAACAAGGAAGCCAAATATATCCCCCCCCCCCTTAAGATGTCGACATAGCTCTATGTTGATGTCTTAAGGTTGAAAGAAAATACAACAAGGATAAACACCATCACCAAGGAGATATCCTTTAAGAAACAATGCACATACATTCCAAGCTAAAGAGGGCATAGCTCTTTGAAGCAAGGAAGAGATAGTTGTAAAAGAGAGATATCTTGCAACAAGTGAAAAGGGATCCTTTTGAGGGATGCATGATGAAAGGGGGAAGAGATCTTTGTCCAAAACCAAAAAATATCATCTTTGACCAAGGAGAGGAAAGGATAACAAGGATGGACTTTCAAGACCAAGGAGAGATCATTTATGAAAACACTTTCAAGCAAGGAACAAATCCTAAACAAAGGATACACACCTCGAAAAGAGGCTAAAATCCATATAAAGGACAAACAATTCAATGCAAGAAAGGAGATTCATATAAAAGATGCTACTCGCTAAAGGAAAAGTAAATCCTTGGACAGAGAGAAGATTGAAACACCATCCTTGTCCCTCAAACATGGAGACAAGGACAACCAGACTATTATGTTGCTAGCCAAGTATGATTGCAAATGAAAATGTACCACCATGAATGACAAAGAGCCCCCAAAACGCAAGCTACTAATGTCACATAGTGACTAACAACATAATAGGCAAAAGGAATGCTAATGCACTACTTTTAAATTTGGATTGAGAAAAAGCATGAGATCCAATGTAATATGAATAAGAGCCCTATCATATAAATCTTGAACAAATTCTTTAAAAGCTCTACAATCCACAATAGAATGAGAATAACTGCGATGAAAGAGAAAATATATACTACCATCTTTATTTTTATAATTATTGATACATCTTACGAAAGGAAAAGTAATGGTTTTATCATGTTTGAGTCTCCAAAAGATTCTTGTTGCTAGCTTCAGTTGCTCATTAGAGATATGCTTTATTTCTTGTTGGGTACTAGAATTAGGCTTTGGTAAAATAACTGATAAGGAGGGGGAGGAAGTCCTACACCTTCTCTAGTGCATTGTGAAGGATGGTCTATATGGACTTTAATTCCTTGTCCCATCTTTCCAAGACCTTGTCTATTATAGCCTTGTTTAGAAATCATATCATAGCCAACCTCATAATGTGTTTTCAATTGTGAAGGGGAAGGACTTTCATTATTGACCTCATTGAAATCTGTTGTGTAGGTACACCTTGAAGGTTCGCCCGAATAAAAAGATGAGGGTGGAAAGATCTTTGTAGGGAGATTCTTATTTCTATCATCATTATTCATGTCCACTTTGTTAGTTTGGGAAGAAGTATTCTCATCTCAAACTTCATCTTTACTCAATGTTATGTTAGGAGATATATCATAAATAAAATGCATAAAATTATCTTGCTTTAAAATATATTGATGATTAAGATGAGCTCTTGGAGCATAAGGAGGATCTAGAGTGATAGATGTACTAAGATTAACATGCTTTCCTTGTCCCTCTTGCACCAAAGTATCTTTGTGAGAAGAGGATTCATCATTACTCTTCAACATTGCATCTCCATTGAAGAGATCATTGATAGGAGAATTAATTCTTTCCTCATGAATAAAAGATACTGTTGGAGAGGTACAAGTATGATTCATTTCAATATCATCTCAAGGATTAGCAACGGTATCATTTGAAACATCTGTCAAATCTTTTATGACATCCAAATATTCCATTAACTTCTTTTAAAATATCATCATATAGCAACATGAAATATATGTGAGAAGCTTGAGAAATGAATTGAATGTAGGAAAAATCTTTGAAACCCTCAAATGCAATAAATTAAAGTGGCATGAATGAAAGCAAGCAACATGAAGTGAAAGAAGCTATTATCCAACACATGATTTTGGTAAACATAGCTAATAAACAATGTAATCACGTGTGAAATAGAAAACCAATCAGATTTTGTAAATTCCATTATGAAAAATCAGATCTGAAAATACCTAATTAAAAATATGCAAAATGTGAGAAGCCTGATGGAAATGAGAGGATTCACAAGTTCACTTATGTAAACAAGGAATAACACTTATTTCCAACCAAGATACATTAAAAGGGGGAAATAAGATTCAATAGGTTCAACCTAAGTTACCGGTTCTTTGGATATTGGCTTGGGTCCGGGCCCTAGTTCGTGCCCGGTCCTGGTCCGGCCCGGGTTCGACCTGGGTTCCACCCAGGTCCTTCCCAGGTGGTTGGGTTCCCTATGGGTCCTGCGCAAGACCCACAGGGAACCCGGACACCTGGGAAGGACCCGAGTGGAACCCAGGTCGAACCCGAGAGGACCCGGGTGAACCCAGGCCCATGGGTTCCCAAAAACAGGGCCCACGGGTCAAAAACCAATAAAAAAGTACTTTAAAAAATAGTTAATTAATAATTAAACCCTAATTCGCCCCTTAATGATGCATTTCATGCATCAAAACATTCATTCAGCTCATTCTATTTGCATTTTTGAAGGTTTTTTTCTCTAAAGCCAGGTTTCTTAGTTTTTGCATTTTTCTTCGAAGGTAGAGACTATGAAGATGTGAGACACACATAAAAGGCATAGGAATCACTGGAGAAGGAAGATTTGGCCATCAAAGGTGAGTGAATCTGAATTTTTTACAAGTTTTCAAGAATTTTTTTAAGTTTTCTTCAAATTTTTTAATTTTTTTTTAAAGTTTTTCTAAAAATTTTTAAATAAGTTTTGTATATTTTTTTACACTTTGTATTGCATAGTATGGGGTTATAATGCCGAAATTTTATCAATTTTTTTCAATAATGTTGTGTTTTGTCTTTTTATTTTAGGTGCATTATTCATATAATCATACATAATGGCTGAAATTGGAAGTGCAAGTGCAAGCTCTAGTTCAATTGCCCATGCCCAAACTGAAAATAACGCCTTTAAAATTGATCAAGATTCACCACTTTGGCATTATACAACAATGATCAAGCAAGTGTCTGGTGGTGGGGGTTTTGTTTGGAAGTGTAACCATTGTGGCACTGAGTATACCAGCTCATACTATCGAGTGAAAGGCCACCTTTGTTTCATCCCCGGGAGTGGAATAAAATTTTGTAAGGGATCAAATGGCAAGGGGCTGCCAAAAGCTCTAGTTTTGGAATATATTAGAGAACAAGAGGAAGCTGATAGGAGAAGTGGCAAAGCAAAGACTGATCATCCTCTTGTCGAGTCAAGCTCGAAGACTACGAGGCCTTCTAGTAGTATTGGCTCCACAAGACCAGCCGGATTGCATCCTTTCATGCCAAAACCACCAGTTGCTCCACTAGAGAATCAAAATGTTGTGGCTTCACGGAAAAGAGGCCCATTGGATACTGCCTTCAAAAATGAAATGAGAAAGATTGTAGATTAGAGCATTGGGCATTGCATTTATGGCAATGGGCTTCCTTTCAACCTTGTTAGATCACCTTACTTTCAGGACATGGTACATACCCTTTGCAACACACCTTCTGATTATGTTTGTCCAGGGTATGAAAAGGTGAGAACCACCTTATTGGCAGAGGAGAAAGCATCCGTAGAGTCACAGTTGAAAGTCATCAAAGATACATGGCCGGAAACAGGTTTGACCATCATTTCTGATGGATGGAAAGATTGTAAAAATAGGCCATTGATCAATGTTATAGTAGTGTGCCCTAAAGGGGCAATGCTTTTGAAAGCGGTGGATTGTGAGGGGCAAGTGAAAGATGCAAGTTTCATTGCCAATATCCTCATAGAATGCATTGACATGGTGGGGCCTCAAAATGTTGTCCAAGTCATAACGGACAATGCTAAAAATTGTAGGCCAGGGACTATAGTGGAGGCTACATACGGTCACATCTTTTGGACACCATGTGCAGTCCACTCACTCAATTTAATCATGCAAAAGATTGGCACACAAATTGATTGGGTGAAAAAACTGTACAAGGGCGAGGAGATTCAAATGTTTGTGACTAATCATCATATGTCACAAGCCATTTTTAGGACCTTCTCCAAGTTGGAGTTGTTGAAGGTAATTACTAATTTAAATTTTTAATTTTATTTTTAATTTTTTTATAATTGATATATGTTGTGTATTTTTTTATGTCATGTTAGGTAGCTGAAACATGATTTGCATCTCACTCATTTGTCTTAAGACGACTTGTGAAGGTGTGAGAGGACTTGAGTTCTATGGTCATCAACGAATTGTGGAGTGTATGGAAGCAAGCACAGATAGAAAGAGCTCTAAAAGTAAGAGCATTGATCCTTGATGAGAAATGGTGGGATACTGTGGAATATGTTTTGAATTTCACTGAGCCCATCATGAGCATGATTAGGTATGCTGATACTGATCGCCAATGTTTGGGTGAGATTTATGATGGCATGGATTGCATGGTGGAGAAAATAAGAGAAGCAATAAAAAGAAAAGTAAATGACCCAACGGAAACATTTTTCAAGGTTGTGCAGAATATTATTGTTGACCGTTGGAACAAGATGACCAATCCCTTACATCTCTTAGCATTTGCTTTGACACCAAAATTTTATAGTGCAGAGATGCTTGCAACGCCAAGGAGGGTACCACCATATAGAGATGCAGAGATGCTTGCAACGCCAACGAGGGTACCACCATATAGAGATGCAGAGGTTGCTTCTGGCTATAGAGCTGCCTTTAAAAAGATATATCAAGATGAGGAGACAAGAAATGTTGTCATGAAGGAGTTTGGCCAATTTGTATCCACAAAAAATCATGATGTTGTAGCTCTCAATGCTAGATATGGGATGGATGCTGATGAGTGGTGGTATGTACATGGTCAAGGCTCCGTTTACTTGCAGCCTCTTGCAATTAAACTTCTCTCCCAAGTATGTATCTTTTTATTTTTTATAGTTTTCCAATTCCATTTGATGCTATCATATTTTTATTTTATACTTTATAAATTTCTAATAATGTTTTAACTTTTAACAGGTTGCAAGTTCTTCTTCAGCTGAGCAGAATTGGAGTACATACTCCTTCATCCACTTAGTCAAACGTAATCGTTTGGGTGCAAAGAGAGCTGAGGATTTGGTCTACGTACACTCCAACCTTCGTTTGTTGTCACATAAGGACCTTGAATATAATGTGGGTGCAACAAGGAATTGGGATCTAGCCCCTGAGTGTGCTGATTTAGATGCTACAGTTGCACAACTTGTCCAAGTCTCTATAGACGAGGCAGCTATGGAACTTGAGAGAGACTTGGCTAGTGGGTGTGACATTCCATTCGATAGTGGTTCAATTGATGCTGGATTTGAACCACTTGATGACCTTGGGCTTGGGTTGGATGGTTCAGACGAAGATGAATATGGAATTTAAATCCCATAGATGGCTTGTAATTTGAATTTTTATTGTGTCATGACATATTCACATTTTGAAACTTGAATCAGTTGAAACTTGAAACTTGAATATTATCTTTTTTGCAAATTATGAATATGATATTAGACTTTAGTTATTAGTTTACTGATAAAATTTGCAATATATGGATATTTATTGGCATTGGCAATTATGGATTTATCATTTATCATTTATCATTTATGTATGGAAAGTCACATTGTATATTTTATTTTTGTATGGATATATACAATATATATGTATATATATAAATTTATAATTAATATATGTAAATATGTACGGATGAACCTGTACCCGTACCCAAGAAAAAAAAAATTGCCGAACCCGCGAATCTGTACCCGAATCCGAACCCGAACCGATAACTTAGGGTTCAACCTCAAATCTGTGAATAAAAGTGTCGAACACATATTGGATTTTACTCTACCCTTTTGTTTGAATTGAAAATGAGCAATTGAGAGTAAGAACTAGGGTTGATGACTAAGAATTGAAAAAGATCAGCATGCATAGACAAATTCAAAACAAATATGCACACATGAAGCATAGATCTAGAAATGGGAGGCATAGAGGAACCTGTGGCTAAAATCTGGGTTCGGAAATCTAGGACAATGATGCTAGGCATCCTTGTCCAAGACTGTCAAAAGAAAACAAATGAGATATTTTTGGGATTAGGATGTCACTATGAGTATCTCCCTAAAAATTCATCAAAAGAGTGTCGAAATTGTTTGTCGATTGCCAATGTCCAGGGTTTTCTAGTTCTTCAAAATCAGGTCCTGTGCATCTTAGTCTCCTCTTTACAAATCTATATTTGTTGTCTCCAAATCCTATCACCTACACACACAAGAGAAGAAAAATGGTGTTCTATTGATAGGGGTTTGCCTAGGTCAAATGCTGGGTTGGAATTAACTCTTGAATAAAATAGATGAATTGAAATGGAAAGCTCTGAAGTAAAATGTTGAATGTATACCTCAAGCTTTCTCTAGTTGATAATGGTGATGATACAATGCTCTTTGAATGTGATCACAAGTGATAATGCAATAACATTACATGACAAGACCTAAAAATAATCAATCATGAAAAACATGGTTGCATGAAGATTGTTGCAACTTGCTGCTCCATAATGCTTAGATCTGAAGAATGCTTTGAAGGATATGGTGGGATGAAATGGCATCTCTTTGATATGCTATAATATGCTTATGATTGGAATGCTTGAGGATGAAAATGGATTGAAAGGATGCTCTTATAAGGGAAAGGAGCCAGTAGTGGACATAGGACCAATAACCGTCATTTTTTGTCAACCTCACCCCCCGTTAGTAGACATAGTAGGAGCCAAAAAAATGGTAGTGGAAGGTCCATTAATAAATATCACATATACCAATAGTGGATTTTTTTTTAGCTTTTTTGACCATAATTAGCCCATTATTGGGACATTTGTGCACCACTACTGGGTCATTTGTGCTTAACTACTGGGGCATTTGTCCACTACTACTAGCTATTTTGAGTTATCTACTATTGGCACAAAGGTGATTATGTATTGGACCACACTTTGAAATTTGTACTTTTTGACTTTTTTGCACATAACGAATTTCATAGCATGCATCATTACTACCCACAAGCCAAAACAATAGCTTTAAGCAGTTAAGTGGCATACGGAGAGAACAAAAAAAAATCGTAGAAATTGGATGAACCGTTTAGGAGCTTAAGATGAGCGAAGTTAGCTATGTCGACTACTGGCTCCTTTCCCCTATATAGGGTTCTCAAGGTATTTCATAAATTAGACCAACCTCCAACAGTCATATCAAAGTATCGGAACAGGGATCAACTGGTAGGAATCAGACACAAACATATTTAAAAATGGGCCCTTTTTGGAGGGACAAGGGTGCCTTAGTGCCCTTGACCACTAGGACAAGGATTCCTAGCGCCCTTGTCTACCCAAAAAGGGGTGAATCAAGGATGGCTCTGGAGCACTCAGGCTCAATTTAACACCTAGATCACCATGTGATCATATGATGATAATTTTGCAATACAAAGGCCAAAAATATGCTTGGATAAGAGCTAGGAGAAGACACACTAAGGCTTGGCCACAAAAAGGAGTGTAAAATTGTTAAGTGGTTACAATTTATGACATTACAACTATAAACAATACTTTGAAAGAAACTAATCACAGATCAACGGCTAGTAAAGTAGTGCCTTTCTAGAAACAAGTGTTGGGCTCCACCAAATATTGATGCAATTTATCAATTGGTTAAGTCTTTGTTTAATGTCAAATATGGGTTTGTTAATAGGTTCTTTTTGGCGAACAAGGGAAATCAATTAAATGACAAGCAATGTAGTATGTTATACCTACCAAGAGATTTTAATTTAAGTCCTTGTAAGTGAAAACTCTAAAAATGAATATATTTTATGAATATTAGTATAAAGGAAGAAGTCCCCAAAACTGCAATTTACCAATCAAAAAGAAAAAATGGTAAAACCTAAAATTTTAGTTGAGAAAGGGAGCATATGACATCTAGGGCTTAGGCTTTGGTCCCATGCATCTGTTTAACTTATTTTGTTTAGCATATGTTGTTCAAATTTTTAAAAGTATTTTGTGGATCTACTGATCTTGTAATCTTTTTTCTGCTTATTTTAAACAATTATTTTAAATTGTGGTATTTTTTACCATATAAAATTCTAAAAATAAATTATTAAAGAAGAAAAATTAAGAGAAAATTTGGAAGGAAACAATAAAAAGAGGGAAAGAAATATATGCAGCCATGTGGCATATTTTTCATTATACAATGGCTGCATAATTTCAACCTCCATTTTTTCACGGCATAATTTAAATCCATGACATATAGCAAGTTCTCCTTAATAGAAGATTCTAAACTATCTTTTAGGCTTCATTTAAAAGTTGCATGAGACCCCACATGCTCAAAATTAAGCAGCAAATCTAAATAAAAAGCCACATGAGACCATGACATCAAAATCATAAATACTTCTACAATTCATAGAAATTTGAAAACCCATTGATTGATCTAGCAAATATGAGAGAAAGTAATTACAAGGAATGGTTTGAAAAAGGGAAGAATAGATCAGCCATTGCTTGTACAAATTAAGGGCCACAGAAATCCATAATGTTAAAAGAGATATTGCTAGAAAATTTGCAAGGAGAATTATTGTATGAATCAATGTAGTAACTTTTGTTCAGGAAAGTTTTAATTGATGAACTTCAGATATGGGTAGAAAAACAGTCCACCAAACAAAATACGATAGTGTAATTTCCTTTTTGCACCTAGTTAGTTTGAGGTTTCCATTAGCCTATTCTCAGGTTCCCATGGGCTAAGTGGATGTGGTTAGGGCACTCAATGTCCTGTGAAGAGCTCTAGCAGATGTTTTCAGTGTATTCTAGTACAGTTTCTATTTATTGCATATGGCTATTTTTAGTAAGTGCTAGCACTTAGTCTTGGCTTCTATCTCGGCTTTTGTCTCCTCTCAATTCCAAGCAAAATGCTTTCCAATTTCAATGCCTTGGTGAGTTCTAAGGTTGATACAATAATATTTCATCTATATTCATTTATGTGCTTTTTATAAAGTCACATTATAACTAAAGTGATGGAGCAATGTGTTCATAAAGTGTTCCCCCCTATTCCTACGCCTAGGGAAGAAGGTCAATTTAAGATGTTATAAAAAGCAAATTGGACCGCATAAAGTGACCCCAAGGTAGGAGGGACTTTAGCAATTAAAAATATTTATATTTTTCTCAAAAGGTGATGCCAAGGCAAGGGGATGAATAAATTGTGTATTATTTTATGAGCTCTAAGGGGGACGCTAAGAAGGGAAAATGAATTAAAATTTAAAAGAATTATCCCCTCTTTTTATAAATATGAGTTTGGGCTCTCATTTGCATATACTAGATTTGACAATTTAAGGAGATGCTACGGGAATGAGCTCTAAGAGTTCTTCTTTTGTTGGTTGAGGACGAAAACATTGTTCTTGGTTGCTGGTTTTGGTGATTGTTAGCATCCCCTCAATTTTTCATTAAAATTTCAAGCTCAAAGATCGCCTATGGCGTTTCTTTCCTCTTTCGGTCCTATGTTTCCTTTCTCTGAACCTAAGTTGTTGAACCTTTTCATAGTTCAAAGGTTCAAGGTTCAAAGCGTGCTTTAAGTAATGCTCTTCGCGGCTTTGTATTATGGTAAGGCAAGCGCATTGTTGTAATTTGTATTGAACTTTGAACCCTTGAACCTTTTTCGGTTCAAGGTTCAACCGGTTCTCTTGCGTGAGTCGCGGCTATGTAATGTTATTTAACGAGCAGGTGTGAACATGTTAAGTCAGTTTTGAACTTGAACTTTGAACTATTTACAAATCGATTCAAGGTTCAAGGTTCAAAACTTCCCTTTTTGTTTGTTAAAGGTCTTTGCTCATTCCCGGTGTTGTTTTGAGCCACAGGTTGAGAATTCTTTGTTTCGTCTCCTCGAATTGAATTTGAACCATTGAACTCTTCGCGAGTTGGTTTAAGGTTCAAAAGGTTCATTCCAAGTTGGCTCTAAAGACTTTAATGACATTGAAGGTGGCATGGCAAAAAAGAATATTCCCGGCATCTCATAGTTTAAAATTCTAAATTTAGAAAGAAACCATGAAAGCATTAACCGTTTGTGCGGATTTGATAGGTAATTAAGAAAGTGTCAGATTCCTATCATATCATTGTTATCTCACACGTTCGAATGAATCATTATGAGGCATGTGTAGATCTTTCTCAGTTGTTTTCCCATTTGTTTTAAAAGACGTGAATTCTAAAAATTGTAAAAGTTGTAGATGCTATTATTGGAGGAGCCAGAGACGCCGAAGGTAATTTCAGCTCCATTTTGCCGAGGGTTTCACAGATTTCATGGTGGTTACAAGTGAGTTTGATAATCTCCCTCTACTGTGTTTTTAGCTCAGAAGGTCGGTCAGAGTAGGAGAGATCTTTTGTTTTGGAATAGAATTTTGTCCTGTTTAGGAATTGTTGTTTAATGTAAAAGTGGCATCAATGAGGCCAATACTTCCAAAACTCGGTCGAACATCATGCTTGGTGAGTATACTTCTAGAGTTGGATGACACCTCTTTGGCCCAGGCTGACTTGGGAGATTTCTTGGAAAGGGCTAAAAACCCTAGAGCTGGTTCAATGATGGAGAGGATAGTAAGAAGTGGCCTCATGGAAGCCGCTGCTTTTCCAACCACTGCGCCCTGTCCAGATTTGGTGATAGCGTGCATGAACAGATATGATGCTGATAACAGGTGCAATAGAACCAATAGCAGCGAGTTGTTGGTGGAGATTAACAGAGAGACAGTAATGGCTGCAAAGGGGATCCCACATAAGGAGCCATACGAGGATTGGTCAATTGGGACCTGTTGTGACATTTTCACACATCGCCCCATCGCAAATGGGGACCCCCTCCTTTTGCTCGTTTTTGCTTTGCTTTTTAGGGTTTTGGTTTGAATCCAGTCGGTTTTGGGAGCTTTTTGAGTTTCCTTTTCTATAATGCAAATTTTGAATGCAATGAATTCGCCAAAATGGTCTAATTTTCAATTGGAATGTTGATGCAGAGCTTAAATTTGTCTAAGTGTTGAAAGTGAAATGTGAATTTTTGTCCGATTGAATATTTTGACCAAATTTTGACCTTTTTTGATTTTGATCCTGGGCATTGGAATTGATTTGTTTTCGCCTCGTGAAGTGTTAAAATGTGAAAAATCATGTTATTTTGGCCTGTAGGAGCAAAATCGCTCCTGTCCCTCAGTGAAGGACGGGAGCTCGTTCTCAAATATCTTACTATTCCTGCAGGGTCAAGATGAATTACGAATTGGAAATGATAGAGAACGGCGATATCTTTCCATTGAATATAAATTGAAGATTTTCATGAGCACAGAAATGCCTCCAGGAGAAAAATCGCTCCTGTCCCTCAGTGAAGGACCGGAGCTACAAATTCAATTTTGCCTTGTTCTTGCGAGATTTCGATGACTTGATAATTTGAAAGGGTCCAAAGGAAGATGCTTTACCAAATGAATATAATTTGAGATGCAAAAATGAAGGAGAATGACCTAGAATGACCAAATCGCTCCTGTCCCTCTCCAAGGGACCAGGGCGAGGTACCTTGTAGCTCTCGTCCCTCTCCCAGGGACCAGAGCGATTTCCTTCATTAGGCAAGATCCAGGCAAAAATCAAGGCAAGTTTACGTACAAAGACAAGGAAAAACATGAGATGGACGCATTGAATACAAATTGAAGATTTTTTAGACGTCCACAAGGTCCCAGATGGCCTAGTTCGCTCCTGTCCCTCAAGAAGGGACCAGAGCAATTTTTGTTATAATTGCTTTTATGGCCAAGTTACAGACGATGTCAAGGCATGGACGAATAGAGTAGAGCGTGACGAGTCCGTTGAATATAAACTTGGAACCTGGCAAAGTGAAATAAAGGCCACAAAAGGAAGATCGCTCCTGTCCCTCTCCAAGGGACCAGGGCGATACAGTGGTGATGTTGCTTCTCATGCGAGTGCAAGGTCGTTCCTCCCTAAGTTCAAGACCGATCCAAGTCAGGACAAGGTGGCAAAGGACATTTCAAGGCGTCTTCATCATGCACAAACACTCAAAGGTCGTTATAATGAAGAGATTTACACACTAAGACCTAGATCGCTCCTGTCCCTCAGGAAGGGACCAGAGCGATGTCAAGTATATTGGTCATTTCATGCAAGATTTGCGTAAGGACGAGATTTTGCTGGGTCTTAGAGGGTCCGTCGTGCCTTTTGAAGATGATATACAGAAATTTTGAACGTAAAATGGTCATCGTTTTGAACATGGAGACCATATCGCTCCTGTCCCTCTCAAAGGGACCAGGGCGATTTGCTTTGGATTCTCAATTTTGCCCCAAGTTCGTGCTAAGACAAGACTTCATAAGGATAAACAAGGTTCAAAGCATCATTTGAAGATAACTTGCAGGAGTTTTGAACGTCCAAACGTTGCTAGTCATGCTAAAGACTCACATCGCTCCTGTCCTTTGGACAAGGACCAGGGCGATCCTATCAAAGGCGCTCATGTTCCTTCAAAAACGAAACAAGGCAAGGTTAAGCAAGGCAAGGGACGACGTTTGGAAAACATCACAATGAAAGATCGAAGATAAAAGATGCATATTGGACGTGAAAAAACTCACATCGCTCCTGTCCTTTGGACAAGGACCAGGGCGATGGACACCCAAGGGCACTTATGAACGCATGTAAGACGATCAAATTCGAAGGATTCATCATAATGATCAATGTTGAACGTGGAGATGAAGGAGTTGAACGTGAAAAATGCAAAAATCAAGACAAAATCATGGATCGCTCCTGTCCCTCTCCAAGGGACCAGAGCGATGAGGTACGTCCCTTTGTTTTCATAGTTTTGGCGCCAAATAAACAAATTCAAATTTCCTTAAATGCTAAGTTCAATAAAAAATTGAAAATCCTATTTAAACTAGCATTTAATATGGTGTTGATCTTTTATTAATTATTTTTGCCTTTATTAAAATCGAAATTTGCAAATAAAAAAAACGTAAGGCATTAATAATTAATTAATTAATTAATATAAAAATCGATTTCAAGCGCTCATTTAAGGAGGTCGGCCTTCTTATTTTATTGAAAATCATTTAAAAAATGATTTTATTTACCAAGTCGGCCAAAGGGGGTGAATGGGTGAAAGCGCTATATATGGAGGGTGAGAGATATCATTTTCACATAATCATTTTTATCCTTCATGCGAATTGAGGAAAGCAAAGAAGGTGCGAAGGGTGCTTGAAGTGTGGAGTGCGAATCACGTTGAAATCCAAAGGTGGCGAAGTCGATCTTTTGAGGAGATAACATTGAAGATCATTTATACCTCCAATTTTGCCTAGGCGATCTTTTCCTTTTTGCATTCTAGAGTTAGCTCTCTACTGAGGTATGGCGATATTTGTTTTATTGTTTTAGTTTTTGATCGTCATAGCTTCAAATTTTGAATTTTTGAAATTTTGAATTTCAATAAGCTCAATCGTTTTTTAGGAAATAATAACTTAAGGATTTATTATGAAGTTTCCTAAAAATTAATCTAATCTATGCTATTCATTGCAAAATCATGTCACTAATTTTGAAATGTTGTGTAGGCATCAAATGGAGATCTCATCAAGGAAAATCAAGCCGGATCAAGGACGGTCTTCGCCGGGACGATCAAGCCAGGACAGGGGCGACCTCTCTCAATCCAGCGTTCCGAGGCGAGGTACATCATCATCTTGCAAATCAAGGACAAAAGGAGTTAGGACAAGAGTTAATTAAAGATAGCCTCTCAACGACATCCAAATTGAATATCTAGCAAGCTACAAGTGTCAGATGAGGTGGCATCCTAGTCATCGCTCCTCCAGTCAGTGTGGTCCACCTCAGCATGTCCAGATTCAATGTACTTAACTCATGGAAGGTGGCACAAACTCCGATGTACCTACCCCGGCTATCCATTGGTCGATTTTTCTAGAAGGGACATGTGTCCAAGCAATACAATTTTATCATTGGTCAAGCATTAAATGTTATGTAATGGTTGTAACAAACCCTAATTAGGGTTTTCATTGTTAAATCTTGGCCATTGATCTTGAATTGATCTAAGCCATCAAATTGTATTGTGGGCACTATATAAGCCCAGGCATTTCATTTGTAAAGGCTAATTAGCAATAAATTAGAAATAATTAGCAATTGTTAGAGATAGTATGTAAATAGTTAGAATAGTTAGAGAATAGTTGGAAGCAATTAGAGTAGAATAGGAGGACAAGGCAAGAAATTGTTGCCATTGATTGTAAACAAACTCCATTTTCATTGAAGTAATGGTGAAGTGTGTCGTTTCTTGCAATTTGCATGGTTTCTTGTTGAGTCTTCAATCTTAGATGGTAAATGATTAGATGAATGGAGGAAATGCGATTGATTAATGGTGGAATTCGTACATCCATACTACTAGCAGTTTGTTGATTGCAGACTTGCCTTGCGTAGTCAACTGGATCATTCAGCCTAAGCTCAATTTCAATTTGTTGCCTCTTCATTGATATGCATCAACTTGGATGGTATCTATGCCTACGGTGATGATTTGAACATCATAAAGCTTCCCTTAGAAGATCGCACTAGTCTTGTGTAGATGTTCCATTGATGTCAAAACAAGATCTAGTTAGAGTTTCATCAAAAATCAAGTCATTGCTCCTACATTCTTAGTATTAGGATTAGATCCTCTCTTCGCCCTTATCCTTTTTCATTTTTTCAAATCTAAGTTAGTAAGACCCTGTGTCCAGCAAAGCAGATCGGAAGTTCAAACATCAGATGTAAGTCCCCTTGTGATTCCAGCAAATCACATCATACCACGAAGAGCTTATCCACATGTAGAGACCCTACTAAAAGGAACCTTGGAGTCATCCTAACTGATCCTTTATGCGAATCTTCAGCAGTTAGAGACTTTTTCTCAAGAGAGGATAAGATACCCTTAGGTATTTTATTTTGTGTTAGGCTGTGTACAAAATACACGTCAACAGGACCTCATATGCCTTTTTCTCTTAGACGAAAAGCACATATAGAAGCGTTATTGCAAGGAATTGGCTTTTGAAGGTTCAAAAAGGGGGGTCCCGGTTACCTAAGCCTCTTACCAGGGAACATTTCATCACAGAAGTGCGAGATATCGTCATACTGCTCAATAGACTTAAAAGGAAACTCGCACTCTTTCTACTAGGAGGATTGGATATACTTCTATATCCAAGTGTTATTAGCTGGCGAGAAATACCTTGACTGGGCTCAGGTTATCGCTAAAAGGCTTCATGAGGGTTTGAGCAACTTTGTTGGTATGTCCGGCTTTTACATGTCTTCATACTTATTCTACATATTGGCTTGTACCAAGGACTGGAAAGGATTGCATAATGAGCCATGGGTAGACGGAATAAAGGTCTGTGACTATTACCCTTACCTGCAACAACAGAAGTATGCAGAGTATTTCACTAGATGGAATGATGTTTTCGCAGGAAGGCTTACTTTTGAATTGCAAGGGGATATCAATAAAAGAATGTCAGCAAAGGCCATGGAGTTGGTTAGCATCTATGGAAGTTATTTCATCCAGTTTTCCAAATTTACTTATATCCGGGTGGGTGGTTTTGAAGGCGAGCCATTCAAATTACCCAGGTATGCTTTTGACAGTTATGTACTTGAAGTGAGCCGACAATTGGCTCACATTGACAAAAGATTAGGGACAAAGAGTAAATCTGGAGTTGTTTTTCCTGTTGAACTTGGTTATTACAGTTGTAAATCTGTATTTGATGCCTTGAACTTAGAATTGGAGTTCAAGAAAATGAATCTGCAGCCTTACATCACCAGGCGAAAATTTGACAGCAGGGGATACGCTATAGAAAATTTGAATGTGGATGACCATTTCTTCCATGAACCCCAGTTAGAAGATTACTGGGAAAACTATGGTGATGAATTTGAAGTGAGGAGGAGGTTATGGTCAAGGTTCACCCTACAGCAAGTTACTACCATGAAATTGCCCATTAATGTATCAAGTGTACAAGAAGAGGAAGGGGAAGATGTCTTAGATCCTGAATTCAACGAAAAGGTTCAAGGGCAGCCAATTCTTGAAATTGACTGGGACAATAGAGAGGAAGAAAGCATTCAAGCCAAGTCCTTCAACGTCATAAGAAGAACATAAAAATGGCTAAGGGATCGAAAGTTTAGAGAGGATTCAAACATGCCTCCCCATGAATTAACAGTTGGTCCATGTGCGACGACTCAAATTCCTACTTCTTCCTCTAACAAGATTGTTGATATTGTAGGTGACACAAGGCCAATTATTGAAGAGGTTCAACCCAGAAGGTCAAAGAGGTCTCCACTAAAATCTTTAGCAGTCCGAGTTACGCGCTCGAGGAGCAAAAAGAAGAGCAGAGAACCAATGGTGAGCCAAATTGTTGTAGACTTGGATCCGAGTGAAGAAATTGAAGTGACAATGGATCAGCAAGTATTGAATAACCCTCCATTGCAAGATACAGATGCAGGTAAGGAACCTGAGGAAGGGTCAAACCCAATGAGCACTCTGACTATTATTGACTCCCCGAATGCTTAGACACCTCCACCATCTAAAGAAACTCCTAGCACTCCTCGATGGCTAGGAGCGTTAATTGGGAAGAAACGTAATGTTGTCCCTATCACAATTCCCATGGAGGATATCGTGAGCAAGTACCTCAGCAAAGTATCTAAACCAAAGAAGCTCAAAACGCAGGCAATGGTGGAAGTGGACGAGGCAACAGGTCATTGGGTGGCTGAAGTAGCAAAACCCATCTCAGGCAAAGATTCAGAAAGGCCACTGAAGATGATTTTACTGTGGAGAAAATTGATTTGGGAGTTGCTTCGAGGGCGGTAGATGCTAAACACCTAGAATCCTCCACAAAGAGGATGGTATCCAGGTCTTGGAAGGATGAGAAAGATAAAAAGGAGCTGAAACAGGTCATCACTCAAATGGCAGAGTACATCAACGTCATACACCATCCAAGCCCTCAGCCACTGTCTCAGATGACATTGTCCTTTGATCCCAAATCACCGATGAACCAGAATCTGTTAGAAAAAGTCTAGAGGAGCCGCATGATAGCTGAAATATTCGATAAATGGCTTGATTCTATTGCACAGCAAGGTTCTGACTACATTGTCAACCTGGTTAAAGTATATGAAGACGCCATAATTGTGAGCAAAGAACTAGACCTAGAAACTATCGCATGTAATGTCCCCTTTTTAGCGCAACATGATATGGGGTGTCGTTAGCCTATTCTGACACGGTCCCGAAGGCTAACAAGGACATTGATGGGATCCTGAGGTGTTTTGGCCTAGGTGTTTTCGATTTCAGGCCAATCGGTGCTGCTCTGACAGGGTTTCTAGACACTTACTATTTATAGTAAGTTAGTCTCCAAGCAGTGACTTGAAATTTTTAGTGTTTCCCTTGTTGGCATAATTATCAGTAAAAAATATTTGAAGGCGACAATGATTTAAAGGGATTATCAACAATGTTTTAATATTTAACGATAAAGTGTAAAGTTAAATTAAATATTTAACTTTATCGTTATATTATAAGGTTGGGAATATAAAGTAATGTTTAAAATATTAAAAGTTCCCTTTAATGTGTACATTGTGGGAAATAATATTTTATTCTAAAATGTATTATCCCACATTTAGGAAATGAAGTGTTTGCATCCAGGAAAAAGATATAAATGGAGGTTGAGAGCTCTCTTTTGGAATATGCTGGGATGAGATTAATGTTATGCTGTTGGATTTCGTAGAGATCTGATTATTGGGCTTGGAGGACGGAATCCCTCTTTGCTAGCATTCTCTTCGCTGTTGAAAGACACAGTCAGGAGGATTAATGGTGTTTTCATTTAGGAAACACATTGGGCTTCATCTGGTGCTCTCGCATGAAGTTTTTACAGGGGTTTGAAAGTGCAGATTTGAAAATAGTGTTTTTGCTACAATACCGCGTGAATAGTGTTTTTGCTACAGTACCGCATGAATAGTGATTTGCTACAGTACCGCGTGAATAGTGTTTTCGCTACAGTACCACGTGAATAGTGTTTTGCTACAGTGCCGCGTGAATAGTAAAATGCTACAGTGTCGTGAATAGTGCAACTACAGTGTGTGAACAGTGTTTTCAGCAGGTCTATACTTGTGGAGTTCAGGTTTGAATTTGTTTATTATCATATGGTCTGTAATATTCTTCAAATCTGATTTGTATGCTTGGAGTTGGAATTAAATAAATACCATCAGCATTAATCTTCTTGTTTTTGGTATTTGATATGTCTGGTTGTTATTACATTGAATAAACTTTGAAAGCTTTACAAAAAATAACAGTTTATCCAATTTATCCTATTGCAAATCAAGAACCAAAAATCCAGTAGTCAGCTTGCAAGCCAACTGTTTGACAAAATTACACTAAGTAAAAAGGACATAGATTTAGTGCCGAACAGGGGGTGCCCATTACATCGCATGGGAGAAGGAAAGAACCAAATGGGTGGCAGTCTTGGCCCAAATGAATGATGTGCAAAAGTTTGGTGTGATGAAATTCCTATCTGAGAAACCAGTGGAAAATCTGGATGATAATGTGCTTTATGTGTCAAGAAAGAATGTCGAATGGAGAAATTCGATTATTAGGCAAGGAAATGAGGAATCTGCTAAATTACTTAAAGGGTTGAAGGATTTGATTGATACAATGCAAAAGGACTTAAAGTGCATTGATATACGACTCATGAAGGAGGATGGGTGGACAATTGAAGCCGCTGCAGATATGGCCAAGATCTTCAAAGAAAGAGTGCAACTTGTAAAAGAAACGAAATCTCTGACCACCAATGACTTTTCAAAAGTGGCGAGGATAGAGTCGATGCTGACAGTCTTCTTTGATCACTTGGAGGCACATAAAGAAAAGGTTACGTGGGTTAACATGGACAAGGAAGTGTGGAAGCAACGTATCCAACACATCGGACTTCCATACTTTCAGGTTATCTTGAACTTTTCAACAGCGCATCTGGAGTGGTGTAATGTGCGTGGTACCACGGAAAAGCAGGACAAATCAGCGGTTGCTTCTTTCACGATGGAGTCCTGATCGGCTAACGGATGAGCTGTCATCCTATCTGTGGCTTTTATTTATTTAGTTTCATAAAGTTCAAAGTAGACGGTTTCTTCGACTCTAGGTTAGAGTTAAAAGGTTTAGGGTTATTTTGTAACAAACTATTGGCCTGGAGGCTATATATGTAAAAAAAGCAAGCTTTGTTAAGGTCCGAAAAACTTTGATTTGGAGGAACAAATTTGTTTTTCCTTGAATTTCTCAGAACTAATATTTCTGGTACTTGAATGAAATGCTATTTTGATGCAATCTTTAAAATCTGTGTTTGAAGGATTAGCGATCTCTGTTGAGATGTATGCTGATGTGTGAAATATGTCATTTCATTACCAGTTCTTTCTGTGTTTGTGAATTCATTGATTTTCGTTGTTTACAAGAAATTTCATTGTTGTTTAAATGGCACTGATCCCCCTTTGTCATGTGAGGCATGAGTGAGAATCGATCAGTATTTACACTACTTTGAGTTTACTTTATTTTGAGTTTATTGAATGAACATATGCGCAAGTAGAAGTTTGTGAGCTCTACACTTGAAAATAGATTTTTGTAGCATTCTTTTGTGTTGATGAATGAATGCGAAAGCCTTTCGTGCTTTCTAGTGAAAAGTGTATTCGTTTCTAAATTAACTGCATAAAAAATCATTGTAAATCTCACGAGGAGCTGCCCTCTAATGCAGAGGATGAACCTTTATTCGGTTCACCCAACTGTTGCTTCATTTGCTTTCCTTTCATAAAGGTTGTACACGAGTCAATATTGTAATATACATATATAAATTAAAGAAAGGACAAATCTGTTAACCAACAGTGATAAAACATCCACCCTAACTGGTTGGTGTGCTTAGCTTCAATTTTTCAATGATTTTGGCTCGGCTTGACAATATGGGTTTGAAGATGCTAAGGATTAATGAAATTTTCTGATATGGGTATTGATTTTTTGGTGCGTGGTGAGCTTTCTTAGAAAGTTGTTCAAGTTTGGTGATGATTTGGTGCCTTTTCAGTGTGCTGGTGTGCATTTTCAGAGATACCGGTAACCATTGTTTTGCTCATAGCTCGATACATATCATTCTAGGTATTGATTTATTGCCTTCCTCATAGCTGGGCACCACATTTTAAGTAGTCATTTATGGTTTTTGGTGAAGTATCGATTTAGTGAGGCAAATTGACCTTCCTAGGGGGCTGTACCTTCTCCATTGGCATTTGGTTTTTGATTGGGTTTGAAATTTGCAACTTACGGAGGTCTGAAATCATCCATTGGAGGCACCTACCATTGCTGATTGACTTTTTACATAAGCTGGAGCAGATTTGGAGTTGTTTGGAGGCTTGGAAAATCTTCCTGAGAATCACCCTTGTCCCATTTTGGCTCCTAGTTTAGTCCTGATCATTTTCTGAGCATCCCATGTCTGAAATTTGTAAGACACTTTGATTTCTGTTTAATACTGATTGCTTACTGATTTCGTAGTGATGATATATGTGGTTTAAATGCAAATGTAATGTTCTACTCTCTTTCAAGCAATATATTCCATGTATGCATCAAACAAGGTGAATGAATCTTGAAACACAAACACATTCTGCATCTCCATCTTATTCTCTAAAAACAAACACAAAAAATAATCAGGGGTGAACATTTCAGATAGCTGCAAGAAACATATGGCAATACGTATTTAATTCATTACAATTTCTTAAATTATTTAAAAAAACCTAAATACTTTGCAATAAATGATACCCAGTCGAAGGCTGCCACAATCCAGAGCACAGATTTTACAAATTTCGCTTGCTTTTGTTTTTTAGTTTGAATAGCTTTGTACTGTATTTTAATTTTACAAAAAAAATTATGACCTATTTCCTGAAGAGCGGGCTAGAAGAAAAATTCCAAATAAACAAAAAACGTTTACTCATGGAATTCAAACAAAAGATATTATGCTTACCTATAAAAACCACAAAAGTTCAATATAAGTACATTGATTTACCTAATAAATTTAAGATTAAGTACTGACCAAAAATTTCTTGAAAGAAAGGATTCCCAAAGGCCATGGCCTGTACGAGGTCAATTTTGAGGCCGAAAATTTACTCTTAACTGACTCTGCTCCCACAAAATTAACTTGCAGATTCTCCACGACCTGCTGCACCGGTAGCGAAGGATTCGAGGGCCTTCTCCTCCGAAGACTGTGTATACTTCCCCCGCCACCGAATTCATGGCTTGGCGCATCCGGCCTAATGTGAATATCCGATCTTGTGAGTATATCCGATCTAATGCGCCCATAATTTGCAGGCTGTGTGTTGCCAAGATTTGTTCTCTGAACGGAATAGTCTCGTTCAATTCTTTGTGATTTCGTTGGCCTGAAGAAACGCTCACGGTTTGAGGCCGAAGAAGTGGAGTAGGATCGAAACGGTGACCTCTGAACGGAGTCTGTGTTGAGAGAGGAAGGAAAATACCAGTCTCTGCTTGACCCAAATGCTTCCTTCTTCTCCGGGTATGCCATATTGTTTGCATTTGTGGTTTGTAAAGCTTTGTAGAGAGGCAGAGGCAGAGACATAATCGAGCTTTAAAGGAATGAAGTCAACTGTGGGCATTTGTTTATTTTAAATTTTCTTTGTTTTTAACTTTCACGTGGCCCCGCCATTTATTTTAGATCTTATTTCTTTTCATATTTTAAACAGCTTTTTTAACTCGTTTGTGTTTTTAAAATATTTGTAACGGTAAAAAAAATGCATATCCATGTCATTTTTTAGTTTAGTTTGTATTTATCTTGGTGGAATATTTTTAATGTGATTATGGATTGACAAGTGGCACATATTTTAGTTATATTTTATTTATATTCTAATTTTATCTATTTGTATTTTTTCTCAATTATGCTCATTTCTAAACATTCATAGTTCACTATTTATTTATTATGCCTTATTCATATTTATTTTCATATATTCAGTACTTGCCTCTAAATGATCATTTCATTGCTCAAGTTCATTAGAACACCCTGACTTCCTACAAATTAGAATATGTATTATCTATGTAAAGGTCATTTGCACACTTGTACAATATGTTGTCTTCAAGCCTTCACTTAGAACCATAAAATCAGTTGATCTAAAGATCCAATATAAGAGACTTTGACTCTAATGAATCAAAAAAAAATTATCTAAGGTATTTAAAAATATCACCACCTTTACAGACTTATCATTTATCAAAGATCAAAACAAATAATTTTGAAAAAGTTTGTTTTTCACTAATCTAGATTTGCATAGCAAAGTTAAATTTTGTAACACTTGAAACTGAACCTCAAGGTTTTGAGTGCATGTTCAGCTTCAATGACATTTATCCATCAGAGGAATAAATCAATTAGGTGCATCGTTGCCATCATTCTTCTTCATCGATATTAGAAATAAGTACCAAATTCCTCTCATTTAATTATTACATGTATTATTACTTATTTTTCTATTGAGCTCTAATTTATCTAAATTAATGCATGTTCTTTCATTGCATTTATTAACTATCTTGGATATAATTATTTACGTGAATCTAATCCATTTCTTTAAATTTATTAGTGAACATAACTTAGATTGTGTTGTCTAAGGTTTCTCCTTAAGGTTTCTTCTCCATTAGAGAATTTTGGATCTATTATTTCTAATTACTTCAGCATATATTTGAATCTTATTGGGGTGTATATTCTTTTTTCTCTATTGTTTGTAGCTATGTCTTTATTTAGGATTTTATGTCTTATTAATATATCTTACATATTATGCACCCTACCCACCCTTACTTTGTTCTCACAACGCGAGAGAAAAGAAATGGTCACGTTATGTTCCTTTTAGGTGTCTCAAGTCATGTGATGAGGACATGTGTCATGATCTAATTATATCCTCACCTAGGGTTTCCCTAGGTTTGCTTCTTTTAGATTTTACGTTTCTTTTTATAAGGACTCACTGTATCATTATTATTAATTCAATTATTCAATTTTTTACATAATCAGTATGATTTGAACATCTTTTTGGATCAATTGTCTTTTGGCCTCCATAGATTTTTTATTTCCTCTCCCCTATGGGAGGGTACATCCTTTGTACTAATGTGAGGGAACCAATCCTTGCAAGTACATATTGAGTCCTACATTCTTAGTCACATGTACTCATTTTATTTCTTTTTCTCTCTTTTGGATAAGAGTTTTTTCCCATGAGGTTTTCACCTTTTATCAAGTTGTGAGGAATTGCATTCGCTTTTACATGGGTACCTCAACAAGCCTTGTATCCAAGACCCATCCATGCATCCATCTTTCGATTAATCATTAGGTTTTCAACTTCTCTCTAAGTTGATTTTAATGCTCGATGTGTTGGAGTAATTAGGACAATTGTGTACAATTGATTATCTAATTCAAACCCTTGTTACTTTATTCACTTAAGCAAAATTTTGGTCTTTTTTTCTTTTATTAGGTTAGGCTAATAAAATGTCATGTTGTCTCATTGCATATTATGTGGACACTTGTCATTAACTAATTGAATATTTCTCTAGAGTTTATAGTCGGGGTTTCATTATCGTTTCTACAATGATTTATCTTTCATTGTAATTATTTATTATCTTTTGTGAATCAATACAATTATCAAGTTGTTTAGAAAATCTATCTTGCTTGATCTCTATTTCTGACAAGTATTTTTCTTGCAAGTGATTGCAATTGGGACTTGTGGGGTTGAATCAATAAGTCCAACATCTTTTAGTGTCCAAATTTTGCACTTGTTTCAAATTTGATTATTGACTAATTCTCTATTTTTGTTAGCCCTTTATTCAACTTCTATTTAATTTGTCCTTTATAGTTTTCAGATTTGTTTGTGCGCTAAATATATTCCATCTCACTCCCCTTTGTGAAGAAGTTCTCATTTTCATCCTCATATGGCTTAATCAATTGAAAATGACGTCCCTAATGATATTCCCATGAACAATGAAGCTACTCTTATTAATCAGAATAATAATAAATAATATGATTATGATGAACCACAACAGATTGTTAGCTTATCTTATTCTCAAGAGCATATACACTAATCATATTCATCAACAAATAATTTGGGTTAGAGATATTTCAAACCATTTGGCACTAAGATCGCCACCCTATCTCTTTAACTAGTGCATTTATCCTCCCTCCTCCATCCATGACCATGCCTTAATCTACCATATCATCCCACCTTATGACTTTATTCCTCAATATGCCCTACCTCTTGATTATAATCCCCATACCATACCCACATCTGACATGTAATTTTTATGTACATGATTCTCCTTCATCCCAACCCATTAGAATCTCCCTTCCCGCCTTCTTAGTTCTCACACTTGTTATTCCTTTCATTTCTTTGACTAGCACTTCCTTCACTAAAGCTACATCATTCTACATATGTCAATCCATTATTATGCATGCACCTTGTTACATATGCTCATATATTCACATACCCCATTATATCCCTCATTCCACCCCTCCTTGCATAACTCATAACCAACTTTTTTCTATACATTATATTTGCAACTCTTGCATACACACATCCTAGTGGCACCCAACCCTCTTTTTTACCATTCCCTTACCCTAGTTTTACTATTTTAAAATATTGAAAATATTAAAAAAGTAGTTGATACCATGCCTAGGGGAAAGATAAGGATGAATTCATTCAGACTAGAAACACACTATTAACAAATTTTGAAATTGATATACACCCTCTATCTATTGGTTTTGTGACACCTTATTTTCTAGTATAGGATACCACGGGTAAAGCTAATACACATTTATGTTTAGTTATTATCTAATGCTTGTACTTTATGTATGAGTAGAGACTCTTCGCTAAAAAAAAACCTAGAATGTTGAAAGATTATTGTATTGAAGGGTTATTCTCACTGCTTTATTGGTCTATGTATTTATTTTATAATTTGACCAAGGTATTTTGAAAACAATTCAAAGTTAATGTGGGCCTTAAGATTTCTATTTCTAATTCATTTGAGTGTTCCTTTAGATGTAAACACATTTATGATAATTTTATATGATTCTAGTCCCCATCTTCCAAATTGGATCATCACTTGCATGATTTGAAATTATAAATTTTATGAAAAGATTTCTTAAGATAATTGGTAATGGTTTTAATCTCAATGGCTTCACATCTTTTGTGGGATGGTTGATTATTCAATTTTGCAAAAGCAACTTCATTGTGATATATAGTTCTACTTCCTGAATCATGACCAAAGAAAGAAGTTATAGCCATAAAAACTTCATTAGTAGATCTGTAGTTTTAATATTCAAATCAAAGTTTTGCATTTGTTGATTGTAACTAAGTCGATACGGTGTGTTAACTAAACTAATGTTCGGTAGATTTGGGACATTGTAGCTTTTGAATGTTTGTTGTTGGACAAGCATAGTGTACACCTGAGCATAAGTTTGCACATATGAACAACCTCCTAACACAATTTCATTAAAATTTTAAAAATTATTAAAGCTACACCAAGTGCTTGGTGTATGTTAGTTACTTCACCAAAAAAATTTAATCTTCACTACAAATGTGGTACCAAGACCCCAAAAATAATGGTTTTTTAGAAAATTTGCATCTATTACTCTATTTGTAGCTTGAACTCTTTGATACACAACAAAAAATCTATGATTAAATTGAGAAATTGATTCACCAAATATTATTTTCACATTTGCAAATTGAATTAGTACATCTTGTAATCTCATGAAATTATCAAATTGACATAAGAAAAGGAATTCAAGTTCATACCATGAGCAAATCAAGTTAGCTAAAAGACTTGCATACCATTATGATGTTGTAGTGTCATAAAATTGCGACCCTTGCAATTTTCCACCACATTAGGGTTTTCACGTTGGTGAATTGAATCCCCAAGCTTGATCGGAGACCCAAGACTTGCTCAATCCCCAAAACTGCACTTTTTCTACCCCCCTCTGTCCTATCTTTGCATTGGTCTTTGCATTTTCTGTGGGAAAACTTCCCCCATGTCGGCCTATGATGAAAAATCGATCAATTAACCCTAATTGATGAATATATAAGTCACATTTGTCCTCTCATTTGCATAAGTTCAATAAGAAAAGAGTGGGCATAAGTTCAAGCATTCAAGAGCATTCAAGCATTTAAGCATTCCTTTCAAGCATTGAACATTCTCAAGTCTCTCTTGAAGGATAGGTGTTGCATTCAAGTCAAGGATTCAACCATTGAAGAAGAGATCCCTTTCAACATTCAATTCTATCTACAACCTCCCTTGAGGTTGCAGGTGTATAGTTGTATTTGTATATTTGGACTCCATTTACAGAGGCAGAAAAACCCTTTTCATTTCGTGGATTTTTTTGGAGGATCGTGTGCACTTTCAGCACGGTCCAAACAACTTTTCCTCAAATTCATAGGGCAGCTTCGTCTCAACATATTATAGCCAGATCCAGGTACACAACTTCATCTCCTGCTTCTATTTCGAGTTATAATTAGTTCTTTTATACTTTTACACTTAGTCTCAAAACACATAATTCAACCATTACTCATTCTAAAAGAGGGGTTTAGCTTGTCATCTTCACACCATTATCAATTCATTTAGTATTCAATCTCTCTGCTAGATTGGATCTAGTGAATGCCCCCCTCTTTTAAATGTAACATGGATAAAGTGTTTGAAGGGAAATTCGTAGTGAAACTTTCATCTCTCCTCGGAGGGAAGAAAAGATTTCCTCTTGATCTCTCCATCATTCACTTTTCACCCTATTACAGATGCTAGTCCTTGAAGAGTTTGAATAAACAAATTACATGCCACATCCTTTGGTTAATTCTTGAAGAAAGACTACTTGATGCTTAAAAATGTTTATATGATCTGAAATGCTTTGTCCATTGTTAGGAAAGAACATGGGAAGCCCATTGTACGCATGATGAGGAATTGTATGAATGATCCTGGGTATGCATAAAGGACTACCCATTAGAGTTAAACTTTCCCAAGGCTCAACTCAATGAAACTTTGCAAAAAACCTTAGAAAATCTCACCTGGCCCTCCTTCTACTATCATTTTTGTTGACGAGTGTTTTAACACACTCACCAATAGTTAGGTAGATCATGCATGCACATACCACCTCTTAAAAAGTAATCAATCTTGAAAGATTGACAACTCCAAGGTCTTTGTGATCGGGTCGCGATGACATTGGGTAACTTAGTGGTTGACATAGTTATACTTGTATAAGGGGTTTGCTAGTTTAGATCTTCTATTTTATCACCATTAAAATGCACAGATTAGCATGAAGCAAACATGATTCTTCTATATTTAGGAAGTTAAATTGAATAAATGAATAGTAGACATCACCACATGAATAAAACCAATTAAACACAAGGATTAAATTGCTTTAAAATGCATGAATTCACCTTCGAATGAGACACTAGTTTGACAGATTTGTCACACCAAACACCTAATTTTTTCCTTCTATCAAATTGTTCTCAGCTACAATAATATGAAAATGCAACAAAATAGAATGATGTGTAGCCATACTCTGTAATTTTTTGAATCTAACTCCTAAGACTACTGCGAAAATCTAAGCTTCTAATATGAGAAAATTCCAACCCTTTTACACTGAGTCCAAGCTCCAATTTATAACTTTGAAGATAATAATCCCTTTCAAACCTAAAAATGCACTTTTGCAAACATATTAAAACTTTCCAACTCCAAAGTGCATGCAAGCACTGGTGAAAGAAACTTTCTAAAATTATCTTCAGTTGGCTTTACGAGCAAGAAATATAGCAACTTTCTATTTTTACCTCGAGATTTCTTTGATCCTCTTTTCACCTTTTATTCCTACTTTAGTCCTTTTAGCAATTTTCCATTTTCACTTGCACGTTACAATAACAATTAATTAATAATCTAAATTTATTTCAAAGTGCCAATTTATTCACAATTTAAAATTAAACAAATTTTTCTTTACTTTGAATAAAATAACTCAAGCCTTTTATTTGAACATCATTATTATTGACTTAAATTATAATAAAACTTCATGATTTATTCAATTTTATAATAACTGAAAATTTAATAATAAAATACTTCCCTTTTGTAAACTCGCCCAATTTTCTTTGTGAATATGATTTACTTGTAAAAACATCAAGAATAAATAATTCATAAATAAATTTATAAATTAATCCATAAATAAATTTATAAATTAATCCATAAATAAATTTATAAATTAATTCATAAATTTAATTTAAACATTTTAAATGCTTTTCCTTAAAATAAAACAATTATTATAACAATAATTAGATATGACAAACATTGAAAACATTTATTTCTTCAAAATATTTTAATAATAAATAAAGTGATCATGAAATATCTTCACACATCCACTTTAATCAAATGAAGAAATGTCTCCTTTGCAGCACCACAACTTCAGGGAATTTGGTCTCCTCGAGTTTTAGGATCTTAGGCCATTTCACACTTTCTGGATTGTGGGATTTCAAATTCTAGGATTTTGGGATCTAGGATTCCATAGTTCGGAATTCCATAGTCTAGCATTCTGTAGTCCAGTATTTCGTAGTCTGGGATTTCATAGTCTGAGATTCCATAATTTGGTATTCTATAGTTTGGCATTTTTTAAAGTGATTTCAGACTTCAAGGTTTAGGGAGATGGGTTCTCAAGGTTTATTTTGGCAAAGGTTTGCTTGGTTACTCAAAGCCCAAAGTTTCAAAGTGAATGCTTCTTTCTATGTTAAGCTCTAGAATTTGGGGTTTGGGGAGTTGGTCTATTGTCTGTTCAATTTGGTAAAGGTTTGTTTACTTCCTTGAAGTTTGAAGTTCCAAAGGACTGTCCTTTTGAGTTAAATTCAAAATTTCAAAGTCCACGATACTAGAGTCCATGATTGTGGGATTATGGGATTTTAGGAATTGGGATTTTGGAAACTAGGATTTCGGGTCAAATTTTCCTATTTGTTAGGATTTTTGGGGGGGCTTTAGCTTTTCCCTATTTTTTTTGGAGTTTTGGCTTTTTCCTTTTTTTTTGAATTTTTAGCTTTTTCCTTTTTTTGGATTTTTACCCTTTTTCTTTTTTTTGGACTTTTAGCTTTTTTCCATTTTTTGGATTTTTTAGCTTTTAAATCTAGAACTACCAAACAAACAAGAAGGGAAAATGAGTCACACAACAATGACACAAGCGATGATGAACGTATGAAGCACGATAAAGACCAAAAGATTAAGAAAAAAATAGACTATGAAATCCAGATTTTGTAGGAAACAGAAAACTAGGGTTTCATAGGATACAAAGAATGCTAGGGAACTATAGTTCTATAGGAAACAAAGAAACACTACAGAACATAGGTTCCATAGGAAACAAATAATGTTATAGAATTGGGGTTTCATAAGAAACAAAGAAACACTAAGAAACCCAAGTTTCATAGGAAACAAAGAATGCTATAGAACCTAGGTTCTGTAGGAAACAAAGAAGCACTACGAAACCTAGGTTTTGTAGGAAACAAAGAAAGACGAAAAAAAATAGAAAACAAGAGGGAAACAAACATAACTAAGGAAAAACAAAAGGGGGCCCCCAACTCAGGAAGCAAAAAGTTGGGGTGTGTTATGTAGGGTATAATAGGTAGTTTGATGTATGCTATGGTCTATATAAGACTAGATTTTCCCAAGTAGTGGGAACTTGTCTTTATTCAATTTATGGAAAATCATAGATGAGTAGATTGGGATGCAGTTAAGAGAGTATTCAAAAAATTGTGGGATATGTAGTACCCCTCCTCTATCAGCCTCTTTTGTATGTTTTTGATTGACTTCAGTGGAACATTTTTGTATAATTGATTCAGATGTTATGCGATGTTATTTCATGCTTTATCTGGATCTGTGGTGTATGATGTTATGCAAAATCTCAGTGCTTATGTTTAATGTTATTTTATGAATCATTATCATGGACTGACACTTTTACCTTATATTGGGATGCATTATTATTTGCTTGCGTGTTTGCAAGTGTATTGGGATGCGAGGGGATGATTTTCCTTCACTCACTCCGGTGAGACATGGAATGCCATGATTCTCCTTCATCGGTGTGCATGTCGTGTTTGTATATATATTGGTCTATATGCATGTGTGGTTCTCTCGTGTAGGACATTGCAGGTACCAGTAGCGGGTAGGTATAGGGTATTGACTCCACTTGGTTTCACAGGTCTGAGCATGCCTTATATATCCGATGGGAGTGGAGGAGATAGTTGTTGACCTGCAGTCACACTCGTGTGAGTTTTGTCAGTCAGTTGTCTTTCCTGTTTGGCTGTTATGCGAGTCATGGTGCCTTGGTTTGGTCATTTGAGAGTTGTCATTTGATCATTCTTGGTTTTGCGTGTTTCCGTTATTTAAATGGTTATTTAATTAAATGGATGATGTTATGTTTTGCGAGCGTAATTAGTTGATTATTATGCTCTATGATTATTGATTTAATTTAACTAATGATTTGCTAGATTAAACGGTTAAAGGGCTTATTTATTTTGTTAGGTGCATTGATATATTTTTGGAAGGAAATAAATAATTGCCTAGACATTTAAATGTTAAATGATTATGTTGAAAGAAAGTATTTTTGGAAATAGAAATTAATAAAAGCTTTCCTTTTTACTTTTCCATTTAACCTTTTTCATTTTAATTGTTGGAAAAGAATTATTTTTGAAAAAGGAGTAAATATGATTGCTGTTTAGTTTTAAAATATTTAAATCTGATTGGATGGAATAACTTTCAACCTATAAAGTTTAGGTTAAAAGATAATTTTAATGCTATTCCTAGGATGCACGGGAAGAAGAAAGGGGGGAATTTTGGAAAGAAATTCTGGAAAACTTCCTAGAGGAACTAGAAATTCAACCTGGTTTGCATGACTGGAAATTCTTCATCTCTTTGCTTGCTATTGCTTCAATGTTGGAGGTTCTCTTCTTGTTTCAAAATTTTTTATTTGAAATTTTCAGTTTGCTTCTGTGTGTGGAAATTATGCAATCTTCCTGTAGATGCTTGTGGAATGATTGGAATGGAAGAAAGAGTGTTTATTATTGTTGGTTTTGTGAAATCTATATCATATGGTTGCATTTAGGAAAGAAATGGTCCATTTCCCTATCTGTTGTGTGTTTGTTCTTGAAAATCAATTTCTGGTTATACCTCTTCTATTTGGAAAGAATGAACTAGATTTAGCTTGCTATGTGCTTTCTAGTATTTTGTTGTCCAAGATTTGGGGTTTATGTGGGATTTTATTTCATCATTTTCCTTATTTGGTAAATTTCCATTTGAAAATTGGATTTGGCATTGTGTATGTGTGTGCTTGTGAAATATTCCAAAAATGAATCATTTTCTTGTTTAAACGATTGGGTGCAGTGTTGATTTTAATGCCTTGGAGGCATGTATTTTATTTGTTTTTGTTTGTTGACCTTACCTCACCTTGTGGCGGGCTAGTCCCACAATGCAGGTCGGTAGTCTCTACTGCCCACAAGTAGTAGTACTACCGGTCGGTAGCTACTGCTACCGACGGTAGTAGCGCTACCAATCAGTACTCACTGCTACCGGTTGGTAGCAGTTCTACCAGACGATAGTGCCTACTACCGGTTGACAGCAGTACTACCAGCGGGTAGTGTCTGTGGCCCCCGGTAGCGGCACTATTGCGGGTTGGTTTAACCCCCGTGTCACCATGTGCCTTTACCGGTTCAAACCGGTTAGTGCAATAAAGTTGATTTTTAATAAATGAAATATATTTTAGAATAGTTTTTGGTGTTAAATGAAATATATTTTGTGAAATGGATTTTGTGTTGAAAATAAATAGTGATTTTCATGTGATGTTTATTATGTGGTTAATAAATTTATCTATGGAAATCAAGGCATGAAATTAGGAATTCAAATTGGTTAATTTGGATATATTCTAGAAATGGATTAAATGCCTGTTTGGGATTCATGTTTAATCCGGTTGAATGTTTAATGTGGATTTCATTCCTGATGGAATATTGATTTGGAAATTGATTAGATGTGACTATTGGAAAAGAGTGTTTTATTTAATTTTCAATCAATGATGTTGCAAGTGTTTATGATTCTGATATTCTCAAAGATTGTGTGAGTGCGGACTTAGTGATTAAGTTGTCCTTGCAAGTATATAATGTGTTACTTCTGGTCTATGGTTCAGTCATCCTGTGGTGGCGTATTTGGTACCTTTGACCAAGTGATATATGTTGGCTTCGTTGTCGTAACCATGTAGTGTCCTTGCCTTATGGTTAGCCAAGAGTCAGTATGTCCTTGTTTGACCACTTGTTTCTGAAAGTGGTGTTATGGCTGTCTATTTCACCATAGGGTCCTCGAGGAGTGACCTTGTCTATTTAGTGTCCTTTGAGAGAGTGGCTTTTGAGTAGGTTGCCCCTGCAAAAGTCATATAAAAAAGTGATAATCTAATAAATTAATTAGGTGGGTAGTACTCAAACATTAATGAAGATAATTGTACCTCGCGCATAGGTGAGTTCTCGTATAGGGCTCATGATGTTGTGAGAAGGCCTTGAATGGCAAACCGACCACCTTGTCTTCTCAAAAGGCTGGAAGGGTCCGCATGAGACTTAGTTGAAGCCGGAGGTTCAAGAGAGGTTACCAGGACACAGAGTCGGGAACTAGGAGAGCCTACCGAGGTAACCATCAAGCTATGCGATGACACTCTCTCATTTGGTTCACTTGTGTGTTTGTGATGTTGAGTCCACATGGTTTATTGTGGAGTCTCTTGTGCTATCATGGAGTCGTATTGTTTCATCGGCCATGTCATGCTTTTTCTTGCTTGAGGGTCCTCAGCTATCTCCTAGCACGCTGGGGTGATTCCATTTTGGGAATTACATGGTCGGGTGGTAGTGCCACTTCCCATCGGATGTTTGGATTTGTACCTTCATGCGAGGATTGGCTTCGCAGGTGTTCCTGTGGTTTGTGGCTCATGCTTCATCTCATGGTTGGAGATTATTGTTATTTGGAGACCTATGTGGTCATTGTAATATTAATCTTATGTAACCTTGTATTTGGTTGAGATGTATCTTTATATGTATATTGAGAAGCTATGTATTGGAAGAGCAATGCAATCCTATGTTGGGATGTTTTTATCAGTTTCCTTTATGATATTTGTACATGCTTATTGAAGTGGAATTATATTGTATCCTTTCAATCTTTCAATGGTGTAATCTATTATTGCTTATGACTTCTTCTGATCATTGAGTTAATGATGGATATTTGGATTAATGGTAATTGTGGAATTTATCTTTGAAGTTAATTCTTCGTTGGTAACCCTTAAGGAATTCTAGTGCAAGTCTTCTGCTTGTGTTATCGCGTATGTTGTGTGTTATGTACTTATTATGTTTATACTTTAAAAAAAAAAAGTGTATCACCCTTGTTGTGGGTTTTCCTTCGGGGTTCCTAGTAGGGCATTACAGGATACTTCCAAGTATTTTTTATGTTATCATGGTTATTCTACAGTACTTTAACATTCTATTAGTAACTATGGATTTGTGGATTCTGATTAGGTTGGTGACATTGATAGCAAAAGATCCATCAATGGTTATGCTTTTTCTATGTTTGGTGGTGTTGTTAGTTGGATGAGTGAGTGGCAACATATAGTTTCTTTGTTCACTATAAAACTAGAGTACATGACAACAACAACTCACGCTTGTAAAGGATATTTTTGGTTTAAGAGATTATGTTTAGATGTTGGGCTTGATGCAAGCATGATTACTATTTTATTGTGATAGTTAGAGTGCTATTTATTTGGTAAAGATCCCCACCTTCTATGCTAGAATGAAGCATATTGATATTGAATTCTATTTTGTTTGTGACATGGGGGAAGATAGAAGTGTGAAAGTTGGTACTTTGATGAATGTCGTGGATTTATCAATGAAGCTTGTGGGCACATAGAAGTTTAGATGGTGTTCAAAGTATATAGGCCTCTTAGTTCCTAGTAGTTGATTTTATCTTTCTATTGGCTCTTGCAAGGTGTTGACAAGTGGGAGAATGTTGCGAATTAAGGTGTCTCAACCTTTGGATTTTCCTAGAAATATTCAATTAATTGTATTTATTTATTTGTCTATAATGTAATTTAGTATGAACATACTAATTTTTCATCTTGTGAGAGTTAGCATGGTGGTTTTTCATCCTATTAGAAAGGTGACATGGATATTATTTATCCTCAAATGAGGAAAGAACAAATCCCATTTGTTTTAGCATTTTTCTAGCCACATGTGTCAACACCTTGTGCATAGTGTGTGAAAGGTTATGATGACTTATGATGAATTATGATAAATGACACTCTATTACATGTGAGAGATAGGACTAGAAATGAATTTTATCACATGTTATGACACATATGACAAGTTTCATGAAACATCTTTGCATGGAAATTTTGTGCACCCAAGTTAGGTTATGATAGGTTGTATACAAATCAGCTATTTTTAGTCAATTATTATAGATTATTTTATAATTGTAAGTGTTGTAAGTTATGACTTATTTCATATTAGTTGTGAGATGTCTAAGAGCATTTGTCATAGCTTATTTTTAGTCAATTCTAGGCATCCTAGCTTATGAGGTGAAATTCAAATGTTATAAAAATTATAAGGGATGTATTGAAATATTATACACGAGTACTTTTGTATGTAAAAGGTGTGGGAAAGTGTGCCATCATGTTTGGATGCCCATGCCCCTATTGCTTCCTCTATAAGCTTCCTAAAAGCTTGTATTCTCTATAAATAAGGGGCTTGAGGAGTGGTCTTGAATAGGTTGATTTGCAAGTATCGTTGTATTGTTGAAACTACTCTAGAATGTTCAGGTGGTGAAGTCCTAAAAGAGTGCAACTTTGCAAGTGTATTGTAACCTTGTTTGTTTAAAAATTGATATATTGAGTTGTGCTTTGGAGCATGGGGTTTTTCCTTTCGAAATGGTTTTTCCCACTATATTGATGTTATAGTATAATTATTTTATGATTGTCTTATATTTTCTCTTTGTAACTATTAAAGATTTAAATATTTGTACTATCCCCTCTTCATAGATTGGTGTAGGAAGTGTTTCTACATACCTTGCTTCATTTCACAAACCACCCGATGAAAACTTGATAGTCTAATATCTCTCAAATGGTAAGGATCTTTTATTTAAAAAATATCAGATCATGTTAAATAGATTTAGGAATGTCTCTATAAAATTATTTTATTCTCTTCTTATGGATTTATAGTCTATTTTTCTATAATTTGTCACATTGTGCAATTATCTTAGAGGTTTTCAGCTGAAATGATGCATGATTATCTTTCAAATTGGTGTACCTTCCATATGAATAAAATCAAATTGTGCATTCTTAAGATGGGAAATTATGACTAGTGTAGGAAACAAGTGATACTAGCATTTTGAGGTAAATGACTTCATGAAGGCATTCAACATATTAGAATGCTTGACATTATGACAATTTTTTTAAATTTGTGGTGTCAAAATTAGGCTAACAATTAGATCTAATTGGGGATAATAACTATACAAAAAACATTGAAGACCTAAAATATCTAGTTAAGAATTAGTTCTTTAGACATTGGGAAATAGACTCAAGGAGAATCAACACAACATATAAAGAAAGAAAAAAGATGTTCAAAAAATAAAAGTGAGACAAATGATAAAGAACACACAAAATAAAAGGAAAAGTAGACACAACAAAAATACCTAATTAACCTAAGTACATTATGGGTGACTCCTACCTCAAACTACTCTAGGATGATCATGCAAACCAATTGAAAATTGTAAACCCATGAAAAAAAAAAATGTGCACCTATGAAGTGCATGTGAACTCAATTGTCATTTTGAAATGATAAGAAACCTGAAATAAGTGAAATGTAAGGAGTATTTAAATAGTACATCTAACAAACATAATATCTCATCATAAGTTTTTGAGTTTTATTGAATGATATTGGCATTTCCTTATATAGCGTTGATTATATCCTCTTATATTATTTTGAGCATACCAATATCCTCTATTTGATATACATTTAATTTCGTGAATTGGAAGATATCAACCTACAAATTATACATCCTCGTATGAATCATGAAGTGAGGAAACTCTTGTAAAAATGGGTGATGAGTCTCATTTTTTAATATGTCTACTTTTGATTATAAGATTATTCTCTTTTTGTTGTATGAACCTAAGACAATGACTTATTTTAAGATGACAATATATGAGAATATGATAAAAAATTTGAATTCTAAGATTGACCTATAAGAATGTTTTCATTTATAGCTATCAAAGGAGTGGGAAAGATATCTTCACCATTAAAGAAACCATCACCTAATTTAGCTTGTAAATCAAGCTTATGAATAACATCTTTCAAACGTTTAAGATCATTATTGATATAAGAAATTTCTCCCTTCTTAGTTACAATTAATTCAAAAGGTTCTTTATCAAATGCTGATGCATTAGGAGTTGTAGTTAAAAAATCCATACCATTAGCATAATCAATAAAAGAAACTTATCATCTAAAGCGTCTAGAAACCAACTTGGAATGAGAATATCCTGAGACTGCAAATCTAATTGAAGTTTATCAAATATGTGCTTTGCAGACGTTATCCAATTAAATCTAGACTCCTCAAACATTGAGCATCTAGCAACAAGTTGGATGTTAACATGTAAATGGACACTGGAAGCCATATTGACATATACATGTTTAAAAAATTGAGCAGTACATCCATGTCCAACTAGCTTCAACATTCAACATTATTTTTAAGGCTTGTTGTAAGCTTCAACAAAGGAATCTAAGATTTGATCAAAACTGTCTTCACCAAAACATAATTTGGAGATTATCTTTGCTCATTGTAAATTTTTCGTATTCACTTTGTATTACCAACACTAAATGAATGCGAGCTGCTTTTGAGCTTCCCTCAAATCTTCCAAAAGCCTCCAAAGCTGATTTATACAGAGATTTTGGAAGTCTTTAAGACAGTTCTGAGTGTTACGTAAAATGGTAATTTGATAGATGAATTTATAGGAATGTCTAACAGAATATCAAATGAACCGAATCTGTACTCATAACATTAAAAAGGCATCATGATTCTACCTCTTATTATCAGAATAAAACCTGCAATAGATTATCAAATGAACAAGACAAGCTTATCAGAATAAAACCCTTCAATAGATTGAATGATACCATTTGTTTTCTCAAGTCATTTTCTCTTTGTTCATTCTGTACCCAGGACCATGTACAAAGGCTATATGCTAATTAAAAACTATATAAAAAGAAGAAATATTTATTCAGTTTAATCCAATTGCAGGTAAATTTGTATGAGACAAAATTCGCCATCAAAAGTCCTTGGAATCAGAATTAATTCTAAAGTGGTCCAGACAATTAAAAAGTCAAAGAATTCATGACTTTCATGCTAATAAAAAGACACGTTATTGCAGGTCACGTATACACATTTAATAGAAACTTTTTTTGTTTTTATTGACCTCTTCTTAGGTTTGTGGTTGAATCATGTCTCTTTTAGGACTGGAATGGTATCGAAATCAAACTGAACACTAATCTAACATATGCCCAAATGGCTAAAGTGTTCACAAACAAGTAAAGTATTTTCATTAAGTTCTTATTTTTATATTTTAATTTTTTTATTTTATAAAATTTCACATCATTTATAATTTTCAGGATATGTTGTTCATTTGGGAATTATCTTCTAACTAATAAAATATAACATTTAAAATTTTGAAATTTGTTAATAGTTTTATTTGATTTTGTTAGTGTTTATAATATTGAAAAATAGTAAACAAAGTAAGTTTTAAGTAGTAATATTTTCAATTGATATTAAACATGTTTTTCATATAATTTTAAAATTATAGTCGAATAATTTGATTTAAAAAATGATCTAACAAAGTTGTAATTATGAAAGATCAATAATAAATTTAATTCATCAATTTTAAAGTTTATATTCTATAGAAAACTGATATCATTGAGAATAGAAGCACATTTTCAAAATTAAAATCATATATCAACCTTTATTATGTATTGATACCTAATGTATATATATGTTTATCGTGATAAATTCTATCAATGCTCATTAGATGGTTAAATCTATGACACACCACTTTTTCCAATAATACCCCACAACATATTTCTCTATGAATGACTTACATTAATATTGTAGTGTCATAAATTGTAACCCCTTACAATTTCACACTCCTTTTTGGGCCCTTTCTTTAGTATGTCTCCTTCTAGGTCATTGTCCACCTATTTTTGGCCTCATTTAATCCCAACTATTGTCATATGATCATGAGGTGAATTGATCTAATGTCTTGGGTTTATTCACTTTGCAACCACCTTTAGTTTGCCCTGTTTTGGGAGGACTATGGTGCCTAGCCCCATAATCCTAGTGGATTAGGGCACCTAGTGCCATAGTCCCTCCAAAAGAGGACCAAATTTAAATGTGTCAGAATGTTGGTTCTCACTATTTGTGATCCAATCTCGATATTTTGACATGACCATTAGAAGTTGGTCAAAATGTAAAAATACCTTGAGAACCCTATATAAAGGCATCATATCTAATTCATTTTCATTTATTTCATAATTCGCAAGTCACATTCAAACACTCAATTCATTCATTTAAGAGAAAATTTGAGTAAAAGGAGCATCAAGCTACAACAAGCTATCTTCAAGTATGTCTTCATGATAGATTTTGTTACGATTTATCATGTTATTGAATCAACACTTGGAGGAATTATCTAAAGAGAATAGCATCACCACCATTATCAAATTGGATATATAATCTTGTCAATTCAACATTTTACTTTTGATTTAGCCTTTGCCCTACTAGTAGTAAAATCTCCTTTCTATTCAATCATAGTTGTAGTAGAGGTTAATTCCTACCCAAGGTTTGGCTTAGGCAAACTCCTATACAACACAATATTTTCCCTCTTTTCTATGTGCAAGTTATGGATCCGACAATCAAAAGTTGTGGGATTGCAAAGTGGAGATTGAGACACATTTCTAGATTTTGAATAGGTGAAAACCCCTAGACTATGTCAATTAGCACTATAGTCTTGCTAGTTTGACTTGTATTTTGGAGGGTTTGTAGTTTGCATGTTTCTAATTCCAGATTCGACACATGTTTGCATTTGGACACTTGTCAGGACTATGTCACCTAGCTCCATAGTCTAATTGTTTCAGGCTTATATTTCTACATGTCATTTATCTAATCAATCTATTTTTTAGGATTCAAATCTTTTGCACAATAAAAAGTATCAATTCTAGGTCTCTTACTAATCTTGGAGATGACTTTGAACATCTTGATTTTATTTGGTTCTTTTTCCTTTACAGTTTATTGATTTAGATCTACAACTTGAGCTCCTAATTCATCATCATTACTCTCATCCTCATGTCTAGGATTCAAATTTATTTTTCTATCTTCTTTTATAGCATTCAATTAGATATTCATTTTCTTCATCATATCTAACATTTCTCCCATTTTTCCAACAACATTGACCATATCAAACATTCATCTTGGTGGCATCTTTCCTCAGATTTGGTGCAACTATCTCAAATCAACAATTTGGGTACAAAGTTATAATTACCTCATAGTTGGTGCTTTGTTGACAAGTACTTCATCTGAAAACTTGGTTTGATAGCACTTGATGCAAAGACCAAAAAAAAAAAAAAAGAAAGAAGCAAAAAAGCAAAAAAGCTACAAATAAAAGAACGTTTGACTGCAAATTAGAGTTGACATTTAATAGAATTACCACAAAATGCTTATGATTGACTCATTGACTTGTGACATATAGATTATAAATTTAGATAAGCCCACAAATTGCCACACGGACAGATATATGACAATAAGAATTACTATCACTCTACTACTCTACTACTATCAGTACTATCACTACTATCACTAATTGACATGCTAACTAATGTCTTCCTAAGATTTATTTTTTTTAGCCATCTTCTTGATTAATTGTTCTCCAAATGAATTATAGAGGCGATTGTATATTAGCTCTAAGCTTAAGGAATGATCCGCATAGGCCACAAGGTGTTCTAAATCTCGTTGTCTTGCGAAACATGTAGATTTGAGAAAATCTAGTGCATAAGCATTAGATGCTGAAGAGTCTCAATGTGGTTCTAACCATAGGTCTATTTGGTCGAATATTGCTTGTGATATGTTTAATTGAGTGCTGCAAGTTATGGATTGGTGCCTCAAACGTTGCATATGCTGAGTTGAGTGCTGACTATGAACTCAAAGGCACTTCTCATAATGATAATGCTTTGTAGACTGATTCAAAATTTTTGAAATGTGGTCATAGAATGCCAATTCATTAGAGCATTAAAGCGATTCTTAGATTCAGAAACATGTAAGAAAATTACAAGTCGAAGTCTTAAATTTTTTAAGTTGTGGCTTCTATTATGAAGTAGGACATTTATTTGTAAGAGGTCTTGCTCAAATGAGTAAATTATTAACTATCTTTCATAAAGGCTTAGCATTCATAGGAACATATCAACACAAACTTAAGTGGATTTTAATTTTCTGAGTTTCATAACCACTAGCTATAGAGAAAGCAGCAAATACAAAGACAGGGTAAAAGCAAGTATATGAACCCGCCCGTGAATAAGCGGTTTTACTGACAGAAGCAAAGGTAGTTTGTTACCCAGTGTCGACGTTATAGATCGATACCCTGTTGTTGCAGAGGCACTCGCAGTTTCTCTAGTGTAGAACCAACATGTAATTTTTTTTATCATCTAATCTAAAAGTATCAAAAGAATTATAGTACGGATCGTAGAAATCTAATAGCATTAAGTGAACTTTTTAAAGAAGATTATGTCAATAAATTGTAAATAGTACTGAGCACTGACATACAGGAAGTATAATCGATCAACTCAAATCTCATTGAAAAACAATCGGTATTCTGTTAATCTAATGGCGAATTTGCAGATATGTTTGTCTCCCACTTTCATCAGAGTTGATAAGAAAGCATCCAAAAGCATGCTAGATTTTGAAAGATTGGTGGGGAACATTCTTTTAAAGGTTGAATTGTTAATATCTCAGTTGACAATGGAAAGACGAACTTAAAGGATGTTATTTCTATAAATTGATGTACTCATTTACCATTTCATATAGCAATCATCTGCATTTAACTCTCCTTCAAAGGTTTCCACAATCTCTTAATTGCAGTAGCTTTTGAGGTTTTTGGAGGCCTTGAAGGGAGTCCAAAGCAGCTCGTCTTAGCGCAACGTTAATCAAAAGTTTTTTCAAAAATTGCTTAGATTCTTTGTTTCTACTAAGAATGTTATAAATGTTTATTAACGTTCTGAAGTATCGTGAGATACATTTTATGCAATTTTAAACAATATGGTATTGTGACATCATTTTTCTCTTATGCCCAATTGTGTTCTTTTGGAATATGATTGCTTAGACTCCAAAAAAACATTAATAATAGAAACACAGTGATTCAACATTCTTGCACTTACCTGTCATGAGCAATGCCAATTCTGGGCAATTTTCAGTATAATATCTCCTGAAATTTATTTAAATGCATTGTGTTAGCAGGTTTTGTGGATATATTCTTGCCAGGCCGAGTAAAAATGTTGTGCAGAAGTAGATGAAAGAGGAAGGCTTTAGTTGAGATGTGTGAGAACGTAGATAAAAAGTCCTTGTGGGATTTTCGGCATCCACCAGAGAGAGGATGGTTCGAGTTAGCGTCACTCTACATGTATGGTGCAGAAGAAAGTAGGAAATTGAATTATGTTGAAAGGGAGGGGGAATATGAATGAGTTGTACAATCTCTTGGCTTCCTTGCTCACAATTTTTTCACCAACTGCAGTCGCCATCCTCAAATTTATCCAGGTCTCGTTAATTCTTTCCCAACAAGCAACTTCACATTGCTGAATGATTGTAGTTCAAATGTGTGAGATTCCCTTGTGTATAATTGACAGGATCGAGTCCCTCAACACTATCATGTTTAATGGCTCGATTATTCCAAACGAGTAGTTTCACAACTCTGACATAATCTGATTGTCTTTACCTTTAAAATGTAAGAAGAATATATAAAACAACCTAAGTAATTTACAAACTTGTCTAAGTCGAAAAATAAAGCATTCAACAATCATAATAATCACTCTATTTAAATGAAAGATGAAACTGAAATATATAATTTCAAATGATAATGAATAGTTTTGGACTGTTAGTGATTTATTGATTTGTTTTTAAATAATTTAAATGTTGTGATTATGCAACCTAATACTGAAATGATGTTTATAAGACAATCTAATACATATATTTGTTAGTGAATTATTGATTTGTTTTTAAATAATTTAAATGTTGTGATTATGCAACCTAATACTGAAATGATGTTTATAAGGCAATCTAATACATATATTTATGCTATCTTGGACCAATTCATGCTTACAATCTAATCTCTTTGGTAAGGTTTTGTCTTTTTTATGTGACTTTATTCATCATTATTGTTGATTCCTTCTATCCAGCTTGGGTGTACTTCTATCTAAAATAAATGGGTATTAAAAGAATTTTGTGGCGATTTGTTGTGAGCAAGTGATTTGGATAGTTGAAGGTTCCCTAGTGGCTATATGTTTTCTCTATTTGGAGGTGCAATGAGTTGGATGAGTAAAAGGTAGCCCATAATTTCTTTGTCAACCATAGAAGAAGAATACATGGCTGCTACATATTCCTCTAAGAAGGTAGTTTGGTGACAAATTTTCGTACAAGTAATGTTTTTGATTGTATGATTGTTAGAATTAGGTGTGATAGTTAGAGGACTATTTATTTTTCGAGGAATCCCATGTATCATGCTCATGCAAGAATTTCAATGTATAGATTTGGAAACCATCTTGTCACTAAGATTGATTGGGAAGCTTGACATTGTATATATTAGGACGTGGAGAACAATAGTGCTAGCTATGGTCAGCTTTGAATGAATTAAATGCACCTTCCCAATTCTAGGAAATAAGATTAAGAAGTGGAGAATATTTATATGATGGATGAGACCCACAAAACTTGGCCACTACAAAATGGAGCACAATACTTGAGTATGTGAACCATGAGAAGTATGGAAGCAATAGTTGATTTGTAGATACATTTACTACTCAAGGGCTAATTGATTATGCCCATGTAATGTTCATGTGATGTCATTTATCATTTTAGTATAAGTAGAAGATGCTCTCCAAGGTGGGCATGGGGTTTTTGCATCATACCATGGTTTTGGTAAACCATTTATAGTTTTATCCTCTATATACCTATATATTGATGCTAGGAGATTGCGGTTTCATAAGTTTATTTTATATTCAAACATGTGCTACTAGATTACTTTTATTATGAAGAGAGTGTTAGTGTATTGGATGCAAAGATAGTTCTTGTAGATAATTGATTAGCTTTGAACATTGAAACATTGAAATTGGAACACCATCTTGGTTACATGGAAAAGGCCCTATATGCATACATTATACTATCAAGGCTTATGCTAATTTCAAATGAGAGTCAATAGGGATAATGTATCTATTAATTAAAGTAGGGCTTATTATGTAGCAAACTTTATTACAAATTATTTATTTTGATCTTTCATAAAATATTCTCTTAGATCACCTTTAGATATACCTGATGCAAGTAGCTCCTTCAAATTTATGTCAATGCATCAAAGTCCTTTTTCAAGAATAAAAATATCTATTCTCAATAATCTTTATCTTTTCTAATATAATAAAATGCTAGAGAGTAACTACCACAATTCCAATTATTTTCATGTTTTGATTAATAACAATATAGGAAAATGGCCTAGAACTAATTCAAAATAGCCATATAAACAAACAAGGAAAGTCTCATTAGGAGTGAGAAAAGAACTAAGAAAATAGAACTGGGAAGACTATTAGAAGAACAACAAGTAGCTTAAGGGCACCAATAGCATCCAACTCATCGTTTAGTAATTCTAATTTCTCCTTGAATAAAAACTCCTTAGATTTATTTCTCTGCACATGATCTTTGGTTGCAGTATCTCCAAAATGAACAAAATATCATGTGAAGTTATAATGTCTTTGACCTGGGTACCAAACTTGGCTAATAAATTATCCACAGTATTACCCTCTCTAAAACATGTTAAATTTTGATATATTGAGTGTTAGTAGGATTTAATTTAATCCCTCCTATAAATTCTTTATAGGAGAAGAAAGGATTGGCTTTGGAGCATATCATGTCTATATATTTTTTGGATTCCCCTTCAATAATTAATCCATTTACTTACAACTAAAAGGACACAATGGTAAGAAGCAACAACTTCAACAAAGTTTCAAGATTGGACCCTCAAATTCACAACATAAGAATTGATCAACTAGCCTCTTTCATCCCTTATAAGACCACTCCCACCTGCCTAACTAGGATTTTCACTAATATATACATAGAAGTTAAGTTCTTACAATCTAGTATCAAGTGGGGATTAGGTTGTAGTCTTGTAAGAGACTAATTTGGAGAGGTCAACTTTTGCCAATTTTTCAAATGTCCATATTTTGGTTATTTTTTCTTCAAGATTGGAGGTGTTACATTTAGGGTTTTGGATATTTTCCACCTTAAACTTTAAAATGATTTTCTAAAAATGGAATTGTCAAGGATATCTAAAGGTTTTTTTTAATCTGTAAAAATCCTATTATTATGCTCTTTCCATAGCCCCCAAAAATATGTAAAAAGCCATCCCATCATAATTCATTTATCAAGGGGTGTAAAAGGGGACTTTTAGCTATTAGTGATACTTCTAAATTTGTTTCCTACCAAACTCATGAAATTTAAAAAAATTGCAAGATCCTTTGTTGGTTGTTTCAAGCATAACTGATGCGACCTTAACCGGTGAATCCTCAAAAGAGAATTGACTGGCTTATGCAACAATAGTAACACAACTTACTTCAAAGATGAAATGATTACATGGACGGGAGAATAAGGACTCCCTGAAAATGTTAGACTAATCATTTTTAATGACCGATATAGAAGCACTCCAAATATTTTTGATGGACAAAATAATAATGAAAAGGACTAATTGGAGTACTTCGAGTTATTATAATAATGAGAGCCTCATTTATTAGAACTTATTTCATCAGTTCCCATGCTTTCTGGGTAAAATTGATAGTTCTGAGAAGCTTTTTGGCTAAATCGTTCTGCAAGTTTCAAAATTTGGCTCTGAATAGCGAAAACATGGGTGGTAACAGGCGGAGATACAAACCAAGCAGTTGCAAAGAATGGAAACAGAAGGAGGAGGTCTAGAGAATCTTGCAGAAGGGTGGTTTTTCGAAATTCATGGAGAGACTCCACGGACGAGATGGCACAGTTACCAGTTTTTTCTGCAAAAATTGGAGAAAGGGTATGCTAAAAATGGGAGACTAGACTGCTGAAATTGATGAAGATCTAATTGCCCAAGCCACGGGCCTCAGAAGGGATGGATGCAACTTCTACAGAGACATGAAAGTCAGCAAGGAGGCCATTGATAGATATCTGGAAACCGATAAGGAGAAAAAATGCCTGGTGAAGTTAAGTAAAACTTACTACCCACCTAAGGCTTTTGTTAAACCCTGGCGGGATGTCCTCTTTGTTTTAATGTGCTACATTACATTAGATGGTAGGTTTACAAACATTTATGGTTACCACTTCATCTTGTTGAATCATTTTAGGCACAATGAGAAGGTTAATTTTCCTTATTTTCTGCTCTGCTTGATGAATGCCACCATTAAGGCCTACAAAGATAACCCTATGGGGGACACTGCCATGCATCAAGGCTTTATTGTCCTTATTTAGGACCATCTCAAGGCCAATCAAATAGCCCACATGCAACCCTCTATAGAGTTTGAGGAGGATGGGTCTGACTCTGCCTTTTCAGTGGATGAGGAGTCTGACAACGACCCATCGAGTGATTCTGAGGAGAGCATGAATGTTTTGGATTATGAAATTGGAAAGAAGAGGAAACACATTAAAACACGACCTTCTTCCTCTAAGGGTAAAAAACCTAAAGGCAGAATCCCCCAGATTAGCCTTTCCTCGGAGGAGGAGGTCTCTGAAGACTCAGAGAAGGAGAACCCTCAAGGGTCGTTGAAAAAGAAGACTAAACTTCACACCTAGACCAAAAATAAGCACAAGAGGAAGGAGGAGAATGTTAAGGAGTTGGAGGTTTATAAGCAGGAAAGGACCTTGGAAGCTGAACAAAATTCGGAGAAGGTGACCATGGACAAGGCTCTTAGGGTTGAAGACACAACTACTATTCGGGACACCCAAAAAAAGGAATAGGATATCCCTGGTAAGTTTGATCCTCCCCTAACCCTCCTCCAGATGGTATGCAAGATTTCATGGATACTATGGAGTGGCTTATAACTAGTTACAAGAAAGCTGTGGACGACAACAAAAAACTCAGCAACATAATTCATATTTTGGAAACCATCAACACTGGGGAAGGGAAGACCATTGCTGATTACATAGAGGACCTGAAAAATACCATTGCTAAAGCTGAAAACATAAGAGACTCCTTCAACCTCAGGTTTGAGAAAATAGAGAAAGATCTGCTGGAAAGGAAAAATCTTGCTGACGCTAATGATCAAACTATTTCGGGTACTGCCAGTAAAGTCGATAAAATTGAGGAGTGTCTGAAGAGCATTGTTGAACAGAGTTTAAGCATCCTGAAGATTTCTGCTAGCAACACTAACACTCTCATCAGCAAACTGGATGAAGAGAAGGAGATCCTGGATATTGACCCAGACATTGAAGGTACAGGGGAAGCTCAAGGACCCAGAACCCGTACTAGAGGAAAAAAGAAAGAAAACAAACCTAACAAGGACCTGGAATATCTCAGAGCTGTTGGGGCCACCTATGACTAGCTCATGAAAAAGGCGGAGGACCTGCTAAAGACTATAGTTGTGTAGCGCTTTCCTTGTTTCTTTGCTATTTTTTCTTAGCTGTCTTTTTGGTTTGCTGGCTTTTTTTCCAGTCGTTTTGTAAGTGGTTCTTAAGTACTGGACTTTTTAGTGTCTTATCTTAATCTCCTTTGTTAAAGGTTTCGAGTCCTGAAAACCTATTTTCTAATTAATCAGAACAATAGTAACACAACATAAGAAACAATAAAATAAAGAAATATTATAGAAATAGATCATATTATTATTTTAGAATCTTTGGTAACCAACCGGTTACCATCATATAGTCACCATAGAACATTTGGTAGTCAATCGGTTACATGCAGGCTAATGTGCTAGAAACAATCCATGTGGAATTCTCAAAGTCAATCAGATCTCTAATCATGAATCTAAATCCTTATTCTGATCTCTACTATCTTATAAATGATTACATAATACCCTATGTATACCCTCTAGAACATATCCGGGTCGGCCACAAAAGATTACGTTTACCAATGCAAGAAAAATGAAATGTGTAGATAGCGTTAGACACAATGTGCCACTGAGAGGGGGGGGTGAATCAATGGTTTACAAATTTTTCCCTTTATCTGCCCTATGTGTGAATACTGGTTATTATCCTAATACCTAGTGGGTCTACTGGTAAGATAAATCAAGACAATGCAATGCAAGCATACACAAGGGAACATCCCATAACACCAGTATATACAAGAAAAACCCAAGATGGGAAAAACCTCTGCGAGAAATGCTGCTAGAGTCTACTACTTCAATCCAACCTCACAGTGAAATCCTTTGGTTACAACATTTAGGGCACCAACCCAGGGAGTACCACTCTTTCTTTAGGGCACCAATTGAAGGAGCACCAACCCCTGATTTAGGGCACCAACCCCTGGAGCACCGAGCTCCAACTCAATGATTATAATATCATATTTCAAATACAAAAGTTAATACCCGGTTACAAATGTATTCTGTAACCTCTACAATCTTTCTTCCAGTTCTACTCTTCTTAATTGCTCTTCCTTTGCTCTACTCTCTGTCGATCCTCTTCTTGCTCACATCCTCATCTCCTTCATTCTTTGCTGCAACCTTACTGGTTCAGCCTCCACCTCTTCTCTATCGGTACTCTATTCTGTTAGATGCATTGCTACTTGTTACCACCGATACTCTTCACTCTAATATCTATCGATCTTCTCCTTACCGGTCAAGCTTTGCTTGGATCTTGCCTTGCTGGATCTTCACCAACACTCCCACTATGCTGCAACACCTTCTCTTCTTTTCTGTAGGTTCTAGCACCACTCGTTTACACCATTTCAACTATCCTTGTAGTTTACTGATCACTCCAACCATGCCGGTTAGGCCTCTACTAAAATCTCTCACTAGTTGCACCTCCAACTCTCAGTCTCTATGATCCTCGATGAAGTCTCTGGTTGGTTGGGTCTCTGTTGTTTTTTCACACTTCACTCTTCAACATCCGACCCCTAATCTTATGGCAACATCAATCATCTTTGATATTTAGTTGGCATGTATATATCTGAGTTTTCCTGCTAGGACTGATATTCAAATCTCTAGCGCACTAGGGTTTCTTCACCAATCGCGAGGCATATCAGATCTGATCTGATATCATTCTGCATGAAGATAGGCAGCCTGCAAGTAATCAGGCATCACCTACCATATCTTCTTCCTTCCAAGGCATGTTTGCTAAACTTAGCAAACATAGACAGTCAGTCGGCGAGGCATAAGATCAATCACCATAAATGGTTCTACAGATTGCATCACCAACCTCATTCTGCACTTAGACACTCTGCATCAATCACCTCTGTTCAAACTTCCTTGAGCCGCACACCTCTACAACGCCTCCCATGATTTTCACAATCAACTATAAATGTCGATCAAATACCAACAACCTCACCGACATGGTACTTCATCGACCTCTGCAAGCTTGCCACATCAACTCCACATGGCATCCCTGTCAATATCCATCTTAGCTTAGACCTCTGTGTCGGTTCTGACAAGATCACCAACCAACCACTCAATCGGGATCATATACTGGTTCCAATTTGCTTACCGATTTTCTAGCCTTGCTGGTATATCTTGCCTTGTTGGTTAACCTTCATATCTTCAACTTCCTTGTGCCTGTGAATCATGTCAGGCTGATCATCAATCATGGCGGTCCTCAGCAACAGTCTCAGATGGCTCATCATGTGCATCTTCATTAGACTGAGAGAACTTCACTTTTGTCTCTCGGTCCACTTGGCAGTATGCCGGTATCCTCCTTGTTTACCAACTAACATGTTTCTGCCTTCATACCGGTAGTGTGCATGATATCTTCATGCCATCCATCTCCAACTATTATGCATCTATGGCAGTACCACTTCCATCTGCATACCCAAAAATCCATGTGTGCAACTGCAGAGCCTCATCTTCATTTGACTGGTTCTCTTCTCAACCGGTTTGCACATCTCTGATCTCAACCTCAGGGGGCTTCCTCATATTCTACATTACTCATTTGGTCTATGCATCAAATTACCTTCCTTTTCTTTCTCTGTCTTATCCCGGAGAGTCATAATGCATTCCATGTATGTTAGGAGATGAGCCAAGTAATTACCACTTACTGTTAGAAGTGAATCCTTGTCTCCTCTGGGCCAATGACAAAAGAGAATTAGTCATCAGCATATTATGCACTTCAACTTCTAGTGTTGCACAAATATGACCTCCTTGTGTGAGCATCTACATCTCTTACACATAATCCAATAGACATCCCCTTTGTCTACTTTACTAACTTGCAATAGTCCAAACACTATTGGTCATGTCACCATCCTTTGATGACCTAGTCTTCTGGTGGGAGTCCTGTAGTTTTACATCCATCGGTCATCATACCATACTACTCTCCAGTGCATGTCTTCAACACATGCCAACATTGACTTGTGTACCGGTGTCCTGGAATACTTGGTTGACATAAATGTCACCAATACACTTCAATCTCCCACACCGGTTTTTCTATATAGGTTGACATCAATGACAACACAATGCCAATAATCTTTGCCTCTAGCATTGATGTCAACACACATGTAGTATATGGTATAATACAGACCCTTTCTCCACCTTTGACAACAATGGCAAAGGGTCTTGACAGTCGGTATATTGCAAGCTCTCTCTTACCCTTTTTTGTACAGGTTGCATGTTCCCTTTTTACCACTATGCTCTGCAACCTCTCGACTAGCAACACTTGAACCAGAGAGCTGACACCAATCTGTTTGACATATTATCCCCCTGTGCAGGTAACTCACATCTTGTTCACATCTTCCTGTATATCGGTCCATGGTACAACAACAATGACACTTGATTTCCTCATGTGTCAAGTGTATTAGGTACTACTCATAAGATATGACTACAAACTCCCCCTGAATCACAACCCTCTAGTCCTCATTATTTGTCAAGTCCTAAACCGGTACCCCAGACTGCACTTTGTACCGATGGAAGTGAGAATCTATACATGCTGATGGTCTTTCACTTCCATGACATCCATCCCATCTTTGTGACATAAACATACCTGACCACAATGCCAAGTCACATTGACTCCATGTCTACTCTCACACCGGTTGAGATCATGATATTTCATACACATGGGATTGGCTATTAGTCCAACACACTATCATTTAGCACAACTTATGATATCATCAAAGATATAAATTCATTTGTCTAGGCCATTGAAGCCACTACAACACAACTGTAATATATTGATCCACATATTCTTCAATATTGGTAACTGTCCCTACCGGTAACATACTCCACCTATCGGTTTGATGTACCAATTCAATATCTCTGTCAGTATACTTTGTCCACTAATTCCCCTTCCGATGTTACATCCCACTTTGACACTTGCAGCAGTGATCCATCTCACCCATGTGAATGTGTAGCCAAGATATCAATTGCACCCATTCTTTCATCTCAATTCCTTGATTGCTCGTCGTTTCCTTTTTCCTTCTCAACATTTAGGGGTGAATGATCTAATCAACATATATAGCCCCCCTTAAGGATTTGTATCTTCTTTATACTTTAGGAGATATCACCTGTGCATTGAGTGCATAGTGCCGGTCAATGGTCATGTTCTCTTCCTTTTTCCTCCATACCTGCTTGGACTCCCTCCTCTTCTCTTTTGTAGCCTTTGGAGAAGGTGTCATCTTCTTTTGTTGATAGGTCTTTGCATTACCAGATTCTGTAGTATGACAAGATATATTGCCATAGAAGCATACTGTACTCATCGCAACTGGATGATTGGAAGACCTTCTATAAGACCGGTTTGATCTTCTTCTCAGGGTCATGCCATTGTAACCCACTACCAGTTTCAACTGACTTCTTGATCTTGTAGGAGCATATCTCCTTTGGGAAAAGCTGTTATGCCAACTGCACACATTACTTCTATGGCCAGATCCATTGTAGTTATAGCACATATAATTTATATTTGTCAAGGTAGAAAATGGACTCTGGTTAGCATAACGATGAGTGGGCTTATGCATATTTCTACATTTTGATGTTCTATGACCAAATGCATAACATCTTCTACAAACTGAATTTCTATTCCTAGGAAGAACACTTTTTTCTATTCCTAGACAACTTTTTGCATTCCTCTGCCCTATGGCCATATCCTTTACAAGCAAAACAGTAACCAAAGAATGGAAACATATTACTTACAAATTCATTTTGCCAAACATGAGGTGATCTGACTAGTTTGGCTTCTCCACTTCTACTTCTCCGGGGTGCTGCATCTCTTTGTCTTCCACCGGTGGGGAATCTCTTAGGCTACTTTCTTGCATTCTTGTTTTCGCTGAGCCTATCTTCTCTCAGCTTTCCCTTTCCTTTAGGATCTGCATTGTTTCCTCTTACTGCACCGATCTTCATTTTTAGCCTCAAGTCCTCACTGGTTGTAGCTAGGTCAACCTTCTTTCTTGGTGCACTTCGTACCATGAAGATCTGACATTTTTTATCTCCATCAGAGGAGACAAACTAAATGTCCTTGTGAGAGACATCCTCACTTGTGGAGCATTCATCGACAAAATATCCTAATCCTCTGGTATCCTTGGTGTGTTTTTGTTTACTCAACATTTTGTCCAGGGCCTCAATGCTACCATCATACCAGATCCTTACCTTGAGCTCACTTTTAAAATTCTTAAGGTCTTTCCTGACATTCTCCATTTCTCCTTTTAGGTCCTAACATTCTTTGTCCTTTGTCTCTACTTCTAGCTGGAGTTCCTCACATCTTCTCTCCTTAGCATCAAAGACTGATTTCAATTCACCAGTAAATCCTTTTGCCTCTTCTAGTTGAGATGTCAATATCCAGATATTATTATTTGATTCTTCAAGGCATATTCTCAATCGACTGTTTTCTTCATGAACTGAATCTTTGTACATCTTAAATTGATTTCTAATGTTTTGCAACTCTTCTAGTGCACTTACCAGTTCACATTCAAGATCAACTTCAACTTCATCTTCATCATCACTCCCAAACACATCTTGTCGGTAAGAGTGATCTGCATGATTACTCTCTGATGCGTGCCTCTCATCTTCTGATTCTTGAGCCATAAAGAGGTGAGTTTCCTCTTCATCATTTCTGCTACTGCTAATAGATTTACCTTCATCATCTGCAGACACACGTGCTTCATTCCTTTTCTTGTTTCCACAAATCGGTTCTGCAGTGGAAGGTTCATTGCCATAAAGTTTCTTCAATATGTCCCATAGGCTTTTAGCAGATCTATATCTGTCCACCTGTGAGGAGGCATCACCAGATAGCCCACTGAGTATGGCCTCCATAGATTCATCATTACATTTGTTTCTCCTTTATTCTTTAGGACCGGTGGGAGGAATGACTTTACTAGGGCATCCATTTACTACTAATATGATCCATACATCAAACCCTAGGGCAGACAAGTATACTTCCATTCTACGACTCCATATGATATAATTTGACCCATCAAATACTGGAGCTGGGATTGACACTAAATAAATCATTGTGTACAAATAGCTAGAATCTACCCAAGATGGAGAAATCTTATCAATCGGGAACCTAGTGCTCTGATACCAATTGTTAGGTAGAATGTGCCACTAAGAGGAGGGGTGAATCAGTGGTTTACAAATTTTTCCCTTTATCTACCCTACGTGTGAATACTGGTTATCATCCTAATACCTAGTGGGTCTACTGGTAAGATAAATCAAGACAATGCAATGCAAGCATACACAAGGGAACATCCCATAAAACCAATATATATGAGGAAAAACCAAGATGGGAAAAACCTCGGTGAGAAATGCTGCTAGAGTCTACTACTCCAATCCAGCCTCATAGTGAAAACCTTTCGTTACAACATTTAGGGCACCAACCCAAGGAGTACCATTCTTGCTTTAGGGCACCAACCCAAGGAGCACCAACCCCTAATTTAGGGCACCAACCCAAGGAGTACCACTCCTAGTTTAGGGAACCAACCCAAGGAGCACCAACCCAAGGGGCACCAACCCAAGGAGCACCAACCCCTAATTTAGGGCACCAACCCAGGGAGCACCAACCCTTGCACCGAGCTCCAAATCCATGATTATAATATCTTATTTCAAATACCAAAGTTAATACCCAGTTACAAATATATTCTGTAACCTCTGCAATCTTTCTTCCGGTTCTACTCTTCTCAATCGGTCTTCCTCTGCTCTTCTCTTTGCCAATTCTCTTCTCACTCACATCCTCCTCTCCTTCACTCTTTGCTACAATCTTACTAGTTCAGCCTCCACGTCTTCTCTACCGGTACTCTGTTATGTCAGATGCACTACTTCTTGCTACCACCGGTACTCTTCACTCTAATCTCTGTCGATCTTTCCCTTACCGGTCAAGCTTTGCTTGGATCTTGCCTTGCTGGATCTTCACCAACACTCCCATTGCACTGCAACACCTTCTTTGCTTTTCTGCAGGTTCTAGCACCACCGATTTACACCACTGCAACTCTCCTTGTAGTTTACTGATCACTCTAACCTTGCCGGTTAGGCCTTTGTTAAACTCGCTCACTGGTTGCACCTCCAAATCCCAGTCTCTATGATCCTCGATGAAGTCTCTGGTTGGTTTGGTCTCTATTGCTTTTTCACACTTCACTCTTCAACATCCAACCCCTAATCTTCTGGCAGCATCAATCATCTTTGATCTTTAGTGGGCATGTATATATCTGAATTTTTCTGCCATGACTGATATTCAAATCTCTGGCGCGCTAGGGTTTATTCACCAATCATGAGGCATATCAGATCTAATCTCGTTTTGCATGAAGATAGGCAACCTGTAAGCAATCAGGCATCTCCTACCACATCTTCTTCCTTCCAAGACACGTTTGCTAAACTTAGCAAACACAGACAGTCAGTCGGCGAGGCACAAGATCAATCACCATAAATGGTTCTACAGATTGCATCACCAACCTCATTCTACACTGGGACACTCTGCATCGATCGATGCATCTCATCAATCACCCCTATTCGACCTTCCTTGATCTGCACACCTCTACAATGCCTCCCATGATTTTCACAGTCAACAATAAATGTCGACCAAATACCAACAATCTCACCGACACGACACTTCACCGACCTCTGCAAGCTTGCCACATCAACTCCACGTGGAATCCCTATCGGTATCCATCTCAGCTTAGACCTCTGTGTCGGTTCAGACAAGATCACCGACCAACCACTCAACCAAGTTCATCTACTAGTTCCAATTTGCTTACCGATTTTCTAGCCTTGCCAGTATATCTTGCCTTGTTGGTTAACCGTCATACCTTCACCTTCCTTGTGCTGGTGAATCATGTCAGCCTGATCATCAATCATGCTGGTCCTCAGAAGCCATCTCAGATGACTCATCAAGGGCATATTCATCAGACTGAGAGCACTTCACTTTTGTCTCACGGTCCATTTGGCAGTTTGTCGGCATTCTCCTTGTTTACCAATTGACATGTTTCTGCCTTCATACTGGTAGTGTGCATGATATCTTCATTCCATCCATCACTAACTATTATGCATCTATGGCAACACCACTTTGCATTTGCGTACTGAAAACTCCATGTGTACAACTGCAGAGCCTCATTTTCATTTGACTAGTTCTCTTCTCAACCAATTTGCCAAGGAGCTAAACTCACCATCTTAACCCTTCCTTCTCTACCCCGGTAGCACATCATGTCTTCACATGCTGACCCAGTGTACATCTCTGATCTTAACCTCAGGGGGATTCCTCATCTTCTACATTACTCATCCATTCTATGCATCAAACTACCTAACTTTGCTTTCTCTGTCTTATCCCAGAGAGTCATAATGCATTCCATGTATGTTAGGAGATGAGCCAAGTAATTACCACTTACCGGTAGAAGTGAATCCTTGTCTCCTATGGGCCAATGGCATAAGAGAATCAGTTATCAACATATTGTGCACTTTAGCTTCCAATGTTGTACAAATATGACCTCCTTGTGTGAGTAACTACATCTTATACACATAATCGGGTAGACATCCCCTTTGTCTACTTTACTGACTTGCAGTAGTCCAAACACTGTCGGTCATGTCACCATCCTATGATGACCTAGTTTTCGGTGGGACTCCTGCAGTTTCACATCCACCAGTCATAATACCATATCGCTCTCTAGTGCATGTCTTCAACAAATAGAAACACTGACTTGTGTACCGGTGTCCTACAATACTTGGCTGACATCAATGTCACCAATACACTTCAATCTCCCACACCGATTTTGCTATATTGGTTAACATCAATGATAGCACAATGCCAACAAATAGGTCAACCAATAAATTTAGATGGTGGAGCACATTCAAAGATAATTTAGAGGAAGAGTAGGCATTCAAGAATATTTCCAAATTTTGACATGTTCACCTTTGCTAACCTAATATTTTAGACCCAAAGAGAGAGTGTCCTTAGTCTTAACTAACATGTTCTAGATATTAAACCCAATAGCTAATTAAGGGGATTGTAATATAAGTATCCTCTATATTACATTAAAGTATTTAGTCTTCTTGACATTTTCCCATTCAATATTATTCTTGATATAAGTCTTAAATGCTTTGGCCAAGAGGGCCTTGTTCATGATCTTAATCTTCTTATTCCCAACCCACTGTTTAGCTTAGGGGAGGGCACAATATTCTAGGAAACAAGAGAATATCTCTATCTTGGTATTATATTAGACCAAAAATCTTTCAATTTGTTCAAACTTTTAGCCATATTCCTTGGCATTTTGGAAAGATAGCGCAGGTATATATAGGAGTGGTTTGGAGCTTTCCAACATTGTTTACAAAGTGAAACTTTCCATATAGAAAGTTTTCTTTGGATCCTTTCAATTAAATAGAACCAATTTGAGTTTTGGGTTTTTCCTTGAGTTAGGGGAATACCCAAGTCAGAAGTAGGGAGCTACTAAATTTTTCAATTAAGCAAGCTATAAATTCTATTTTGAAGCCTAATAGTAGTATTGAAGAAGAATAAAATGCCCTTGTCTAAATTTATTTTTTAACCAAACAATTGTGCATATTCATTGACATTTCTTTTCTATTGTATAGATTCAATAATAGTTGCATCTACATATAGAATTATATCACCCATAAATTATCAGTGAGAGATAGGGTAGAGGTGGGACACCCGTTTTAAATATTTTAGCCTTCTTCTATTGTTGATTTCCTTAATTTTTTTCTTACTTTAGTAAGAATTGTATATAGATTGGTAGAGAGAGGTTATCCTTATCTAATGCTTTTGAAAAAATTAAAATGACCATTCAAGATTCAATTTATTAGCATGGAGTCGGGAGTTGAGAAATATTCCTCCAAAATCTTAATAAATTTTATTCCTAAAGGCAAACTTATAGAGGACTCTAGAAAGGAACTACCATAAGACTTTATGATAAGCTTAGGAAATGCCAAGATTTAATATCATACTTTTCTTATTTTTGTTTTTTACATAGAGTGAATATTTTCATGGATCATAATGATAGAATTAGTCATTTGTCTTCTTGAAAAAAAATCCCTTTTAAATTTTATGAATAATTTTTTTTCAAGAAAGGTTGTATTCTTAGGACTAGAAACTTGGAGAAGATTTTATAGATAGTGTTACATAAAATAATGGGTCTAAATTTAGACATATTTTTTAGTTATAACACATTTTGGGACATGGACTATGAAGGTGTTATTAATCTTCTTCAAAACTTTCTTAGAGTTAAAAAGTTATTTGACTGCTTGCATATTATCATTGCCAACAATATCGCAATACATTTGTATAAAGGCAATGGGAAATATATATAGTTTGGTGGTTTTGAAAGGTTCCAATGAGAAGAATATTGGAAATGTGCCTCGAATTAACTTGACTTGTGTTTAGACTAATCAGAGTAACCCATCTCGATGGAACAACTGTCGGTGTGACTCTTGCCGATGGGCCGATGGAACCCTCTTCTTGTGATCGGCTATTGGGTGAGAAAGTCCTAGTTGATCCAATGGTGGTCGCCAGGTCATGATGGGGAACCACTCGTTAGAATATCCATCGTGACCTAGTGACAAAGAAGAGCTTCATTCCGACGGTTAGTGAGGTTGTGCTAAGGTGGCAGGACAGGGACTCTGGAGCCAATCAGGGAGTGACACGTGGCATAAGTGAGCGGCCTAGGTGAGATAAGGGTCATGCAAATCGAGAAGATCCAACGACAGATCCGAGGAAGATCAACGGTGGAGTAAAATTTCGGGACTATCAGTGGCTGTCGCTGTAAAGAGGTTGTGAGGTGCTCAAAATGTTATCCCGCACGACATGGCGACCAAGTGGTGGGACCTGGTAGGAGAGCGGCTAAGGCGAGTTAAAGGCCGAGCAAATCGCAGATGATCGGACGAAGATCAAGGTTGATCCAATGGTGGTCGCTAGGTTGTGATGGGAAACTACTCGTTAGAATATCCATCGCGACCCAGCGACAAAGAAGAGCTTCATTCCGAGCAGTTAGCGAGGCCGTGCTAAGGTGACAGGGCAGGGACTTCAGAGCCAATCAAGGGGTGCCATGTGGTGGAGCCGCATTAGTGGAGTCACTGGTTTATTGAGAGATCGGAGCAATGCTTTTGTGGTCTTCTCGATGGCCAATGGAGTAGAGACTGACTACGGGTGTGCGTTCGAACCAGTTTGCTAAAGGTAAACACTTGGACACTGAAGATGGTCTTGTCAGTGTATATGAATACGAATCAACCTAATTTCCTAGTGCATATGGGATATTGTGTTTCTCATAAATGTAGACTGACACAGACAATTAGACTTCAAACCGTTGGTGCAGTTGTTCAGATGAAATGTTGAAAATCTGATATATGAAGCCATTGGATAACTATGGTGAATGTGACTAATATCCGAGATCCGATTGTAGTGTCTAGTTCATAAGAATCTGAGAACAAATACCTGTAGTTGCAGACTGAAACTTTATTATAAATTCATTTATTGGAAATAAAGTGTTTCAACTGTTGGTGGTGGGTTTTTCCCAAAAGGGTTTTCCCACGCAATTCTTGGTGTTCTGTGTTTGTGTTGATTCTATGTGTTTTTTCTATGTTATTCTTAAAGTTCTGTAAAAGTTTTAAACTGCATTCTTGCATGGTCTTCCCTGTTAATTGACATTAGGAAGGCGTTTCTGCACTATGCTTTCCTTACAAAGACCACCTCTTTAACCTCATTAAAAATATATCTTTTCATAGCTAGTAGATCATGGGAAGAAATAGAATTAGGAATAACATGGAGTAATTGATTGAGGATTGCCATTCTCCTCCACAATGTATGAGGCATGATTAAGTAACTCCTTATAAAATTTAACTCATTCTTCTTGAACTTGTTCCTCTTTTGAGATAACACATCTATTATATAGAATTAATTCTGAAATTTAGTTCCTTTTTTTTTTTTGTGTGTTTTGAGGGTTATTTTATGAAATTTTTTTTGTTCTCATAAGCCATTGCTTTTTTATTTTCGTTTCCAAAAGAAATCCCCTTTCTCAATAAGGTTATAAACAACACTATAGTTTTCTCTTTGGTATACAAACCCTCCAAATTCCCAGCTGAGTCCATTTAAATTTGAAATATCTTTCATTGGTCCTTAGCTTCCTTCTTCTAGGTAAAAATATTTTTGAAGGAATATTTATTCCATTCCTTAAAGTTACTATTGATATGATTTAATTTATGAGCCTCTTTGAACATAGAAGAACCACTAATATCCACCAATTATTTTTTATAAACCTTACTCTTTTCGTATCTTCAATTTTTTCATGCTCAAAGTATTCCTCCACATCATTTATCTATGCAGTGCCATAAATTGTGTCCCTTTACAATTTCACACTCAATTTGTCACCTACTTTAGTGAGATATTTCCTAGATCATTTTAAGCCTATTTGGGCCCCATTTTACTTTAAAACTTCATTATTAATCTCACAATTTAACTACCATCTAATACCAAAATTAGGTCTCTAGATCTAATATCACAAAGCTTGACACTTGTGCTTCCCTTTGAAGAGCCTATTTTGGTGGGACCAAGGTGCCCAACTCTATAGCCTCACCAAAATCTTCCAAATTGCTACCATTGCAAGTGTTAGCCTTCATAATTTGAAATCTGGCCTTAATTTTTGTACTTCACCATTTAGGTTGGGTTTTTATCAAAAATACCTGGTGAACCCTATATAAAGCACTTCTTCTATCATTTATAAGGTCTAATTGATTATAAGAACATTCAAACAGTGCATATTTGGGTTTTCAACACATGGAGTAGTAGACTACAATACTCTACATTCAGGTATAATTTCATGTTTTTTCATGTTTTGTTACCATGTTTTGGGACTTCTATAAAGAGAATTGCATCACCACCTTTATTTGAAACTCCATGAGAGGGTTTCATACCTAAGCTATAATCATTTCATTTAAGCATTTCTAATATTATTTCGCCTCTATCCTCCCCAGGGCACACTCTCTATTTCATTAATCATAGTTGTTGTGGAGGTGGGAACACCAACGCAAGGGTTGACTTAGGGAGGCCCCTAAACAACACAACCACTCTGAACCTCATTTTCTCTTTGTGCAAGTTCAAATCCACCTATGAGGAAGTTACATAAGAGTAGAAAAAATAGTAACAAATATTCTAAAATTTTGATTAGGCAAGAACCCCTGGTCTAGCTCATCCAACACACAAATCCAACTATTTTTGATTGAATTTTGGAGAGATAGACCTACAGGACTTCCTGACTCTAAAATTTCTCCTTTCTATATGCACATTTTTCAACACTTTTATCTTCATTTTGCAGATCCATGTTCCTTTTTGTGTCTTATAATTTCGAAATCTGTACTTCTCTATTGCATTTTTGATATGCACTTTATGTATTCTATAAACCTTGTTCAATTTAGTCTTCTTTAACATATTTCATTCACACTCACACTGCAACCAACAATAAGCAAGGTGAATCTAGGACAACTTGCCTTCTTTGTGATAGTAGTCAAGCCCATTTATCCCTATCAATGTTATATGGTAAAAGGAATTGATCCTAGGTTAATGGATGTGTTAGTCTAGGATCCCTGTGTTAGTCTAGGATCCCTTTCCCATACATATAAAAATCAATTTGTTCTTTAGGATTCAAATCTCTCACATAATTAGAAGTCTCAATTCTAGGTGCCTTACTAATCTTGAAGATGACTTTAAACATCTCGATTTAATCTAATTCTCCCTTCTCTATGGTTTATTGACTTAGATATACAACTTGAGCTCCTAATCCATCATCATCGCTCTCACCCTCATGTCAAGAGATTAGACTCATGTCTTATATTCTCTTAGAGAATCAAATTATATCTTCATTGTCCTCACCATGGCTAAATTTCTACTATCCTCACCATGGCTAAAATTTCTCCCATTCTCCCAACAACAATGACCATACAAGACATTCTTCTTGCTGGGATCATTCTTTGGATTTGGTGTAACCTTGTCAACTCAACGATCTAGCTGCAAGGATGCAACTGTGCAACCTTGTCAACTCAACGATCTAGCTACAAGGATGCAACTACCTCATTGCCAGTCCTTTGTTGACAAGTACTTGTAGGTTGCCTCAAGTCAATAATCTATTCACTTTTGGATTTCAAGAAATACCTTTCCTCCCAATGGATTCAAAAACTTTCTCTAATACCACTTGGTGCAGATGCAAAAAAAGTGTACAAATAAAAGAATGTCTGACTATGCAGCTTAGTGCTGAAATAGTAGAATTAACTTATAATGCTTATAATTGGCACATTGACATGTCACATGTAAATATAAATATAGTTTCACCCATAAGTTTCCATGGGCTTATAGCAACCTTATATGCATATACATGACAATAAGAATTACTATCATTCTACTATTGTACTGCTATAACTCTACTACTGTACTACTGTCACTAACATGCTAACTATTCTCTTTCTAAGATCTTGATTCTTGATTAGCTATCTTCTTGATTAGTTTTCCTCGAACTGAATTATAGAAGTGATTAGATATTAGCTCGAAGCTTAAGGAATGATCCACGCAGGCCACACGATGTTTTGAATATTGATATCTTGCAAAATGTTTAGATTGGTGATAATCTAGTAATGAAGCATTAGATATTGAAGAGTCTCAATGTGGTTCTAACTATAAGCCTCTTTGGTCCAATTGGTGCCATAAACTTTGCAGGCTAAGCTGTGTGCTGACTATGAACTCAAAGAGACTTCTGATAATGATAACATTTTGTCGATTCATCCAAAACCCTTATTGAAATACAGATATAATGTGTTCGAGCTATTAATAAATTTGATTCCCTGCTATGCATTGAAATAAGATTATGTAGTGAAATGTAATAAGATGCATTGGGATGCTTGCGCATCAAAAGATAAAATCATCTTTAGTCATAATAATTATTCACTTTGTTTAAAAAAGTGATGAAAATATTCGTAGTGTGGCTTTGCTTAAAACAACAAAGGAATGTCGGATAAATTTTGCCATAGAATGCCAGTTCATTAGAGCATTAAAGCAATACTTAGACATAAAAACATGTAAGGAAATTACAAGTCAAAGTCTTAAAAAAATTAGAAGCTATGGCTTCTATTATGAATTAGGACATTTATTTGTATGAAGTCCTCCTCAAATGAATAAGTTATTAAATCTTTTGAAAGGCCGAGCATTCGTAGGGACATATTGACACAAACTTAAATTTACTTTTTAGCAAGATTCCTTAGGATGAAATATGCAGGATTATACAATACAAATACTGTTGATTTTATGTCAATATATTGCAAATAGTATGAGCACTAACATAAAGCAAGTGTAAACGATCAACTCAAATCTAATTGAAAACCAAACGTTATTCTGTTATTCTAATGGCGAATGTACAGATATGTTTGTCTCCCACTTTCGTCAGAGTTGATAAGAACATTCTTTTTAAGGTTGAATTGTCAATATCTCAGTTGACACTGAATATAAAATTTTCTATTAATTGATGTACAAATTTATCATTTCACATAGCAGTCATCTGCATAGTCAAGCATTTGTATCAGTTTAGAAGAGAAGAGATGAGGGAGCTTCTGTTAACTCTCCTTCAAAGGCTTCCACAATCTCTTAATTGCAGTAGGTTTTGAGGTTTTTGGAGGCCTTGAAGGAGTAAAAAGCAGCTCATCTTAGCGCAACATTATTCAATAATTTTTTAAAGAATTTATTAGATTCTTTCTTTAAAATAAGATGGTTATAAATTCTTATTTATGTTCAGAAGTATTAGATCACTTATTAAGGAGGCATATGTTGATTTAGCTTGATGTTAATTTTCACTAGTATCAAAGAGAAAACTTGCAACCAAAGTTCAGTAGATCGCCACTGCTTACCATTGAAGTTTTTGCATGACAAGTTCCAAATTATCAATACAATTCCGCCACAGGTAAAATAGCTGCACAAGCTGAAATGCTAAACCGTTACTATTTTCAATCTATAAAATCTAGTAATGAACTGCAATTTTTTGGTTTTAAAGAAATTAATTTTAAATTAATTTTTAAAATTTTTTTTTACCAGTTAAGATTTCAATCTAGTATCTTTTATTTGTTGTTGGATGTTTTATCACTGAGCTCGAAGCTTTTGATTTGTGAGAATTTGTTGAAAAATAGCCAAGATCTAGGGTACAATGAATAGCACAATAGAGAGACAAGGCTAAGAGACGAGAACACACAATGATGAGATGTGGCTCAATGGGATGCAAGGGTAGGTAGGGGTAGGTTGGAGAAATAGTAAAATATTTCATATGATGTGGATCACCCACCTAAAGTTCTCCGTAAGTGTCTCATATGCAAACTACAATGTTATGCATGTAACTAAGTAAACTTAAATAAAGTGTAATTATATCCAACGTGAATAAATAATTACACCAACATGATTAATGATCATGTTGAATTCTAATGTAACTCGTTTTCCAATAAATTTCTTACAAACAAACAAAAATGTGGAGCTTATATTATATCCTTGAAAATATCTCCATTATTTTCATCTTTGAGAACAGAAAATATAGCACAAATAATTACATAATCTGGATAATTCTATGGAATGAGTTTCTAAATAGAATTAAGATATCTCAAGTTTTTTTTCCTAAAAACTTATGAGGTTGCATTCCTTTGTGGGTGACAAGTTATGAAAACTTTTGTATTTGAAAAGTTGTTATGAAATTTTTTATACATGCAGTGCAGTGCTAGAGTCTCCGTCGGCAGATGCCACAAATGATCCAAGCTAATTTAAGAATAATGGAAAACTACAGCAAATAAAAAGACCATGAGCACAGAGGATATGAGAAACTGTTGGATTGGGTAATTCCGAGTTACAACATTTATATTTGAAGTCAAGATTTCTTTGATCTTTTCTTCTTCATTTTTTCTCCATATTGTTATAAATGTAGATAAGAAATCTATTTACATAATTATTTGTGGGTTGAACCCCTCGAAAGCATGGACAGCGAAAAATTGCACTGGGAGAAAAACAAACAAGCTTCTTTCTTGGGAAAAGTCTTGGCTCAATTGGAAAAGGGATAATTCGCGTGATGAAAATGATGGGCAATCATAGGGTTTGTGAAGAATCGATTCGTCGAGAACGCTTTAGAAAGTGCAAAGCCAAATTGCACAACTGATGCCAGCATCCTCCCTACCTGTGCTGGTAAGAGAGCTCTGAACTGGTAATGATGCCCATCAAGCATAAAGCATATAGATGTGGTCCTTTGGCAAGACTATTTGGGCGCAACTTTGGTGATGATTGTATAATGGCAATGACGATAAAGGCACGAGTTTAGATTAATAATAAATCACCTTGTTCAAATGATTCGGGGTGTCTCATTCAATGTTTCTTTGGGTGAGTTGATGTGATACTAATCTTATATGGAGAATATCATTGGCAAGCCATCTGATCTTCAGACCTCACTAATCTAGATCAGAAGTCTTTAACCAACTGCATCACTCCTAAGACCTAAGACCTATATTGTTATGTTTTGTTATTTATGAAAGATTCCCAAATACAAGATGAAATTGTTTATATGCTTTTCCTTTGTTCATAAACAAAGTTTACATTGTATTGTCATTTAAGCATGATTTTCCCTCAATAGGAAGAAATAAGTTACTGATGGATAATTTACATTGTGTGTGACTAATATGACTTACAAGCTTAGTTTTTGATAAGCTACTTTTTTGTAAATTAAATATAAAGTGGGGTTTAGTCCATGATGAAAGTTTCTTGTTGTGGACATTTGACTTATGAGGTTTATCATTAATTTGAATTATTATAAACGTGAAAAATTCAAGTAAAGGGTAAGGTCTATAATTAATCAATATAGGTTATTGAACTAGTTTATGTTTATATGTTTATATATATATAATTTAATGGCTATCTTATTAGCTTATGATTATAGGTGATTTAATTCTCGCATCGTCTTATTATTTACCTACACCATCATCCATTTGACTTGTAAATCTTTACCTATATGATACAATGAGAAATGCTATAATTTGATAACCAAAAATATGAGGAGTGACAACTCAATTTAGAATCAAATATACTAATTATAAAATGATAATGCTTCTTGTCACTCGTGATTTAGTATAATTGATCCCTTGCTACCCTATTGTTTGTCATGAACTTGGATGTAGCTTGTATGGAATAAGTTGTTATTTATATAATTATTGGGCAATAGTTTATTGCTTCTTGTTGCCTTGTGTTTTAGTGTGTCTAAGCTTATCTTATATTGAATTTTTTGGAAGCATAATTCCCATGTGCAAATTGATTTTATTAATGTTAATATTAAATGGTATGTGATAGGGTGACAACAAAATTTGACCCTCAATTGAAAGTCTTGATTGACTATATACATGTGTTCAAACTCTAGTAGTTAAAATCTATCTAATATCATTATTATGGAACCTTGATTTATTTCTAACAATATTGACATACTAAGTGACCATAGTCCATACCATCGATTTGTAAGCACAACATTTCTTCAAATCTAGAAAAATTATATACTAGTAATAGCACGATGAACTTAATTTTAGCCAAAAAATAATGTCAAGTGAATATATATACAAATATCAAAGTGATATCCTTAAATTATGACATGCTAAAAAAGTTTTAGTGACTATGGGATAGTCATAATAACCCATGATTAAAGTGAATAAATGATAATAACACCAAATATTTTTAATTTCCTGCAGTAGTCATCACTTACATCCAATGGGACATCTACTAGTACCTCATTCCTATACTCTAGATGCATATCAAACACCAAATTACATTACTTGATTACCTTTATGTCCACTGCATGTTGTAGCCACCCTAAAGGACATGGTGTGGGTGATTCAAATCTCCAAATCCAAATAACTAACCAAATTGGAAGAGAAAACTACAATGTTAGCATTAGTAAAAAAAACATTATATTATTTCCTTTCACTTCAAAATTGGCTTGTGATATTTGGGTGAATTGCTCTTCTTAATGTGATCAATAATCAATATTTTGGAATCCATTTTTATTGTGGTACATGATGTATGATCATTTTAATTAGACTTGATTTTGATTTTAAAAAGCTTATGAAAAATTATAAAAATGTGGCATGAACAAAAGATGGAAAGAGAAAAACAATGTACCTTAAAATCTGGGATTCATTTTCACCAATATAGAGAGAAAGGTACTTTTTTTTAGTATTAAATATTTTTTCATGTGCAACCACACATACAATTTCCAATGAATTTCACATACAATTTTACAAATGGATCCAAATAAACATTTGTTGTGCCCAAAAACATCACCTAATATGCACCACAATTAAATATTTATTTTACATAAGTAAATAATTATTTATTATACAAGGTGTATAACACCCTGTCCCTAACACTTTAGGCCGTTGATAAATAATTTTCTCCTCCATTAATCATATTTCAATGATAAGATTCTACATTAAAAAAGATGAATTTTCTTTCAAAATCCTTAGAGGATTGGGTAGGTTCTTATATGATTAGGGATACATGATAATTGATGGACCTATCACTTCTAGGGCCGAATTTAAAATAAAACTTGAAGAAGAGTGTCCATAATATAATGGATGGAAGTAAAGAGGAGTTAGTGATGAATGTCCTTGAAGATAAATAAGAACTAAACTCTTGTATATAATGAATATCACATTACTCATAAAAGGAAAGATAATTGATAATAAAAAGTTGATCAATCATTCCTTTGGTCTAAGCTTCTCCAATTGGTTTATAGGCCTTTTTCCCCAATTTTAATTTATATTTAATTAAAAATTTGATGGAATTAAGAACCACCCTAGGATGTATTAAACAATATCCAAATTTCTATCTTTTAATATGCTAAAAATAATTCCCACCATGAAACCATACCAGATCCAGCTCAAATTATTATAGGTCCAAAGAAACTATGCTATGGGATAGAACCCAAAAATATTCTTAAAAATATTTTGGTTGCCAATTAAAAATTTAGGAGGTATCAAGAAAACCAAAATTAAGTAACCCAGACCCTTTATGAAGGCCTTAAACAAGAATAAACTATGAAAATTAGGTCAATTTTTATTCTAGAATAGCCAACGAAATGGTATGAAATCTATTTTGGAAAACTAAAACCATTAGTTGCAAATGCCACCAATAACTCAAGGTTGGAACCATGGGGAAATATGGAGAGAGAAAAAGATATCCATATTAAGGTTTATATTTTTGGAAAGTACTATTTAAACATCATTTCCAATCTTTCCACAAAGTTGAAGAAGAATTGGTAAATATTTTGTGAACCATATCAATTGAAATTTTGTCCAATACTAAGTCAAAATTTTTACAATCATTATTGAAGAGGTGAAACTAAGTTTTGGTCACATTACATGTTAAGAGCCTCATAGAGGCTCTATAAAAGAGATCCAACAAAATTTGAATCTCTTTCCTATGAAATTTTAAGGCACATGTCCACGCCACCCTATCCAACAAGTGGTCCTAGCTTTGTAAAATAAGTGAAGTCACTATATATTATATTCTTTCATGGAGAGGCCATCAAGGAATCCAAAACCATTATAGAAGAGACTTGTCTTCATGGCTTCCCTAACTCTTTGAATAAATTTTATCACAAGATCCCCTTGAAATTACACTAAATATTTCATGGTGAGAAGGGTTTGAAGCCCAATCCCCTTCCAAGAAAATTGGCCAGAAGGATGGATAGAGATTAATGTACAAGAATTTTCTAAGCTTCATCCACTTGGAGGGCATAGATAATCCATTGAAAATAACTAAATCCTAGTACTAGGTATATACAAGCCTCAAACCTATAGAATCTCAAGGGAGGTTGGTGCAGGGGCACCCCTTCTTCATGATCATTCAGGCTTAGAGGAGGAAGGATAAGACCTTAAACATGTCTTAGGATGTTTTCCTTGTGTTTTCAATCATGCATTTGGTGTTTGTAATAAAGGACCCCATCTTGTGAGCCAAACTCCTATTTTGCATCTTGATAAGCCAATTAGGACTTTTGGACAAAAGGGGACTAATTATGCTTAGGATAGGTTTGTAATAGTGGTTTTAGTTGTTTTATGTGCTTCTAGGGTGTTTATAGGTGTTAGTCTTGACCCAAGTCATTCGGGTGCAAGAAATGATATTTTTGACAACTTTGTCAAAAGTTGTCATGAGCAACTTTTGTGCAACTTTTTGAATTTTTGTTGATTTAAATCCTCCAATGGCTCTAACCTATTGTTTATGGTTGGGAGAAGTTGTAGAGGGGTATAAACACCTTGTGGACACAATTCCCAAAGGGAGACTGTACGGAGAAATATTCTATGATTGCAAGCAATAAGAAATTATGAGTTTTTCCTGCAATTGTGAAGTTTTGGCACGAAGTACGGAATTGTATAGATTGGGACCAATCCCTAATATTGTGATTTTGTTATTGTAGTGAGTTGTCAATTATTTGGTCTTGATTTGAGGTCTTTATCATTTGTTTTGCTCCAGATATTCAAGTTTTGCTGTAGGTACTTGGAAAACCAGGGTTTACCTAGGGTTTTGCCTTTCCATGGCCATAACTTGCAACCTATCCATATAAAATTCATGGAAGTGGGTGGAATTGAAGTGTGGCCTATGTAATATATGAATCCAAAAGAATTTTGCAGGAGGAGCAAGGGAGATGGGTGTTTGATCAGGCCCTAGGTAGACATCTCTATGTGGCTACCTAGCCCTTAGACTACAATAGTGACCCTGGAATATATAATGGTTTATGGTTCCCCACATTATCATGGGGTTGTGGTTGTAAGGTGTTTCCATTTTTATATAGTTGCTTCACAAATGGAGGCCTAATTATCCCTTTAGGACAGATGGTCATCACCGGTTTTAGACCTTTCCTTGTCATATCTTGACCCCTCCTCTTAGAGGATTGTGTAAGACCATAATGGGTATCTGGATACGTGATTTTTTTCTAGGGTTTTTTGTAAAGTTTGGACTTAAGGTCCCATTACCCGCCTCCAAGGGCTATAAGAAAATAGGCCTAATTGTGAAGGTGTCATAGGGAATTGGGTTGCATCCTTGAAACTAGTGTTTGGTATGGTCCATGTGAGTGTTGTATGATCCAAAATAGAGGTTGCGAAGGTCAGGAACCTTAGGAGGCTTCATGATGCAAAATGGAGCAAGTTACCCAATTTGAGTAGTATGAATCTTGGAGTGAGATGAGGAATTGGAGCTAAGATTGTAGAGCCTTGCTTTGTAGGATCCTATTTGGTGTCTTGAGGGGTCAGTGTCATATATCTTGGAGTATTTGACAAGGTACAAGGAGGGCTCTACATTAGAGGTAGAAGATTTCACAAACAACCCCATGAAATCCCTTACAATTCTCTATGAAAGGCCAAAAATATTATACAGAAGATTTCCTAAGTTCATATAAGAGGATTTAGAAGGATCCAAACATGAGTAATAAACATGTGTGGCCACAAAAATTTGGGAGATAGTCTGATTTATTTTACCAATGAGATGGGTTTCATGAAATAGTATACAATTTTTTTTATTATCATGGCAAGAATGGATTGCTAAAGGGATATCTATGAAGCCTAGAAAGTAAATGAGATACCTATAAATTTGAAAAATTCTTTATGATGAATTCATTTTAAACCATAGGAGCTAAGCCATGAAGGCATGATGAGGAACTATAGCTTTGAATAGTTCCCTTAATCAATGCTTAAGTAGCCCTTAAAACTCAATTTGCTAGGAGGTAACCAAATCCTTTAGCATCAAACATATATAGAGTTAAAGACATAGAGAAATATTGATGAGTATATCTAAAAATTCAAAGGAAATTAGATTATTGTCTATTAATGGCAATGTAAGTGAAGGCATTGACAAAAAACATGATAATAGATTGAATAAAATGGGGTCCGTTACCCAAATTTTGAAGCATGATAGAATAAATGACTATTAAATGTGCTCAAAAGATTTGGCAAAGATAATTTTTAGGAAAGCGCCTTCTATTGAGAATTCCTAGCCCATTCTATGCCTTTCTAGATGACAATAATATTGTATGGGATATATCTACATTTAATGAATCTAGTTTTCTTAGGCTTAAGAATTTTAAGAAGGAGATGACACACCTTCAAGGCTAATTATTTTATAGTTAGGTTTAATGAAATATTGACTTAGGTGATGGTCCACCACTTGCAAATATGGTCCAAGTCTCTAGCTTTAGGTGTATATTTTATTTTTTCTTTATTAATTGCTTTCAGTAAGGAATTAGAGTTGTAGGATTCAAATTAAAGTTTATGTAAATCTTCACTAACATAGCCCTAGAGGACTCTATAAAATTCACAAGGGAGGCCATTACGCCTAGGAACCTTTCATTAGCCATAGTGTGAATAGCCTCCTTAATGTTAGCAATGGAGAGTAATTGATTATAGAAGGATTTTTGTGTGAAGAAAAGTCGACAAAGAACAACTTCAAGGCATTCTTGAAGTGTCTAGTTTCTTTTAGGAGATTTTTTCTAAGTAGTGAAAAATTTCTCATAATGTTTGACAAAGGCTTAAGGCTTAAGGATGGCCAATACCCCTATAATGATATTTTTTCTAGTGTTAATATGCTTGATACCTTAAGAATTGTGACAATCTCTAAGGGCTTGGAAATATTCTTTAGACTTTATTCAAGAATTTGAACCAATCACTTTGCCTCTCTTTGATTTGAGCGCCTCTAATATAATGGTTATAAAAAACTTGCTTCTAGTGCCAAAGCTCTATCCTTCGAACAAACGATTGCTTCAAGAATGGTTATATCATCATGTAGCTCTAAGGTTGTGTCCTTGTAAGCATGTCACTAAAAAATTACTAGCTAGCACCCATAAATACAAAGAAAGTGGGATGTACACTCGAATTATCTATTCCACTAAGCAATCGAGCCAATTGGTTGAGTGGGTTGGGCTTGACGATTTCACAATTTTCTAGTGTGTGTTAGCAAGGGCGAATGGCTTAGTTGAAAAATATTAAAAAAGAATCAGAAGCTCTCACTTGCCATTGAACTTTGAACTAGATGGAAAACTGGTTTGACAATGTGACATATGACAAAGGCTCCACTACGAGTGAAAAATGAAGGTGAAGGAAAAAAATAGACTATATAGCAATCATCACACGACCTAGGTATTTAAAGACTCCAGAGCTAGCTGCGTGTGATGACAAACAATGAATCAACAATCCATTTCCACAAAAGAAATCTCTCAACATAATTCTTTTAATAAAAAAAGGGATAGTTGACATTTAAGAAGATCCAAATTACACAATTATGAAATCAAAACTATGATCCATAGTATACAAGAAAAAAAACAAAAGGTGATGAACCTTCCACAACTAACCATTGCGATTACTGCAAAATAGAGTCGATTGACCGACCAAATGATATGGTAAGCAGCTATAAACAATTGCCCGAGCAAATGATATGGTAAGCAGCTATAAACAAAAAAAGCTATGATCTTCACTTCTGCTTGGGCAAATGATATGGTAAGCAGCTATAAATAAAAAAAGCTATGATCTTCACTTCCTACAAGCAGAGAACGTCTAGAAGGTGCTTGGTTTACAAAATTTCAAAGGTTGAGAAGTGCAGAATATATCTAGTGGTGTAGGATTGTGCGTGAAGGAAGGAAGGAATATCAGTTCATTAAAGCATTAAAGCATTAAATTAAATAGTATTTTCTGTTTTCCAAAGGACGAGCATTCAGATGGTTCCGTTAACACAAATATCTATGGTCTCTTCTTGCAAGATTCTTGAAACATGCCAGACTTGATGTATACTTGTAAACTGTAAAAAGTAGTAAGAAGTGATAAGATAAAAGCATAATGGATGAGCTCAAATATAATTGAAAAGCAAGCGTATATGTTTGTCTCCCACTTAACCATATTTGGTAGTAAGATGGCATTAAAAAACACGTCAGATTTCAAGGATTGGTGTGGAACATTCTATTTAAGGTTGACATCGAAGAGACGAATGTCAACTTTATTTCTATATAAATTGATGTACTCATTTATCATTTCACATAGCACTCAACTGCATAAGTTTAGAAGAGAAGAAATGAGGGAGCTTCTATTAACTCTCCTTCAAAGGCGTTCAACATCTCTTAATTGCAATAGCTTTTGAGGTTTTGGAGGCCTTGAAGAGAGTACAAAATAGCTCGTCTCAGCAATTTTTAAAAAAAATTTCTTAGATTCTTATTTTGGACCCTTGAATTCTTATTTTGGACTCTTGAATTCTTCTTATTGTTCAGATGAAATATGTGCTTTTAGTTTCTAATTTTTTTTAAGGAGGAATATGTTCTTTTGTTTTGATTCAGCTGATTTGTCGCATCACATAGTGTTTTTCCATTTTCTACTTTCCATCCTATTTATATCCTACCCAAAAACTATAGTTGCCTAAGATACCCATGTCCCATATGATATATTACACCTATATGCCTATCTTATCCATTACTATCCCACCTATCATTATCCCTCTCACTAATGCAACCTTTGCATCCACCATTTCTCAAGAAATTCTATTTGTCTTTCCATATCTTCATTCACATTGATGAATGCCCTTAGGTGTCTCTCCTCCCCCTTTCTTTTTTCTTAACAAATTAGCACTTCCATATCCTTATCTTTCATACCTTCCTTAAAATTCACTTTGTACCTTTCTATCTTCTAACTTAGATGCAATATTTTGAAATATTGATATGTTTGAAAAGAGAATTGATGTTAAAAAAAATAGACAAAATATTGAGAAATGAAAAAATTTTAGGCACAAATCATCATCAAATGATATTGTTATATACCATCCTTCTAGGTCTTTGTTGTAGCATCAATTTTAATGGATGGTGGCAAACATTGCTAGAGCACACGTTTAAGATATTTAGAGATGTATGTGTGTAGGTTTGTTATATGAGGATAAGCTATTAACTAGCCCTCATTCAAAAATACCAATGGATTAGTCTATTGAGAAAGTTTTGTGGAGGTGGGGAAAGTATTAAGTCTTGAGAAAGGAGTGAAGATAAAAAATAGAAGCAAATTTAAAGAGGCACAAGGTAGAAGGTCCCAAAAACTAGAGGAAAGAAGATGTAATGTGTTGCAACCTATGAAGGTTTTATCCTCTATTTGTTTTCTCATTTTTACAATGTAATATGTGTTCAATTTGATAAAATAGTATTCATATTTCTTATGAGAAATATATTTTTCTATGTTGTACTATTTTTTCCTTCATCATACAATGAAAAAGAATTATACAATTTATTCCATCATGTTAAGAGTCATTGTACACTATTGTACACAAGTTTTAAAATAAAGGTATAGGTTATCATTAAAAGTAAAACAATCAATATTAAAGAAATAATGAAAATATAAATCCATAAGTTGGAGATCCTAATGGTTTATTGAAAAGTTACTCAAATTTATTTTTGAATCTCTCATATTAGGTACTTGAAATACTTGAGGGCACTGCCATCTAAACATCTTGAATATATATATAATTAAACATCCTTTTTTGGGACCATTTAAACTAAAAAGAAATTTTCTATTTCAGAATGAGATACCATATAATAATCATCGTGGACCATTAAACATCATAAAAAAATTCATGATGTTAATATTCATTATATTCTTGTTGAAATTAAAAATCAATGTAAGACACACATTAAATGTTTAAAAGAGTTGTTGAGTTAATCGCACAATATCCCAATCCTAAAAAAATAAACCTTCCATATAAGAGGTAATTTATTAAATCCTACAAAGCTAGAAAATTTATTAGATGTAAAATTGAGACAAATACAATATATAATTATGAAATCCTTATTATAAAGATAAGGATGAAACCTAGATGAAAGCTTATGACATACAAATATAGTGACAAGTTTCTTAATCCAATCATATGATACATAGAAAGTAAATGACCTAAGTAAAGTCAAATATGTAAGTTTAAATAGGACCTAATAGGAAACTAGTTAGGTAATTCTTTATTTCCCTCTCAATGATGAATCTTATCCCCCATCATTTGATTGGATAACATTTTTTTATCTCTAGTATTGTAAGTTTGTTTTCATTTGGTACTAATCATGTAGACCACATTGAAATATTTCTTCACCCCTATTAGATTTAATCAATTACAATGCCTTAACATGTTTTAGGGTGAACCAATTAGCTTTGAGTTTGAGTGGCATATTACCCCTAACCACAACTCATCCATTGATTTTTCAATATACATTATTCACACTAACAAAATATTTCCTCATTCATATATATATATATAAATAATTTTATCTTGTTTCTAAAGATTCCAAACATAAAAGTAATTAATACTAGGTTGCATCATATTGAAACTAAATTTTGGACCTAAATATATAAAATTATTATTCCACATAATTTTTTCTTAGGATAAATTTTCCATAGCACTTGTTATATCTTTTTGGGTTTTATCTTGTTAGGTAATATCATACAATCTTAGCTCAATATAGGATAATGAATATTAATGAAATAGATAATATATCGGGAGATATGAAGGGGAAAGGGGTATCTATATTAATATATTTTAAATAATTTTAGGTGAGATAGTGGAAGGGGTTGGTGGTTGGGTTTAAAGGATATGAAGTTGGGTAAACAATAGAAACATAAGCTTGTTTATCTTTTTGTTTTTCTTTCAACAATATAAAGACAATTTTTATGCTATTTGTTCATATGCTGTATTCATAATATTTAATATGAAGTGAATGAAATGCTAAAGGTGTTTGTACACTAAATAAATGAGGCCCGACTCTAGTTCACCAAGAGGAAATCAAAATATGTACACATTGGAGGATAATGTATAACCTATGAATTAAAATGAATATCCTTTTGGCATCCAGCTAGTGGGTCACATGTATGAATTTGGTCCATCATTTGGTATTGATAAAAAAAATATTCTATCCTTTTTACTAGTTTTGTAGATGTTAATGGATACCATTTTTTCAATAGATTGCAAGATGATAACAATACATATTAATTATCTAAATTTGATAGGTAAATTTGATTGCAAGATGATAACAATACATATTAACAATTGAAACACATAAAGGAATTAGATAATAACCATGAATTCACAACCAAAGGTTGCATTTTGAAATGTTCAATTATATTTTTTATTGTAATTCAATATGTGTGCAGGTATGTGTGTGTTTGTAGTGATACACTTTGATACGTAGATGAAAATGAGATCCTAGGCATATGGATTCAAACTAAGATCTCAAATCTCCGTAGCATAGAATTGGAGCACAAATAGGCCTAACTTCTATTTTGAGAGGATAGCTAAGCTAAATGATGGGAAAATAATAACTTTCAACAATAAGAGTAAATTAAACAATAAGAAACAAACATAAAAGACTAGATCTAGAAATAAGAGACAAAGAGGAACTTGTAGTTGTAATATAGAACCAAAAGTTCCAAATGCAGGTGTTGGGTGCCCTAGTCATGAGGGTGTCTAAACTGAAAATATAGATAAAAAATGTTTTCAGGAGAACTATAGGTCTCTTTATCTAAATTTCAGCCATAAAGTATTGAACACAAGTGTTGGGTGCCCTAGTCCTATTATTTTTGCTTGTTTAAAGTTTGGGACTATCTATCATTATCTACTTTGTGCTCCTACAATCTCCTCTATTGTGCGATCTAAACTCACTCACAAAAAAATAGAAAAGAATGGTTGTGCTATAACTAGGCTTTCCTAAGTCATATTTATAACTAATGTCATAAGAAGTTAGTCTATTTTGGCTTAAAAAAATTAACAAGTGAGCTAATAACAGTTAACCCCTAGTCATATGGTTGGCCACAAATCATGATTGGTGGGATGGGGTAGAGTTCTAGTGTATGGTAACCCACACGACTACCCTTGGGTTGGTTATAGGAATTGTACCTAAGAGATGATGTAGTGGTTGAAGTAGTAGTGGGTTGGTTCTGGTAGATTAACATTTGTTAGGCAATGGGAAAGAAAATTTATCACAAAAAATGGTGGTATTATGGATTGATGTCACCAACTAGAAAAAGGTGTCAACATCCTAAAAATGATATCAACAAGCTAAGTGATTGCACAAAACTTGTTTGGAAAATCAATCCTCACTAGTGTTAGTGCTAGAATATTCCCATTTTAAGTACACAAACTTTTTTAGTGTGTTTTCTTTTTTTACTCATAGTTATACTAAGCATTCCATGCCTTTGATCTTAGTTCAATGGAGCTAATTCCTATTATTAGGCCACTATAAATTGAACTATAAATTGGTTCACTCTTTGTAAGTTTAATAATCTAGGATATTCATATTCATTTAATTTCTCTTATTTGTATAGTCCATATTCTTTAATTTCTTAATTTGTCTATACTAGAATTTCATTTAGAGCTTTTGGTCAATCTAACATGGTATTAAAGTAGGTTCTATTTTTTTAATATTGGTTTGGTATTATTTGTTGAGATTTTATTTTGAAAATAATTTCACATGCATCTATTTCTCTATGTATTAAGTGTTTGTGTTCATGAATCTACGATGAATGAAACATTATGGCCATTTAACTCTTGCAAGGTGTTTGCACATATGCTAATATTTGTTAGAAAGATAATTATTTTTGTCATTTTTTCTAACTAGTTGGATAATTTGCAAAATAAAATTTGTCTAAGTTTTAGAATTATTTTGGCTTCATCTTTTTTTTGTTTTTTACTAGGCCATCCACAAAAATAAAAAGACCTTGGCATGATCTCTAAGATAAGGGGCACAATTTTCCTTGCTAATAGCAAGGGTGTTTGAAAGGCTGATTTGCTGTGTTGTAGTTTGTTGGGCATTATTGGTATCACTGAACAAAATTTAATGAAGCTAATCTTCTTAGCTATTCTTTCCTCATGCATGATGGTGCTATTTGACTAGCAACCCAATAGTTGACCAAGGCAATTGGAGTTCTTTCATCAACTTGCATAGGCAAGACATTTTTTTATTTGTTAGTAGCAACTTATACAAGCCTTGTCTTATTTATCAATCCTAGGTGTGAGAGTACTCTTTTAATTTGTGAAGGCGACCAATATCATTGTGCATGTTGATTTTCCTTGCATAGGTTGTGACCCATGGTTGATCTCAAGGGGTATTCTATTATTTTTTGCATATGAAAAGGTAGATATTTGTTTTGTGAAGGCTACATAAGGGTGTTATCTATCCTTTTTTGGTCATTTCCATGTAATTTTCATACAAGATAATTTGTTGCTGCTAACTAGGAGTCTTTCCTTTCATAATACCCTTGCATGCATACAAAAGCTACTTGTTGTCTTTTTTGAGAAGTATATTTTTTCTTGCATGTAAAGTTAATTTTTATCTATGCTTATAACTTATTTTTCCCTCTTTTTAGTTTTGTAACTTCTAAATTGTAATATGCTAATTAGGAATCCATTTTCTAAGTATTAGAACAATTAAACTTTAAATTTATGGGGGGTGGGGGGGGGGTCTATCATAGTTCATGCACTCAATTATAAATTTTTTATTTGGGGTGGTGGGGGGAGGGAGAGGGGGCAATAATTATTATGTTTTATAATAATTTTAATTCATCCATTTCATCTTCATCAACTTTAAAGAAAGATCAGTGGCCTACACTCTAGTGTCTTTAACCTTATATCTCTATTCACACTTAATGGGACCCCACCTATCTCTTATTTACAACTTTGACATGCTTCTTCAAGAGCCTTTGTTGATATTCTCTAATAGATTCATCAATGTGTACATCATTGGAATTGAGGTTTTTTAAGATTTCTTTCATGTTTTTCTTGTATAGTTCCTTTCTTTTTCATAGATGACACTTCCTGTATCCTGTCACTTCATCAATTTTTTGAGTTGCTTCTTTAAGAGCATCAAAATTTCTGTATAGTGGATTAATTTTTACTTTTTGACCTTCCAATGTTACTATTGCTAGCTTCATGAGATTCTAGTGTCACAAGTTTATTTGCTTCCAAAGATTATTTCTAGGAAGATTCCACATTGCTTGATCCTAAGTCACATCCTCATCTACTTCTAGAAATTATTTGTAAGACATCACTTGAGAATTAGGTCAACATTTGGAAAGTTTTCTTTAGAGAAATCTCCTGGTTTTTCTTTTCTCCCTTTTGCAAGAGAGATTTTTTCCACTACAATTTTTCTCTTTCCCCAATTCATTAGATTGTTCTTTGTACCCTCCTAAGTTATGCCTAAGGGGGGTTTTGGTGTTATAATATTCCTACTCTAATAAAATAAACCCTCTCAATGTGGTTTACTTTGTTACTCATAAATTTGGATTGAGTATCGTGTTCCATCAATTTTATTTTAGTGGTGTTGTTGCCTATTATTTGGTCACTTATCCTCGATTCTTGGAGGTAGTTGCTCTAATTTGAACTATAAATCAGTTCTTCTTATGTAAGTTTGGAAGGGGCTATCCAAACCCTAAGATGAACCAATGCATAAGTTATGGTGTATGAGGATAAATAAGCAATTGTAGATCCTAGGATCTGGATAGCCATTTTATATAAGTTTAATCATTCAAGATATTCATATTCAACTAATACATTATTTCTATTATCTGCATAGTTCACATTTTTCATTTTGTCTACATTATCATTTCATTTAGAGGTTCTCGTTAATCTCACAACTACAAATAAAAAAAAAAACATTATTGAAAAATGTCTCAATCACTAATTTTTTATATAGATAGGCCAAGAACTAGTGTAGGATTTTTATGATTTGGAATAGAGCTACATACAAATATACATAATAGAGATATATACTTAAGTGTACATAGTTTTGAATATATATTTTGAGATCCCCCTTTTTTTTGAAATTTTTAATTTTTAATCTTTTTTGGACATTCTAGATGCATCAATTTTGTTCAAGGTCAAATCTATGAAAAATTGTAAACAATCAACTCTGACAACCATTTTCAACCAAAACATTTTTCACAAAGAGAGAGAAAAGTTAATTTTCTATGCAATCTTAAAAAAAAAATATTGATAATTTTTTTTTAAATATTTACAATATATGATATTGAATCTATATAATTTAAAATAAATAAAAAATAAAAAATAACTCTAGGTGAAACCCTAGATAATGAGTAAATTATATCATGACATGTGTCCTCATTCTATACAATGAAACAAAATAAACATAACTTAAGTTTAACTTAAGTATACTAAAGTAAAAAGGAACCTATTAATTAATTAATTAGATGATTTTCTTATCTTAATTTAAAAAAATAGTTCTTGTATAATGTATCAAAGCATTTTGAAATGTATTCTTCTTTACCTTTCTTTGCTAAGCTCCTTAAAGTTGTCTCCTATACTTCTTTGTTTCTTTTGTCTCATACTTTTAACTATAAACTTTTTTTGTTGATATTTTAGCTTTCTATTCATTTTAATTCCATATTTCTTCCTTCTACATATTTAATATTTAGATCTTTATTTACATATTAGATTTAACTTTATTTACTCATTTTTCACTTTTTAATTTAGTCTATAGCCTTTTTCATTCTAATCTTAAGTTTGCATTTCTTTCTTTGTCCTTTCTACTTATTTTTATTTTTTTATTTATTTATTTTTGATAAAAGTGGATGAGACCACTAAAATTATATTGATTATATATATTTTTACATGTGTCTGGTTCAAAGAGCACTAAAGGGAAAGAACTAGTAAGAAAACCCTTCAGTATTGCTCAAGAAAACATAAGCCTATCTACCCATTACAAAAAGCCCATAGGCATACCAAAACCCCCCAGATACATTGCCATCCGCATTAGATATAAAGGAAGTTGTAAGAATCAGTCTAACAGGGAGCATCTGAAGATAGAGTCAAGAATGTCCACCAATAAATCAGAGTCATCACCCCACAATCCAGCCTGTCTAAACACCACAAGAATCCAAAGCTCTGAAGAAAACAAAACTCAGAGCCATGAGAGAACCAAGAATAAGAGATCCTGCCATCACAAATATGGTGAGCAAACATAGACAGACCCAAATAAGAAGCAGGAGAGGATATTGAAGACCCTCAGGGAGGAGGATGAGATCGAACCAAAGAATAATCCAAAGTAGTAACCAAAGGAATAATATCAAAATAAGAAAACCTCTGCAATACCACATTAACTGCTCTTTCCAATCCCTCAGAAAAAGCCACCATCCGCCGAATTTGGCAAGAATTCTCCATAGAAAACAGAACATGATGTTAGAGTGAAAAGCAAGACAAAGATCGAATGATAGCCATAAGTGCCCACCAACAATCGATATAACTGAGAACGGGATCACCATGTCATAATTATCACATCATGAAAGAAACTTGCTAATATGAGGATGATCACACAATGATAAAGTCAACGAATAGCATAATATCCCACTAGGTGATAATAGATGGCCCAATATTACACATGATATGCTTATACATTTAAATATGGGATGTGTTAATAATCATATTTCATCTTATGGAAACTAGCTAAATGGCAACTTTGAAGACCTATGTTAGTGACCACAAGCATATCCTTAAATAAAAATATCTTATTGATCAAATTGAGATGCCATGACATTTTGATTTATCATTCACAAAGTGGATTTGTAGTACCTTCTTTGCAAAAAATAAATTTCAAGACCAATTATGAAATTTATAACAAGTCTCACTTATTTTCTTGAAGATTAATTGCTTGACAACGTTTTACTATAAATTTTCAATGGTCATGCACTTACATGACTTTATTTTACTATAAATTTCTATCATTTCCATTAAGGATTTCACTAATGCTTCCAATGCAACATTTTCTATTTGACAATATTTTGATATAAACTTTCAATGGTTTTACTATAAACTTTCAATGGTCATGCACTTACATGACTTTATTTTACTATACATTTCTATCATTTCCATTAAGGATTTCACTAATGCTTCCATGAAACATTTTCATTAAAATATCTAGCCAAAAACACACTCTCATGATCTTATGATATGGAAGGAAGAAAAAATGAACAATTAAAGATTAAGTAGTATTATTTCAAGCATTTAAAGACATTAATAACTTGTATCTTAGATAATCACCGTTTAATCTTTAAATTGCATGTCCCATAATTCATTTTCAAAATCAAAGCATGATTATGTGTTATTGAACTATCATATATTATATGAAAATAATATTGTCACATTTAAAAATAAGAAAAATGAGGATATACATAATAATATTCATGATCATCATAAGATCATTTATATTAAAAATACACTTTAGAGATATCACTATATCTGAAAAAGCGATGAAATAACATATGCATGACATTTAGAAATAAACTTTTCCAAGATCATATTAGATTGACATTAAGCATATTCATGTGTTTTAAACATGTGTTTATTTTCATGTGTATTTATACATTAGTGTGTTCCTATTTGGGAGTACTTTTGACTAATTTAATTCAAGCAAGTTTCTTTGAGTAGAGTGAACTATTTCTTTGACCTATGATGATCAAGATAAATATAAAGATGATAAGGGGTGGGACTCTTTCATTGATATTTTGATCTCATCATTAGTAGCTATTTGTGATATTTTAATGTTCTAGGGTTCAGCTTTATTTGAACTATTAAAATGTGATTTTATATCTATCTATCTTTTTTTGTAAATATATGTTATTATTTTCATATAAATGATAATGCTAACACGTAATTAAGTATAAACTTGTTAAATTTAATCCACATTTTTGTTAAATAAGAGCATTTATCATCATCCACTATATCACCATAACAAGTCCCTAATTTTCACTCATGCCAACAAAGTTTACTCTTTCTCCTACAAATGGATTTCTTTTCTTGAGGAGAAATTATCTTAGAGAAGGTTTCTTCCTACAAAATTTGTGAAATTCTAATAAATATACACTACAAATAAAGTAGATTTTATGCCAATAGATATTAAACAGTTCTTAGAACATAGATTGATCAACTCAATGGAGTGACGAATCAGCAGCTAAGTTTGTCTTCCACTTTAATCATAGTTGCTAGGTCATGAGCATCCAAACGTATTAGCTTTTCAAATAGTTGCTAGGTGGGCAGCTAATATTCTTTTTGACGAGTTAAATTGTCAATATTCCAGATGACATTTAGAAAAGGAATTTCGCTTGTTATTGCTATAAAATGACCAACTGGCATATCATATTGACATCCTCGCCCAATATTTCAATCAGTATAGAAGAGAAGAAATATGAGGGAGATAACTTTAACACTTCCTCAAAGGCTTTCAAAATCTCTCAATGCAATAGCTTTTGGTTTTTTTTAAGGCATTTGAAGGAGACAAAAAGCAGCTGATCTCAGCTACCATATGTTATGGCAATCTTCAGTTATTTTCTCTCTACTGTACTTACACGTTAGAGTTTATCTTCTAGTGTTTTTTATAGTTGATTTTTTCAAAGTATACTATGCCACTGATCAGATAGAAGTAACATTTGACAAACCGTTCTTTTGCTCAAGTCATTATCCTTTCTGATATTTTAATATTGAAGAAATTGTATTTGGGTCATCTGGTTGGTTCATTTTTTTCTAGGTCTCAAATGGAATCTTCTCATAAAAATGAGTTGGTAAATGGTCTCTTTTTCTTCTTTCTCATATTTTTAAAATAGATAATAATTCTTATTTTACACATAATTTTAAGGTAGATAGGACTGATGGAATTGGATTTCATAGTAATGGGTTGGTTTTTATTTTTCTTTTTTATGTCATGGGATTTTGTACTAATAATCAAATGGAAGATCATGTCTTTCTTATTTCTTTATAGAAAGCTTGTAAATTAGATTGCAAACATATTATTTGTTAGATGGATTCTATGATTTTAATTTCTCTTTTAATTTAAACATAGTATACTTTGTTGACTTCTTTTTGTGGTTGGTTTCCTTAATAGCATAAATTGTGCCTTTTTCTTGAAACATTGATTCCATCTCTTTTGTTCATATTTCTCATGAATGGAATGCTATTGCATACCCTCTTTCTAAATGGTCCTTTTGAATCTAACTTTAGTTAACTAATATTTTAAATTGAGAATTCCTATCCCAAAATCAATCTTCATATTTCTTTCACCTTCTTCAAAATGATCTGGGTTGATCATTTTTATTATTTGTTCAGTAGTATCTGCTTTCTTCATTGTTATTTTTTAATTTCTTCGTGATAAGGTTTTAGGTTTAAAATTCCTTGGATTCTCCTCCTATTAATTTTTGTGAGAGCTATTGCCTTTTGAAAAATCCTTATTTTTTATTTTTTTATTTTTTTATGACCTTTTTGTTCTTATATGTTTATTTTTCTCAATAAAAAGAACGCCTATTAAAATTTATTTTATTCTTAAATTATCTCCAACTAGATAATTAGCTATCCTATAGTGTTCATGTCTTTTGTTTAACTTCTCTTCCGCGTTTAGGGCATACTGGTAAACCTCTTCAACACTCTCGAATTTGATCATACTCAATTCATCTTGTATTGACATCCGCAATCCATTCAAATACCTTGCAACTTGTTCAACTTCATTATCAACATGTCCGGATCTGATGTTCAACTTGTAAAATGCTTTGGTGTACTCCTTTACACCGGATTCCTTCTATCTCAAATTCTGCAACTTTTGGAACAAATCCACTTGATAATTTGTTGGCACAAACTTCGATTTCAACTTAGCAATCATCCGATCCCATGTATTAATCCTATCTTGACATCTCCTCTGTCTATCAACTTGCAAATTCTCCCACCAAAGAGATGCATGACCTTTCAATCGAGTACAGACATATTTCACCTTCCTCTCTTCTGCAGTGTTTTCAAAATCAAAACACTTCTCCATCTGTGAGATCCAATCCATCAATTTATCCAAATCTAACTTCCCATCATATTCTGGTGGGGGAAAATGAGGTTTATTATTCTCCCTACTCAAAATCCTCAAAAATCTTTCCTCATCTGGATCAACACGTCGGTTGGTTTGCTTGTTCTGCTGGGGCTTCTTCTCCTTCATCTTCACTTACATCTTCAATATGTTGGCCTCTTCTCCGGGCTATCTCCATAGCTTCTAACCAGGCTGCTATTCCTCGCAACATCTCCATCACAATAGGGTCTGCATTTGCACATGCTCCACCATTCCTAGCTCCTCTTCATGCCATTGTTTACACTAATCTTCTGTAGTTGCAGGTCGGATCCGCAATCTGCCACCCCAAAACAAAAGTTCAGGACACACAACCTCTAGAACAAAACTTCACTCTGATACCACTTGAAGCAGTCATCGGTGAGGAGGGAGCTCAAAGAGATCAATACGGACTGATCAGCAAGAGTAAACACAAAGATATGATGGAGGAAATGCATAACAGATTGATTTATTGCATGAAATTCGATTACATCCAACCGGTAAAAACCGGGTTACAAGATACCGACTCACAAGCCTGGTAGAATAGGGCACAACCAGGACCTTGAATCTTATGATCTATCTTCTATGCATAGTCTAGCTACTTGATTGTTTGATTGATTCTAATTGATTCAGTCTAATGAGTAATTGCAAATATATATATATATATATATATATATATATATATATATATATATATATATATATATATATATATATATATATATATATATATATATATATCGATCCAAAGGATCTAGTCGAACCAAAAGGGATCAAAACCCAAAGAAAAAGACTTAACATGAAAATAACAAGGTCGACCTTTGCCAAGAGATTCCTCCAAAAAATCCAAAGGATGAAACGTAGATCATGGGAAAAAGTTGGCCACATGCCAAGGAACATCAGAATCAACGCCCAAGGCTCCGCAAACTTCAGAATGGTTTCCGATAGATCACCAGAATAGGTCCAGGCAACTGGTAACAAAGGAACAATCAATAACAAGAAACTGTCATGGAAACCGGTAGTGATATCTTTCCGAAAAATGATCCAAATGCGATGCGGTTTGGAAGAAAGAAAGATGATCAAGTCTTCAAGTAGAATCCAACTCCATAGGATCTGGTGAGCCAAAATCGGGACACACAGAAAGGAAAACTGAAATTGCAAACAAAAAGCAAAACAAAAAGGAAAATGTTTTTGGTTGATGCAAGATTGATATGAACTGGGGATGCTCCTGCATCAGAAAAATGGATTCCTTACAAGTATGGGTAGTTGTCATTTATACTCTTGTTCAATCATGGAAAAAATCACTACAACTTGTTTCTTACTTGTCCAACTAATATAACCACCAAACACCATAAAAACATATCTATTGGTGGATCTCTTGCTGTCAATACAACCTATCCAATCTCTATCGACAAACCAACAAATACAAACTCAATACCAAGGTTAACTAGGATAACCATGAAAATATAGGGCATACTAAGAAGCACCCTACAATTATATGAACACTTTGATTGTTTCATCCCAATGTAACCGTCTATGATTAGCCATGAAATAAGTAAGTAATCCCACTCCTTGGGAAATTATTTGGCCTAGTACAGACCAAGGTATATATGAAACTGCCAACAACACTCCACATCGTAGTTTGTTTATGTCCTCTATCTCAATAGGATATTTTAGACATTCCTCAACTAATAACCTCATTTAATGTAATAATGGAACTATCAAGAATCTACAAGCTAGAATGCTAAATCTATCCAACGTCGAGTTCACATACTTGATCTGGCTTAACCAAATCTTTTTGATAGATCTATCTCTTTTTATCTCCATCCCATGATATAACTTGTTGCACCTAAATATTTCATATCAAACTATGGTGAAAAATTTTGAAACTTCAAATTTTAAAGCATATTACCATTCCGAAAAATAGCATGTTATCTACATACAATGCAATTATGAGAATGAAACCATATTTTAGTTTTGAGATACACAAAACTGTTAGATTTAGATATCTAAAATCCCAAACTCAACACATAGGTGTCAAATTTTTGGTACCACATCCTAGGAGATTCATTCAAACCATACAAATATTTCTTCAACTTAGCCATGAAATGGTCTAGATATTACATGCAAATTTCTTCCTGCAAAACACAAAGTTTTGTTATCATCACATCCATTTTCTCAATCTCTAAGTCATACACTTTTCTAGTGATAATAAAAATTGAATGGATGTTAGTTTCTCTTAAGGAGAGAAAATATCACCAAAGTCAATTCCATCCTTTTGAGAATACCTTTCACAACCAACACTACCTTATTCTTCTCAGCACCACTATCAAAACTCATTTTTTCCTTGAACACCCACTTACATCCAGTGAGTATACATCCTTTAAAAAAAAATACTAGATCCCAAGCATAATTTTTCCTCAAAGAAGCTAGCTCTTCATCCATGACTTTCATCAAACAATCTACGTCATCCATACTTGCATCTTCTCTTACAGTCCTAGGCTCATTATAGTTAGTAATCAAGAAGAAAAACAATTTGAATACAACAATGAATAGCCAAACCTTTCTGGTTAATCTTCTCATGTGTAGACCTCCTTAGTGGCTATGGTTGAGTTTCTACTTCAAACATTTTAGAGCTTCTTGATCTCTCCTCATCATTTGGTCTAACAAGAGCACACAATTATTCTCTCATTGAAGTAAGTGAAACTTGAGCTACCTCCTTTTTATCGTCTTTTTCTAGCTGCAATAAAATAGTGAAAGGTTTCATTTTTCTAAAAATCACACTTTTATATAGAGAACCTTCTAGGCCACTGGATCCCAAAGGTTGTACTCTTTTACACTAGCACCATAGCCAATGAAGATACACTTTATTAGCTTGTTTTCCAACTTATATCTCTTTTCACTTGGTACATGCGCATATGCCTCACAACCAAATATTTTGAGATGCCTCATTGAAGGATTTTTAATAGGCCACACCTCTATTGGTATCTCGTCGATAAGTGCTAATGTAGGAGCTTTATTGATTAGATAAGACGTAGTGGCTATATATTTAACCCAAAACTTCTATTCAAGGCCAACAACACTCAATATGTTCCTAGCCCTCCTCATCAACATTCTATTCATCCTCTCTATAACTCCATTGTATCGAGGGGTATATGGAATTGTCTTATGTATTTCAATCCAATGCTCTGTACAAAAAAAATCAAACTATACAAAACAAAAATAACTACCATTGTCACTGCTAATAAAATTAAATCTTTATATCAATACGATTTTAAACCAATACTTAAAACTCCTTAAACCAACTAAACACTTTAGCCTTACTCCTAAGGAAATACACAAACATTCTTCTATTGTATTCATCAATGAAAGAAACAATGTATATAGATATTTATAACAAAGGGACATTTATATGACAAAATACATTCACATGGATGTAGTCCAAAAGCCCAGAAGAATTATGAGAACTTACATAAATTTGCATATGGTTTCGTTTACCAAAGATACAATATTCATAGAAGTCAAACTTCATATTTCAATCTTCAAGGCCTTCTACAAGGCTCTTAGATTTCAGGGTTCTAAGACCCTTTTCACCAATGTTGCCGAGTCTCTGGTGCCATAACATTATCTTCTCTATTGGAAGGTTCATCTCCATCTAATGGGCACACTTAGGTACCCAAAAAACATGACTATTAGAAGTAGATGCAACATATTTCTTCACTACTTTATTCAAAAAATATGACTATTAGAAGGATGGAGCGCCTAGAGAAGTAGGAGAAAATTTATCATTTGTAGAATAGTTAGGTATTTAAAATGGGCAAAATTTTGCATGCTAGGGTTTCAGGGCGCAAGCTGAATTGGGGAGAGGATGCCCTTAGCGATCCCCTTCCTCCTCTAGATCCTTTTGGCTTTTAGACTGATCACACTCCATAGTGGGTTTTTCGGAATGCTAAATGGGTTGATGTGCTTTCTTAGGATAAAACAGAGTGGCATCGAGGGCATCCTGGAAGGCTGACATCATCTTATTTTGAAGGGGTTTTTGGTCCTCAGAAGAATTTTTCTGTGCGTTCTAAGTCCCGAGGATTTGGGGGGTCTGGAAAAAACCCTCGGAGTAAAAATATTCCTCAGAAGAGCGTGCGGGGGAATTCCGTTGGGTTGGCACGACCAAAAGTTGTTTTATCTTCTGATTTGAAAATGAATAAACCCTTGGATAAAGAGCCTTCGACAGAGAAAGTTTGGTTACCAATGCCTTGTATCTCTGCGGTTGAAGCTCCGTTTGACAAGAAAGCTAGGGATTTGCACTCCTTGGTGGTTCTAATCCAGGTTTGGGGTGATAATATTTTTCTTTCCAAGCTTCATCATAAAATTCACTCTCTCTGGTATGGCATGCTTTACTTTTAGGTTCTTTCTGCGAATTCCTTCATTGTTATTTTTGATTCTGTGGATGCTAAACAAAAGGCTTTGGAAAAACCATATTTGTGGCTTGGTCGTAATTTAATCTTTGTGGAAAATTGGAAACCTTTTTTTTTGATTCGCAAGATATTGTAAAATGTATCCCCACTTGGTTCTCCTTTCCCGTTCTTCCCTATGAGTTTTCAAATCTAGATATCTTGCAAAAAATTGGGGATTCTTTCGAGAAATTTATTCATTCGCATTTAGTTTTTGAGGATGGGGTTTTAGGGTCAATATTTGTGTTTTGCTTTCTTTGTCTGCTGTGGTCCCTTCCAATTTTAACTTGAAGTCTATTGATGGTGTTTGGCGACAGAGTATTGTTCATGATTTTGCTTGGTATTCTAAGGCTTCTGTGGTTATGGATTATGTTCTATTTGTTTCCCTTAAGAGTTTGTCTTTTGGAGATAAGGCGTCTCGGCCTTCTAAATTATTTAATTCAAATATTGATACTCTGCAGTCTAATGTCGATATTGGGAGTCGGTCAAAATCAGCTACTTTACAAGGTCTGACTTTTGTTGACAATGAAATTCGTCCTTCGGTAAGCGAGCAGAATGGGGATAGTAGGAGGGATTTAGGGTCTGCTTCTCTTATGAAGGACATACTGCTCATGAATTCTTAGAAAGATGATCGTCCCATTGTTAATAATATGAATTCCTTGCTTCTTGATGTGGACTTAATTTCTAAAGTTCAAAAAATAGTTTTTGATCATAACATTACCTTGAATTCGGATGTCACTGATAAAGTTGTGGAAACGATTGATTAGGATTTGGTCAATTTGAATTCCTCTTTGTTTATTCCCCCGACTTGTAATCCTTTTGACATTCTCTCATCAGACAAAGTCCAGGAGGATGATAATGCCTTGTGTGTAATTGGGAATGCGGGTTTTGATCCTGCAATTAATAAACCTCTGGTTTAGTTCCCTTTATCCCCTACCTCTCCATCTCCTTCTCTTGCTAAGAGAGGTAGGAAGCCGAAGGAGTTCTATACGTAATTAGAGATTCATGCTGGTATTCAGTCTACGCTCTTGAGTCCGAGCTCGAGATCAGTTAAGAGGAAAACAAAATTTAGTCCTCTGTTTACTCGGTTTGTTGCTTCCAAGCATAGTTTGAAGGCTTCATTGGAGGTTGAGCTGGAGAGCTCTAATTTTGCAATTGAGAAGAGGGGAGAAATTGTCTCCCCTCGAGAGCAATGAGAATCGTGTCTTGGAATGTTAGAGGCTTAAATGCCCCTAACAAAAGGTGCCTCATTAAATCACAGTTGGATTTAATGAAGTGTGATGTGTTACTATTGCAAGAGACTAAGTTAAGTTGTTAGGGTGCTGATTTTTTGTTTTCTAAATGGAAGTTGTGGATGTTTTGTGTCTCCCCTTCTGCGGAGGCATTTGGGGGTTTGGATTTTCTTTGGAATGATGTGTCTACTGAGTTAAAATTGGTTGTTTATGCTCCCTATTGGATGTTGGCCTTGGTAAAGAGTCATATTTCAAATGTTAAATTCTAGTTGTTCAATGTGTATGTTCCAATGACAACTGGGGGTAAGAAAGATCTTTGGGATTCTTTATCTGTTACGTTTTCTCCCTTGCATGGTCAGTTTGTGGTTTTTGGAGGGGATTTTAATGCCATTTCCTCTGATGATGAGAAATTTGGGGGTATTTTGCCCAATAAGTGTATCTTGGAGGATTTTCCTGCTTTTATTCAGAATAATGGGTTGGTGGATTGTAAAACCTTGAATGGTCCATTTACTTGGACAAATAGGAGAAAAGATTTCTCGCAGATTGTTGAAAGACTTGATCAATTTTTGGTTTCTGCCAATTGGATTTCCTCTGATGTGGATGTTGTGGCTTCGATTTTGCCTTATACTGGTTCTAATCACTTTCGGATTGTGTTGTCTATTTTGAATGATACAGCTCCTGGTCATTCTTCTTTTAAATTCGAACCAATGTGGTTTTGAGACCCATCTTTTCTCATGATTTTACAATCTTGGTGGTCCTCGACTCCCTTCATTTATGGAACTAAAATGTTTCGGTTTGTAAAGAAACTTTCTTTTCTAAAGCAAGAGATTAAGAAATGGAATGTGTTGCATTTTAAAAATATTTTTTCTGCAAAAATTAAGATTCAGGAAGAACTCGAAGTTCTTAATGCTACGGTTATGAACTATGGTATGGATTCTGCTACTTTTTGGAGACATAAAATGTTAAATTCTCAACTTGAGGAGATCCTCTCTAGGGAAGTAATCTATTGGCGTCAGAAATCTAGGGATCTATGGTTGACTGATTGTGACAGGAATACTAAATTCTTGCATTCTTCAGCTAAATTAAAAAGGCAACGCAATAGGATCTCCTATATTCAAAATCCTAATGGAGTTGTTATTACAGAGGAGAAAGAGATTGCCGCTAACACTATCTGGTTTTTTAAGTCCCTGCTATCTGAGGAGGCATCTGTCTTTAATGATAGCTTTTCTTCTGCTATTCCTAGACTAATTTCTGATGAGGATAATGTAATTTTAATGGCTCCTTTATCTATTCAAGAAGTAAAGGAGGTTGTTTTTTCAATGGCACCTGATAAGGATCCTGGTCCAGATGGTTTTACTGCTCTCTTTTTTTTAAAATGCTGGCCTTTTCTTGGGGAAGACCTTCGCCTTATTTTAGAAGAGGCTAGATGCAATAGGTCTATTTTGAAGGAGCTCAACACAACTCTTGTTGCTATCATTCTGAAATTAGAGAATCCTAAATCTTTTGTGGATTTTCGTCCAATTTCCTTATGTAATACCTTATATAAAATTATCACTAAAGCTATTTCAGTATGGCTTGCTAAGGTCATCCCAAAGATTGTTTCAGGGGAGCAGGGGGATTTTGTCCTTGGTAGGGAAACGACATAAGGGGCTATTGTGGCCCATGACATTTTGCATTCTATCTCTCAGCTTTCTGTTCTGGCTATGATTCTAAAGTTGGATATGATGAAGGCTTATGATAGGGTAAGTTGGCAGGTGCTCTTGTGTGTGCTTAAGAATTTCGGGTTTGGGGTAAAATGGGTAAAATGGATATAGGCATGTATTAGCACGACTAGGTTCTCAGTGATTTTGAATGGTTCCCCATGTGGTTTTTTTGCTTCATCTAGATGTCTCAGGCAAGGGGACCCGTTGTATCCTTTCCTGTTTATTATTCTAGCTGAAGCTCTTAGTAGAGCTATCTTGGGAGCTAGGGATATTGGCCTCTGGAAGGGGATTTCTATTCCACATATGGCTGCTAGTCATTCTCATTGTTTATCTACTGATGAAACGTTATTGTTTGGTAAAGCTTCTATGGGGGAAGCAAAGGTCATTAATAGGATCATTTTGGATTATTCTTCATTTTCTGGTCAGAAGGTCAATTGAGCTAAATCTAAGATTTTCTTTCTTAATGTTTCCCCTTTGCTGCAGTCCAGGTTGACTCATTTTTGGGGTTTCTCTATTGGCCAGTTCCCATGTAAGTATCTAGGAATCCCACTTTTTACTGGTTTGGAGAAGCATAATTTTTGGGAATGGATTTCGGGGGCTATTTCTTGAAGGAGACTTTCCTGGTCTCATAAATGGCTCTCTTTTTTTGGGAAAATTGTGCTTATTAAAGCTGTTCTAAATGCGGTTCCAATCTATTTAATATCTATTTTTAAAGATCCTAAGAAATCTGTGGTTGCTCTGCAATCAGTATTAAGGTCCTTTTTATGGAATGATAATGTTAATAATAAGTCTAGGATCCCTCTGTTAGCATGGGATAGGGTTTGTTCTCCGAAAGATAAGGGTGGTGCAGGGATTAGGAATCTTGGTAAACATAATTTGGCTCTTGGTGCTAAGTTAGTTTGGAAGTTGTATAAATAGCCCTCTTCCAAGTGGGCATCTATATTGTCTGCAAAATATTTAAGAAACTGTTCTAGGGAGGCCATTTTTATTGCTTCTTCGCTCCCTAAAGGGTCTATAATTTGGAATTTCATGGTTGAGTGTAGATCTGTTATTATTCTAGGGTTGTCCTAGCTTATTTATAATGGTCATAAGGCTAGATTTTGGGAGGAAGTGTGGAATGGTTTCCCAGTACTTTCTAGCCTTAGGGATTGGTCGCCTCTTATGACTCTTCTCAAATCTTCTTGGGGTATATTTGTGGCTGATTATTTTTTTGTGGATCCCTCTTGTCTTGTACCTGTGGCTAGATGGAAATCTGTTGACTTTCTTCTGGTGGACCAGGATATTAAATCTTCTTTTGTTGATGAGTCAAAGAAACGCCCATTGCTTTTTTTTGAGGTTGAAGATGAGCTTATTTGGGTCTATTCAAAATCAGGGGAATATTCAATTAAGGAGGGGTACAATTACTTGTTTGCAGGTTGTAGGGGGGAGGACTTGCCCTATAAGTTATTTTGGCATGTTGCATGCCTTCCAAAAGAAGGAGCTTTTGCTTGGTTAGCTATTCAGGATAGAATTCTAACTGGTATGAGATTGGATAGGCTTGGTATTACAGTTTTTTTTCCTTGTGCTATGTGCAGATGGTCTCTTGAATCAATTGATCATCTTTTTCTTCATTGCCCCTTTGCTTTTCAATGTTGGTATTGGTTGTCTAATAAGTTAAACTGGTGTACTTCTTTATGTGGTGACCTTAGGTCCTAATTCATGAGTTGGCCTCTGTTATACTCATCTTCATTTTATGCTTGTCTTTGGATAATTGCTCCTTCTATTTTGATTTGGAAGATTTGGCTTGAGAGGAATAATAGGATTTTTAGGAAACACTCTTCCACCTTGCTAGATGTGCTCTTCTGTATTGAAAAATCCATCTATGAGATTGCCTTGGCCTTCATTTACAAGGGCATTAGTCTGCAAAATACTTTTACATCATGGGATAATTGGATTATCAGGCATTGGCTGACTTTGCAGACGCTCCCTATGATTGGGGCCATTTCTAAAAAACTGTTTTCTTTAATTAATAGGAAAGAGGTAGTCTGGTTGCCTCCCCCTTCTTCCAAGTACAAATTGAATTTTGATGGAGCATCTCATGGTAATCCTAGAAAGTCTGCCATTGGTGTTGTGGTTCCTGATAATAGGGCTCGTATTATTAAACATCAATGTCAATGTATTTCTAGTGGGACTAATAATGTGGCTACATTACATGCTCTTTTAGTTGGGCTTGATTTGCTCCTCTCTTTGCACTTTTTAGATGTCATTATAGAAGGTGGCTCTCTAGTTGTTTTTTATATGGTCACAACTTATTCCTCGAATTCTTGGCATCTTAAATATTGGTTGGATAAGATACTTACACAACTCAATTTTTTTAATTCCTTCTCTATTGCTTATTGCTACAGGGAAGCCAATAGGGTGGCAGATTTCTTAGAAAATAAAGCCTTAGACGAAAATTTTAAGTCTTTGGTTGATGTGGATGTCAGTTGTTTAACCCCTCATCCTGTATAACTATTCGGATATAAACTATTGGCTTAGCCTTGACCTTGTATCTTGTTTGTGATTATAACCAGGTATGCAGTTTAGTGTGGTGGTGTTTGTGGCCTCCTTGGTCTTTCATAACTCCCCATGAAGTCTGCATTTTTTCTTGTAATTCCAGCCATGATACTGGTCGTGGTCTTGTTTAGGGGTTGTGGTTTTTTGGATCAGGGGGTATCTTGTAATCATGCTTCATTTAGTACTTTGTGCTTGTTGTTTTTGTTTTTGGTTGTCCGTAATATGATTTCATCTGTACAGCTCGCATGTGGGTTTAATCATGTTTACTTTGAGCTTTGTACTATCTGATTGGAGTTAATGAGTATATTGATATCCGCATTTTCAGTGGCGGCTCGCTCATAGGCTTATTTATGATTGATTTATTATATCCTTCATGGTGGCAGTTTGGGAATGTTTTCTTTTTCCACAATGGGGATCTCCTTTGTGTGACAATCTTGATTTATCATAAGTTTTGATCATGTGAGTTATGGTCGTTCTTTTTGTGAGGAGCTTTTTTATCATTCTTTTTTGAGGTGGCGGTCTGCAGTTGTTTGTTTGCATGATTTTCCATGGGCTAGCTTGTGCTGATCCTTATTCTGATATCTTTCTCATCCTTTGGTGGCTGAGCATACTCTTTTACGATGGCCTTTGGTTTCTTTATAAACCTTCTCTTTTTTGCATCACATTATCTCTTTTTTTATGGAGGCTGCTGGTTATAGAGTCTTGATGCCTGTTAAGAAGCATGACTTCCAGGACTCTCATGGTTTTGATGATGAAAAGCTTGGTCGTCTGTTTTAAATTTTTTCTCTGGATTTCTCTCTGGCTTTTCGCAAAGTTCTGGGCAAACGATGGTTGGTGGAAAATGTAGATAGTTTTCTTGCTAAGGTTGCATCTCGTTTTACTACTATCTGTATGGACATGCTCTATGGTTAGGATGCTTTTGGATGCATACTTTCATCCCTATTTTTATTCTGCTGTTGATATGGATAATGCTTTGTCTCTCTATCATTTTGAGTTTGGCATTTTTCCTTATGGTGGTTTTCTATCTCATTCTCAATTACTATCTTCTGGCTGGCATGGTGAACTTCTTTCAGTTATGAGATGAGGCTTGATTTCTAATCTTTATGATGATACTATGTTTTCTCTGGTAGCTTTTTTAGATCACCTTTCTCCAAATATCTTGGCAGCAGCTGTTAATGTGTTTTCAGGTATTCACTTTCTACTGGATTCTTTGAATGCAGTGATGTCTTCTCAAACTTTAGTTTTGCCTCTTCAGATTGTGGCTCCTACAGTTCAGAATGATTCTATTATTCACCATTCCTCTCCTCCATTACAAAGCACCAGCTCTTGTTTTCTGCATTCTTGATGTTATATTCTCTCATTCAGAGAGATTTTGTACTCATACACTTTGGGGGGTTGGGTTTTTTGTCGACCAATATGGCTTTTGGGGAATCCTTGGGTTGGCTAGTTATTTCTCTTTGATCCTTGTTCTTATCTGGCTTTATTATGTATGAGAAATACCAGAGGTTTTCTTTACCTAGTTCTTTTGTACCAGTGCTCTTTGAACCATGTTGTAAATTTTTTTAAATATTAATAAAATTTAGTGGTTCTCCACTTTTATTTAAAAAAAAAACAAAAAAAACATGACTATTAGAAGTAGATGCAACATATTTCTTCACTACTTTATTCGATGGTGAGGATGAAGTAGCTAAATATTTTTTATTCATCTTGTTAGAAGAACTATTGCACTAAATAACACATGTATCTAGCTTGTACATGATTCCTATCTTAACATTTCTAGCTAAAACTATAGCTCCTCTTTTCATCATACATCCTCCAATTGAGAAAACAACTTGCATATCTACTTCATTCAATTTACTCACTAAAATGAGGTTTCATTCCAAACTTAGGATACAAAACACACCATGAATTCCCTTCACTCTAGCATTATAGAAGTTAATTCTAGTCTTCCATGGCCAACTATCTCTAGATGTGAATCATCACTAAGACACACTTCCACCATCATATTTTTTACATTGTGAGAACCAATCTCTATCCAAGGTCATGTGAAAAGATGCCCCAGAGTCAATTAACAACACACATTTTGATTCATGTGTTGCCGAAGTTACAACCAATCCTTTACTGAAGTAACCATTCTCCATTTCAATCCTTCCAAATTTGCTTGCCATATTTTTATGCAATAGGATATCAAGAAAATCACTTCTACAAAACTCCCACTAAAAATTAGATCAATACAAAAAACCCAACAAAATCTACAATTGAGATCAAAGTTGTCCAAGCTTTAATGCCAACTGAAAATAAACTAGGTGACAAAATACATCTTCATACACTCATCTATACAGTAGAGAGTTGCGAAAATTCTTTAAACCCTTTAAGATTTACAGATCTAGATGCACATTCAAGTAACCATAAACAAATATTTAATACAAAATGTATGGATAACATAACATATACATGAGAAAAATCATTAAGGAAAAAATCGACACTCCAAACACTCAACTCAATTATATTAATTAGAAACAACAATAGTTACAATACAATCTCAAAGCTATGCTCTTCAAGAGTCTTCCCACTAATATAGGATTCTAGAATGATTTTGGTAGTATAAAGAAATCTGAAAATACTCAACTTGTCATACAAAATGAGATAAGGCACAACATATTTACAAGCACTCCAATATGAAGAACAAATGCCAAAATTTCTCCAAAATAGTTGTCATATTTAGGTGTGAGAAATAGTCCAGTATGGCATGTTGTCATAGTCGGGACTTAGTGAAAATTACCATTTACCAGTTCAACACCTGTCAAGTCATCGAATATCGCAACCGGCTATGTCAACTCAACCTGCCACATGCCTAACATGTGTAAGAAATGTTAGGTACTAAAATACAACTCCAATCTATAATAGAAACTGAAAAACAAGACTCTTTAGTTAGCATAGGAAGTTGCCTAATCAATTTTCAATCCAATATGGAAATATTTGATAACATCATCCTAAAAACCAGCATCTTCCAAGTGGGCACCAACTTCCTAAAAAATAAGAACCTTGACATATTCATCACCTATCATGTAGGATGCCACCTTACCAAGAGGTACCACAAAGCCATATGATAAAATAATAAATTGGTAACTTAGGGTAAAATGAATATACATCTAATAGTCAAATAAATCATTGTTAGGACTCCAAGATTGAGACACCTTAATTTCAATACCTTGAACCTTCATGATAATGTGGTTTTGTATTTGAGACTTAGCACAGATGGATCAATTTTAGATTCTCATGGATACTTAGAGACTTAGGTGAGACTAGAATTCTCTTGCTATTACATATACAAATTTAACATGAATGTGTCATATAATGAGAGAGATAGACATATGAAAAATTAATAGATTGTGATAAAGGATACAAAAGTTCAATTCATCTATCAAGCTAGATGTTAACACTCAAAGTAATATACAAATTGTCAAGAAGCTCATATTAACATGCATGTTAAAAAAATTGAGCAGTACATTCATGTCCAACTAGCTTCAACATTCAACATTAATTTTTAAGGCCTGTAGTAAAATTCAACAAAAGAAATCTAAGATTTGATCAAAAGTGTCTTCACTGAAACATAATTTGGAGATTATCTTTTCTCATTGCAATTTTTCGTATTCAATTTGTATTACTAACAGTAGGTGAATGAATTAGTAATAAGAGTTTTTTAAACGTGCAAGCACAATTGGCAATACTTATACTATCCCTTGAGTGAAGAATCTATTAATAGTAATAGTCACTGGATATATAAAATCGTGAATCTTGCAGTATAAGAAGACATAATTAATTACTTGTATGGAGCTTTTTGACACTACTAACTTGTTAGAAATTTTAATTTAAATTATAGAAACAACGTTCATGTCAATGGCCATTATTTTACAAAATAGGAATTTTGAGAACAAAAATTAACATTCAAAAAATCATTAGATCATTCTACCTCTGATTATCAGAATAAAACCTTCAATAGATTATTAAAAAAAAACAAGACAAACTTATCAGAATAAAACCTTCAATAGATTGATTGATACCATTTGTTTTCTCAAGTCATTTTCACTTTGTTCATCGTATACTCAGGACCATGTACAAAAGAGCTATAAGCTAATTAAAAACTAACTCAAGATAAAATTCGCCATGAGAAGTCCTTGGAATGAGAATTAATTCTAAAGTGGTCCAGCCTTTCCATTCAATTAGATTTTTTCAATTGAAAGGTCAAAGGATTCACGACTTTCTTGCTAATAAAGTGACATGTTATTGCAGTTCATATATACACATTTATTTTGTTTTTGATTTTATGGAATCATGTCTCTTTTAGGAACGGTCTTGGAATCAAATTGAACACTAATCTGACATATGGTTAAATGGTTAAAGTATATATGTATATATATATATATGTATACATATATATATATATATATATATATATGTATACATATATATGTATACATATATATATATATATGTATACATATATATGTATATGTATACATATATATATGTATACATATATATGTATATGTATACATATATATGTATATGTATATATATATATATGTATACATATATATATATATGTATATATATATATATATATATATGTATATATATATATATATATATATATGTATATATATATATATATATGTATATATATATATATACATGTATATATATATATACATGTATATATATATATATATATATATATATATATATATATATATACATACATGTATACACATATATATAGGTTACAAAAGAGGATATGTAACTAAGTTGTAGAGCACCCCAACATATAAATGAGAAGTCGCAAGTTCAATCCTTAATTAATTCAAAGAAAATAATATTACATAGAGATAAGAGTATCCATTGTTGCTTATTATTGCTAATCTAGTAGTCAAGCATATAAAACTTTGATGTACTCATGTCTTACTAAGTGTAAATTAACTTTCATGCACCTATTTCAAATAGAAATAAAAATTTAAGGAATAAATATTACAAATGTATGAAAGGAAAAAGTTACCTCCTAATGCTATTACTAAGTGTAAATCAACTTTCTATGCAAATGTTAAAATATATATACTTGATTAGGATGCACTACTTCAATAGGACAATTGTAATGGCCCCCTTTCAAAAAAATTATATTTATGAAGGTCAAAATTCTATTTATTATTTTTCATGAGCTAATATTGAGAGATCCTAGCCTCATAGGTCTCAAATATTCCAAGGGGGGGGATTTATTATTAAAATTTCTAATAAATGTGCTTTGTCAAAGTTTTGGAGTTTACCTTTTCAAAGTGCCTTTACTCTTGAAACCTTGGCTATTTTCCTAAGTTTCTTTACAATTTAGATTTTTGGCCTTCCCCTTATTTGGGTACCTCCTAAGAATCATCCTTAATTCTCAAATCTTGTCTCAATATTTTTACTTTATGAGTCAGAGTTTGCAGCCTCACTTCTACCTAGGTATTGGTTCAATCTACGAGGACAACCTTAACATTTAAACAATATGTCGAGTTAGAAATAATTTTTTATTCTAAAACAATAAATATTGGAACAATTATGAAACAAAAAGATAGAGTTACCTCACTCTCAAATCCATGAGGGAGATGATGCAATATATTTCTTAGACTTTAAAAATATGACAAATGCTAGAGGTACAATTAGACAAATGGACTAGTATGAAATATTAGAGAGATAACATGAAGATAAGTTTGATTTAATTTTCAAAGAGTATTACAAGCAATTGGATGATTTCAAAGCTACACTTCCCTTTGAAAGGCTCTTAAAGGTGTTTGAAAAGGGTGGTTTGTGTAAACGCTTGAGAAACTTAGAAAGGACATGAAGAAAAGTTGGAACTAATTTTTTTTCTAAAAGAGAGATTATCAAGCACAAGGAAGAAAACATGTTATTATATATAATATAGAGAATTTAGAACAAGAGCCACAACTAGCACCAAATTATAGACCATTTAAAATAAATCACATGGCATAAATTCAAAAAGACTCATAAAAGGGGCATCATTTACCCCCTTGAAGGACAACACCTCAACTTATTAACATGAAAATAAACTAAGGGACAAAAATGAGTTGAGAAGAAATAAACAACGCTTTTCTTGCAATGAACTAGGGTGGTTAAACTAATAATGCCAAGGAAAATTGAAATGATTTTAGTAGAAGATTGATGGGAAATTAATAAAGAGTAAAAGCTAGATGATGATATGTGAACTTGAGATTAATGCACTTGAGGACAATCCACTTGAAGAAGAAAAGGAAGAGAAAAAAATGAGAAAATAAGATCAGGGAACTAGCAAAATTGATGAGTACTCTAGAGCCAAAGATTAATGTATCAATAATTGAAAGGGATATTTCAATTCAAGAAACATCCATTCATCTTCCTCCTCTACTTATTTGCTTTTGTTAAAATATGTTTTTCAAATTTTGTTCAACTTTGAATGCAACCTAGTATGTTTCTTCAACTATTGTCATTTCTCACTAGAATCAATTCTGCTTGAAAACTTGTTCTGTTGATATACTATTCAACTTTTTTCTTGCTCACTTCCTTATGTCGAGTTTTGATAATCATCTTATGAAATTATTTAATGTACTCTAGCAAATTTTTCATTCTCTTGAAGTTTTACAATCTCTTCAACAATTCAATCTCATAATCGATAGGTATGAATTGATTCTTCAAAAATTTCACCATCCTATCCTACTTTATGATTATTTCTTTTTCTCTCATATTTGAATAGATAATTAGATTTCGTTCTACTAAATAGTAGCATGTTCTTTCAACTTGGTTTTTACAAACCTCACACTTTCCATATCTTTCAATTTTTTATATTGAATGTATTTCTACATGTCATTTTTCTAACAAATCTAATTAAAATCTTTGACACAATAAAAAAAATCCTTAGTTATAAGTCTCTTACTAATTTTAGAGATGACTTTTAACATTTTGATTTTATCTAATTCTTTTTACTTTAGGGTTTATTAATTGGTGGCTGAGCATACTCTTTTATGATGGCCTTTGGTTTCTTTATAAACCTTCTCTTTTTTGCATCAAATTATCTCTTTTTTGATGGAGGTTGTTGGTTATAGAGTCTTGATTCCTGTTAAGTAGCATGACTTCGAAGACTCTCGTGGTTTTGATGATGAAAATCTTGGTCATCTGTTTAAAATTTTTTCTTTGGATTTCTCTCTGCCTTTTCGCAAAGTTTTGGGCAGATGATGGCTGGTGGAAAATGCAGATAATTTTCTTGTTGAGGTTGCATCTCGTTTTACTACTATCTGTATGGACACGCTCTTGGATTCTTCTATGGCTAGGACACTTTTGGATGCATACTTTCATCCCTATTTTTATTCTGCTGCTAATATGGATAATTCTTTGTCTCTCTATCATTTTGAGTTTGGCATTTTTCCTTATGGTGGTTTTCTATCTCATTCTTAATTACTATCTTCTAGCTGGCATGGTGAATTTCTTTCAGTTATTAGATGAGGCTTGATTTCTAATCTTTATGATGATACTATGTTTTCTCTGGTAGCTTTTTTAGATCATGTTTCTCTAGATATATTGGCAGTGGTTGTTAATGTGTTTTCAGGTATTCACTTTCTACTGAATTCTTTGAATACAGTGATGTCTTGTCAAACTTTAGTTTTGCCTCTTCAAATTGTGGCTCCTGTAGTTTAGAATGATGCTATTATCCACCCTTCCTCTCCTCCATTGGAAAGCACCAGCTCTTGTTTTCTGCATTCTTGATGTTATATTCTCTCATTCAGAGAGATTTTGTACTCATACACTTTGGGGGCTTGGGTTTTTTGTCAACCAATATGGCTTTTGGGGAATCCTTGGGTTGGCTGGTTATTTCTCTTTGATCCTTGTTCTTATCTGGCTTTATTATGTATGAGAAAGACTAGAGGTTTTCTTTACCTAGTTCTTTCTTACCGGTGCTCTTTGAACTATGTTGTAAATTTTTTTAAAATTTAGTGGTTCTCCACTTTTATTTAAAACAAAAAAAAACAAAAAACATGACTATTAGAAGTAGATGCAACATATTTCTTCACTACTTTATTTGATGGTGAGGATGAAGCAGCTAAATATTTTTTATTCATCTTGTTAGAAGAACTATTGCACTAAATAACACATGTATCTAGCTTGTACATGACTCCTATCTGAACACTTCTAGCTTAAACTATAGCTCCTCTTTTCATCATACATCCTCCAATTGAGAAAACAACTTGCATAGCTACTTCATTCAATTTACTCACTAAAATGAGGTTTCATTCCAAACTTAGGATACAAAACACACCATGAATTCCCTTCACTCTAGCATTATAGAAGTTAATTCTAGTCTTCCATGGCCAACTATCTCTAGATGTGAATCATCACTAAGACACACCCTTCCACCATCATATTTTTTACATTTTGAGAACCAATCTCTATCCAAGGTCATGTGAAAAGATGCCCCAGAGTCAATTAACCACACACATTTTGATTCATGTATTGCCAAAGTTACAACCAATCCTTTACTAAAGTAACTGTTGTGATGTATTCACACATCGCCCCATTGCAAATGGGGACCCCTACTTTTTTTGCTTTCTGGGGTTTTCTTTCTAGGTGTTTAGGGTTTGTCTGTTAGCCTTTGCATTTTGAGTTTCGCCAGGGGATCAATAGGATGGTAGGATTTGCTTGAGCTAGGGGAGTCAGCAGGTGCTCCAAGTTAGGATTTCTTTGAGAGTCTTCCTTAGGGCCTGGTTTTGCTCTTGTTGCTAATTGTGTCCTACTTTGTGAGTGGGTATCATTTTTGAGGGTTTGAGCTAGGTCGAGTTGGTGAGTGATGAAGTCTGGAATGTCATCCTGATCTTCAAATGCCCTGAAATTTGGCTAAGTCTGGAATGTCCTGATCCTGAAATTTGGCTAAGTCTGGAATTTCCTGATCCTGAAATTTGACTAAGTCTAGAAAATTGAAGAATCCTCCAGAAACCAGATTTTGCAATATAACTCATGGAGGTCTGAAACCACTCTCAAACATCCTGAAAGTATATATGGAATGTCACTTATACTTAAATGTTATATTCCATAAAATGATCCTGACGGAGAGACCAAAATGTCAAGTTTCGCTCCTGTCCCTTCCAAAGGGTCCAAAGCGAATTTCGCTCCTGACCCTTCCAAAGGGTCCAGAGCAAAATTCTCCATAAGACATTCTACTTTGACCAAAACCTAGAACTAACGCATTCCCAGGCTTGAATGAAGGTAAAAACGCTTGTTTGAATGAAGAAATGTGAAAATGATGTCAGGATCTTGGCCAAGAATAGGGATTTCGTTCCTGACCCTTCCAAAGGGTCCAGAGCGAAAATCCTTGAAGACCTCAAATTCTCACTTATCAAGGCCAAATTTCTAGTTCCTAAGGCATGCTTGAAGGTATTTTTGAATGTTCTAGCCTTGTCAAGATTGAAAGATGAAGGATTTTAGTCAAGAAGATGTATTTTGCTCCTGACCCTTCTACAGGGTCCAGAGTGAAATTCTTGAAAACACTCATTTTTCCTTTAGAAAGAGTCAAGACCAAGGTGGAGATGGATGAGGAAGGATCTATGTTTTCCTCCCAAAGAGGATGAAAATAGGAAAAGTCAAGGATCCAACCCAAAACATGATTTTCACTCCTAACCCTTCCAAAGGGTCCATAGCAAAAATCTTTGTAGCTCTCATTTCCTTTCAAATTTTGACTAAGTGTTGGTTTCTAGGGCATGTTGGGGAATGAATTGGTATGTTCTTTCCTTGAGATGGAGTTGGATGATTTTGAAGAGAAATATTTTAGCCTAAAAGATAATTTCGCTCCTGACCCTTCCAAAGGGTCCAGAGCGAAAATCCTCTTAAAGCTCATTTCCTCCTAAGTTTGACCAAATTTTCATTTGCAGGGCATCTTGAAGGGAAGGATGGACATCTTGTGGCCTTTGAAATGTTTGAAAGCATTGAAAAATGAAGGATTTTGGACCAAAAAGGAAATTTCACTCCTGACCCTTTCAAAGGGTCCAGAGCGAAATTCCTAAAAACTCTTATTTTTGCATTGAAGAAGGTCAAGTTCTTGGTCTTTTATGAATTGAATGGAAGGGAGATAGCTTGTATTTTCCTCTTGAAGATGTTTTGAATTGAAAAAATGAAGAATCTAGCCCAAGTCAAGATTTTCACTCCTGACCCTCCCAAAGGGTCAAGAGCGAAAATCTTAAAACCACCTATTTTCCTTGCAAGTCTAGTAAAATGTTAGGTTTTCATGGCTTGGATGGGTGCAAGGAGACATTTTATTGCCCTTTTGAAGTTAATTGGTTTTAAAAAATGATGGAAATTGGCCCAAACCAAGGATTTCGCTCCTGACCCTTCCAAAGGGTCTAGAGCGAAATTCGTAGGATCACCCTTTTTTCCTTGCAAATCAAGTCAAGTTTTTGGTTTTTATGGCCTAGATAGGAGTGAGGCAATGTGTTCTAAGTCTTGGAGGTAATTTGAATTTGAAAGGATAGAGAAATAGCCCTAAAATTAGATTTTCTCTCTTGACCCTTCCAAAGGGTCCAGGGCGAAAATCCTTCAATCACCTATTTTGCCTTGCAAAATCAAGTTAAACTTAGCTTGGATGAAAGAAGAAAACTATTTCCTAGCCTTGTGAGGTGGATTGAAGTTGGAATGATGAAAAATGAGCTACAAGCAAAGAAATTGGCTCCTGACCCTTCCAAAGGGTCCAGAGCAAAAAACACTAAAGTCACCTTTTCCTTCAAGGCTTGAGTAAAACTAGGCCTGGATTACAGTGAAAGAAGCTATTTAGAATGCCTTGGAGGGATTTGGACCTTCAAAAAATGTGAATTTTGAGCTAAAGAGAGAATTTCGCTCTTGACCCTTCCAAAGGGTCCAGAGCGAAGTTCTAGATAAGTCCTGTCCCTGGCTAGGTTATTGAACAAAATTGACCTTTTCACCTTGTGAAGATCAAACCAATGGTAGTAAGTTGAGAAGTGGGTTCAAACTGAGCGAATTTTGATGAATTGAAGTGAAGGAGATGAGGAATTAAGACCTAAAGCTTGAATTTCGCTCCTGACCCTTCCAAAGGGTCCAGAGCGAAATTTTTAAAACCTCCATTTTTGCCCCAAATTTACATCAAGCTTGGTGTTGGTTGAGAATGAGGATGTCCTTGGGCATGTATCTAAGCAAGTATGATCACAAGGTGAGACGAGTTTGAGCCAGGAATGCAAAATTCACTCCTGACCCTTCCAAAGGGTCCAAGGCAAAATTCTTATGGAGCCTGTCCTTGGAAAGAATCTTAAGAAAACTTCATTTTGATATCTTCTTGTTGATGATTTAAGGTAGGAAATGCTATGTTGAAATGAATTTATTATGTGTCCTTAATCATCTCTTGATTTGTTTTGCAGATGAAAGAAGAGCAGACATCATCAAGGATGACCTTCTCCAGCCTAGCATCATCAAGGATGACCTTCTCCAGTCTAGCATCAACAGGGATGACCTTTTCGGTCTATCATCACCAAGGTACATCATCCATCCTACACATCAAAGACAAAGGAAGATATAGCAAGAGTTCTTTGAAGAAGCAGATAGTTTCAGAAGAGTTAATTAAAGCTAGCTTTGCAACATCATCAAATTGAACATCAACCAAGTTACAAGTGTCAAACAAGGTGGCATCCCAGTCATCAATCCTCCAGTCGGATTGGTCCACCTCAGTGTGTCCAGATTCAATGTACCTGACTCATTGGAGATGGCACAAACTTTGATGTACCTATCCCGGTTATCCATTGGTCGAATATTCTAGAGAAGACATGTGTCCAAATAATGCAATTATTTCATTGGCCAGAATTGAGTTGTTGTAACAAACCCTAATTAGGGTTTTCATTGTAAAATCTTGGCCATTGATGTCAAATTGATCTGAGCCATTGAATTGTATTGAGGACACTATATAAGCCCTGGCTCCTCATTTGTAAAGGCTGATAGTTAGTCAGTAGTTAGAAGGTGAATAGTTAGCTAATAGTGAATAGTCAGTTGATAGAATAGCAATTAGAGTAGAATAGAAAGAGAAGGCAAAGATTGTTGCCAAGATGTTGTTGTAAAAGACTTGTAAAACTTCATTGAAGAAATGGTGAAATCTATGGGTCGATTCAACAATTTGCATGGTCTTTATACTTCTCAGATTTGATTTCATGTTATTAGATGAGTGGAAGAAATGTGTTTGATTGATGGTGAAATTTGTATATCCATACTACTAGCAGTTTGTTGATTGTAGACTTTCCTTGTGTAGTCAACTAGAATCATTCAGCTTAAGCTTAACTTCAATTGTTGCTTCTTCACTGATATGCATCAACCTGATGGTGTCTATGCTTATAGCGATGATCTGAACATCATAAAGCTTTCCTTCAAAGATCGCACTAACCTTGTGGAGATGGTCGTGGGATGTCAAAAAAAGACTTAGTTAGAATTTCACCAAAGGTTATTCATTGCTCCTACATTTTTAGTGTCAGAATTAGATCCTTTCCTCGCCCTCATCCTTTTTCTTTTTTTAAAAAATCTAGGCCAGTGAAATCTTGTGATTCCAGCAAATCAGACGTTCAGGTCATTGAGTGTAAGTCCCCTTGTGATTCCAGCAAAATCACATCATACCCCAAAGAGTTTATCCATGAGTAGAGATCCTACATAACAAGAACCTTGAAGCTTCTCCGATTGATCCTTCTACGATATCTTCAGCAGTCGAGAGATTTATTCAAGAGAGGATAAGGTACCTTTAGGTATTTTATTCTGTGCTTGGTCGTGTACAAAATACACATCAACAGTAACCATTCTCCATTACAATCCTTCCAAATTTGCTTGCCATATTTTTATGCAATAGGATATCAAGAAAATCACTTCTACAAAACTCCCACTAAAACTTAGATCAATACAAAAAACCCAACAAAATCTACAATTGAGATCAAAGTTGTGCAAGCTCTAATGCCAACTGAAAATAAACTAGCTGAAAAAATACATCTTCATACACTCATCTATACAATAGAGAGTTGCGAAAATTCTTTAAACCATTTAAGATTTACAGATCTAGATGCACACTCAAGTAAACATAAACAAATATTTAATATAAAATGTATGGATAACATAACATATACATGAGAAAAACCATTAAGGAAAAAATTGACACTCCAATCACTCAACTCAATTATATTAATTAGAAACAACAATAGTTACAATACAATCTCAAAGCTATGCTCTTCAAGAGTCTTCCCACTAATATAGGATTCTAGAATGATTTTGGTAGCATAAAGAAATCTGAAAATACTCGACTTGTCATACAAAATGAGATAAGGCACAACATATTTACAGGCACTCCAATATGAAGAACAAATGCCAAAATTTCTCCAAAATAGTTGTCATATTTAGGTGTGAGAAATAGTCCAGTATGGCATGTTGTCATAGTCGGGACTTAGTGAAAATTACCATTTACCAGTTCAACACCTATCAAGTCATCAAATATCGCAACCTGTTATGTCAACTCAACCTGCCACATGCCTAACATGTGTAAGAAATGTTAGCTACTAAAATACAACTCCAATCTATAATAGAAACTGAAAAACAAGACTCTTTAGTTAGCATAGGAAGTTGCCTAATCAATTTTCAATCCAATATGGAAATATTTGATAACATCATCCTAAAAACCAGCATCTTCCAAGTGGGCACCAACTTCCTAAAAAATAAGAAACTTGACATATTCATCACCTATCATGTAGGATGCCACCTTACCAAGAGGTACCACAAAGCCATATGATAAAATAATAAATTGGTAACTTAGGGTAAAATGAATATACATCTAATAGTCAAATAAATCATTGTTAGGACTCCAAGACTGAGACACCTTAATTTCAATACCTTGAACCTTCATGATAATGTGGTTTTGTATTTGAGACTTAGCATGGATGGATCAATTTTAGATTCTCATGGATACTTAGAGACTTAGGTGAGACTAGAATTCTCTTGCTATTATATATACAAATTTAAGATGAATGTGTCATATAATGAGAGAGATAGACAAATGAAAAAGTAATAGATTGTGATAAAGGATACAAAAGTTCAATTCATCTATCAAGCTGGATGTTAACATGCAAATGCACACTCAAAGTAATACACAAATTGTCAAGAAGCTCATATTAACATGCATGTTAAAAAAATTGAGCAGTACATTCATGTGCAACTAGCTTCAACATTCAACATTAATTTTTAAGGCTTGTAGTAAAATTCAACAAAAGAAATCTAAGATTTGATCAAAAGTGTCTTCACTGAAACATAATTTGGAGATTATCTTTTCTCATTGTAATTTTTCGTATTCAATTTGTATTACTAACAGTAGGTGAATGAATTAGTAATAAGAGTTTTTTAAACGTGCAAGCACAATTGGCAATACTTATATTATCCCTTGAGTGAAGAATCTATTAATAGTAATAGTCACTGGATATATAAAATCGTGAGTCTTGCAGTATAAGAAGACATAATTAATTACTTGTATGGAGCTTTTTGACACTGCTAACTGGTTAGAAATTTTAATTTAAATTATAGAAACAACGTTCATGTCAATGGTCATTATTTTACAAAAAATAATTTTGAAAACAAAAATGAACATTCAAAAAATCATTATCATTCTACCTCTGATTATCAGAATAAAACCTTCAATAGATTATTAAAAAAAAACAAGACAAGCTTATCAGAATAAAACCTTCAATAGATTGATTGATACCATTTGTTTCTCAAGTCATTTTCACTTTGTTCATCGTATACTCAGGACCATGTACAAAATAGCTATAAGCTAATTAAAAACTAACTAAAAAGAAGAAATATTTGTACAGTTTAATTTAATTGCAGGTAAAAGGGATAAAATTCGTCATGAGAAGTCCTTGGAATGAGAATTAATTCTAAAGTGGTCCAGCCATTCCTTTCAATTAGATTTTTCCATTTGAAAGGTCAAAAGATTCACGACTTTCCTGCTAAGAAAGTGACATGTTATTGATCTATACACATTTATTTTGTTTTTGTTTTATGGAATCAAGTCTCTTTTAGGAACAGTCTTGGAATCAAATTGAACACTAATCTGACATATGGTCAAATGGTTAAAGTGTATATATATATGACTACATGTTAACATTAAAAAAGAGTTTTCCAAAAGTTATAGGTTACAAAAGAGGACATGTAACTAAGTGGTAGAGCACCCCAACATATAAATGGGAAGTCCCAAGTTCAAGCCCTAATTAATTCAAAGAAAATAATATTACATAGAGATAAGAGTATCCATTGTTTCTTACTATTGCTAATCTAGTAGTCAAGCATATAAAACTTTGATGTACTCATGTCTTACTAAGTGTAAATTAACTTTCATGCACCTATTTCAAATAGAAATAAAAATTTAAGGAATAAATCTTACAAATGTATGGAAGGAAAAAGTTACCTCCTAATGCTATTACTAAGTGTAAATCAACTTTTTATGCAAATGTTATAATATATATACTTGATTAGGATGCAATACTTCAATAGGACAATTGTAATGGCCCCCTTTCGAAAAAATTATGTTTATGAAGGTCAAAATTCTATTTATTATTTTTCATGAGCTAATATTGAGAGATCCTAGCCCCATAGGTCTCAAATATTCCCAGGGGGGGATTTATTATGAAAATTTCTAAGAAATGCGCTTTGTCAAAGTTTTGGAGTTTACCTTTTCAAAGTGCCTTTACTCTTGAAAGCTTGACTATTTTCCTAAGTTTCTTTACAATTTAAATTTTTGGCATTCCCATTATTTGGGTACCTCCTAAGAATCGTCCTTAATTCTCAAATCTTGTCTCAATATTTTTACTTTATGAGTCAGAGTTTGCAGCCTCACTTCTACCTAGGTACTGGTTCAATCTATGAGGACAACCTTAACATTTAAACAATATGTCGAGTTAGAAATAATTTTTTTATTCTAAAACAATAAATATTGGAACAATTATGAAACAAAAAGATAGAGTTAACTCACTCTCAACTCCATGAAGGAGATGATGCAATATATTTCTTAGATTTTAAAAATATGACAAATGCTAGAGGTACAATTGGACAAATGGACTAGTATGAAATATTAGAGAGATAACATGAAGACAAGTTTGATTTAATTTTCAAAGAGTATTGCAAGCAATTGGATGATTTCAAAGCTACACTTCCCTTTGAAAGGCTCTTAAAAGTGTTTGAAAAAGGTGGTTTGTGTAAACACTTGAGAAACTTAGAAAGGACATGAAGAAAAGTTGGAACTAAACTTTTTTCTAAAAGAGAGATTATCAAGCACAAGGAAGAAAACATGTTATTATATATAATATAGAGCATTTAGAACAAGAGCCACAACTAGCACCAAATTATAGACCATTTAAAAGATATCACATGGCATAAATTCAAAAAGACTCATAGAAGGGACATCATTTACCCCCTTGAAGGACAACACCTCAACTTATTAACATGAAAATAAACTAAGGGACCAAAATGAGTTGAGAAGAAATAAACGATGCTTCTCTTGCAATGAACTAGGGTGGTTAAACTAATAATGGCAAGGAAAATTGAAATGATTTTAGTAGAAGATTGATGGGAAATTAATAAAGAGTAAAAGCTAGATGATGACATGTGAACTTGAGATTAATGCACTTGAGGACAATCCACTTGAAGAAGAAAAGGAAGAGAAAAAAATGAGAATAAGATCAGGGAACTAGCAAAATTGATGAGTACTCTAGAGCCAATGATTAATGTATCAATAATTGAAAGGGATATTTCAATTCAAGAAACATCCATTCATCTTCCCCCTCTACTTCTTTGCTTTTGTTAAAATATGTTTTTCAAATTTTGTTCAACTTTGAATGTAAACTAGTATGCTTCTTCAACTATTGTCATTTCTCACTAGAATCAATTCTGCTTGAATACTTGTTCTGTTGATATACTATTCAACTTTTTTCTTGCTCACTTCCTTATGTTGAGTTTTGATAATCATCTTATGAAATTATTTAATGTACTCTAGCAAATTTTTCTTTCTCTTGAAGTTTTACAATCTCTTCAACAATTCAATCTCATAATCAATAGGTATGAATTGATTCTTCAAAAATTTCACCATCCTATCCCACTTTATGAATATTTCTTTTTCTCTCATATTTGAATAGATAATTAGATTTCGTTCTACTAAATAGTAGCATGTTCTTTCAACTTGGTTTTTACAAACCTCACACTTTCCATTTCTTTAAATTTTTTATATTGAAAATATTTCTACATGTCATTTATCTAACAAATCTATTCTTTAGGATTAAAATCTTTGACACAATAAAAAAATCCTTAGTGAGTTATAAGTCTCTTACTAATTTTAGAGATGACTTTGATCATCTTGATTTTATCTAATTCCTTTTACTTTAGGGTTTATTAATTTAGATCTATAACTCAAGCTCTTAATTCATCACCATCACTGTCATCCTCATGTATAGGGTTTAGATCTATTTTCATATCTTCTTTTATAGTGTCCAATTATATATTCATTGTCCTCATCCTGTCTAACATTTCTCCCATCCTTCCCACAACATTGACCATATCAAACATTCATCTTGGTGGCATATTTCCTCATATTTGGTGCAACTATCCCAAGTCAATGATTTGAGTAAAAAGTTTCAATTATGTCGTAGTGAGTGCTTTGTTGACAGGTACTTGATGCAAAGACAAAAGGAGCCTCCAAATAAAGGAATGTTTAGCTGTGCAAATTAGAGTTGACATAGTAGAATTAAGACAAAATGCTTATGATTGACTCATTGGATTAGAAACTTAGAGAAGCCCTCAAGCTAACACGGGCAGATATATGACAATAAGAATTACTATCACTCTACTAGTCTAGTGCTATCACTAATTGACAGTCCTAAGATTTATTATTTTTAGCCATCTTCTTGATTGTTTGTCCTCCAAATGAATTATAGAGGTGATTGTACATTAGCTTCAAGCTTAAGAAATGATCCGCGTGGACCACAAGCTGTTCTAACTCTCTTTCTGAAAGGCCGAGCATTCGTAGGGACATATTAACACAAACTTAAGTGGACCATTATAAGGAAGATTCCTTAGGATGAAATATGCAGGATTGCGTATATACAGTACCGATGATTTTATGTCAATAAATTGTAAATAGTACTGAACACTGACATAAAGGAAGTATAATTGATCAACTCAAATCTAATTGAAAAGCAAGCGGTATTCTGTTAATCTTATTGCGAATTTGCAGATATGTTTGTCTCCCACTTTCATCAGAGTTGATAAGAAAGCATCCAGACGCATGTTAGATTTTGAAAGATTGGTGCGGAACATTCTTTTTAAGGTTGAATTGTCAATATCTCAGTTGACAATGGAAAGACGAATTTAAAGGATGTTATTTCTATAAATTGATGTACTCATTTACCATTTCAGATAGCAATCATCTGCATCAGTTTAGAAGAGAAGAAATGAGAGAGCTGCTATTAACTCTCCTTCAAAGGCTTCCACAATCTCTTAATTGCAGTAGCTTTTGAGGTTTTTGGAGGCATTGAAGGGAGTCAAAAGAAGCTCGTCTTAGCGCAACGTTATTCAATAGTTTTTTTTTTCTTTTAAATTGCTTAGGTTCTTTGTTTGGACTAAGATTGTTATAAATACTTAATATGTTCATAGTTATTGTGACATACATTTTTTTTTAATTTTTAACAATATGGTATTGTGCCATCATTTTTCTGTGACGCCCAATTGTTTTCGTTTGTTATATGATTGCTTAGAATCCATAAAAAATACATTAATAGCAGAACCACAGTGATTCAACATTCTTGCACTTACCTGTGATGAGCAATGCCAAATTTGGGAAGTTTTCAGTATATTATCTCATGCAATTTATTTAAATGTATTGTGTTAGCAGGTTTTGTGGATATATTTGTTGGAAAATTGAGTTATCCCGAGCCTCCATGCACAGGAGTTATTTGTGTGCATCCCCAACTTGTTCTACGTGCTGCTCCAGCCTGCAACAAATTTATGGTGGTAGGTTAATTTGAATTTGAATTAGAGGGAGAATTTTTGTGAGGATAACCTCAAGACAAAAGGGGAGAATGCTTCCCAAGTTCGTTGAATAAGAAGAGAACATTATGACAACAACAATTTAGATTTGGTGAAGAAGGAATGTTTGCTGCAGCAACAATTGCTTAATGAGTTAGTGCAGTGAGCAGTGATTGCTTCTAACTCTTTGTAGCTCGAAGTGAGCATTAGTTTGTAAGAAAGCTCAGAGAAGCATCGGATGTTTAATGTTTGGGAGTAGCTTCAGAATGTTGCAAGTTATTTATAATCAGTAGTTCTAATTAGTTAGGTTATTTTTAGTTTCATTTCTAGATTTAATGAAAGAAGAAAATCATTCCATGTATCCATTATTTGTTTTCTCTTCTACTGTCAATTGCCAGTGATAGGCAAATCTGACTTGCAATCTTAGAGGTTTGTTTGTTTCTTAGATTTATAGATTTGTATCAGAGCATTAGTTTCTATCCTTTTGAGAGTTTTAATTTTTTTACATGGTATCAGAGCGATTTTACCCTAAATCCTTGTGATTTTGGGCATTTGTTTTTTTTGGGGTATTGAGTTTTATTATGTAGGAGACATGGCTGAAGATGGAGGAAAGACTTGGCAACAACCATCATTCTTTAATGGAAAAAGTTATGACGTTTGGGCAAAGAAGATGAAGGGGACTGATAAAGTCAGATTGGTGAATCTCTAGATGCTTCAAAGAAATTTTGAGACTCTTCAAATGAAGGATAGTGAGTCCATTTCAAACTTTTACACAAGATTCTTTGATTTATTTAACTAGTTGAAGATAAATCGAGAAACCATGGAGGAACAAATTATTGTGGAGAAAAAATTCCATATTTTTACCTCTAAGTTTGATGCAATAGTGATTGCCATTGAAAAGGCAAAGCACCTCTCTACATTGACAGTGGATGATTGTGGAGAAAATGTTTTGTATTTTTCCCTTTAAGTTTTATGCAATAGTGATTACCATTAAATAGGAAAAGGACCTCTCTACATTGACGGTGGATGAGTTAATTGGTTCTCTTCAAACCCATGAGAAATGCCTAAATAGGTTTCCCACATCTTCCCAGGAGAAATCTTTCAAAGCTAATGCCAATACAAGAGGCAAGGGGAGAAGAAATAATGTTGTTTGGATCTCAAGAATAATAGGTCATGGTAACTCCATCTAAGGAAGTGCTAGAGATAGCTCAAGATGAGCTCAAAGCCATGAGGGAGCGATCAACTGTCAAACTAGCTCTAAGAAAAGCAAGAAGAATAGCCATTCAAATCAGAAGTGTGACAAAAATAATGTTGAATGCTATTATTGTCATAAGTTTGGGCATTTTGCTAGGGAGTACTAGAAAAAGCACAATAATTAGTCCAAGCAAAGTGCAAATGTGGCTGAAAATAATCAGTTCACAACATTCATCATGCACAATAATGGTGAAGAAGGAGGCCCTAAAGTTTGGTATTTGGATAGTGGCTGCAGTAACCATATAGTGGTAATGGAAGTTTGTTTTCTTTCATTGATAAAAATGTTAAATTTGAGATTAAGATGAGAAACAATCACTTTGTAAACTTTTCTTAGCAAAATGGCATCAAGAAGGAGCTAACAACTTCTTATACTCCACAACAAAATGGAGTGGTTGAGAGGAAGAATGGAACCAAGGGATATGATATTTTGTATTATGCAACTTATGATTTTAGGCTGATTGGTTACATGGATAATAGTTGGGTAGGAAGAGTAGATGACAGGAAGAGCACATCAGGCTATGCATTTTATTTGGGTTCGGATGTAATCTCAAAGGCTTCTAAGAAGCAACCCATTATTGCTCTATCTACAGTTGAGGTTGAGTATACAACAAAAAATGCAACATGTCAAGCTATTTGGATAAGAAGAATCTTGGAAGATTTGAAATAAGAATAAGAGGATGTAACCATAATTTATTGTGATAATATTTCATCAATACATTTGACAAAAAAATTATATTTCATGAAAGAAGCAATCACATTGAAATCAAGTATTATTTTATCAGAGAATTGGTTGAGAATGATGAAATTAAAATAGAGTTTTGTAGGTTTGAGAGGTAACTAGTAGACATTTTCACCAAGCCATTATGTAGGGACAACTTCAAGCGCTTGAGAATAAATTTGGGCATAGTTGATTTGGATCAGGAATGATCTTGTTTGTTAGCTTAGGACAAAGGGAGAATATTGGAAAATTTATTTATCCCGAGTCTCCATGCACACCTACCTATCAGGAGTTATTTACAGGAAATTATTTGTGTGCAGAGTTTAGGATCTTCATCCCCAACTTGGTCCTAACGTCCTACTCTAGCCTGCAACAAGTTTATGGTGATAGGTTAATTTGAATTTGAATTAGATGGGGAATTTTTTTTTAAGGAAATCCTCAAAACAAAAGGGAATAATTTTTCCCAAGTTAGATGAAGAGGAAGATAACATTCTAAGAACAACAATTCAGATTTGGTGAAGAAGGAATGTTTGTTGTAGCAGCAATTGCTTAGTGAGTTAGTGCAGTGAGTAGTGATTTCTCCCGACTCTTTGTAGCTCCAAGTGAGTAGTGGTTTATAAGAGAGATTGAAGAAGCTTCATAATGTTACAAGTTAGTTTATTTTTTGAGTTTTTAGTTTGTTTTGTAGTTTCATTTCTAGATTTAATGAAAGAAGAAAAACATTCCATGTCTCCATTATTTTTTTTGCTTTTGTTGTCGATTGCAAGTGATTGGTAAATTTGAATTGCAATCTCAGAGGTTTATTTGTTTCTCAGATTTAGGGATTTCTATCAAAGCATTAGGCTCTTCCCTTTCTGAACATTTTAGTTCTTTTACTATATTCTTGCCAAAAAGAGTAAAAAATATATTTAGAACTAGATGAAAGAGGAAGGGCTTTAGTTGAGATGTGTGATAACGTAGATAAAAAGTCCTTGTGGGATTCTCAGCATCCAATAGAGAGAGGATGGTTAGAGTAAATGTCACTCTACGTGTATGGTGTAGAAGAAAGTAACAATTTGAATTTTATTTAAGGGGAGGGGTAATACCATTGAATTCACCATTGCCATACTGTAATTTATCCAAGTCTCATTAATTCTTTGCCAACAAGAAATTTGACATTGTTGAATACTTATAGTTCAAATGTATGAAATTACCTTGTGTGTAATTGATAGGATCGAGTCCCTTAACCCTATCATATTCAATGGTTTGATTACTCCAAACAAATAGTCTCACAAATTCATGACATAATTTTTGATGACTTTACCTTTAAAATGTAAGAAGAGGGGACACAACAAAACTCACTGAATAAAACATCCTAACTAATTTGGGAACTTAACTAAGTCAAAAGATAAGCATTGAACAATCAATAATAATCACTAGAATGCCACTATAATGCCATACTACACATGGGGCTAATTGATTATGCCCATGTGATGCAAATTATCTTTTTAGTATTAGTAGAAGATTCTCTCCAAGGTGTGCATGAGGTTTTTGCATTATACCATAATTTTGGTAAACCATTGATAGTTTTATCATCTATATACCTTTATTTAAACATGCGATATTAGAGTGCTTTTATTCTAAAGAGAGTGTTAGTGTATTGGATGTATCTCATTGTTAAATATTTTTGCATACATTCTCTCTTTGACATGTGTAATTTTTTTCACGAAAGAGTTTCTTTAGAGGAATATTATGTTTATATAGTTTGTGATTTTATTCTTAGCTTCTTTTATGCAATTGCATGATCATCATTTGATAATCTTTGGGTAAATAATTTTATTTTATATTTACATATACTTGTATGATATTTTATTGCACTAGTTTCACCATGTTTCTCAACAAAAGGAATATTAAAAATTATTTAATATCTTTGGTGCACTACTTACATGTAAAGAAAAACATGCCAAGTCATCTGGTACAAAATATTCATTGCTAGTATTTTTTCTAAACTCGTTTTGGTTTCTAAAGTTTATATACTTCAAATTTGGTATGTAGCTAAAATATTTTTATATCAAATCATCTATACCACTATGGAAAAGGTTGGTGATATAATAAAAGTTAAATTTAATGCAATACAATCAATAATTCATTACCATGGTATGGAAAACCCATATTATACACCATTCATAAAAGTAACTAGAATTATATTTTATTTTGAAAAATCGTTTCCATTTATCTCATTTTGTGAATCTAACTAGTGAAAAAGAATAAATTAATTAATCTCATGAAAATAATGTTTAATGCATAAAACCTCTAACACATGTATGGTGCTCTAGTTAGTCGTATTAAATAAAAAAGAAACCAGATATCTATTATTGAAATAAAATCCCATAATAATATAATTCATAACAAGATGACTATCTAAAGGTCTACTCTACGTACTCAAAGGATCAATACTACTTTATTGAACTACTTGTGAATCTTAACACAAACATAAACCATGGAATTCACAAAGAATTAGATTCTCCCAAGGACATATTATATAAAGCTCTATATGAGTCAAGGGTCTGAGATAATATTCATCCATCATAATTTTAATTGGTTATGAGGCACTTATCCTAAAATACCACTTCACATTTAGCCAATATAAAATTCCTCCTGTAAGAACATTTCACAACCTCCCCTAAATATCAAATCCTTCACCACTCATATGCATACATTATTACTATCAAGGCTTATGCTGATTCAAAATGAGAGTCGACATGGATAATGCATCTATTAATTAAAGTAAGGCTTATTATGTAGCAAACTTTATCAAAACTCATTTATTTTGATCTTTCATAAAATATCTTGTTAGATCACTTTTATATGTATTTCAAGTAGTTCCTTCCAATTTATGTGAATGCATCAAAGTTCTTTTTCAAGATTATTATTCTCAGGTCATATTTTAAGTCAATTTATCAACATAAATGAATTTAAGTATTATTAAAAATTAATTTTAGTCATATATTGTCTATATAGATTCATTACAACTAAGTTATATATTGGTCACAATTTTTGTAATTGGAAGTGTCTACTAAATGTATATTTTATATCATTTTGAGTCTAAATACCAATTTTATTTTGTTTTGAAAAACTCGATGTTTAACAAGACAAAATAAGGCGAGAATGTCTAGAAGGTGCTTGGTCTATAAACAAAAAAAGCTATGATCTTCATTTCCTACAAGCAGAGAACGTCTAGAAGGTGCTTGGTTTATAAAATTTCAAAGGTTGAGCCATTTAAATCATGCACGGATATTGCTTTACTTTTTAAAAAATTTCTCATTGTGAGAAGTGAAGAATATATCTAGTGGTGTAGGATTGTGCGTGAAGGAAGGAAGGAATATCAGTTCATTAAAGCAATGAAGCAATAAATTATACATTATTTTCCGTTTTTCAAAGGGCAAGCATTCCAACGGTCCCGTTAACACAAATATCTATGGTCTCATCTTGCAAGATTCTGAGTATGAAACATGCCAGACTTGATGTATGTACAGTGCAAATACTGTTGATTTTATATTTGTAAACTTTAAAAAGTAGTAAGAAGTGATAAGATAAAAGCATAATGGATGAACTCAAATATAATTGAAAAGCAAGCGTATATGTTTGTCCCCCACTTAACCATATTTGGTAGTAAGATGGCATTAAAAAACACGTCAGATTTCAAAGATTGGTGTGGAACATTCTATTTAAGGTTGACATCGAAGAGACGAATGTCAGCTTTATTTCTATATAAATTGATGTATTCATTTACCATTTCACATAGCACTCAACTGCATGAGTTTAGAAGAGAAGAAATGAGGGAGCTTCTATTAACTCTCCTTCAAAGGCTTTCAACATCTCTTAATTGCAATAGCTTTTGAGGTTTTGGAGGCCTTGAAGAGAGTACTACAAAGTAGCTCGTCTCAGCAATTTTTTTTAAAATCTCTTAGATTCTTATTTTCTTATTTTGGACCCTTGAATTTTTCTTATTGTTCAGATGAAATATGTGCTTTTAGTTTTAAATTTTTTTAAGGAGGAATATGTTCTTTTGTTTTGATTCAGCTGATTTGTCGCATCACATAGTGTTTTTCTATTTTCTACCTTCCATCCTATTTATATCCTACCCACTAACTATAGTTGCCTAAGATACCCATGTCCCATATGATATATTAAACTTATATGCCTATCTTATCCATTATTATCCCACCTATCATTATCCCTCTCACAAATGCAATCTTTGCATCCACCATTTCTCAAGACAATTCTATCTGTCTTTCCATATCTTCATTCACATTGATGAATGCCCTTAGGTGTCTCTCCTCCCCCTTTCTTTTTTCTTAACAAATTAGCACTTCCATATCCTTGTCTCTCATACCATAGTTTTCCTTAAACTTCACTTTGTACCTTTCCTATCTTCTACCTTAGATGCAATATTTTGAAATATTGATATGTAGAAAAGAGCACTGATATTAAAAAAAATAGACAAAATATTGAGAAATTAAAAAAATTTAGGCACAAATCATCATCAAATGATATTCTTATATACCATCCTTCTAGGTCTTTGTTGTAACATCAATTCTAATGGATGGTGGCAAAGATTGCTAGAGCACACATTTAAGATCTTTAGAGATGTATATGTGTAGGTTTGTTATATGAGGATACGTTATTAACTAGTCCTCATTCAAAAACACCAGTGGATTAGTCTATTGAGAAATTTTTGTGTACTTTTTAGTAGTAGAGGTGGGGAAAGTAGTAAGTCTTGAGAAAGGAGTAAAGATAAAAAATAGAAGCAAATTTAAAGAGGCATAAGGTAGAAGGTTCCAAAAACTAGAGGAAAGAAGATGTAATGTGTTGCAACCTATGAGGGTTTTATCCTCTATTTGTTTTCTCATTTTTACAATGTAATATGTGTTCAATTTGATAAAATAGTATTCATATTTCTTATGAGAAATATATTTTTCCTGTGTTGTACTATTTTTTCCTTCATCATACAATGAAAAATAATTATATAATTTGTTCCATCATGTTAAGAGTCATTGTAGACTATTATACACAATTTTTAAAATAAAGGTATAGGCTATCATTAAAAGTAAAACAATTAATATTAAAGAAATAATGAAAATATAAATTCATAAGTTGGAGATCCTAATGGTTTATTGCAAAGTTACTCAAATTTATTTTTGAATCTCTCATATGAGGTACTTGAAATACTTGATGGCACTTCCATCTAAACATCTTGAATATATATATAATTAAACATCCTTTTTTGGGACCATTTAAACTAAAATGAAATTTTCTATTTCACAATGAGATACCATATAATAATCGTCGTGGATCATTAAACATCATAACAAAGATTCATGATGTTAATACTCATTATATTCTTGTTGAAATAAATAATCAATGTAAGACACACATTAAATGTTTAAAAGAGTTTTTGAGTTAATCCCACAATATCCCAATTGATTTTTTATTTTTGAGAGAATTTTTTTTTCAAATAATGGCAATATTTGTGTATTTATGCTGCTTTCCATTTAGTTTTGTCTATTTTTTTAAAGAAAATGTCTTGAATTTATTGCATATCAACAATAATACAATTTAAGGTAAACTTCACTTTGTTCTCTTAGCATTTATCTATTCTCATGTATCTATCCATATCCTATCTATTTCTAGACACTTTCTAATGTAAACCACAATTTTTGGCATCTCTCATTATCTAGCATTCATTCCTCACTTGGATCTTAGCACCTTTTTATTCTTGATCATTTCCATGCTGTGAAATTTATCTTATGTTATTGAGTCTAACACCAAATTTTTCAAAATTCATATTCAAATTTGACCAACTCTTGCCAATTCTACTATTCACATTAACTAAACACTAATTTATAGTTAATTGGTATGTACTTGCATTTAAATGCATTCAATTGTATTCTATTCACATCCTTTGATATTTGAATATCATCTATCATCTTAAGTATAAATTATTAAAAGGACATTTCAAATTGGCATGCTGAAAAGAATTAGAATTTAAACACATTGTAGGAATATTTTCATGGCTAAACTTGTTTTTCCACTATAAGCATAAAAATAAACATGATCCTTTCTATGGGTTAAATTACGACACTTTGTTTCCTAACAATTCAATATCTCTCCAAAGATATTTATAGACATTGTCAATCTAGATAACATGATAGCTAGAGGTGAATTTGGTCAACAAGTGTATAGGAACACAAGACTAATATTATCAAATCTAGGTGGTAAAGGACACATATACAAATGTGAAAAAGACATTGAGCCATAGACTGAACCTCAAAAATATAGAGGTCTTGTATATACTTTAAGGAATTACATAACAAAGAGGTATCATTTCAAGTTCGAAGATAATAAAATATCCAAAATCTTCATAAAAAACATTCATCATTAGTCATTGAGCTAAGAACCTATATCCACTTTGTATTAATTTCCTAGCTTCACATTTATTTTAAAATTATTATATCCATATCATTAATTATTAATTTAGGTTAATTTATGATTGTGTGTGTCTTGATTAATCTAGATAAGCTTTAGAAAATTTCTTATTTTTCTTAAAATCTTTTACAACTAGTTGGATCTTACATGAACTATTTTTGACAAACCCACTAAATCTTATACAACCTAGTCTCCCTAGGGTTTCTCTCTCACATATATTATTTTCTTGATCAATATCTTTCCAATTTCACATATCATTTCTTGATCTTATTTACCTCTCACTCTTATGTTTTATTGGATTTACATTGCTATACTAGTGTTATTTGACTATTTTTCCTTACTTTGGCATCTATTCAACCATCCTTGGCTATACCATTCTGATTTTCTTTTTATATTTGATATGATACTGACATCACTGATTTATAAATTCGAGCATATATTTATTAACTCCACCTTCCCATCTTTTCTTTATGCTATGAGCTACTCACAATCCTAATTTTTATAGGAGCACTCAACTAAACCCTCACATGGTTATCATGGATACCAAAATTGAGGTCTACTCTAATGATTGTAGTGAAATGAATAATGAGGATTATGATCATGATGGCCATGTGGAAAACCATGACTTTTTTAATGAGCTTGGTGGTTTGGCTAACCTGAACAAGTAGATATTTTTCATATTATTTTATTATAATACCATTTGGATTAAATTTTTTAAAAGTTGTTAGTTCTAAAATAAACTCATCTACTATGCTTAAGGTATCTACTATCTTTCATACTTCTGCCACTTTCACAATTCATGATCACGTTGAAACCATTTCTAATATAAGTGTTGCATCACATAGTATTTTCCCTTTTCTACCTTCCATCCTATTTATATCCTACCCACTAACTATATTTGCCTAAGATACCCATGTAGCATATGATATATTACACCTATATTCCTATCTCATCCATTACTATCCCACCTATCATTATCCCTCTCACTAATGAAATATTTGCATCCACCATTTCTCAAGATAATTCTATATTTCTTTCCATATCTTCATTCACATTGATGAATTCCCTAAGGTGTCTCTCCTCCCCTTTCTTTTTTCTTAACAAATTAGAACTTCCATATCCTTATCTCTCATACCATAGTTTTCCTTAAACTTCACTTTGTACCTTTCTATCTTCTACCTTAGATGCAATATTTTGAAATATTGATATGTAGAAAAGAGAACTAATGTTCAAAAAAATAGACAAAATATTGAGAAATTAATTTTTTTTAGGCACAAATTATCATCAAATGATATTATTATATACCATCCTTCTAGGTCTTTGTTGTAACATCAATTCTAATGGATGGTGGCAAAGATTTCTAGAGCACACATTTAAGATCTTTAGAGATGTATGTGTTTAGTTTTGTTATATGAGGATAAGCTATTTACTAGTCCTCATTCAAAAACACCAGTGGATTAGTCTATTGAGAAATTTTTGTGTATTTTTTAGTAGTAGAGGTGGGGAAAGTAGTAAGTCTTGAGAAAGGAGTGAATATAAAAAATAGAAGCAAATTTAAAGAGACATAAGGTAGAAGGTTCCAAAAGCTAGAGGAAAGAAGATGTAATATGTTGCAACCTATGAGGGTTTTATCCTCTATTTGTTTTCTCATTTTTACTATGTAATATGTGTTCAATTTGATTAAATAGTATTCATATTTCTTATGAGAAATATATTTTTCTGTGTTGTACTATTTTTTCCTTCATCATAAAATGAAAAATAATTATATATTTTGTTCCATCATGTTAAGAGTCATTGTACACTATTATACACAAGTATTAAAATAAAGGTATAGGTTATCAATAAAGGTAAAACAATTCATATTAAAGAAATAATGAAAATATAAATCCATAAGTTGGAGATCTTAATGGTTTATTGCAAAGTTACTCAAATTTATTTTTGAGTCTCTCATATGAGGTACTTGAAATACTTGAGGGCATTGCCATCTAAACATCTTGAATATATACCATTTAACCATTTAAACTAAAATGAAAATTTCTATTTCACAATGAGATACCATATAATAATTGTCATGGATCATTAAACATCATAAAAAAGATTCATGATGTTAATATTCATTATATTATTGTTGAAATTAAAAATCAATGTAAGACTCACATTAAATGTTTAAAAGAGTTGTTGATTTAATCCGACAATATCCCAATCCTCAAAAAAAATAACCTTCCATATAAGAGAGAATTAATGAAATCCTACAAAGCTAGAAAATTTATTAGATGTAAAATTGAGACAAATACAATATATAATTATGAAATCCTTATTATAAAGATAAGGATGAAATCTAGATGAAATCTTATGACATACTAATATAGTGACAAGTGTCTGAATCCAATCATATGATACATAGAAAGTAAATGACCTAAGTAAAGTTAAATATGTAAGTTTAAATAGGACCTAATAGGAAACTAGTTAGGTAATTGGTTATTTCCCTCTCAATAATGAATCTTATCCCCCATCATTTGATTGGATAATTATTTTTTATCTCTAGTAGTATAACTTTGTTTTCATTTGGTAATAATCATGTAGCCCACATTGAAATATTTCTTCACCCCTATTAGATTTAATCAATTGTAATGCCTTAACATATTTTAGGGAGAACCAACTAGCTTTGAGTTTGAGTGGCATATTACCCCTAACCACAACTCATCCATTGATTTTTCAATATACATTATTCACACTAACAAAATATTTCCTCATTCATAAATGTATAAATATATTTATAGTATTTTAGCTTGTTTCTAAAGATTCCAAACATAAAAGTAATTAACACTAGGTTGCATCATATTGACACTAAATTTTGGACCTAAATATATAAAATTATTATTCCACATCATTTTTTATTAGGATAAATTTTCCATAGCACTTATGATATCTTTTTGGGTTTTATGTTGTTAGGCAATATCATACAATCTTAGCTCAATATAGGATATTGAATATTAATGAAATAGATAATATATCAAGAGATGTGAAGGGGAAAGGGGTATCTATATTAATATATTTTAAGTAATTTGAGGTGTGATAGTGGAAGGGGTTGGTGGTTGGGTTTAAAGGATATGAAGTTGGGTAAACAATAGAAACATAAGCTTGTTTATCTTTTCATTTTTCTTTCAACTATATAAAGATGATTTTTATGCTATTTGTGCATATGTTGTATTCATAATATTTTATTATGAAGTGAATGAAATGCTAAAGCTGTTTGTACACTAAATAAATGATGCCCGACTCTAGCTCACTTAGAGGAAATTAAAATATGTACACATTGGAGGATAATGTATAACCTATGAATTAAAAATGAATATCCTTTTGCCATCCACCTAGTGGGTCACATGTATGAATTTGGTCCATCATTTGGTATTGATAAGAAAAATATTCTATCCTTTTTACTAGTTTTGTAGATGTTAATGGATACCATTTTTTCAATAGATTGCAACATGATAACATTAGATATTATTTATCTAAATTTGATAGGTAAATATGATAGTTATCAATATATTTCTTAATTATAATCTATCTTTTATATAAGTATTTAGTTATTTTAACAATTGAAACACATAAAGTAGTTAGATAACAACCATGAATTCATAACCAAAGGTTGCATATTAAAATGTTCAATTATATTTTTTATTGTAATTCAATATATGTGTAGGTATGTGTGTGTTTGTAGTGATACACTTTGGTACGTAGATGAAAATGAGATCCTAGGCATATGGATGCAAACTAAGATCTCAAATCTATCTAGCATAGAATTGGAGCACAAATAGGCCTAACTTGAATTTTGAGAGGAAAACTAAGCTAAATGATGGGAAAATAATAACTTTCAACATAAAGAGTAAATTAAACAATAAAAAACAAACATAAAAGACTAGATCTAGAAATCAGATACAAAGAGGAACTTGTAGTTGTAATATAGAACAAAATTTCCAAATGCGGGTGTTGGGTGGCCTAGTTATGACGGTGTCTTAGTTGACAATATAGATCAAAAAAGTTTTCAGGAGAAGTATAGGTCTCTTTATCCAAATTTCAGCCACAAAGTATTGAACACAAGTGTTGCGTGCCCTAGTCCTATTATTTTTGTTTGTTTAAAGTTTGTGACTATCTATCATTGTCTACTTTGTGCTCCTACAGTCTCCTCTATTGTGGGATCTAAACTCACTCACACAAAAATAGAAAAGAATGGTTGTGCTATAAATGGGCTTTCCTAAGTCATATTTATAACTAATTTCATAAGAAGTTAGTCTAGTTTGGCTTTAAAAAATTAACAAGTGAGCTAATAACAGTTAAGCCCTAGTCATATGGTTGGCCACAAATCAAGATTTGTGGGATAGGCTAGAGTTCTAGTGTATGGTAACCCACATGACTACCCTTGGGTTGGTTATAGGGTTTGTACCTAAGAGATGATGTAGTGGTTGAAGTATTAGTGGGTTGGTTCTGGTAGATTGATATTTGTTAGGCAATGGGCACGAAAATTTATCACAAAAAATGGTGGTATTATGGAGTGATGTCACCAATGAGAAAATGGTGTCAACATCCTAAAAACGATATCAACAAGCTAAGTGATTGCACAAAACTTGTTCTGAAAATCAATCCTCACTAGTGGTAGTACTAGAATATTCCCATTTTAAGTACACAAACTTTGTTAGTGTGTTTCCTTTTTTTACTCATAGTTATACTAAGTATTCCATGCCTTTGATCTTTGTTCAATGGAGCTAATTCCTATTATTAGGCCACTATAAATTGAACTATAAATTGGTTCACTCTTTGTAAGTTTAATAATCTAGGATATTCATATTCATTTAATACATTATTTCTCTTATTTGTATAGTCCATATTCTTTAATTTCTTAGTTTGTCTATACTAGAATTTCATTTAGAGCTTTTGGTCAATCTAACATGGTATTAAAGTAGGTTCTATTTTTCTAATATTGGTTTGGTATTATTTGTTGAGATTGTATTTTTAAAATAATTTCATGTGCATCTATTTTTCTATGTATTAAGTGTTTGTGTTCATGAATCTACGATGAATGAAAAATTATGGCCATTTAACTATTGCAAAGGTGTTTGCACATATGCTAATATTTGTTATAAAGATAATTATTTTTGTCACCTTTTCTAACTAGTTGGAGGATTTGGAAAATAAAATTTGTCTAAGTTTTAGAATTATTTTGGCTTCATCTTTTAGTTGTTTTTTATTAGGCGATCCACAAAAAGGAAAAAACCTCGGCATGATCTATAAGACAAGGGGCACAATTTTCCTTGCTAATATCAAGGGTATTTGAAAGGATAATTTTTTGTGTTGTAGTTTGTTGGGCATTATTCGTATCATTGAACAAACTTTAATTAAGATAAGCTTCTTGGCTATGCTTTCCTCATACATGATGGTGCTATTTGACTAGCAGCCCAATTGTTTACCAAGGCAATTGGAGTTCTTTTATAAACTTGCATAGGCAAGACATTTTTTCTTTGTTAGTAGCAACTTATACAAGCCTTATCTTATTTATCAATCCTAGGTGTGAGAGTACTCTTTATATTTGTGAGGGTGACCAATATCTTTGTGCATGTTGATTTTCCTTGCATAGGTTGTGACCCATGGTTGATGTCAAGGGGCATTCTATTATTTTTTGCATGTGAAAAGGTAGATATTTGTTTTGTGAAGGCTACATAAGGGTGTTATCTATCTTTTTTTTGGTCATTTTCATGTAATTTTCATACAATATAAATTTGTTGTTGCTAACTAGGAGTCTTTCCTTTCATAATTCCCTTGCATGCATACAAAAGATACTTGTTGTCTTTTTTTAGAAGGATATTTTTTCTTGCATGTAAAGCTAATTTTTATGTGTGCTGATAACTTATTTTTCCCTCTTTTTAGTTTTGTAACTTCTAAATTGTTATATGCTAATTAGGAATCCATTTCCTAAGTATTAGAACAATTAAACTTTAAATTTATAGGGGGGGAGTATCATATTTCATGCACTCAATTATAAACTTTTTATTTCTGAAGGTGGGGGGAGGGAGAGGGGGAAATAATTGTTATATTTTATAATAATTTTAATTCCTCCATTTCATCTTCATCAACTTTAAAGAAAGATCAGTGGCCTACACTCTAGTGTCTTTGACCTTATATATCTATTCACACTTAATGAGACCCCATCTATCTCTTATTCACAACCTTGAGATGCTTATTCAAGAGCCTTTGTTGATATTCTCTAATAGATTCATCAATGTGTACATAATTGGAACTAAGGGTTTTTAAGATTTCTTTAATGTTTTTCTTGTACAGTTCCTTTGTTTTTCATAGATGACACTCCCTGTATCCTGTCACTTTATCAATTTTTTGAGTTGCTTCTTTAAGAGCATCAAAATTTCTGTATAGTAGATTAATTTTGACTTTTTGACCTTCTAATGTTCCTATTGCTAGGTTCATGAGATTCTAGTGTCACAAGTTTATTTGCTTCCAAAGATTATATCTAGCAAGATTCCACATTGCATGATATTCCTAAGTCACATCCTCATCTACTTCTAGAAACTATTTGCAAGACATCACTTGAGAATTAGGTCAACATTTAGAAAGTTTTATTTAGAGAGATCTCATGGTTTTTCTTTTCTCCCTTTTGCAAGAGAGCTTTTTCCCACTATAATTTTTCTCTTTCCCCATTTCATTAGATTGTTCTTTGTACCCTCCTAAGTTATGCCTAGGGGGGGGGGGGTGTTAGTGTTATAATATTTCTATTATAATAAAATAAACCCTCTCAGTGTGGTTTACTTTGTTACTCACAAATTTGTATTGAGTATTGTGTTCCATCAATCTTATTTTAGTGGAGTTGTTGCCTATTCTTTGGTCACTTCTCCTTTATTTTAGGAGGTAGTTGCTCTAATTTGAACTGTAAATCAGTTCTACCTTTGTAAGTTTGGAAGGGGCTATCCAAACCCTAAGATGCACCAATGCATAAGTTATGGCATATGCAGATAAATAAGCATTGGTAGATCCTAGGATTTGGATAGCCATTTTATATAAGTTTAATCATTCAAGTTACCCGTATTCAACTAATACATCATTTCTATTATCTGCATAGTTCACATTTTTCATTAATTTCTCATTTTGTCTACATTAGCATTTCATTTAGAGGTTCTCATTAATCTTACAACTACAAATAAAAAAATACACTATTGGAAAATGTCCCAATCACTAATTTTTTATATAGAGAGGCCAAAAACTAGTGTAGGATTTGTATGATTTGAAATAGAGTTACATACAAATATACATAGTAGGGATCTATACTTGAGTGTACATAGTTTTGAATATATATTTTGAGATCCCCCTTTTTTTGAAATTTTTAATTTTTAATCTTTTTTGGACATTCTAGATGCATCAATTTTGTTCAAGGTCAAATCTATGAAAAATGGTTAGGTAATATATAATACTCCAATAGCATGTTGATGTTTATTGTTGTTTAACCTAGCAACTCTAACAACCATTTTCAACCAAAATATTTTTCACAAAGAGAAAGAAAATTTAATTTTCTATGTAATCCTAAAAAGAAAACTATTGATAATTTTTTTTAAAAATATCTACAATATATGATATTGAATCTATATAATTTAAAATAAATAAAAAATAAAAAATAACTCTAGGTGAAACCCTAGATAATGAGTAAATTATATCATGACATGTGTCCTCATTCTATAATATGAAACAAAAGAAACATAACTTAAGTTTAACCTAAGTATACTAAAGCAAAAAGGAACCTATTAATTAATTAATTAGATGATCTTCTTATCTTACTTAAAAAATTTAGCTCTTCTACAATGTATCAAAGCATTTTGAGATGTATTCTTCTTTACCTTTCTTTGCTAAGCTTCGTAAAGTTGCCTCCTATACTTCTTTGTTTCTTTTCTCTCATACTTTTAACTATAAACTTTTTTTTTGGATATTTTTGCTTTTTATTCATTTTAATTCCATATTTCTTCTTTCTACATATTTAGTATTTAGATCTTTATTTACATATTAGATTTCTCTTTATTTACTCATTTTTCACTTTTTAATTTAGTCTATAGCCTTTTTCATTCTAATCTTAAGTTTGCATTTCTTTCTTTGTCCTTTCTACTTATTTTTATTTTTTCTTTATTTTGTTACTTTTCCTTTCTCTTTGATATATTTTGTGTTATAATTTCTTTAACCTTCCCACATATATATTCAGATACACACACAAGCATCTCTCTTTTTCCCTTTTTTTTTTTTGATGGTAAGCTTATGCTACTAACTTTAGTTTTCATTTGATGATTAAATATTATCTGTTTTTCATTTTTCTAATTTCTACCCCTTTTTATTTAGTCTATAGACCCTTTACTTAGAACTATATCACCCCTTTATTAACTTTAATCTCATCATCTTTAAATTTAAATCTTTTATTCTTTAGTATTCTTTTTATGCTCTCTTTTAGTTATGTTCATTTTGCACTTCTTAATTTTATATTCTTTAATCCTGTTAAACACACGCAAAAAACAAAACAAAACATATATACATATGCATATACATATATATACATGGATGCATGTATGTATACATACACATACACATACACATACCTATAAACTTTTTTAATTTTTTTTTGATCTTCATGCTTTATATTTCGATCTTTCTACATTCTAGAAATTTTACATTTAATATCTATAAATCTTTTATTTATAACTGCACTTTTCTGTTTTATTAACTTTAATCCTAATTATATAGTTTTGGATTTCTTAATGTTTAGATTTCTTATTTAAGCCCCTCTTTATGTTTTCTTTTCCTATTGAATATTTTAACATTTCTGTTACACTTTGTCTTTCTTTTCATTTACCTCCAATACATCTCTTATTTCTCCTATAGCTCTCAATCTCGATGTTAGATCACAGAATGTGATCTGAAATTTAGATGCAAATAAACATTACATAATTAAATCCAAAAACAAAACAATCTAGACCAACTCATTTCCTGACTATAAAAAATCATAAGAACATCTTTAAATATTTTCTCCCCGATTTTAAAAATTAATGTGCTTAATTATAGTACCAAATCATTGAAAATTTTAACTTGTTTTATTTACAATTTTATAAACGTTGAGATATCAAAATCATAAAAAAGAATATTACATACCCATGAAACAAAGAAAGCAGGAGTTTTAAACGGCGATAGAAATCCTATAATGCTGTGGAACTGTTCTTTGAACCATACATATAAGATCACAAAAAAAAAAAAACTTAATTAAAAAAAATGCTACTTAAAACAGGTAAAAATTGAGTTCAAACTCGCTAAAAAGTAGTCCATATAACTGTTAAATACGCACCATTTCTCATCATCCAACGATAACATATCCTTGAATTTTCGCTGAAACCAGCCAAGTTTATTCTTTCTTCTACACATGGTTTTGTTTTTCTGGGAACTTATCTTGGGAGGTTTTTCCCCTAAGGAATTTGTCAATGTCTGACGAATATACAGTAAAAATAAAGTGGATTTTATGTTAACGAATCTGCTAGTTGCTAAGTGGGCATCAAAACACATTAGCTTTTCAAATGTTTGTGCTAATATTCTTTTGACGTGTTACATTGTCAATATTCTTTTGGGAGATATTTAGACAAGGAATTCAGTGGTTATTGCTATAAAATGGTCTACTGACTTACCATATTTACAAAGCAGTATGGAAGAGAAGAAATATGAGGGAGATGCTTTTAACTCTCCTTCAAAGGCTTCCAAAATCTCTGAATGCAATAGCTTTTGGTTTTTTCGGAGGCTTTTGAGGGAGAGTATAAAAGCGACTGATCTCACTGACACAAGTAAGAGTTTGTACTCCATTTCCTGCTTAAAACTAATTATATTTTCTATATTGAATATTTGTTGATCTTTGGAGTTGTATGTGTTCTCTTATTCTGTAGAGCAAGATAAGTTTTAATTACAAGCAGGAAGATGATCAACTTTTGTGCTGATTTATCTTAACATAAACTGTTACGAGGAGTTAAAAAATCTTAACAAAGAAGGTAACCAAATTCAAAGTAAATAAGTACTGGTTAATGTTGGAGTCCTTGTATGTTACGGTAATCTTTAGTTATTCTCTTTACTATGCAGTGAATGTTAAGAGTTTATCTTGTAGTGTTTTTTACAGTTCAACTGTGAAGAGAATGGTATAACATTTCACAGATAAAAGGTAACATTTGCGAAAGGGTAGAGAAGAAATTGATTTGAACCATGAGGCTTGTAGGTACCGGTTACTATTTATTTCAATTTTCTAAAATTATCCCTCACCTAGATAGGTCGCCAGCCTACCCTTTTTATCTTATAACTAGTTTTTTTTCTAGTTTTTTTCTATATTTTTCTTGCACTCTGTTAGGATTTTCACATCTTGTAATATCATAAAATTATTCTTTGGAATGTACACTACAAATAAGACCAACATAACAACAACTAAGTCTTAATATATTTATTTAAAAATAGGAAAAAATTGAATGCAAGTCGTTTTAATGTAGTCCATATCTTTGTTAAATAACTTTGTTAAATAAGGGCCATTTCTCATCATCCAATGATAGCATGTCCTTGAATTTCCGCTGAAACCAACAAAGTTTACTCTCTCTTCTTTAAATGGGTTTCTTTTCTTGGGGAGAAATTGTCTTAGAGAAGTTTAGAGAAGGTTTCTTCCCTAATAAATTTCTCAACGTCTAATGAATATACACTATAAATAAAGTGGATTTTATTCTAATAGATAGTAAACAGTTCTTAGAACTGATTAATCAACTCAAGTAGCTTACTAAAAGAAGTGGATATATTTCAATGGAGTGACGACTCAGCAGCTAAGTTTGTCTTCCACTTTAATCATAGTTGCTAGATGGGCATGAATTTGACGAGTTAAATTGTCAATATTCCAGATGACATTTAGATAAGAATTTTCACTTGTTATTGCTATAAAATGCTCAGCTGACATAGCAGTCATGTTCCTCGATCAATATATCAATCAACATAGAAGAAAAGAAATATGAGGGAGATGCTTTTTACTCTCCCTCGAGGCTTTCAAAATCTCTCAATGCAATAGCTTTTGGGTTTTTCGGAGGCATTTGAAGGAGACAAAAAGCAGTTGATTAAAAGTAATAATATTTTCTACGTTGATATTTGGAGTTGTATGTGCTCTCTTACTCTGTAGAGCTAGATAAGTTTTAATTACACGCAGGAAGATGATGAACTTTTGTGTTCATTTAGCTGAATATGAGCTGTTACGACGCACTGAAAAATTGTAATAAAAAAAGTAACCATTTGTTAAAGTTGAAGTCCTTGAATGTCAAGATTCAATTATTAATACAACTGCAGCGAATTCATCGAATTGTTTTTTGCTAGTGTATGTTATGGTAATCTTTAGTTATCCTCTCTCTATTATATTTGCATGTTGGAGTTTATCTTCTTGTGTTTTTAAGAGTATACTATGCCACTGATCTAATACTTTGATATCGAAGAAATTGTATTTGGGTCATCTGGTTGGTTCATTTTCCTCAGGTCTCAGATTGAATCTAAATGGTTTCTTATTCTTTTCTTTCATGTTTTCAAAATTAAAAAAAAAAACTTTTAAAGAGTAATCATGGGGCAGATAGGACTAGTGGAATTGGGAATCATAGTAATGAATTGTTTTTTCTTTTTTGTTATCAGATTGGATCTTTCTTCAAACATTGATATAATCTTTTTTGTTCATATTTTTCGGAAATGAAATGCTATTGCAGATTCTGTTTCCAAATGAGGTTTTAAGTCTAACTTTAATTATCTAATAGTTTAAATAGGGAATTCCTATCGCGTAACCAATCTTCAAATTTCTTTCATCTTTTTCAAAATAATTTCAGTAGATCATTTTTACTATTTTTTAAGTAATATTTACTTTCTTCGTTTTTAGTGTTAAAACTCTTTGGATTCTCCTTCTATTGATTTTCTATTGCTTTTTGAAAATCTTTATATATTCTTTTTGACTTTTTTGTTTATATATTTTTATTTTTTTAAGAAAAAAGATACCTATTACAATTTATAGTAGTCTACTGAAATTATCTCCAACTAGATAGTTAGCTAGTCCATACTGATTTCATCTTGTACCCTCTAAAATTATCATATGTCTAAATGTTTGTATATTTAGCATAAAAATCCTAATAGGCTATGTTGTCATTTTTAACAGTCAAGTGAGCAATCAACTGGAAATAATTTAGGTCAACCTTCAATTTATGGAGGTTATAAAGCCAACGCTTTCCTTTACATTAGCCAAGTGATTCAAGAAAGAATCTAGTGACCTAATTGAAACCCAAAATCCACAAGTTCGACAATACAACAAGTATTTAAACCTTGATGCCAACATCCATACATTCAATGATGTCTAATCATTAATATTTCGATACACATTGCTAAAGAATTGTGTGAAAATATTAAGAAATAATATATATCTATTTTTTCCATTACATAAAACCTCCAACTAACACTCAAAATTCAAATTATATGGATATTGAAAAGAATTATTTGGTATCACAAAGACCCATCACAACTAAAACTTAACCTTTAAATTAAATGAATAAATTGTATTTTATAACTATTAGAATTAGGTGTTGTACACCTTGCATAATGTCCAGTAGCCCCACCCTCAAGGGTCAAAATCTTATCCCTAGTAATGTCTATTGTTATTGTCTATTTGAAGTTTGGGATCGTCAATTGTCTATTCTACACATCAATAGCACTCTTCATAGTTAGATCTAAATCTTCACAATGAAAAATAGGGAATATTCTGCTATATAGGGGCCTTACTAAGTCAAACCCCATGTTGGTGTTCTAGCCTCCACTACAACATTGATTAATGAAAATAGATCTTATCCTTAGAAATGATAGAGGCTGAAATCTTAATGGAAATGCTTGAATTGACAAATGTTACCTTAGATATAAAACCCTTGGCTTCAACTCTCACATAAGACTTGTTTTTTCTTGAATTGTGTTAATCCATGACTTCATCATAGAGGAAAATGTTAAGATTGGTCATGATTGTTGAAACTTGAATGCTTGAGACTTGATTGTAGACCTTTACTCAATTATGATTTATTAAATGCTCAATAGTGATTGATAGATGATGATTAGGTGACTTCCTAGAGTTTAAATGATAGAGGGAGATGTATTTATATGTAGCCTACACCTTTTTGAATTTATTTTTTTGGAAAGTCTGATATTAAGGAGAAATTTACAACTACTTGCAAAGCCAACCATTGTAAGTCAACATTTGGGGATAAAATACTTGGATAGGGTTATTGAGTGTCCTATTACAATAGTTTAAGCCAAAACAAAGGTCATGAGTATGGGATATCACCATTTTTTTAGAAATGATCCTAAAACTGAGCATGATCAAACATGAACTAGGCACATTAGGAACAACCTCCAAATTGAGTGTGAGATTGTAAAGCGATATAATTTACTACACTACATTTAGCTCCACTTTAGTGAGAGTACGAGCTTATGATTATACTATGAATAAAGTACACAAAATTCAAGGATACTTTCATCAAGACATCAAAGAGACAAGACAACAATAAATTTGGCAAGGTGGCAATCCTGAAGATAGGATGTAACTAAGATATAGTATCAAGATAAAATACAAGTACAAAGTGAGCAATATGATCAATTTTGGTACCTCATATGGAGCATGCAAAAGCAAAAAAGGTATGGCATCTAGGGCTAATAAGATCCTTGGGAGATTTCAAGGAGCCATAACAAAATAATACAAGGCATGACCACTAGAGATAGTAATAATCCTTAGATATTTACTAGGGGTTATGTTCACAAATAAGTCACAAGGATAGTATGTTGTGTTATACTAGGCGAGCTTCAAATCAACAAAGATTACAAGACCAAGTCAAACTCTTTTATTTACTGGGTAATTTGGATACGATATGAAAAGATGGATGTTGTAGTTGTTAGGTCCCAGAGATAACTAAGAGGGGGGGGGGGGGGGGTGAATCAGTTGTCAAATAAATTCAAACCAAAAACAACTTAACCAACCTTAATGCTTAATACCGGTAAACCAAACTTTATGCTGGTAGACAGTTTATTAGTTAATTGCTTACCGGTAAAGATTAATGCATGAAACAGAAAGATAATAACATCCACAACACATAACACCAATATTTGTACATGGAAACCCTGTAAGGGGAAAAACCATGGTGGGAAACCTTACCCACAATCAAATGATACTACTACAGATAGTATGTGTATACAAATGGGGTTTGCACATGTAGAAAGGCCAAGCACCTAGAGCTCACTACTCAAACACAAATAGGAGTCACATTGACTACAATTGGATGGTTAAATCCAATAATGATGTACTGCTCAGAATATCATCTTCATATGTTGGATTCAGTAATGGTTCAGTTCTGATATGCCTTCACAAAAACCTTCTTCATCTTCAAATGATATCTGCGTGTATAGCCCTTCTTATTCTCGCATATACCTTCTTATAATTCCTTTTTCCAATCGCATATCACTCTTACAAATAAGATCTTACATATATACCATAGCCTAAGACCAATTTTAGTAGGTCGGCTCTAAAATATATTACAATAAAATCAATTTACAAGTAAATCAATAACCGATGCAATATCTGATTCAACATGTCGGCTCAATGCATTTACAATAACAACAAAATCATCTCCAAAGCGCGTCGTGTTGATCTGGAATAGATAAGCCTGTTGGTGCTTATTCTGGACCTATTTGCCGGTAACAACAGATATGCAAACACGAATATACCAATGAACAAATCTCAAAGACAAAGTGTCCAAACGATGTCTTCAACATAACCAAGTGTTTTCCATGTCATTCCAAGTGCCGGTGAACAATATATCCTACCGGTGAACCAGATACCGGTGACTGTGCATAAAGTCGCTTGCTTGCCAGTGAACATTGCCAATCCTCCAAAGTGCCAGAGTTGATAAGAGTTAATAGGTGTTGACATCAATGACAAAACCATATCAACATATCCAAAATACCAACAATCTCCCCCTTTGGCATTGATGGCAACACAAGATGGAAAAACCATCAAAGTGCCAAAACAAAAATGCCAAATACCAAAAACCAACAATCTCCAAAAAGTGATCATAACCAGAAATCAAAATTTAGATACAGAGAGTAATCAATCTCTCCCAAAGTAACAATCTCTCCCCCTGAGAGTAACATGTGTTTTCCTTGTGTTTTTCCATATCAATCTCTCCCCCTTTGACATCAAATGCCAAAGCCAATACAAAAAACCAGGTTCAGATACAAAATACCAACCAATTCAGTATACCAACTACTCCCCCTGAGAAGTAGCTCTCCTCATCAAAGCTAGAGTAAAAGATTTCTCTATGAATTCTCTTGGTTGATGACAAACATCAACTATCTAAGTCTCTACCAGTGGGGGTATGACCCCAAGGTGGTCTCTGAGATATTGAAAAGTCTCCTTAGGTAAAGGTTTAGTGAAAATATCTGAAATCTTCTCTTTAGTATTCACATAAACCAGTTTTACTTCTTTTGCTTCAACATTCTCTTTCAGAAAATTCAATTTGATAGAAACATGTTTAGTCTTAGAATGTAGTACCGGATTCTTAGATATATCAATTGCTGTTGTGTTATCACAATAGATAGTTATAGGTTCCTTGCATTTTACCTTTATGTCCTTCAACATTTGCTTAAGCCATAATACCTGTGTATAGTTAATTGCTGCTACAACATATTCTGATTCTGTCATTGATAAAGATGTGCAGCTTTGTTTCTTACTCAACCAAGAAAATAATTTGCTTCCAAGAAAAAATGCTCCGCCGGTGGTGCTTTTTCTGTTATCCACATCTCCTGCCCAATTTGCATATGTGTATGCACATAATTCAAAGTTTTCATCTCTAGGATACCATAAGACAAGATTTGTAGTGCCTTGTAAGTACCAAAAAATCCTTTTTACTGTTGATTCATGATTTTCTCTAGGATTACTCTGAAATCTTGAAACAATACATACTGCATTCATAATATCAGGTCTTGTTTGTGTTAAATACAGTAGGCCTCCTATCATAGATTTGTACCTAGTTGGATTAACAGGTGTAGATTCATCCCTTAGTGATAATTTGTCATTTGTAGTCATAGGTGTGCTTACCGGTTTAGAGTTCTCCATCCCAAATTTCTTTAGTAACTCCTTCAAGTACTTGGATTGACTCAAGAATATACCTTTATCAGTCTGTGAAATCTACAATCCTAAATGGAATTTTATCTCTCCAATCATAGACATTTCAAATTCTTGTTGCATTTCAATAGAAAAGTCTTTACATAATCCATCTTCTCCTCCAAAGATCATATCATCAACAAAAACTTCTATAACCAAGATGTCATCATTAGTCACTTTATAGTATAAGTTGCTGTCTGCATTACCTTTAGAAAAACCAATCTTCAAAAGATATTTATCCAATCTAGCATACCAAGCTCTTGGAGCTTGCTTCAACCCATACAAAGCTTTCCTTAACTTGCAAACCATATCTTTGTTATCTATCAAAGAAAATCCATCAAGTTTCTCAATGCAAACTTCTTCTTCAAGATCTTCATTAAAAAATGCACATTTAATATCAATTTGATATACTTTGTAGTTCTGGTGTGCTGCAAAAGCCAAGAATAATTTGACGACCTCAATTCTAGCTACCAGTGCAAAGGTTTCATTATAATCAATTCCTTCTTTCTAAGAATATCTCTTACACACTAGTCTTTCTTTATTTCTGACTACTTTACCATCTTCATTAAGTTTGTTTCTAAATACCCATTTTGTTCCAATTACATTTTTGTCTTTAGGCCGAGGAACTCCGGGGAACTAATGTCCATGTGTTGTTCTTCTCAATTTGTTCTAGTTCCTCTTCCATAGCTTTAATCCAGTGTTTATCTTCACATGCCTCATTAATTAATGATGGTTCAATTTGAGAAATTAGACATACCTCTTCATTTTCCAGTCTTCCTCTTGTCATAACTCCTTGATACTTGTTCCCAATTATCTGATTTTCAAAGTGGTTCAATCTTACATACCGGGGTGTCTTCGTTTGCTGGTGTTCCTCAGTTACAGTGGAATTTTCAGATGATACCGGTGTAACTGGATCTTCATTTTGTACCCGTGGATTCAATGTAGGTTCATTTGTCAGTATCTTTGTTGCTGGTTTGGAGTCTATATACCTTGAAGTTCCTCTAAATTGTTCATCAATCTTCATATTTGTACTCTCAACAATTTTCTGCAATCTCTTGTTAAAACATCTATATGCTTTGCTCTTAGATGAATAACCAAGAAATATTTCTTCATCACTTCTAGGATCAAATGTGCCAATATACTCATCTCTCCTAATATAGCATTTACTTCCAAATATACTGAAATATTTAAGAGTAGGAGTAATGTCAAATCATAGTTCATGAGGGGTCTTACCGGTTTCACCTTTGATGTGAAATTTGTTGAATGTATAGACTGCTATGCTTACTGCCTCTTTCCAATATACATGTGGTAGATTTTCTTCTGATAACATACTTCTAGCTGCATCCAAGATAGTTTTGTTTTTTTCTTTCTACAACTCCATTCTGCTGTGGTGTCCAAGGTGTTGATATCTGTCTTCTAATTTCATTCACTTCACAGCATGTATTAAATTCCTTAGATGTGAATTCACCTCCTTGATCTGATCTCAGACATCTGATTTTCTTGCCGGTTTCATTTTCTACCATCACCTTGAATAATTTGAACTTTCCAAGTGCTTCTGATTTTTCTCTGAGAAAAATAACCCAACACATTCCAGAATAGTCATCAATGATTAGCATGAAATATCTATCACCTTGTAAGCTTTTAGTTCTAGCTGGACCACATAAATCAGTGTGAATTAAGTCAAGAGCATTATTGGATTTTTCTAGAATAATTTTAAAAGATTCTCTAACTTGTTTTCCAAATTGACATTCCTTACATACCGGATTGTGAGGTTTAACAATCCTAGGTAAATCTCTAACTACCTTAGTAGTACTGATTTTCACAATGCAATCAAAATTTACACGACAAAGTCTCTTATGCCACAGCCAACTTTTATCAATATGTGAAATCAAGCATGTCTTTTCACTATTATTCAAATAAAAGATATTACCTCTAGTTTGATTACCGGTTGCAATTTCCAAACCGGTTCTGTTCATAATTTTGCATTTTCCATTCTTGAATTGTAACTAAAATCCTTTCTCAACTAATTGACCAACACTCAAAAGATTATTCTTTAAACCTTCAACATAGTAAACATTGTTAGTATTATGCTTACCATCAAGAGATATAGTACCCTTTCCTTTGATCAAACAAGCTTTATCATCTCCAAATCTTACCAGACCTCCATTATATTCCTGAAAGTTCAAGAATTTACTTTTGTCACTAGTCATATGATGTGAGCATCCTAAATCAATGATCCATTCATTCTTAACTTCAACTTTAGCTGCCAAGGCTTGCTCTACCGGTTGAACAGTAGGTGTTGGTTGATCTTATGTTATAGAAACAAAGACCCATCCATTGTCTGTCGGATCCTCATCAAAATCATCAATGACTCCTTCATCAACAAGATAGCAAGATTTATCTTTATTCTTCTTAAATCTGTATCTCTGATATTCAAGGTTAGGCTTGTATGTTCTTCTAGCTTCTTCACTTAGTCTAGCATGTCTATTAGGGCATCTTGAAGCCATATGATCAATCTTATTACAGTTAAAACATTTAAAGGGTTCTTTACCTTCATACTTACTTCCAACTGGACCTTTAGGCATTTTCCTTGCAAATAGTGCTTCAAGTTCTTCAAGTTCTTCATTTTCTCTCTTGCTTTCTTCAAGTTCTCTTGCATAAAAGGCTTTCCAATTAGATTTGTCAAATGATGGTGCAGATGATGTTGATGCCTTAAAAGATAAATTTGTCTTTATAGTAGCAACATGACCAAATTCCTCAAGTTCAAATGCTGAAAGTTTTCCAATCAATGTGTCCCTAGTTACTAATGTATTAGGCATAGTTCTTAACTCATTTATAGCAGTAACTTTCATTTTATATGTCAGTGGAAATCCTCTTAAAACTTTTGAAACAATTTCATCTTCACTTAAGGTTCCTCCACAACATTTAATACCCAAAATAATTTCATTTACTCTTTCCATAAAAACAGTAATCCTTTCATCTTCTTCCATTTTCAAATTTTCATACCTGACCCGGAAGCTTTCAAGTTTTGCAATTTTGACTGTGGAATCTCCTTCATTCAATGTTTCCAAATGGTCCCAAATAGCTTTAGCAATAGATCTATCTGATAATCCCATGATTTTATGATCTAATATCGCGCTCAAAAGTGCTTCCCTTGCTTTGCAATCATTTTCCTCATCTTTTCCTAAGGTAGGTGGATTAGGCCGACTTTGAGTAGGAGCAATATAGGCATTTTTTGTAACATCCCAGATGTCCTTTCCAGTGCAATTTAGATGTGTCTCCATCTTGATCTTCCATATGCCATAGTTGGTTCCATCAAGTTTAGGACTGTCCTTCCTGAAATAGTTAGTAGACATTGGATCTCCTCAAGCTGTTAAACTTCTGCAAAAAGAGGACTAGGCTTTGATATCGATTGTTAGGTCCCGAAGACAACTATGAGGGGGGGGGGGGGGGGGGGTATATCAGTTGTCAAATAAATTCAACCCAAAAACAAGTTAACCAACCTTAATGCTTAATACCAATAAACCAAACTTTATGCCGGTAGATGGTTTATTAGTTAATTGCAGTATCGATAAAGATTAATGCATGAAATCGAAAGACAATAACATCAATAACACATAGCACCAATATTTGTACATGGAAACCCTATAAGGGGAAAAACCACAGTGGGAAACCTTACCCATAATTAGATGATACTACTGCAGATAGTACATGTATGCAAATGGGGTCTGCACATGTAGAAAGGCCAAGCACCCAGAGCTCACTGCTCAAACACAAATAGGAGTCACACTGACTACAATTAGATGGTTAAATCCAATAATGATGTACTGCTCAAAATAGCATCTTCATATGTTGGATTCAGTACCGGTTCAGTTCTGATATGCCTTCACAAAAACCTTCTTCACCTTCAAATGATGTCTGTGTGTATAGATCTGCTTATTCTTGCATATACCTTCTTACAATTCCTTTTTCCTATCGCATATCGATCTTACAAATAAGATCTTACATATATACCATAACCTAAGACCAATTTTAGTAGGTCGGCTCTAAAAGATATTACAATAAAATCAATTTACAAGTAAATCAATAACTGATGCAATATCCGATTCAACATGTCGGCTCAATGCATTTATATATTTGACACAAACTAGGCTTGATATTATGAATGCAGTATGTATTGTTTCTAGATTTCAAAGTAATCCTAAGGAAAATCATGAATCAGCAGTAAAAAGGATTTTCTGGTACTTACAAGGCACAACAAATCTTGGATTATGGTATCCTAGAGATGAAAACTTTGACCTATGTGCATACACAGATGCAAATTGGGTAGGAGATGTGGATGATAGAAAAAGAACCACTGGAGGAGAATTCTTTCTTGGAAAGAGATTAGTTTCTTGGTTGAGTAAGAAACATAGTTGTACATCTTTATCAACAGCAGAATCAGAATATGTTGCAGCAGCAACTAACTGTACACAAGTACTATGGCTTAAGCAAATGTTGAAAGACATAAAGGTAAAATGCAAGGAACCCATTACTATATATTGTGATAACACTGCAGTAATTGATATATCCAAGAATCCGGTATTACATTCTAAAACAAAACATGTTTCTATCAAGCTGAATTTTCTAAGGGAAAACGTTGAAGAAAAAGAGATAAAACTGGTTTATGTGAATACTAAAGAACAACTTGCAGATATTTTCACAAAACCTTTGCCTAAGGAGACCTTTGAATATCTCAGAGAACAGCTTGGAGTCATACCACCACTAGTAGAGACTTAGATAGTCGATGATTGTCATCAACCGACAAAATTGAAAGACAAATCTTTTACTTCGGTCTTTGATGAGGAAGCTACTTCTTAGGGGAAGTAGTTGGTATTTTGTATGAACTTGATTTTTGTAACTTTGGCATTTGATGTCAAAGGGGGAGAGATATCTATGGAAAAACACATTATCTTTTGAGGAGAGATTGGTATTGAAAAATAAATCTTTGGATAAACACATATTGCTCCTAGGGGGAGAAATTATTGTCTAAAAGAGATTGTTGGTTTTTGGTATTTGGCATTTCTGTTTTGGCACTTTGATGGTTTTTCCATCTTGTGTCGCCATCAATACCAAAGGGGGAGATTGTTGGTATTTTGGTATGGTTTTGTCATTGATGTCAACACCTACCGAACACTAGCACTTTGGAGATCCAACAACATTCACCGGCAAGCAAGTAACTATTGCACAGTTACTGGTATATGGTTCACCGGCAGGATATAATATTCACCAGCACTTGGAATGATATGGAAGACACTTGGTAATGTCGAAGACATCGTGTGGACACTTTGTTTTGAAGAATTAATCATTGGTATATTCATATTTGCATATTTGTTTTTACCGGCAAATAGGTCCAAGGTTATCTAGGGTTACACCGACAGGTTTATCTTTTTCAGATTAGCATGGCACGCTATGAAGATGATTTATTATTGATGTAAATGAATTAAGCCGACATGTTTAATCGATTATTGCATCAGATATTATATTGTATGTAAAATGTTTTTATTGTAATATCTTGTAGAGTCAACCTACTAAAATTGGTCTTACGTTATGGTATAAATGTAAGATCTTATTTGTAAGATCAAAGTGTGGAATGCGAAAAAGAATTGTGTGAAGGTATATGCAAGATTAAGCAGAGGTATACATGAAGACATCATTTGAAGGTGAAGCTAGGTTTTTGTAGAAGCATATCAACATTACACTGGTACTGAATCCAACATATGAAGATGCTATTTTGTGCAGTACACTCATTGGATTTAACCATCCAACTGTAGTCAGTGTGACTCCCATTTTGTGATTGAGCAGTGAGCTCTAGGCTATTGGTCTTTCTGCATGTGCAGACCCCATTTATGTACACTTACTATCTGCAGTAGTATCATCTGATTGTGGGTAAGGTTTCCCACCGTGGTTTTTCCCCTTACAGGGTTTCCACGTACAAAATATTGGTGTTATGGGTTGTGGATGACTCTATGTTTATGTTTCATGCATTAATTTTTACCGGTATAGCAATTTATTGTTAACACTATCTACCGACACACTTAATTGGTTTACCAGTATTATGCATTAAGTTGGCTAATTAGTTTTTGGTTTAAATTTATTAGACAACTGATTCACCCCCCCCGCCTCTTAGTTGTCTCCGGGACCTAACAATAATTTCATGCTTGGTTAGGCATTCATTTTACTATTTGTATTTGATTATGTTTGAATGTGCCTATTTCATCACCCTTTTGGAAAACTTGGTCAAATGATCTATCGTTTTGTATCTTATTACTTCATTTCATTTACAAAAGGTATATACTTGAATATATTTTGTGGCTTCCATATGATGAAATATTTTATAATTTTGATGGAGAACTAGTTGTCTTAAAATTATATTTTGATTCTATAAGTTTTATAGATGGCATGGAAAATTTTAATTTTGAAATATATATTGCTTGTTTTGAATGTAAATTAAATGTTTATGTAATTAGATTAATATACATTAAAGACAATTGAAATACTGAGACGTTTCAACATTGAAAGAGCCGTTTAGGATGGTTAAAGTACATCGATCCATTTTTAAAGCACCTATGATATGTGGATTTGTATTTAAAGTTGAAAGAGAAGCTTTGTATTCATAGATTCAGAGGCACGCCATCTACCTTGTTATGTCCTCCTAGTGGAGTGATTTATTTTGTTAGTCCTGACAAGCTGCTTTGAAGTGATATGTTCATTGTGTTTAGAAGTCTAGTTGTTCTTCTTTACAGGCTACAAATGATCGAAAACCAACATATAACTCTTTCTTGCCTTGGATTTTGTTAATGATCCAGATTCTCATAGCTTCATTCTAACACAAACATCCTTATTATATCCCATTTCAAGAGGTTATCTACAGGTATGTTTCATCACTCGGGTGCTTCGATAATGAAATCAACAATTTTTTAATCAGATCTTCACTTTTAGACATTTATAGCAACTAAATCATTAATAATTAGAAGATAATGCAAATTAGTGATTTGTTAGATTTTTTGAATAGATTTTATACACACGCATATAAGAAATGGCTATCCAGACAGATAAATCACACTTTGCATAAAAAACATTAAAAAAAATCTAAATCCACCTTTCATATGATTGTGCTTTTTAAATTGCTGCATGGAAGTTGCCCACATATATATGTTTGTGTTTGTATGTATATTGTCAATCTTTTTATGTAATTTTTAATAACTTGTTTTTAATAGTAAACAATATTTTTTAAAAGCCGTATTTATGTCGAAATGTATCTTTTTTATAGAAAGGATAAAATTCTAATTTTTAAAATATAGTTTTGTCACACTAAAATCTAGTGCATGTATATTTTTTTCATAATTTTTTGGTGCATATATCTTTTTTAATTAATTTTTGCAGTTAGAGTAATTATAATTTGGATAGACATGTATGTCGTATTGCATAAATTTGTTTGTATTCTTTTGAATTAACTTCTGTTTTTTGTTGAAAATGAGGACATTAATACTTAGGGAACATATATTCTTTTCTTTTTTCTCTATTTTTCTATTTTTTCTCCATGTGTGAAATAAATATTTTAATGTTTGGTGACAAACTTACATTCACAAGAAATAACAAAAATATATAATAATTATATTAGAAGTTCTAAGGATTGTGACTACTTTTCATGTTGGATAATGAATTGATCACTATGGAGATTTTGTGAGACAATGGATCTTATTTAGCAAGCTAATTCTACTGCTAGTGGTTCATGTTTATATCTAAGGACCATATCAAATACTTTGTTGATAAATTCCTAGCATCATGTTGAAAGGATCAAGCGGTAAAAAGGTATGACCATCACATGTATTAATTTTGAAATTTCATGATGAAGAGATGTTATGATTCCTTTTTTATACGAAATGTAAGGTATCAAATCTATAACTTAGTTTGTCTTATCATTCGCATCCATGTGAATAGTAAACCTTCTTTATAGACTCTTTATCTCTTATCATGCAACATTCATATATCCTTGTCATTCCTTGGACATGTATCTACAGAAGGATAAAAATGTGTTTTGTAAGGATGGTTTACTCTATCATGTGTCATATTTTAGTTAATTTGTAGAATTTATTTATATAACCATTTAGGATTATTAGATATACTTATGTCATTTATTCATGTGTTTGATGATGATCATTTGAATTGTGAATTATTAAGACAATTGATCTGGAATTTAAAAATGCAAACAATAGATTTCAAATAGAATCATCTTTTAGCATATCCACATACAACAACCTTTCACCTTCAAAGAGAGAATCACAAAGAAGAAAAGGAAAAAAACATGAAACCAAAACGCTAATAGGAAAAGAAACTAATAGAGAAACAAAACTAAAGAACCAATGACCAACTTGAACAAGGACAAAAAATAGAGACATAACACTAGCGAAAGAAAGAAAAACAAGAGAAGAGAAAGATCCAAAAGAAAATAAAACCAAACAACCAAATAAAGCCAAAACCAAAAAATACACTACTTCTAAGATAACACCTAACTTTCCTTTGCTAACCCTACACAAAACTTAAGGAATAACATAGATGACAAAAAAAAAATTACATCCACTTGATTGGTTTTTAATTATGTATTAAAGTAACAATTTTCTAGGAAAATTTCTAAGTCTAGAAAACTCATCTTTATACTCACAAAATATAATTGGGTAGGATTGGTTCATTTTGTTAGAATAAATCTTGAAAAATAAACTGTTATTCATTTTTGTCTATAACAAAATTTTGGACATCCTCTTAACTAACTTTTTATTACATGTAAAAGTAAAAATTTTCTAGGTAAAGTTCTAAGTCTTCCAAATTCAGTATATTCATCTATATCATGGTTAATCTACAAACATATTTTATCCCTCCATACCTCATACTCAAATAGAGAATAACCAGAATGTAAAAGACAATGGAAAGAAGTCAGTGACAGGGACATGGTTGTGCAACGTGATCCCCTCCTTATGAGATCTCAAGTTGTGGTGCACCATTCTATCCTATTTAGGTGCACACATGTTAAAAGAAATAACATCCACTAGTGATGTACTAATATTATTCAAAATATCAAAGTTAGGTTCAAAATTTTCATGTACATCTTCATCAACTAGAGTATTTGCTCCAGTCATATTTTTTAAAGTATAAGAAATATAATTTTTCATATGCCAAAATTTATTTTTTCTCAATTTTGAAAGGGATTTGTTCAACATTGGCCTTACCTACCATAGTGATCTCCCAGATAATAATGAATTATATAAACTTACCTCAAAGTGTGATTCAAGATGATCAATCATACATGAATCATACATTGTAAAATCTACTTTGTGGTTAGAATACCCATGATTTTATATTTTTATAACCAATTCAAACACAAAGTTCATCATATTCTCAATTTCGTTAGATGAAATTGATTACAAAGAATCCTAGTTATCAATTTATGTTAATTGCAAATATTCTCCCCCATCTAACAAATTAATGTTTTTATCAGACTTCTACATATGATCAATAAATATACAAGAATCAATGTCAAGTTTATCATTATTAAAATTAAAATCATTAATGCATGGTCCAAACAAATATCTTCCTTTAATAGCTATACAAATGCATAATGTCAAATTTAAGACAACACTCTCTAATTTTATTTTAATGATCTTGTTGAGATAGTCCAATCTCTGAGATGACCTCTAGATATTCACCTTGATCCTCATGTGTTTCATCCATTTGAAACTTGTCATAAATGTGTTTCTAAAATAAAGAGTTAATTTCATTTAGGTAAGTCTTTTCATTAACGTTATATTTCCGACCTCAACCCTTTGTAGATTAAAAAAAAAAGTATTTTCATTAATGTTTATCATGAATTCAAATTAATTTTCATGACAAGTATAAATATAATCTGGTTGATAATCAAAAGGTATATGACTACTTTCATCATTTATTTGACTTATTACTTCGAATAAATTATTCTCAAATCTCATATTCTATTCTCATAATAATATCAATCTATTTTTTATAAGTCTAATTATGTGCATACTAACCCTAGATTGTAGATCTCTTATATTCTTTTATCTTGTATATGACCTTTCAGCTTTGATTTGCCTAATTTTGGGAGAATTTCACTATTGTGACATACTTTTATTTGGATGTATACTACATTAAAGAAATTTATCCTAGTTGGCAGACACAATCACTTTAAGGTGGTGGCATACACTCTGCTATGTGTTTCAATTTGTTGCACGGCCCAAGAGAATGGTTTGTACACTTTAATCACACAACATGATTTTGTTGGTGCCACTACTGTTGGTATTTTAGATATGTTGATATGGTTTTGTCATTGATGTCAACACCTATTAACTCTTATCAACTCTAGCACTTTGGAGGATTGGCAATGTTCACCGGCAAGCAAGTGACTTTATGCACAATCACTGGTATCTAGTTCACTGGCAGGATATATTGTTCACCGACACTTGGAATGACATGGAAAATACTTGGTTATGTTGAAGACATCATTTGGACAATTTATCTTGGAGATTTGTTCATTGGTATATTTGTGTTTGCATATTTGCTGTTACCGGCAAATAGGTCCAGAATAAGCACCAACAGGCTTATGTATTCCAGATCAACACGACACATTTTGGAGATGATTTTGTTGTTATTAGTACAGTAAACCTCCTATCATAGATTTGTATCTAGTTGGATTAACAGGTGTAGATTCATCCCTTTGAGATAATTTGTCAATTGTAGTCATGGGTGTGCTTACCAGTTTAGAGTTCTCCATCCCAAATTTCTTTAGTAATTATTTCAAGTACTTGGATTGACTCAAAAATATACCTTTATCAGTTTGTGAAATCTGCAATCCTAAAAAGAATTTAATTTCTCCAATCATAGACATTTCAAATTCTTGCTGCATTTTAATAGAAAATTCTTTACATAATCCACTTCTCCTCCAGAGATTATATCATAAACAAATACTTCAATAATCAAGAAGTCATCATTAGTTATTTTGTAATATAAATTGCTATTTGCATTTCCTTTAGTAAAACCAATCTTTAAAACATACTTATCCAATCTTGCATACCAAGCTCTTGGGGCTTGTTTTAATCCATACAGAGCTTTTCTTAACCTGCAAACCATATCATTGTCATTTGTCAAGGAAAATACATCAGGTTGTTCAATATATACTTCCTCTTCAAGATCACCATTCAAAAATGCACATTTAATATCCATTTGATAAACTTTGTAGTCCTTGTAAGCTGCAAAAGCCAAGAATAATCTGACTGCCTCAATTCTGGCTACCAGTGCAAAGGTTTCATTGCAATCAACTCCTTCTTTCTGAGAATATCCCTTACACACTAGTCTTGCTTTATTTCTGACAACCTTACCATCTTCATTAAGTTTGTTTCTAAATACCCATTTGGTTCCAATTACATTTTTATCTTTAGGCCGGGGAACTAATGTCCAAGTATTATTTTTCTCAATTTGTCCTAATTCTTCTTCCATAGCTTTAATCCAAAATTTATCTTCACATGCCTCATTGATAGATGATGGTTCAATTTGAGAAATAAGACATACATCTTCATTTGACAATCTTCCTCTTGTCATAACTCTTTTAAATTTGTTTTCAATTATCTGATCTTCAGAATGATTCAATCTTACATACTGAGGTGTCTTAGTTTGCTGTTGTTCTTCAATTACTATGGAATCCTCTGATGATACTGGGGTAATCGGATCTTCATTCTGTACTAGTGGATTTAGTGTAGGTTCATTTGTCACAATTTATGTTGTCGGTTCAGAGTCTATATACCTTGAAGTTCCTCTGAATTGTTCATCAATCTTTACATTTGTACTCTCAACAATTTTCTGCAATCTCTTATTAAAACATCTATATGTCTTGCTCTTAGATGAATAACCAAGAAATATTCCTTCATCACTTCTAGGATCAAATTTGCCAATATACTCATCTCTTCTAATATAACATTTACTTCCAAAAATTCTGAAATACTTAAGAGTAGGAGTATTACCAAACCATAGTTCATGAGGGGTCTTACCGGTTTCACCTTTGATGTGAACTTTGTTGAATGTATAGACAGCAGTGCTAACTACTTCTCTCCAATATACATGTGGTAGATTTGCTTTTGATAACATACTTCTTGCTGCATCCAAGATAGTTCTATTTTTCCTTTCAACAACTCCATTCTGCTGTGGTGTCCGAGGTGCTGATAACTGTCTTCTAATTCCATTCACTTCACAGAATGTATTAAAGTCCTTAGATGTGAAGTCTCCTCCTTGATATGATCTTAAACATTTGATTTTCTTACCGGTTTCATTCTCAACCATTGCTTTGAATAATTTTAACTTTCCAAGTGCTTCTGATTTTTCTCTGAGAAAAGTAACCCAACACATTCTAGAATAATCATCAATAATTAGCATGAAATATCTATCACCTTGTAAGCTTTTAGTTCTAGCTGGACCACATAAATCAGTGTGAATTAAATCAAAAGCATTATTAAATTTTTCTGGAATACTTTTGAAACTAGCTCTAACTTGTTTTCCAAATTGACATTCCTTACAAATTGTATTATGAGGTTTCACAATTTTAGGTAGATCTCTAACTGCCTTAGAAGTACTAATTTTTACCATGCAATCAAAGTTTACATGACATAGTCTCTTATGCCATAACCAACTTTCATCTATATGTGCAATCAAGCATGCCTTTTCACTATTATTCAAATGAAAGATATTACCTCTAGTTTGATTACCGGTTGCAATTTCCAAACCAATTTTATTCATGATTTTGCATTTTCCATTTTTAAATTGTCACTAAAATCCCTTCTCAACTAATTGACCAACACTTAAAATATTATGCTTTAATCCTTCAACATAGTAGACATTGTCAGTGTTATGCTTACCATCAAGAGATATTGAACCCTTACCTTTGATTGAACAGGCTTTGTCATCTCCAAATCTTACCAAACCTCCATTGTATTCTTGAAATTTCAAGAATTTACCTTTGTCTCCTGTCATGTGATGTGAGCATCCTGAGTCAATGATCCAGTCATCCTTTGCTTCAACTTTGGCTGCTAGGGTTTGTTCTACCGGTTGAGCAGTAGATGTCAGTTGATCTTCTGTTATAGCAACAAAAACCCATCCATTGTTTGCTGGATCCTCATTAGAATCATCAGTCACACCTTTATCAGCAATGTAACAGGATTTGTCTTTGTTCTTCTTAAATCTGTATCTTTGATATTTAGGATTAGGCTTGTATGTTCTTCTAGCTTCTTCTCTTAGTCTAACATGTCTATCAGGGCATCTCGAAGCCATATGACCAATCTTATTGTAGTTAAAACATTTAAAGGGTGCTTTACCTTCATACTTACTTCCAACTGGACCTTTTGGCATTTTTCTTGCAAATAGTGCTTCAAGTTCTTCAAGCTCTTCATTCTCCTTCCTGGTTTCTTCAAGTTCTCTTGCATAAAAGGCTTTCCAGTCTGATTTGTCAAATGATGGAGTAGATGATGTTGATGCTTTAAAGGCCAAATCAGTTTTTATAGTAGCAACAAGACCAAATTCCTCGATTTCAAAGGCTGAAAGTTTTCCAATCAATGTATCCCTAGTTACTGATGTATTAAGCATTGTTCTCAACTAATTTATATCAGTAACCTTCATTTTATATGCTGGTGGCAATCCTCTTAAGATTTTTGAAACAATTTCATCCTCACTCAGGGTTCCTCCACAACATTTAATACCCAAAATAATTTCATTTACTCTTTCCATAAAAGTAGAAATCCTTTCATCTTCTTCCATTTTCAGATGTTCATACTTGACTCAGAAGCTTTCAAGTTTTGCAATATTGACTGTGGAATCTCCTTCATTTAGTGTTTCCAAATGATCCCAAATAGCTTTAGCAGTAGACCTATCTGATAATCCCATGATTTGTTGATCTAATAATGCGCTCAAAAGTGCTTCTCTTGCTTTACAATCATTCTCTTCATCTTTAGCTAAGATAGTTGGAGCAGTCTGACTAGCTACAACAACAGTATAACCATTCTTTGTAACTTCCCAGATGTCTTTACCAATGCAATTCAGATGTGTCTCCATCCTGATCTTCCATATCCCATAGTTGGTTCCATCATGTTTAGGACTGTCCGTCTTGAAATAATTAGTAGACATTGGATCTCCTCAAGTTGTTAAACTTCTGCAAAAGAGGACTAGGCTCTGATACCAATTGTTAGGTCCTGGAGACAACTCAGAGGGGGGGGGGGGGGTGAATCAGTTGTCTAATAAATTTAAACCAAAAACCAGTTAAGTGTGCTGGTAGACAGTGTTAATAGTAAATTGCTATACCGATAAAGATTAATGCATGAAACATAAACATAGAGTCATCCACAACACATAACACCAATATTTTGTACGTGGAAACCCTGTAAGGGGAAAAACCATGGTGGGAAACCTTACCCACAATCAGATGATACTACTGTAGATAGTAAGTGTACATAAATGGGGTCTGCACATGCAGAAAGGCCAACAACCTAGAGCTCACTGCTCAATCACAAAATGGGAGTCACATTGACTATAGTTGGATGGTTAAATCCAATAAGAGTGTACTGCACATAGCATCTTCATATGCTGGATTCAGTACTAGTGTAATGCTGATATGCTTCTACAAAAACCTAGCTTCACCTTCAAATGATGTCTTCATGTATACCTCTTCTTAATCTCACATATAGCTTTACACAATTTTTGTTCGCATTCCACACTTTGTTCTTACAAATAAGATCTTACATTTATACTATAACCTAAGACCAATTTTAGTAGGTCGACTCTACAAGATATTACAATAAAAACATTTTACATACAATATAATATCCGATGCAATAACGAATTAAACATGTTGGCTTAATGCATTTACATCAATAATAAATCATCTCCATAGCGTGCCATGCTGATCTGAAAAAGATAAACATGCCAGTGTAACCCTAGATAACCTTGGACCTATTTGCCGGTAAAAGAAAATATGCAAATATGAATATACCAATGATTAATTCTTCAAAACAAAGTGTCCACACGATGTCTTCAACATTACCAAGTGTCTTCCATATCATTCCAAGTGCCGGTGAACCATATACCAGTAACTGTGCAATAGTTACTTGCTTGCCGGTGAATGTTGCTGGATCTCCAAAGTGCTAGTGTTCAGTAGGTGTTGACATCAATGACAAAAACATACCAAAATACCAACAATTATGAGTGGTGACAATTTACGATCCTACATGTAGACTCCACTATTGGCAAATGCACACTCCAATGAGACATTGTAGATGATTGAAGGTTTTGTCATTGATGGCAATCTTACAATCCCATGACACCGGCAAGGCATTCCACCAGCACTAGCAAGATCAGATTCTACACCCACACTCAGACCACCGGCAACGGTAGTGAAAGGAAGCATACTGACACAGAGGCTGACAGGATTTTTGTTATAATATATTTTGTTTATTATTGTAAAATCATTATAAACCGACTTGGCAATGTTGTAAAATGACTCAGATATATAAGAGATCATTATAGAACATTTTATGTAGTAATGAAGGAAGGTAATAAGGCAGACCTATCATGCGAATTATAGGTTAAGGGTTTATGTAAGAAGCAGAGCAGAAACCGATACTGGATCTAGCATTATAGATGCTATTTTGAAGCAGTAGAAGACACTGGATTTATATAATCCATTTTGTAAGTCAGTGAGACTTCCTATTTTGTATTTGAGTAGTGAGCTCTAGGCACTTGGCCTTCCTGTATGTGCAGGCCCCTATTGTAGCAGTAATATTCTCTTATTGGCCAGTAAGTGAATATTGTGGGTCACAAATCCCACCAAGGTTTTTCCCACACTGGGTTTCCTCGTTAAAATATTGTGTTATGGTGTGCTTTTCATGTGGTTGTTGTTATCTCTATTTATTGCATTACTTTCTATATACCGGTATACAGTATTAATATGTTCTGCATGTTTTAAGTCAAGAAATTGCTCCAACCGGTTAGATACTGATTCACCCCCTCCTCTCAGTATCTGTGGGAATCCTAACAATTGGTATCAGAGCATGATCCTCTATTTTCAGAAGCCTAATAGCTTGAGGAAGATCTTGACACTAGTAGAGATGAAAAACTTGATTAAGCAACTTGAAGCAGCTCTCTCAGACTATGATGGAGAAAAATTGAAAAATATCAAACTTGAAGATGACCTGAAAGCAACTCAGGATATTATTCAAGCACTTCAAAAAAATCTTACTATTGCAAGAAACAAGAGAAGAGAACTTTGTGAAAAGATGCAATTTGAGAATGATGAAAAGGAAACTCTTAATGATATGATAAATAAGCTGAAGCAAGAGAACATGACAACAAAGAATGAGATGCAAGACATGACTATGAGATTTTGTAAGGAAATTGAAGATAGGAAGAAGAATGAAGAAGATTTGACTAGAAGACTAAGTGATGCTGCAAATGAAAACACAAGACTTAGCTATGAAAATGATTTGTTGAAGATAGATCTGATGCACACACAGAATGACTCAAATGAATTGATGAGGCAGAAAGAAGTCTTAGAAAGAGAACTAGATACTGCAAATCAGCATAAAGAGAAATTCAAGAAAAGCTCAGAAGAACTTGGTAACTTGCTGAAGAATAAAAAACCTAAAGGTGACACTTGTGGAATTGGCTTTGAAGCAGGAGAAAGCTCCGGTACTGCAAACACATAGGATCATAGCAAACTGGTAAGACAACCTACTTCTTATAAATTCAATGGCAAATGCTTTAACTGTAACAAGTATGGTCATAGAGAAAATCAATGCAGATCTAGAAGTAATCAGAATACCAATGCACCCACCGGTCAATGTTCAAAATGCAACAAAATTGATCATAACTCTAAAAATTGCAGAATGAATGTAAGATGTTATGTCTGTGGAAGATTTGGACACTTATCTAATCAATGTAGAACACAAACCGGCATAGGTTATGGGAAGGCTATTTAGAAAAATAATGTGACTTGTTATGCTTGTAGCAAGATTGGACATATTGCAAAATTCTGTAGAAGTAAGGCACCACTGGCAGACAACAAAGGTTCCAGTTTGAAAGGAAAAGAAAAAATTGAAGAAGTTAAGAAAGAATTCTCAAAACAATGGATTAGAAAGTCAGACCTAAATGGTGTTGGGAATACTCCTCCACCAATAGAACCAAGCAACACTCCACCAGTAGAACAGAGTAGCACTCCACCGGCAGGAGTCTCTTCATCTAATTGAAGAAAATTCTTTTGAGGGTTTAGCAATCAAATGTGAAATATGCTATTATTCCCTCGGTTGATGGTGAGAAGTAGAAATCACTTCTATACTGGCAAATAAAGTTAAGTGGCTACTTAGCCGACATGCATTAAATGTGGTAGTTGGCAAATTAACATTATAAATCAGTGATTTTGGCTCCATTTTACTTCACCGAGCATTCAAACATTCAAAGAGCGCGAAATTTCTATAGCTAAGGAATTTCGAGCAAAGAGGCAAAGCATTTCAGCAATCAATCTTTCCAAAGGCTGAAAAAAGGTATTTATAATCATGGCATCCTCTTCTATACCCGAATTCATAGAAAACCCTACTGTAGTCGAGGTAATCGAATGCCCTAGGCCCGTATTTCAGCTAGTTTCCGAGATAGCTAAAAAGGATGATAATGTTGGTGCATTTTCCCAAATCCCCAAAGGAGTTGTTTTTGTAGAAGACCCTAGAATGTACATCCATTTCCATATAGAAGAATTAGGTGATGAGGAAATCAAGAACATGTACAAGACTGTCATATGTGATGATTTCAGTAATGTGAAACCTAAACACAAAATTATTGAAACCCTAGGATTCACTGAAATCCTTAGTATTGCGGATTTCCCTAAGGAAGCTATTAGGATAGTATTGAGGAGGGTACATGGTGCATTATTTTGGCTAGATTCGGCTCATAAAATTACCAAGGAAGTTGTGAAAGCTGTAACAGAGTTACCTTCCACCGGTAACAAACTAGACACGACAAAGAAGGTCTCAAATGACCTGGTAATGAACCTAATAGGTGCAACATCCGATAAAAGGTCTTTAAGGGTGAATGAAGTAACTGACATAAATGTGAGATTCATTAGCATGATTCTAGGTTACAAAACAACTCATGCAAACAGACTTAACTCAATTTCCAGCTTATGCATAAAAAGTGCTCATGATATGGTTAAAGATAATGTGAAAATTGATGTATGTGAATGGTTAAAGGATGAACTTATTGACAATCTAGGAAAGATCAAGAAGGATAAGAAAGGGATATTTAAGTTTGGCAATTTACTTGTATGTGTAATGCTACATATAACAAAATAGGTGTCCGGTATAGGCAACAAGAACCTTGGATTTGACATACTGGTAGGGAAACAGTTATCTGACTTATTGAAAAATATGGGTGAAAACAAAGAGAAGAATATCAATGAGTATTTTCTAGCATTGAAGGTCCGGATGAAAAATAGAGTCAGACTGTCACAAGAAATTGTAAATAAATACAAGGATGAGATATGTTTTGTCATCAAGAAGGATGAGATCTGGATGGAAGCAGTTATCCCAAGAACAATTTGGGTTATTGAAATGGGTTATGAGACTGATGACCACATCATTGAAACATATGCAAAAGCCCTTCTGGAAGCACCCAAGGAACCTAAGGAAGAGGTATTCAGTAGTGCTGAAACCATTCAAAAATAGATCCAATCAAAGAAAAATGTAAAGAAGGTTGAGGCAACAGTAAGAAGGGGATCCTGGTAGGCAAAGGCTATAAAGGAAGATGTACTCAAGAAAACCGGAATCACTGAAGATGAGTTAATAGCACTACAGCCTGAAACTCACTTTTCACTGGTAGCTACTTCTTCAGAGAGTGATATGCCTGCAGCATTTAAAAGAGTTGTAAGGAAAAGGGAACCTTCACCAGTATCCACACCTTCACCTAGAAGAACCAGGCAAAAACAACAACCAGTGAGGCCCCCGGTCAAGAAGACAACTCCTAAGAAGAAGAAGTTGACACCAAAGAAAAGGACTCAACAAAATATTACTCCGATTGACAGACTGTTGGATGAAATCACAGAAGAAGGAAAACTTAAAAACATCAACAAACTATATGACTCACTATCAGTTGATGATAAAGAAAAGGTTGAAAACAGTGTTATTTTACACTTGGATATCTACAAGAAATTCTTGATGCAAGTTGCAGATGAGCTACCCGATGAACTATTCAAGAGACTGGAAGCAAGAAGACAAGCTGTTGCAGAGCTTGACAAGAAAATAAAAGTTGAAAAATTACTTGCTGTCTACCCAGCCAACTCTCCGAAAGAAATAGATGATCTAATTTTAGAGGCTAACCAGTCAGTATTCTCTACTGCACACCAGCATATTGCACTAATGGTTAGAAGAGTAAATGAGGTTACAAAAGAAACTGAAAATGCATGGGATATATTCCTTGTTGAGAAGGAAAAATAGGAAGAGTATAGAAACCCTAAACCAATCAGGGTATATCAGAAAGACAAGGATAAGGGAAAAGGAAAGGTTGGTGGACCTCTAAGCATCAAAATAAGAGATAATTTATCCCTACCGCCTCTGGTTACTCCATCGGTAACAACAACTGAAGATCAATCGGCTGATGAGAGTATGGATGTATCACAAGAGGATACAAATCCTAATTTTGAGGTACTATACACAATTGATGTTGATACTTAGAAAGTCAACATTATGATAGACAAGGACACAACCAATAAGATAGATATGGCTAGTGAGCCACCGGTAACTAATGAAACAAATAACACACAAGGAAAATTGGCAGATGGTAACATAGAGCAACAGGCTCCCTCTCAGCAATAGGATCATGTGGAAACAATGCCACCGACAATAGGAGAACAACAAAAACCTTTTCTTAAGGAAATGGAAACACAGACTGACCTACGAGAGGTCACTACAAGCAAGGATATTTCTCCCACCGGCGGAATTCAGAGTGTTGACCCTTCAACTGCAGGATTTAAATCAACAAATGTAACTGAAGTTCTTTTAGATTCTATAAAGAAAATAACAGATTGTAGTTCACAGGCATATAAAGCTATAGATTATACAATTCCAATTCTGAAGATGATAGCTCCAAAATGCAATGTAGATAATAAGAATTCTTTGAGTCAACTCGACACTTTGTCTAAATATATTACTAACAACATAGTGACAGTTGAGCAAATAAAGGAAGAAGCATTCAAAGAGAGGTTAGAAAAATAAAAACAGAAATTCTTTGAGGAACAAATAAAGAAGTGTACAAGGCAGTTTGACACACTTCTACCAGAACTGTGCAGCACACTTAAGGAGTTCAAAACTTTGTACAGAGACACTTGTAAGACAAACTTTTTGACAGTTGACATAGACAAGAAAATGAGCAAGATACAGGAGGAAATTAATAAGCTAGCTGACAATTTTATTAATTCATCTAATTCATTATCAATTTTTGAGCAAAAGACAACAGGTTCTGAGGAAGAGTTACTAAAGCTAGAAAGAGAAAAGAGAAAATAAAAAGTAAGGCTAAGGATCTAAAATGGGGATTAAATCCAAAGTTGGACTACCTCATAGGTTTAAGGAAAGAAATATTTGATGCATTAGTTCAAGGGCATAAAACACTAGCAGAGCAAATGCAACACCTCACCGGTACAGTTCAAAGAATAGAGGCAACAATAAAAGACAGTAAAAAGTTTCTTGAAAGCCTAAATTTGGTTTTGGCGGATCTTTTTCAAATTGTAACCACCCGGTTACAAGGTTGAGACAGGAAACCATACTCTATTGACACTTTGACAACCTTTGTCATTGATGCCAAAGGGGGAGTAATGGTATGAGAAAATAATTAGCTAAAGACTCATCTGCTCAGGGGGAGTTCACACATTTTTGGTTCACACATTTTTGGTTCACACATTTTTAGTTCACACATTTTTAGTTCACACATTTTTGCTTCACACATTTTTGGTAACATATTTTTGGGCTACACTTTTTTGAATTTTTTCATGAGTGTTGCCATCAATACCAAAGGGGGAGATTGTTGGCAAATACACACTCCAATGAGACATTGTAGATGATTCAAGGTTTTGTCATTGATGACAACCTTATAATCCCATGACACTGGCAAGGAATTCCACCGGCACTAGCAAGATCAGACTCTACACTGACACTCAGACCACCGACACCGGCAGTGAAAGGAGCTATGAGTGTAGGAGAAGTCAACCGGTTTCCTACAATAATTTTTCAAACTCATCATTTAATATGAATGTGAAGTGTTATAATTTTCATGAGGGTTAGTGCAAGAAGATGAGTCCACTTTTTGGCCAAAAAGTGGAAGTGTTTTCCCTGTTTTTCAGATTTTGTCTCATTTGAGCTTAAATTTTGAATCACTTAGAGATTGAATCTTGGGAAAAGTCAGTAATATAAAAGATAGCCCTTTGAGTTTACTTTCCAAATATGTAATTTATTTTAATACCCACATAATAAAAAATAACTTTTTGAATGGAGTTCTAAAAACTATGTTTTAAAAATGCCTGTTTCAGGACCATACCATGCATGTGTACAACCCACACTTTTTGACACAATTAAATTTTTTTTCTCAAACCGTTTTGGGAAATGGTTTGTAACACACTGAAGATTGATGAACGTATTTTTCTGTATTTTTTTTTCTAATATTTTTTTTTTAATTAATTTTTTAATGGCCGTAATTATCTTTTTAAAAATTTGACGTGTACGACCCACATAATTTGACATAAACTTAACATTTTTTGAATTTTTTTTTTTTAAACAGAAAATAATTTTGTGTAGATTGATGACATATAATTTTTTTTTCAAAATTCATTAAAATAAAAAAATTATTAAATTAACAAAATTAGTTAATATTTCAAATTTATAGACCCGATTTAGTATAAATTAAATGAAAAATATTTAAAGTAATCAATTTTTAAATAAATTTAAATATTTAGAATCTAGACAGTATAATCTAAAATGGGTTTTAATTTCGTATAAAAATTCTCTGATTAGAGGCACGTAAACTATTTCAGAAGTTCATATTTGTGCTTTCATTAATGGAGTTATGAATTTGCAGGTTCATGTCTCAGGTGTGGCCATCCCAAGCCTATCCCAGGCCTAATCCTGAGGCAAGTGGCGGGTTGTGGATTCAAATTCTACTGAATGAGCCCCTGTTTTATAAAAGGGGGTCTGTTTATAAAACGGGGGCCTGTTCCATTTTTTTGCTCGTTGGATTTAAAAACGGGTCCCCGTTTTGAAAATGGGGGCCCGTTATTTAAATAATGGGCCCCCGATTTAGAAATGGGAACCCATTATTTAAATAACAGGCCCCCGTTTCTAAATAACCGTTATTGTAAAAAAAAAGACAAACTGCACCGATTTACCACACTATCATTGAAATTCGTACTGACAAAGATTTTTTACATCATTTGGAAGTACTTTTAAATATTTTTACATGATTTTTTGAAGAACTCAGTAAAAAGGTATTATTTTTTGAAGAGGAGTTTGTAAAGATGGGTTCTAAGGAACATCAAAAGAAAAAAAAGAGGACAATGATAGCGGACGAAATTCAAGCACAAAGAGAGAAGGAGGCAAAACACCAAAGAGATCGAAGATCACAACAATGACAATTGAATAACACTTCTGAAGCATCTAGTTCAGTGCCCGTTGTAGATGAGATCATTGAAGACATCATGATGGATGCAAGAAATGTAGAACCAAACACGGGTATGACTATTGATGCAAATGTTCATGTGGATGCGAATCCTGGTATGTTTTTAAATCCCGATGACTATGATGCCAATCAAATTGTTGATTTAGATGAAGCTGGATATAAATTTCATACACCAATACGAAAATAAATAAAAATTGAAAATATTACACCACCCTCTCTGAAAGAAAATGAATGTAATTTGTTTACTATTGATAGCAATGTGCTAGATAATATTAATGGGTTAGTTTCTTGGAGATAAATCAGAACACATGCGAACAGATTATATAAACAATTTTTCTATAATAAAAAGTTAGGACTCCAATGTCAATTAATGCTACAATTAATAAAAATGTTAAAAATGCATAGTCATGAAAAAAATAGGTATTTATGCAAAACCATAAAGAAAAGATGAATCATATAAGCAAGTTGTATCTACTGTTGCCAATGCCATCGATTCTATCGGAAAAACAAGTCGATCTAAAGATAAGAATGCAATACGTAGAGTTATAATGACTGCTATAGTTGACAAAATGATTGTTAGTAAAAGAATGTTAAGTGATATAAGTGGCTATTTGAACTTACATCGTAGAACCTTGTCAAGAGCAGCCAAAAGAAGAGACACAATTGAAATTGATCCACTAAACCATTGTTGGAGTTTTAGTGGTAGACTTCAAAGGTTGGACATGAAATTAAATGATGAAACTAAACAATTAATTGCAAAATTTTGGCATGATAACACTAGAGTTTCATCAAATGCTAGAGATGTTTTAAAGTAAGGGTGGGATCAAAAATTCATGATCCTCATCCAAAACATCTTCTTGACATGACTCAAACTGAATTCTTTAAAAAATTTAGTGATGAATCTATGTTAATGAATATACGAATTAGTCAAAGATCATTTGAAAAATGCAAACCCTGGTATGTTAAAATCAATAAACAAAGAATATCTTGTTGTTGTAAAACTCATGTTCAGTTTCGTTACTATTATGATGTTTTTCGATATACATTGTATGTTGCATGGTAATGATCTTGTGCAGGATTGTGGTGTTTATGTTCCACCTGAAACTATAAAAGATTTTATTGGAAGTTTATTTTGTAAACCACCTAATGAACAATTATTTCTTTCCAGTTCATGCATTTATGGCCTTTGCAATTTATGTGGGAACTATTCTTTGATAGGTGAATGTTTGCATGAACATGTTTCATCTCAGTTTGGACAAAAAATGGTTGATGTTAGGAGATTTAAAAATATAGAATACCCTTTAAAGGATGGAAATATGGGGAAACGTTTAGAATTCATTACCAAATAGAATAGTGTGAATGCATTTATTAGTGATTTTAAAACTCATATTGTTCCAAAATATGTGAAACATTCCCAACATGCCCAATGGCTTGATCGACAGTTTTGCATATGCAAGAACACATTTCCAGTTGGAACAATAGTATCAGTTGTGGATTTTGCAAAAAGTTATACTCTAAAACCACAAGAGGAAACTCAATCACAATACTACAACTCAGTGCAAGTGGCCATATTTGTGCATATTATATATAGACATTACCATGACAGTACAGAAGATAACATAAATTTTTTGAGGGAGTATCATTTCTATGTTAGTGATAATCAATTACACTCTTTAGAGTTTGTTTAGCATTGCTTCGAGGTATTTTATGATAATCTTAAGGAAAGAGAAATTGACATGAAACAACATATGATATGGTTAGATAACTGCACTAGATAATTAAAAAATGCAAGAATGTTTTATTGGCTATGCAAAGTTCACAAGATAACCAATGTCCAACATTTATGGAGTTTTTTTGAAGTAGGACATGGTAAGGGGGAACACGATGGAGCCAGTGCCTGTGTAAAAAGAGCTCTTGCTAGAGAACAATTGAAATTTGAGGATGCAACAAAATTAAGAGATGCTCGTGCAGTTGTAGATTGGTGCAATTCAAAGTTATCAAAAGGATCAACTGAAAACTTTGCAATTCGATGTTTCTTCTGGTTGATAGAGGAAGATAGTATTCCTATTCGGCATGATTGTCATACCATCATTGGATCAACTAAATGGCATTCATTTAAGAGTTCTAATTCAAACACATGGACTATATTCACAAGGCAACTTGCTTGCTTTTGTCAGTTTTGTGTTTCTAGAGATTGGAAATTTTGTGAGAATAAAGAATGGGTTGAAGAATGGCAACAAAGATCATTGACACCCATAGATGCAAATGATTTGCATGAAAGAACTGATGAAGATATGGATCAGATGTTTGCATCAAATGACTATGATCGCATTTCAGATCTTATAAAACAAGGTAAAATTGTTTTTGAAATTTGTTTTGATTTATTAAATAGTACATATTTATGAAATCTTCTAGTGTATGTTTTTGTTTTTATTTCTCATTAAATATTAAAATAAAATTGTTTTGTGCACAAGACATGTCTATGTTGTTGCTACACTAGAGGACAATGAAGAGGGGACAGAGTATTGGTTGGCTCGATGTGTAGAGCCAAAACATAAGCTAATCACTCCTTGAGTAGATGATGATGGTTATGACTATCCAACATGATATGTGGCTATTGTTGGCACTTGGCTATGCAAATATCTAACAAGAAAGAATGGATTGCCTACATTTGAAGATTATGAATTAGAGAAAAAGATTATACATTACTCGCATTTGGTAGTGGCAACTAAATATAAAATTGGATAGATATCGTGGCAGGCTTGCTAATAAACAATTATGGACTCTCTCTATGGAAGAGAACGAGATGATTATAGATGATTTGCAAAAGAGAGAGGATGCAGATGGTATAACAGAATGAATATCAAGTAAGTTATAATTTGAACCCTTAATCCACCTCCCTTTTAAAAGTCGTGATGCATATTATATATAGCATTTTAAATCATGCATCATAATTATAAAATCTAATCTAGTAAAATTTTGTTTTGGGTCTACCACAAGTAGAAGGCATCAATGAAAACAAAGTTATTTGTGCATACTTTATGTTTCATTTTGAATAATTACAAGTAAGTTAAAATTTTGTACCCTTAAGGCAAATCCATTTGTATTTTAAATTCAATGCATCCTGATTATAAAAACTAATCATCTGTATTTATTTTTTCCAGGTCTCTCAGAGTAGACTTGGCCTCAATGACTACTATATTGTTTGTGCATACTTTATGTTGTATTTTAAATTCAATGCATCCTGATTATAAAAACTAATCATATGTATTTTTTTTCTAGGTCTCTCAGAGTAGACTTGGCCTCAATGACTACTATTGTTTGTGCATGTACTTTATGTTGTATTTTGAGAGATATAAATCCTTATTATTATAATTTAAATAAATTGTTTACTTTATTTTAGATATGTCTTCTTGATTACATTTTGTGTAGTATACATAAATGAGAGACTATTGGTCAAATTTATGAATGAGATAGTTATGTTTTAATCAAGTTCTATTCAATATATTTGTTTTGATACTTTTCTAGATTATCATCATTATTATTGTAATGTTAATTATATATTTGATTATATATTTTGCTTATCTATGATGATTAATACTTTTTAATTTAGAATATGTTATAATTATAAGATATGTTTCGATACTTAGTTCATGATGTACACCTTTAGTTTATCTAATCACAAGAACTATTTAAATAAAATTCCAAAAATAAAATTACTAGTCCACATAATCCATATTAAGTTATTTAAGCACAACTTCCATAAATAAAATTTCAAGTCCACATAATATATAAAGTATGCACAAAATATATATGATCTAATGTGCACAAAATACAATTTCACATAATTTCAAGTCCATATAATTTCAAGTCCACATAATATCTAATGGGAACAATGCACATAAAGTATGCACATAATATATATGATCTAATCCTATTATGCAATTATCCATATTATATATAAAGTATGTGCACGTGTAAACAAATGTGTAAAGTCCATAAAAAAGTACATATCAGAGCCAAATAAATAGTAAAATTTCAAGTCCACATAATCCATATAATATCTAATCCATATATATATCTGAATGGTAACATGATGAACTCCACATAATATCTAATGTGCACAAAATATATAAAGTATGCACAAAGTATATATGATCTAATCCTATTATGCAACTATCCGTATATATATAAAGTATGTGCACGTGTAAGAAAATGTGTAAAGTCCATAAAAGAGTACATATCAGAGCAAAATAAACAGTTAAATCTAAGTGCTATCATCAATAACATCCCATGGTCTCTTGTCCCTGGGACGTGGTCCAGATCCACCCGTTTGATGTTGTACAAGAAAATAATAATATTAAAATACTTGAAATTAACTATTAAAAGAATCATTTATCAAATATAGTTAGAATTCATAAATTAAGTTACAAACTTACCATATGCTCATCAAATCCGCTAGCAGTATCTCCTCTAGCAGTATCTTGTGCAGTATCAACACCAAATGTAGTGCTAGCTAACTCCTGTACAAGGTCAAATTCAAAGTGTCCAATTAAATCTTAAATTAAGAGTCAAAATAAGATCAAATTAAGTATTACATATTAATACCTCAAAGGATGTCGATGTGCGTTCAAATTGGCTCTGATCAAAAATATGAGGATAACCTATCCTAATGGTAGTGTCCACCTGCATACATGCATTTAATGAAATCATATTTAGTGAACTATCATATTTAATGTTTCTGAGATATCTAATTTGATATTTTGTTTTGTTAACTATCTAGGTTTGGTTTTGATTTGTAAATTTGTTGATTAGGGTTTAGGGTTAACTGTTGAAGAATATTTCAGATCAAAATCAAGAATTTACAAATATAAAATCTAATTTATTTATAGGCTACTTTAAAAAAAACTAAAATAATACAAAAAAAAACTAAATAATACACAAAAAACAGGAAAAATATACAGGAAAATTACGAAATGTGAAAATAGATGACTGAATGTGTACCTGGGATAGTGGTGGAGGCTTGAAATGGAATCCATAGCATGGGGGCCCATTTTTGATCTCCTCTTCTCAATTTACCGTCACGGTGAAAATGAAAAAATTTGCCCAAAAAAATGGTAAAAATACAATTTAAAAATAGGCCCCTATTTTTTTTACAAATGGGGGCCTATTTACTTTAGCTTCGGGTCCCCGTCACCTTTCGGCTCGGGAGCCCGAACCATTAACGGACCCCCATTTTCAAAAAATGGGGGCCCATTTTGAGGAGCGCATTTTCCAACACACAAACTTCCGCCAATTTGTGACTCATTAGCTTGCACTTGCCCATGAGTTTAGACATGTTGTAAAGCATTGTAAGAATAAGAAAATCAAGCAGAAGAGGACAACTCCTGATCAGGAACCGGTAGCCAAACCGGAGCATAAAATTGCAGTTGATAAGAAGAAGGAAACTCAACCGGTTTGGGTTGAGAAAGAAAAGGACAAAGCATAATCAATTTTGATTGTGTAGACTACCCTGCAAGCAGAAAGAAGAAACTTGTGGGTTGTAGACAGTGTTTGTTCCAACTACATGATCGGTGATAAAAATAAATTTATCAAGCTTGAAGATTTGAATGGAGGCTCAGTAAGATTTGGAGATAATTCCTCCATTAAGATAAAAGGCAAAGGTACTCTAAATATAGATCACAAATTTAAGGCACATGATGTAAATTATGTGGAAGGTCTGAAGCACAATTTGCTGACTGCGAGTCAAATGTGTGACAAAGGTTATATGTTCACCTTTAACTCTACCAGTTGTCAGATAAAGAAGGAGAGTACTGATCAGGTTGTAGTAGAAGGTAAGTGGATAGATGGAAATGTATACAATCTAAAAGAATGTTTTGAATCCCAATGCATGTTGGGACAAGTAGATGAAAGCTGGTTGTGGCACAAAATATTAGGCCACATAAATTTTGATAATCTAGTTGCAATAAGCAAAAAGGGCTATGTGAGAAATATACCACCAATCATCAAACTGGTAAGCACATTCTGTGATGAATGTGTGAAAGGAAAGAAGACTAAGGTGAGCTTCAAGACAAAAGAACACAACACCTCAAGACCACTTGAACTTGTACATACAGATCTATGTGGTCCGACTAGGACAAGAGCTCTTGTTGGTGAGAGATACTTCATGCTTTTCATTGATGATTTCTCAAGAATGACATGGGTCACCTTCCTTCATGATAAATCACAAGACTTTGATAGATTCAAGATCTTTTGGAAGATGGTAGAGAAGGGAAGTGGATGCAAGTTGAAATGCCTAAGATCTGACCAGGGTGGAGAGCTCACATCAAATGAGTTTGAAGATTACTATGAGAGACATGGAATCAGAAGACGATACTCAGCCCCCAGGATACCATAACAAAATGGCGTGGTAGAAAGGAAGAACAAGACAATCAAGGAGATGGCCAGAACCATGTTGAATGAGGAAAGTTTATCAGATATGTATTGGAAGGAAGTGGTTCATACTGCAACATATACTTTGAACCAGGTTTAGTTGAGAACAAGCAACGATATAACTCCTTATGAACTGTGGTATGACCAGAAACCATCAGTCAAATATTTTAAAGTATTTGGAAGTAAATGTTTTATCAAGAGAGACATGGATGGTTTAGGTAGTTTTGATTCTAGGAGTGATGAAGGGATCTTCCTTGGTTACTCAAATCATAGTAGGGCCTACAAATGCTACAACAAAATATTAAGAGGAGTCATTAAGAGTGTGCATGTAAGAGTTGATGAGGATATGCATAAAGGAGGGCAAGCACAAGTGAACCGGTATGATGATGCTGGTGATGAAGGTGAATGTGAGGCCCTACCCCGATTCAGTTTGACATTTTCAGTTATTTGCATATTGAGACTATTATGGATGCTTTATTTTATGCATTATGGACTTAGAACTTATATGATTCCATGATTTGGATCACACTGACATATGTTGATGTTTTATTTCATGCATGATGATTATGAAACTTTAGATATGATTTCTAGAATAGAATTACATTATGATGGTGAATGTCATTATTGGGAATTTGCAGGATTTTATTTCAATGAAAGAAAATGATGCTTATTTATGAATGGTTCAATTTTGGGAAATTATGTTAATTGTTTATGTGAAATTGAATTTGAAACCAAATGAGATATTGAATTATTGTTGCCTAATGTATGAGTGTTTGATTTGCAATAGAATCCATGTATTTGATTATGAATAATTGTGATTATTTGGAGTTACTAATGTGTTAATTGAGATGCGCAGGAAATTATCCATGTGACCATGGAATTTATGGAGAATCAAGCCTAGACCAATGTGCGTTTGTTAAGCCGGGAGTTGTCTATTTGGAGAGACAACACCCCTCCCCTTGTAATGTATTTTATTTGTGATGTGTATAATGCTTGAATGTAAAATTTAATTTATATGTAATTGTGTAATCCTTCAAGAGACCAATTTTCCATGTGTGATTTTTATATTGTATTTTTGTTGTGTCACTTGACACATGTGCTGATTAAGTGTCATTGATTTTGACTTGTCTCTTGGAGGGAGTTTTGTTTCTACCAAGGCCATTCAAAAACATGAGTGTGGTCCCAAATTTGTCTTGGGTAGGGAGTCATGGGAGTGGTCAACTCAAGCTTGACCCGTAGGTAAACTTCAGTGGGGTTTCCAAAGGGTTTAATGGACTCCTAGGGTAAGTTTTTAGGCTTTTCCAAAGGTCCTAAGGGTATACCTATGGGTTAGGGGTGTTTTGCAACATGTGGCTTCTCCCATGTGACTATGAAGTCACTTCAAAAAGTGGTGTTTTCAAGATGCACGAAAATTGAACTTAGAAAGTTCTCCCTAGGATAGAGAACCTTCCCTTTAGGAGTTAAACTCTCTTCCCCATCCTCTTCCACCTTTTCCCTTTCCAATTTTAGTAATGTGCAAGAGTTTGGGAAGGGCAACCAATGGGAACTCACACCCCACCCAAGGGGTTGGGAAGTGTGTGAGAGGCCTTCTTAGGCAAGAATTTGCAAACTTAGTGAGTAATCACCCACTCTCCTTTCTTGGAGATTTTGCTTGCTTTGAAAAAGTTAGCAGGAGTTTGGCATTTTTAGTGGAAATTTGGGAGAAAAGATAGTGGAAATTGGGCAGCTCATCCCCAACTAAAATTAGCAAACCTATTGGCAGAATAAGGTTGGTTACTTCTTACCTCCTCTTGTTATGTTGTAAATGATTGTTTATGTTGTTTTGTAAAGAAAGGAGTTGCTTGAAAGATTGTGTTTTATGAAGTTTTTGTGTTGAAGTAAAATGTGTAGTTTTCTTTTCTATATGTTTGTTGTATTTCTTGTTGTTTTTGGGAGTGTCCAAGATCTCCTATCCTTGGGAGGGTAGGAAGATCTTGGGGGTGGAAGGAGTTTGACAGCCATGGGTGAGAGGCTCTCCTTATGGAGAGTGTTCTCAAGGGAGTCCTTGGTGACCCTTGATGCATAGCCTTGTGTATGCATTTGGGGGTCATAAGGGGAGCATATATGGCCTTGAGCCTTTTTGGGGGGCATAAGGTTGTGAAAGTATTTGGGATGCATTTGTGTTGCCATGAGGTGGCTAATGTAGTATTGTTTTTGGCATGCATTCTCCCCATAGGTACTTGGTCCACTTCCACCCATGGAAGAGTCACCATGAAAGTGGTGAATGTGTAGCTTGGGAAGGGATATTTGAATGTAAATGTGTTTTTATGCTTGTTGTGGGGTTTGCATGTTTGTAACTCGTCTAGTGCTTGGTTCTCCAAGCTCGGGGGTGGCTTCTAGTAAGCCTAGGCTGGGAGGTGAGCTTCCCATGGTCAAAAAGTGTTTTATTGCAGGTTGCATGGGAATGGAAAAGAAAAATAAAAAATGAAGAACTAAGTTGCTGTTTTATGTTGCAATATATTCTCTTTTGGAGTTGTAAATGAAAAGAAGAAAAAAAAAGTGGGCTAGATAGTGTTTATTTACATGGGAAGAAGGATGTTTGTATGCATCATTAGCTTATAAAAGAAAGAGACGGACATTGTGTATTTATTTTCAAAAAAATAATGTAGCAATGTATTTCTATTATCTTAAAAGAGGGGAATGTAGTTGTTTTAAATTTCAAAACTTCCTTGTAACCATGCTCATTGTATTTAAATCTGTTAAAGAAATACATGATGTTTTCACTATTTTAGTTGGTTGCAAATGAGAGAATTAGTGTAATAGATTGTATGAAAATTTTGTGTTTAATAAGGAAGGAGAAGTAGAAGTATATTATTTTTCTTGTTTCTGCAAATAGATGAAACTAGGTTGTGCTGAAAACAGTCCATTATTTACCTATTTAACACTGCAAAAGAAATTTATTAAAAAAATCTCTTCTTTGATGTTCATTGCAGAAAATAAAACTGGATAAAATAGTTCCTCTCTTTCAAAAAAAAAAAAAACATTTAGCTTTTAATATTTATAAACTTTTAAATGTGGTTTGAACATTCTGATTTATAGAAAAAAAAGGAAATATTTTTGTCACTACTTTGTTAATGCTGTATAATAGCAAGAAGACCTGATACTCTTGCTTAACCAGTCTTTTTCAAAAAAAAACATTTATATAAATTTAAGTATATATATATATGTATATACATATATAAAAATATATATATATATACATATATATATATAAATGGCTTTTACATGGTAAACACATTCTGTATTCCCTCAAAAAAAAAAAAATCAGTCGTAATGCCTTATATATATAAAATATATATATATATATATATATATATTTTTAACACTTAATTATTCCTTTCAAAAAAAAAAGAACTCTGCCAGTTCCCTGCACATAAACCTGATACAGAAGAAAGATTTAAAGATATTCACACAAAAACATGCATATATATATATATATATATATATATATATATATGCAGTTATATACCTCGTATTTGGCAGACATATTACACCCCTGTTTCAAAAAAACCAGAACATATACATGTATATATATATATATATATATATATATATATATATATATATATATATATATATATATATATATATATATATATATATATATATATATATATACATCGTTGTATATATTAAACCCCAAAAAAGAGGAAAACAAAAGTAAATCCGCACCATAGGATCCGAGGGTTTTAAACCCGTCTTTTTTTTTTAAAAAAAAAAAAACTCTGCAAAGGAAAAAAGGACGCGTTTAAACAAAGAGCCAACTGTGGTAAGTATGGCGCGGGCCGCAGCACTCGGCAGCGCCGGCCGCAGCCTGTGGCACCCGCAGACTGTGGGCGGCGACGCCGCAGCCTGCGGGAGCCGCAGTCTGCGGCGGCGTCGTCCGCAGCCGGCGGTGACGCGGCTGCGGGAGCCGCCCCGCCCTCTCTTGTTACCCCCGCATCTCCTCCCTTCGCAAAACGTTGACTTCGTAGTGTAAACACATAAAAAAAGAGCGCCCGGGTGGGATGGTAGCACCGCTCGGCTCCCTCACCCTGCGCGATGCCTCCCAGGGCCGCCGCCCGTTTCACCCGCGTTCACCCACAACAAAAGATAAAAAGATGTTTTTTTTTTCTATATCGCCCTAACCCTAGTACGGTTAGGGCAAACACTCACTTATGTTTGAAATATGAGTGTGTATGGTGGAGGGAAGTTTATTTGAAAGAGGGGAAAATTATGTTTCAAAAGAATAGGCATCACTTCTTCCCCCTCCCATAAGGTAAATAATTATAACTCATGTATATAAAGTTTTAAGTGGGTATATATATATATAAAAGTAGGATTAAAATTGTTAGTTGTTAAGTTATGATTACTTTTGTTAAACATTGGGCAAATATAGGAGAAACTTTAAAAATGATTTAATTACCTAGGTAGTTTAGATTTTTTTTTAAAAAAAAATAAAAATTTAAGGGGTGTAAACATAAGTTCTTTGTAGGGCCAAGAGGGCCAGATCAAGTAAAAGGTTATAAAGTGATTTTAAATATAGAGGTTTCAATTAAATAAAATGTTTTTAAATTACGAGGATAATTGAACTTAGAATCCTAGTGGACTAAGGAGGATAAGATAAATTTTAAAACGCTTAAAATTATCATTGTATTAAGATTTTAATTTATTAATAATGAAGCTTAGTGATTACCCCTTTGGGGGAATATTAGCTCGTTGGTAACTGAGTAAGCCTAGTTACTAAATTAAATTTAATTACCCGATTGACACAAAGGTAATTAAGCCCAATCCCAAGATGCATTATTTAATTAAGTTATCGCACTAAGTTGCATTATTTTAAATTAGTTAGTCGATAATTAGTTAAGTATTTTCAAAAAAAAAAATTCCGTTCGTGCCCAAGAGTGGGCATGACAGTGAAGAAGCTCAGTCAGAAAATGAACCAGAAGAAGCATCCAATAAGGTCCCTAATTGGTATGTGCAGAAAAAAACACATGGAAGAGAAGATTTTAGGTAATAAGAGTGATGGTGTGCAGACTAGAAGAAGACTTGCCTGAAATGATGAAAATCTATTTCTGCCTGATGACTGAAATGGAACCTAAGACATTCAATGAGACCAGCCAAAGTCATAAATGGATGGATGCAATGGAAGAAGAGTTGCAGTAGATTGAGAATAACAAGACTTGGGAATTAGTCCCTAGACCGAAAGACAAGAATATCATTGGCACCAAATGGGTCTACTAGAACAAGATGAATGAAGAAGGTAAAATTGTTAGGCATAAAGTTAGACTTGTGTGCAATGGTTACTCTCAAGTAGAGGGCATTGATTTTGAAGAAACATTTGCACCGGTAGTTAGATTAGAAGAAATTAGGATGTTTGTAGATTTTTCAGCCTACAAGGGTTATAAGGTATATCAAATGGATGTAAAATCTGCCTTCCTAAATGAAAGTTTGGAAGAAGAAGAAGTGTATATGGAGCAACCAAAAGGGTTTCTATTACATGATAATGAAACCTTTGTGTGTCAGTTGAAGAAGGCCTTGTATGGGTTGAAGCAGTCTCCTAGGGCTCGGTATTCAAGAGTGGATAAGTACCTAAATGAGAAAGGATACAAAAAGGGGAGTGCTGACAACAATCTATACATCAAAGCAGATGGAAACCACATGATCATTGTGGTTGTGTATGTAAATGACATCATTTTTGGAGGCAATAAGGATGCCCTTTGTAGAGATTTTGCTAATTAGATGTAGTCAGAATTTAATATGTCAATGCTTGGAGTGTTGACATACTTTCTTGGTTTGTAGATATCTCATCTAGATAAGGGAATCTTCATCTCACAAACCAAGTATGCAAAGGACATGCTAAAGAAGTTTCAAATGGAGGACAGCAAATCTGTGATACCCCCATGGTGACCAGATGCAAAATTAGCAAGAATGATGAGTCACCGGTAGTGGATCAGATCTTGTATAGATCCATGATTGGCATTTTATTGTATCTTACTGCTTCTAGACTGGATATAGTGCAGGTAGTGTGTATTATGGCTAGATTTCAAGCATCACCTAAGCAATCACATATGAATGTAGTCAACAAAATTTTTAGGTACCTGCAGGGGACACTTATTTATGGATTATGGTACCCTAAACAAGGGGAATTCATGTTGGAAGCATATACTGATGCTGATTGGGTAGGTTGCATTGATGACCGGAAGAGCATAAGTGGTGGTGCATTCTTCCTAGGTGACTGGTTGGTCTCATGGCACAACAAGAAGCAAGATTAAGTCTCCCTATCTAGTGCTAAAGAAGAATACATTGTTGCTGCCACATGCTGCTCTCAAGTGCTTTGGATGAAGGAGACCCTCAAGGACATACAAGTGGACATCTATGATCCTATTCCCATTCGGTGTGACAATTCAAGTGCCATTAACATATAAAAGAACCCAGTGATGCATTCAAGAACAAAGCATATAGCCATCAAGTAACATTTTCTCAGAGAGAAGGTTGAAGGACAAGAAGTCATGATGGAGTATGTCCCTATAGGAGAACAAGTGGTAGACATATTCACCAAATTGTTCTCGGTAAGAACTTTTGAGTACTTGAGACACAAGATGGGAGTTGTGTCACCTGCCTCATACACTTAAGTTTGTAAGGAGATATATGGTTTAGGGGTAGTTCATAGCAGTATTGTGTGAGGGAAAAAGCAAGACTAGGTTATCATGTCCTAATCCTACCTCTTGTCACACATTACGGAATACGAAAGAGCCTAGAGGTATCACACAATTGGCTACTTCTTTTTGTGAAAGAGAGAGCCACAGGCTACCTATTAGGGTTTCTATTCCTTTATTGTAATTGAAAGGTAAGATTATGCAAGTCCAATTCCTAACCCTAGAATGCAAGTATGAACTAATAACAAGATTGTAGAATTGAACTTAAACAATGGAAAGCTGTAAATACCAAGATAAAGAAAGAATGCAAATGTGTACCTAGAGTCAAAATTTGAGTGGAAATGTTCGGGACGGGGGCGCGGGCGCCACTGTCCTGATTCTGCACCTGAAACTGCACCTGAAACCTCTATTTTGTACTCTGGAAAACTGTCTGAAATGCTGTCTGTCAGGAGGACCAGGGCGCCCAGCGCCTCTGTCCCAGGGACCAGGGTGCCCAGTGCCCCTGTCCTGACAGGACCAGGGTGCCCCACGCCCCTGTCCTGGTATTCTGCTCTGCAATTTGGTGTGGGGTGCTGTCTCGACCTGCTTTTTTCGGATCTGCAACCTGTGGCGTCGTCCGAGTCTTGAAACCTACACTTATATCTAAAAAAGGTGTTTGGGCGGCTATATAGGGTTTTGCCTTAGTCAAACCCTCGCTTTGGTGATTTCCACCTCCACGAATAGCTAAGTTGTATTGTAAAAGTAATGTGTGTGTAGACCTTGTGTGTGTGCAAGATCTAAAATGCAAGTAAGCAAACTAGAGCAACCTAGAAAGTAAACCCTAATTGCTTTTTAATGATAATGTAAATGCTCTAAATCAAGATGCAAAGTGATATAAAGCATGGATAAATGATATATTGAAGCTTATGCAAAGACATGAAAACAACATGAAATCATACCCAACCCCCAAGGGAGAGGTACAAGCCAATCTTCAGTCGGTAATCTCTTATTGTTCTTCAATGTCTTCCAAGCCCTAAATGGATGAATGGATTTGATAAATGCTTGATAGAGGGATGTTGAAAGTTGTTGAAGTCTTCAAAGACTTGCTCTTTCGCTGCATATGAGGTTTCTGAAAACAAAATTCCGATCTCTTCAAATGAAGAAAGAGAGCTCTTATGTATGAAACCCTAGGTCTTAATTCCAACTTTTGGCCGACCTAGAGATTGAATATCCCGCCAATTTCTTGGGGTTAAGCTTTATTTTATGATTAGATTGCGCTCCTAAAATTTCAGGAAAAATGTCCGGGACCGTGTGCACTCCGGGCGCCATGGTCCCAACAACTTTTCACCAAATTTTCATGGCCGTCAGATATGATGATTTTAGAGAGAATCCCGAAGTTATAGGTGATTTCGAGATGTTTTGACCCCCGAAATCAAGCCCCCAAGCTCAGAATAGGGCCTAATTAGGGTTTTTGATTAAGTGATGTATTGGAGGAATAAAATGAAAGGGGCACACTTTAATGAAAGGGCCCGACTTTATGATGTGGAAAATGATGAAATAGAACCTTTAGACATAATTAATTTGATTAATTAAGTGCTAAAGGGGAAATGTAATGCAAAATGCAACTTCGCCAAGGTGGGTGCTAAACTAGGTGTTAAATTGTACTGCTTTAGCAAGTGCGTACAATTTATGATGTTACATTTAGCCCCCACTTTAGCGGTCATATGAGTACTAGGTGCATATGCAAGCTAAAGTACAGAAAGTAAACATCATTTGAAAAAGGATATATCCATAAGTTGTCAGACAAAGCCCCCAGCGGTATCTGCAGTACACAGTTAGGAACCGCACCCTACAAAACACATGTTAGATCACAAAATCACCTAATGCTTACTAAGGAAGGTGATGAAATTTGCGAGTAGCTATATGCCCCCCCCTATTTCGGCTTGCTTATTAGGGAGGTGAAACAGGGTAACATGTTTACTTACGACAAATTGTGTAAGAGAGTATTGATGAGGGATGTTCACTGAAAAGGCTTCATTAGAGCACTTTTTGGAACATCTCGAGAGTAGGGGAGCAAAAATATGATTCCTACGCAACAAACGGTTCGAAAATCGCATCTCCCAAACTCAAGTTATGATGAAATGAGTGATAGAGGAAAATTAGGGTTTTGAAAGCAAAGGTAAAGGAATGAAAGTATATACTTTGAAAGAGACATTTGCATTTGTCACTTTGTTGATTCTGAGTACTGTTCATTGCAGCGGAGCCCACATAGCCATCATCATGCCTTCACAAAGACTGGAGCGTCCCACGAGGATTGAGATCATGTGACAGGCCGTGATCGACGACGAGCCACTGGACGAGGTGAGTTGACTGAACTTTGACTTTTGATTTTTTGCATTTGACTTTCTGTGATCGTTTGCGGGCCCTGGAACCCGACCGTGGGTCCCACATAGGGTGCCATGGTCCCTGTGGGGCGCCATGGTCCCCTCAGGGCGCCATGGTCCCTTCAGGGCGCCATGGTCCCTAACAGGGCGCCATGGTCCCAATCAGGACTTGGCGAGAGATGCCAGGGTTAGCATACGATGTTTGATAGTTTGCATGAATGATTTTTGATGATTGAGTACTAATTATAGTTATGTTTTTGTGATGCAGGGTCTCCCGTACATGAGAGAGCACACGACGGGGCAGATTCTTCGCAGTTTGAGTGATCAGATTCCCCGACTTACGCAGGCAGAGAGAGACACATTGTCGATAGTAGGTTTGTGGTCTATGATTCTTATGCCGACTATCCGATTTCATCCCGCGATGCTAATGGCACTCATGGAGCGATGGGATCCTGACACATGCACGTTCCAGCTTCCAGTAGGGGAGATGACGGTGACACTTGAGGATGTGTACCGCATTCTTCACCTACCGATCAGAGGAGCTACCGTGACATATGCGACCAATCGGTCAGTAGAGGATCATCAGAGGGAGCAGGTATATTGCATAGGGAGAGTCATGCCGAGTGAGACGAGAGGTTGTATCATGGTCAGTTGGCTCTTACATCCTACAGGAGAGGTGCCCCTCATAAGATGTCTTATGATAGCCATCATTGCACTAGCTGTCTGCCCTAATGGGCGAGGTACACACATGCAAGGGGGTCTCACATGGTGCATCAGGGCTATGGAGAGACACAAGAGAGTATATGCCTGGGGTCAGAGTATGCTTGCACATCTCTATCACGACCTTGAGGAGTATGTTTTCGGATAGGGTTGCAGCTTGATGACATGCACACTTCTGCAGGTGTGGATATTTGAGCACTTTACATGCACCAGGCCTGTCGGCTATTCGATGAGTACGGCTAGCGAGCGACCTAGGGTATTTGCTTATCCACTTACCAGTGAGTGGAGATTTGGAGATCTATTGTATTGGAGAGTGATAGTTGATAGATTGACAGCCGAGGTGACCGTGTGGAGACCATATCTGTGGATGCACAGATGGGATGGGATGGAGAGACAGTTAGCATGCCTACAGAGGAACCGCCTACTGAGAGGACGATATCCACACATCATAGTCCCATTCTACTTTGACTGAGTACGGAGGCAGTTCGGGCTAGAGCAGTGTGTCCCAGCCGATGTGCCCATCTACACTCGACACTCATGAGTCCTTCCCAGACCCAGAGCAGTAGCAAGACCGAAGATAGACGATATCGAGATCACAGATATAGAGGGGTCCGATCAGGATGTGGTCACTGATTATGCTGCAGACCCCGAGGCATAGCGCAGGTATCATTCCTGGTTTATGAGATCATACCCAGGGCCTATCTTTCCACCAGATCACCCGACAGGCCATCCAGGTCCATGGAGGCATGGAGATCGAGATGAGGATCAGGGATCCAGATCAGAGGAGCTAGAGGAGAGAGAGGATCATGAGGAGGTAGGAGGTCCTGATTCGCCTATAGGAGATTAGCCTAGTGCCGAGGAGGAGGAGGACGAGGATGACGACGGGGAGGAGAGAGATGACGATGAGGAGAACGAGGATGCAGATGAGGATGTGGATGACGAGGAGGAGGAGGATAGAGATGATGAGGAGGAGTCAGATGCAGCTCCTCACCATTCAGGGGATGATACCGTAGCCTTAGATCCTCCCGTTATTCCCCAAAAGGGGGAACACGAGGCGCTACGAAGACCTGCACCTATTGCGCACAGATCGTTCGAGCTTGGGGAGCCTAGTAGTTCCCAGTCACAAATGCTACCATATCATGATCCCTACTGGTGTGAGGGAGATCCAGGTATAATAGGTTTATATTGATTGATTGATGTTTTGATGATATAAAATGGTATTAACACAAAATCTGTTCTACTGCTACAGCTAATGTGCAGGAGTGGCGCTCCTTGATCCAGCAAGCAGTGACAGATATCTCTACGACAGCGCAGATCCCTAGTTCCTCACAGGTTGCTTATAGATCTCAAGGGAACGCGGGTCGGCATGATGATTTGTTTTCCCCATTTCGAGTACAGGTAGAGATATGGAGGGAGAGAGAGCGGGCTCTATCAGAGGACCTTCAGCGAGCATAGCATGATCTAGCAGCAGCTCAGGCCGAGGCTACCTCGTATCGTGCTATCCTTATGGATAGGGATTGTAGGAGTTCCTCTCGGAGCCATTCACGATCTATATCACGGTATACGCCTATGGGTCCACCTGCACGGCTAGATCAGGAGGGAGCATCTAGTCGTCACTCTCCGGCCACCAGCCCTAGGGATAGAAGATGATTTTATGATGTAGGGTAGGTCATATTTTGGGTGTATAGGGACCTACCTTTGTATGTTGATCCACACACATATATATATACATGCTTCTTTGTTTCAAACGTGTTATCTTTAATGCCTAAACAATGTGTATTGTGATTAAAGTTAATACATTTGGTAGATGTACATGTATGTTCTGAATTTAATTTCCATGTGATTGATTTCTCAATGCTCCATGATTAAATTGATACATGTGTGACTTAATTAAAATATTTGATCAAGTACTATATTGATGATAAGGAAGAAAGTATGTATTAAGCCTACGAATCATATAACCAATGTGATTTAATTTGAATTTAAACACAACATGACATGATTCAACTTAACACATAAAAACATTGTATAATATGTCAACATAATGAAAATGTAAATCTTTTGTAATTTACATAAATGAATTCAAGACAAACCATAAAGTAAAGACACATGCTTGTCAGGAACGAAGCAATATAGATTAAACAAAACATCATTTAATTCTATTTTCTCTAATCAAAGATATGTTAAAATATTATCCAATTTTGAGGAAGTGAGAAAGGAAATAGATAAATGATAAGGAATGAGGCATTAAGCATAGTATCTACACAAGTGCATAGCGTTTATAGGGTCTTTAAGAGGCGTACCGTCTACATCCGCTATTTTGTAAGCACCTGATCCATAATCTTCAATAACGATATACGGTCCAAGCCAATTAGGATTGAATTTTCCCTTTTCTTCAGGTAAGGCATTCACATTGCGCTGATTCTCATAGAGCACTAAGTCAGCCACTGAGAAGGAACGTTGAATAACCTTATCATTATAGCTTCGTTGTAGATTTTTGTGATACGCTTGAATATGCTCAAGAGCATTTATACGCTGTTCATCAAGCATCTCAAGCTATTGAAGTCTTTGTTCTCTATAGGAGTCATCATCTATTATACGTTTGAGAGAAACTCTAAGTGATGGAATCTCTAATTCTAAAGGCATAATATCATCAGCACCATAAACAGGATTATAAGGAGTAGTTCCCGTGGCAATTTGTACACTCGTTCGGTAGGCCCAAAGAGCATAGATTAGCTGAGTACTCCAATCCTTACCATGCTTATTCACGGTTTTGCGAAGAATTTGTTCGATTATTTTATTGGATGATTTGGCTTGACCATTTGATTAAGGATAGTATGGTGTAGAAAATCGATGTTTGATATGATATTTCTCGAGGAATTGCTTCACGTCTTTATTCTTAAATGATGTCCCATTATCAGAGATTATAGTGGAAGGTATCCCAAATCGAGAAATAATGTTTTCTAGAAGAAATCGACAAATCACTTCAGCTGTAGTGGAGCGAAGAGGAACAGCTTCTACCCACTTTGTAAAGTAATCTGTTGCGGTTATAATGAAAACATGTCCTTGAGATGAAGGAGGAGAAATTTTACCGATGAGATCCAACCCCCATGCAGAGAAAGGCCAAGAAGCTACCTGAGAACGGAGTTCTTGGGCAGGAGCATGAATCAAATTATTGTGTTGTTGGCATTGGTGACATTTCTTAACAAATGAAAAAGAATCCTGCTGCATAGTTTGCCAATAATATCCCATACGAAGTAATCTTTGAACCAAGGATTTACCTCCAAAATGCCCCCCACAAGCACCTGAATGCGCCTCTTCAAGAGCAATAGGGATTTCTGATTTGTTAAGACAGTGAAGGAGAAGACCGTTATAACCCCTTCGGTAAAGAACATTAGAAAGAATGATATACCTAGCAGACAACTTGCGAACTCTAGCCCTGGTGTTCCTATTGGTGGAATCAGGAAAGGTACCATCAGTCAAGTATCTTACGATATGCGAGTACCATTCATCTGAGTCTATGAAGTCGCAACATGTCACCAGGCTGGAATCATCTACAATAGCTGGAGAAGTAAGGTTGTGAATAACAAATTTAAGATCAACCACAGGGTCCTCTAAAGATACAAGAGAAGCCACACATGCCATTGCGTCCGCATGTCGATTATCTTTTCGAGGAACAGGTTCTATGGTGTAAGAATCAAATTTTTGTAACAAAGAGATAGCAAGGTCTTTATATTGTGATAACTTGTCTTGTTTCGCTTGATACAGTCCTGTTACTTGTCTTATAATCAGTTGAGAATCTCCAAAAATATGTATGTGTTTTATATTCAAAGCTAAGGCTGCCTTTATTCCTGCTATAAGAGCCTCATACTCAGCAATGTTATTGGTACATAGGAAATTGAGACGATAAGATAAGGGAATAGACTTCTTTGTAGGAGAAATCAGAACAACACTTGCCCCCGATCCCGTACGACACTTAGAGCCATCAAAATATAACTCCCAAGTTTCATCTTTCTCTATACAAAGAATGAAGTCGTCAGGAAAAGACTCAGGGTTAGGGAAGGAGAAAGGTGAAGGGGCCTCAGCTAGGTGATCGGTCAACACTTTCCCTTTAATTGCCCTTTGTGAAACAAATTTAAGGTCAAATTTAGTTAACATCATAACCCACTTAGCTAGGCGTCCTGATAAATCAGTTTTAGAGAAAAGATGCTTCAACGGATCAAATTTTACCATGACGTGGACTTCTGAGTTTAAGAGATAATGTCTCAATTTCTGAGTCGCAAACACCAAGGCCAAGCATTGTCTTTCTATCGCAGAATATCGGGTCTCATAGTCGAGTAAGGTACGACTTATATAATAAACCGGACACTCCTTACCATCTTTATCATGTTGTGCCAATAATGTTGCAAGAGCATGAGAGGACGCAGCCATATAAAGAAGGAAGGGTTTAGAAGGTTCAGTCGGTCGAAGGATAGGAGGATTAGCCAAATACATTTTTAAATCTTCAAATGCTTGCTGACAATCCTCATTCCATTGAAAAGTGATATTCTTTTTGAGAAGTTGAGTGAAAGGAAAAGTACGATCCGCAAGTTGAGATACAAACCTACGAATAGCTTGAATTTTTCCTTGTAAGCTTTTGAGTTGAGACACATTTCTAGGAGGTGGCATGTTGACAATAGCATCTATTTTCTTAGTATCCACCTCAATCCCACGATGCGAAACTATGAATCCTAATAGTTTTCCACTATCCACACCAAAAACACATTTTCGGGGATTCAAGCGCATGTGATATTTACGAATCCTTTCAAAGATTTGACGAAGGATCTTAATATGATCTATGCGAAGAATGGATTTGGCTAAAACATCATCAACATAGTCTTCTAGAATCTTATGCATGTAATCGTGAAAGATAAGGGTCATCGCTCGTTGATAAGTTGCACCGGCATTTTTAAGTCCGAAAGGCATCATTATCCAACAAAACGTACCCCAAGGAGTGGTGAAAGCAGTTTTGAATTGATCTTGAGGGTTAATGAAAATTTGATTGTATCCTGAAAAACCATCCATGAAGGATAACAAGGCATGTCCTGCTGTAGAATCAACTATCATGTCAATGTTCGGAAGAGGGAAATCATCTTTTAAAGAAGCCTTATTTAAATCTCAGAAATCGGTACACATTCTTATTTTATTATCTGGTTTAGCCACAGCGACAATATTTGAAATCCATGGGGAATAATCAATAGGGCGGATAAATCCAGCCTCCAATAACTTTTCAATCTCAGCCTTAACAAGCAGAGCCACCTTAGGATTCATTTTTTGAATCTTTTGTTTCACGGGCTTAGCATCAGGGACTAAGACAATATTATGAGTAACAATCTTAGGATCTATACCAGGCATGTCAGAGTATGTCCAAGCAAAGATCTCGGGGAATTCATGCAATAAATCTTCATATTGTTTTTGTTCCTCTTCATCCAAACATTTTCCAATTTTAATAACTTTTTCTTCATTGCAAGGATCCATCTTAACATTAGTGGTGTCACTTATGAGAAGATTACTTTGTTGAGGAGTATCCTTTAACTGAGGGAATTCTTGCACAATCTCATCATTATCAATCTCTTTTCCAAAATAGGCTTCAGTGTTCAAACAATAAGGGAGTCCCCTATTGTGATGATAACAAGGAAGAGTATCATATGCTCCTAAAAATTCAGCTAAAGCATCATCGGTAGGGAAAACATCAAAAGCACAAGCACATGAAGGATCCTCATCAATGTACTCGGGGTGTTGTATTGATAGAGATGTAGAAATAGTATTAACACTAATACATGGTCTCTTAGAAGCTTTAGTACGCTTGCAGGGATTATAGCCAAGTCCAAAGGCATGGTTGTGAAGATTATTCTCTAAAGGAACTTTTATCCCTTGTTCGTGAGTGCCACAACCATTTCCATGATACCCATGCTTAGCAAAAATGCTAAAACCACGACCATAATGATCAGCCATTTCAGACAGAGAAGGCGGTTTTTCATAAGACAAAGAATCAAACTCTTCAGAATTAGAGGTGTGAGGAGAAGAAGTTTGAGAAGCGGCCACAAAATTATTACTCATAGGTTCAGGTAATGTTGATTGATTTTTAGCTTCTTCCTTCTTTTCAACTTTAAGCTCTCTAGAAGGAACCTTATATTCACCTACAAAGGTGGGATTAAAATCAAGGGATCCCCAATCGTCGTCTGTGAGAATCTTCCCAGGATCAAAATCCTTCTTATGTGTAGTTTCAAGTCAAGAAGAGTCTTCTTCAGGAGCTCCAGACTCATCCAAAGAATTTTGATCATCAGAGAGCGAGGACTCATCGCTAGGTATCTTGTTTAAAGAGTCATCACTAGATGAGGACGGCTTAGGAGAACCCCCCTTGGAAGTAGATGTTTGCAAACAAGCTTGAAAATTAGTATCACCTATCAAGGTATATGTCTTATTGTTATAGATAAACTTAACTTGTCTGTGCAATGTAGAGGGGACAGCTTGCATACTGTGAATCCAAGGTCTCCCTAATAACAAGTTGTATGTTAGATTTCCCGACATAACATGGATAGGAGTAGGCAAAGTAACAGGCCCCACTGTGATGGGTAAGGTGATAGTACCTAATGAAGTTTTAGCCACATTATCAAAGCCTCGAATAGGATGAGAGTCCGGCTCAATTAGAGATGTATCCACATTCATCTTATGCAAAAGATTAATGCTACACACATTGAGACCAGAGCCATTATCTACTAGTGTTCATCTTATAGCAATGTCTTTCATGATAACCACAATCATCAAGGGATCATATTGATGTTGAATTTCACTAGTAGGCAATTCATCTTGGGTAAACACAATTTGAGCTTTAGGATTCATCACAGAGTTAACCAAAGATGCTATATTACTAGATGTATTCGGTGGAGGAACATTCAAATCTTTCAAGGCATCTTGTAACATTCCATGATGAGCGGAAGAAGTTTGAATCAAATCCCAAAGGGATATCTTAGCAGGGGTAACTTTAAGTTGTTCTATGAGATCATATTCCTTACTAAGAACTTGTGAAATACGTGGAGCTTGCGGGAGAATTGGTTGAGGATTCGGAAGAGAAACTGGAATAACAGGAGGAGGACTAGGCTGCCTATTATTTCTGGTATGATAAGTATGGGCAACCGCATGATAACTCTCTCTAGTTATTTGCTTGGCATAACTATAAGGACTTATAGGTTTCTTCCTTGCACAGTGATGATTGGTTTATTCGGAGTACGAAAGGAATCATGATCATACCCTCCTTGGACAGTAAGGACAGGTGATTTAGGAACTTGAAAGGTGGGAGAAGGATAAGCACCTTGGACTTCAAAGAGAGGCTTTTTATGCTCATTCAAGTTTATCATGTTAACCAATTTAGAAGTCTTGTTCTCGTTTAGAGATTTCGATAAAGCCACAAAGTCATCAAGAGCATCATCCAACAAAGCACAATCATATCTATTAAAAGGTTTATCTTTTGATTCAAAAGGAGACATCTCCTCATAGAGGGGATTGTTGAAAACAACCATGTTACTAGATTTAGTGGAAGAGTTGATAGGAATGTACCCTTGAGAGGACTCATTCAACTTATCTTTCTCATCACAATGAAATGGCATAGTAACAAGGTTTATGAGTTTTTGGTAAAATGAAGGTTTGACCTCTTTAGGGTTCAAAAACTCATCTAAAGCTTCATCTAATTCATCTTGGCTATACTCATAATAATCATCATAAGCATGAACATTTTGCAAATAAAAGTCTGACATTTTGAAATGAAAGTTGCATGAAAATTAAACACACAATGCCAAGAAACACTCTTTTTTTTTTTTTTTTTTTCTCTTTTTAATGAAAATGAAATGAAAACACACTAAATCTAAATCTAGATCTAACAAATGCAATGCAAGAAGAAGCAATGATAGATTCACGTCGGGTTCACCAAAATGTGTGAGGGAAAAAGCGAGACTAGGTTATCATGTCCTAATCCTACCTCTTGTCACACATTACGGAATATGAAAGAGCCTAGAGGTATCGCACAATTGGCTACTTCTTTTTGTGAAAGAGAGAGCCACGGGCTACCTATTAGGGTTTCTATTCCTTTGTTGTAATTGAAAGGTAAGATTATGCAAGTCCAATTCCTAACCCTAGAATGCAAGTATGAACTAATAACAAGATTGCAGAATTGAACTTAAAAAATGGAAAGCTGTAAATACCAAGATAAAGCAAGAATGCAAATGTGTACCCGGAGTCAAAATCTGAGTGGAAATGTTCGGGACGGGGGTGCGGGCGCCACTGTCCTGATTCTACACCTGAAACTGCACTTGAAACCTCTGTTTTGTACTCTGGAAAACTGTCTGAAATGTTGTCTGTCAGGAGGACCAGGGCACCTAGCACCTCTGTCCCAGGGACCAGGGTGCCCAACGCCCCTGTCCTGACAGGACCAGGGCGCCCCACGCCCCTGTCCTGGTATTCTGCTCTGCAATTTGGTGTGGGGTGCTGTCTCGACCTGCTTTTTCCAGATCTGCAACCTGCGGCGTCGTCTGAGTCTCGAAACTTGCACTTATATCTAAAAAAGGTGTTTGGGTGGCTATATAGGGTTTTGCCTTAGTCAAACCCCCACTTCGGTGATTTCCACCTCCACGAATAGCCAATTTGTATTGTAAAAGTAATGTGTGTGCAGACCTTGTGTGTGTGCAAGATCTAAAATGCAAGTAAGCAAACTAGAGCAACCTAGAAAGTAAACCCTAATTGCTTTTTAATGATAATGTAAATGCTCTAAATCAAGATGAAAAGTGATCTAAAGCATGGATAAATGATATATTGAAGCTTATGCAAAGACATGAAAACAACATGAAATCATACCTAACCCCCAAGGGAGAGGTACAAGCCAATCTTCAGTCAGTAATCTCTTATTGTTCTTCAATGTCTTCCAAGCCCTAAATGGATGAATGGATTTGATAAATGCTTGATAGAGGGATGTTGAAAGTTGTTGAAGTCTTCAAAGACTTGCTCTTTCGCTGCATATGAGGTTTCTGAAAACAAAATTCCGATCTCTTCAAATGAAGAAAGAGAGCTCTTATGTATGAAACCCTAGGTCTTAATTCCAACTTTTGGCCGACCTAGAGATTGAATATCCCGCCAATTTCTTGGGGTTAAGCTTTATTTTATGATTAGATCGCGCTCCTAAAATTTCGAGAAAAATGTCCGGGACCGTGTGCACTCCGGGCGCCACGGTCCCAACAACTTTTCACCAAATTTTTAGGGCCGTCAGATATGATGATTTTAGAGAGAATCCCGAAGTTACAGGTGATTTTGAGATGTTTTGACCCCTGAAATCAAGCCCCCAAGCTCAGAATAGGGCCTAATTAGGGTTTTTGATTAAGTGATGTATTGGAGGAATAAAATGAAAGGGGCACACTTTAATGAAAGGGCCCGACTTTATGATGAGGAAAATGATGAAATAGAACCTTTATACCTAATTAATTTGATTAATTAAGTGCTAAAGGGGAAATGTAATGCAAAATGCAACTGCGCCAATGCGGGTGCTAAACTAGGTGTTAAATTGTACTGTTTTAGCAAGTGCGTACAATTTATGACGTTACAAGTATCTATATCTTTTGAACCACTTGTTGATAATAGGGAAAGATTAGGATTGTATGTCTTAGTACTAGTTGTAATCACAAAGAGGAGATTTGACTAAGGGGGAGTACCCACAGTCTAACCGGTTAAGTATGAATCAAAGGGGGATAATAAACCGGATAATAAAATACCCTGAATCTTTGTCATTGTTTCAAAGGGGGAGAAATCTATTGGTGTGGAGACTTGTAGGTGTGTTGACATCAATGCCAAAGGAGGATATTGTTGGCCTTAGGTTGTCATTGATGTCAACTGGTATGGGTGAAGTTAAGTATTGATGTCAAATGGTATGAAGGATGGAGTGTGTAGTAGACAGAAAAGGTATGTTACCGGTACACATGAAGTGCAACATCTACCAGTAAGAAGGACGACTAGTAAGAAAGTAAAGGATAACCAAGATGTAATTGTCGATATACAAAGAGAAGTATAATGCAACCAGTGAATGGACTTAGTGGATGGACCAATATGTTTGATGGCAGATCAACTTGATCCACCAACATAGAAGAGGTTAGCAGGTATGAAGGTCCACCGGTAAGGTGAGTTGAACCGATAGTGAGTCTTGGTCGGTGAAGGATGTCAAACTTGTTTTCATTGTGTTGTCATTGATGTCACCTGGTATAGGGTGGCAACCAGAATGAGAGATGTATGTATAGTATTGTCATTCATGTCAACTAGTATTACTGGTAGTATTGTCATTGATTTCAAATGGTATTACTGTCATGGATGTCAATCGACAGTATGTACAATTGAGGTCAATAGGTGTGCACAAGATAGAGTCATCGATATACAAGTTGATGAATTTGTAATACCTTTCTTATCTCAAAACATACATGGAATACATCATGACTGTCAAGGATAAGATATTTAGAGTAAGAAAAGGCAGGTGATTGGATGCATAAACCGGATGACTAATGTGGATGATGAGGAAGCCTCTAGAGCTTGAGATCAGAGATGAGCACTGGATCAATAGAGAAGGTATGATGTGTTGTTGGGATAGAGAAGGAAGAGTTGACATGATGTGTTTTCCATCTTGGCAAAGAAATTGAGAGGAGAGCCAGTCAAATGTAGATGAATCTCTGTAGTTGCACACATGGTGTTACCGAGATGCATATGGAGAAAGGTGTTTCCACAAATGCATAACAGATGGAGATGGATGGCATGAAGACATTATGCATATTACCACTATGAAGACAGAAACATGTCAACCGGTAAACAAGGTCATTACCAGTATGCAACAAAGAGTCAAGAGACTAAGTGGAGTGCTCATAATCTGGTGGTAAGGTATATGATGACTCACCATGGATATCTACTACCGGTCAGCAAGGTGATGACCGATAAATGTGATGCATCAGTAGTGCACAAGACTGTATGGCAAGATGGTTAACCCACAAGGTATGATGTACTGGTAAGGTTAGAGGATTGGTAGGTATGTACTGGTTGATTTTATGGTCTGTGATCCTATCTCAACCGACATAGAGGTCTAGGCTGAGGTGGATATCGACAAAGATGCCACATGGAGTTGATGTGGATAACATGCAGAGGTCGCTGAACTGTCTGTCAGCAAGGTGGTTGGTGATTGGTTGACATTAAATGTCGACAGCGTAAATCACGGGTTGATGATAGTGGTTTGTGGATTGATGCAAAATGATAGATTGAGATCAATATTAGTGATGCATGGATCAATTAAGGATGCCTTGCTACACATCGGATTCGATGGAGAAACTAGAGATATAATTTATGGTAAGTTGACCAAAACATGAAGCCGACATATAGGTAGTATATTGCTAAGTTTAGTAAACATTCACTGGAAGGCACGATAATGGCAGTTGTGTGCAGACTGTCATCTCTGAGACAAGATCTGAGCTGATTTGATACAATTGGGATCCAAGAACACTGAGAGGGGGGGTGAATCAGTGTTCTGCATAGATAAAATGATAAACAAATAAACAAATAAACCTATAACAAGAATCAAATAAACCATCCACATAAATGAACACCATAACACATAGGATTTATATGTGGAAAACCTCAATGAGGAAAAACCACGGTGGGATTTATGACCCACAATATCAGTTCATTGGCCATATGAAAGATATTACATATAATAGGAGCCTGCACTTGGAGTAAGGCACACTGCCTAGAGCATATTGCTCATCACTAGAGAGCCTCACTGACTACAAGCTTTCTACTAAAGTAAGTTATTGAAAATGAACTCAAGAATGCATCTGCTATGCTGAATAGAGTTCCGGTTCTATCTCTGCTTTGTACCAGTTCATAAACTTTGAACTGCTACTGGTATCTCTTCTCCTCCAAGAATGCTTTCCAAGCTATCTACAAATCATTGCATGATATAACATTCGCATACAAAATGATCTTCATACATATATTTCTCATCATACATTTCTGCTATATTCTCTTATATCCACACATGTCATCTATATTTATCTTATGTCTCTCCTCAAAATAACCTAGCAGACTAACCTATATACCTATTACAAATGATATGCCTTATGTCGGCTTACAATATATTTACTCCATCTCATATCCTTCCAATGTTTTTTTTGATATTTTTCAGATATGTACATACTCCCCCTTTTACATTAATGCCAAAGACCGGTGAAAGAATTGAAGGAATAAAATAATACTTTTAGTTTCACTGGAGCTTAGTCATCTTCAAGATTTTTGGGTATGCCTTTTACAATAATTGAAGATATGTATCCCAGCCAGATTTGAAAGTATCAAAAATAGATGCAAGCCCACTTAGTAAGTGGGCAAGTGTTTCCTTCTCTTGGATATTTGTCAGTGTGGGTTTATATATCATGTCCATGCACTCTTTCTTGTGAACACCCAATGAATCTAGTCTAGGACTTACCAATCCTCTTAGATTTCTTGCTTTTCTCATGATTTTATCTCTCTCCTTCTCAAAAGCAAAAATTTGGTTCTCCAAGGACAAAATTTGTCCATCAACAAATGTGATCAATGCAGTCAATCCATCAAAAGAGTGAGCAATTTTAGCCATCTTATCATGTAACTCCTTCAATGTGTTGTCTACATTAGCTGTAAGACTTTCTATGTTACAATATACTCTTTAGATATTTGTATATTGTTTTAAACAAACCTCAATAGGAATAAGTTTGTCCTCAATTTTCTTCTTCTCTGTTTCTATAATCTGATCAAAAGTTGTTCTTTTTGTTGTTGTGAAATTGTCCAAAGCCTGTCGGTTTGCAATCTGCCTCAGAGATTGAAATTTTTTGGATATGTGCTCTATTAGAGTCTTGAGTTTACCATAAGGGCTTGCTCCATCTTCAATCTGACAGTCAGGCAATAATCTGTGCAACACTGTGACCAATTGATCAATTATTCATTTATCTACAATACTTTCCTTCAGTAATTTCTAAGTAGCCATCATCATTAATTTAGTTGGACTCAACTCAGAGACTAGTTTCTTCTCAACCTTAGAAGTGTCAATTGCCAAAACCTTTGCCAGGGAATCAGTTTTACCTGCTGGTATGGACTCATTTGCTTTTACCTTGTCCATCTCAACCTCTATTGCATCGGTGGCTTCGCCACTTGGTGCTGTTGGATATCATTAGCATATGATGATCCAGTATGTTGATATGATGATAGTGTATGTTGTCATTGATGTCAATAAGTGTAAGTGAACTAGTATGTAGATTGAAGAATTTGGTGAACTGGTATGAAGAGGCATGAGGAGATTCAATGAACCAGTGTCGGGGTTTCACGAAGTGTGATTATTGGTTGGTAGTCTCAGCTCTATGGTTATTGGTTTGGTGATCCAACTTGTGTGATGAACCAATGATACTATGTGATAAGTTAGCTAAGAGATGTGATCGAGGTTCCATGTCATCTTTATGCACGTGAAGGATTGAGGCATAAGAAGATCGACCACGTTTGAAGTCTACCTTGGGAATGATCATTCTTCTTAAGTGGTATGAGAAGAGAGCGTGATGGATTACTGATTCCCATGTGTGGTGATGAATGCATGATGTAGATTGTCTTGCGATCTATTTGAAATTGTAATGCTCTATGCAATATGTTTGGACAGTCAGGATTGGACCGCCTGCGTTATAAACCTAAGATACTTAGGGTTTAGGGTTTATGTTACCGACCTATCTATTGTCTATAAGGTTGATGATGTTTGTTATTGAAAAGTTGTTGGCAAATGTTGTGTGTATGTATCTGAGTGAAGAAATACTTGATACTTGCTAGACCAGTAAAAGCTAAATTGCAGAGTGTGATTGCAGAGTAGAGGATATGAAAAGGATCTGCCTTGGCATGTAGTGTTGTTATCAGATCATAGTTTTTCCTATTGTCTTCTAATCATTTCAACAGATGGAAAATCCCTTTACCGGGTAGCTTTAACAGGCTTATTGTAAAACACGTAACTAGGTGACTCAAGATAATTGAGTTCATTAAATCCTCTAGTGAGGTAACCTTTAACAGGGTTTCAACCTTTAATAGGGTATATAGTCATCCCTTAATCGGGTGATCTCTAACAGGATCAGTTCCTAGCAAAACCTTATTGTAAAGTCATTAATCGGACTAGGCTCCTAACATGGCGAGCTTCGAAAGAGTTCAAAACAAGCCTGTGGGTATTCATCCCCACTGTGATTTTTCCCATTTGGGTTTCCATGTGAAAAATCTGTGTGTTATGTGTTATGCATTTTTCAAGTGATGTTTATGAAGTATTTGGTTGAAGGATTATGCATGTAGGGTTAATAGGTTATGGTATTCTTAGTATACCACATGCATATGTTTATGGGTGAAGTTGATGTTGCATAATTGATCGTATTTGAAGTATTCAGACCTATCAGTTTATGGTGTCTGGTGTCTTACTATGTTTAATCAGTATTGCCATGGTTAAGTTCAGTAATGGTGATAACCAGTTGGTTTTTCTTTAGCAAGATAACTTGTTAAGAGAGTTTTTATCTGTACTGATTTACTCCCCCTCTCAGTACTGGTTGGGGTATGTGTTGTTCATCACTATTCATTAATTGGTATCAAAGTGCCTCCAATTCCTCGGTGATATAAGATTAACCGCTTGAGGTAAAAGATCCTACTTTAATGATGAAGAGGGAAGGTCCTAAGTTCAATAGAGATAACTTTATGATATGGAAGGATAGAATGAAGATTTACATCAAGAGTATGGGTGCTCAACGCTAGAGCTATGTTGAGAATGCATTTGTTACTCCCACTGGCACTTTGACTGATGATCAAAAGAGAGAAATCTAGGAAAATGGGCAAGTCATAGAAGCCTTTATCAATAGCCTGTCAGATATTAAGTTTATCGATGTTCAAGACAAGGACACACCTAAGGATGTATGGGATGCACTGGAAAACATCTATGGTGGTGATGAGCATGTAAAGCAAGCTAAGGAAGAAAACCTTAGAGGTAAATTTGAGGATATGAGGATGATTGAAGGTGAAACCATTCAGCAGTATGGTATTAGGATTAAGACTGTGATTGGTGATATCAAAAGCACTGGTGGAACTATTGATGATACCACTATTGTTAGTAAAGTCCTTAGATCATTATTACCAGTCTATGCAATCAGAGTTGCTGCTATCTAGGAACTAAGGTCTATTGATAAGACAAAGGTATCCTTAGATTCTATTATTGCAAAGTTAACTGCATATGAGTTGAATAGCTATGATGGTAGTGTTCAGAAGATTGAGTCAGCCTTTAAAGAATCTGTTGTACCATCCAAAAAAGGAAAAGAAACTAGTACCAGTTATGAATCCAGACAATGCAGAGATATGGATGATGAAGAGATTCTGATGGAGTTCAAAGCTCTTCTTGCTAAAAGACTTCCAAAGGGAATCGAAAAATATAGAGGTAAACTTCCTTTGAAATGTTTTTCCTGCAACAAGATAGGACATATAGTCGTTAACTATCCTAACAATGACAATAAGGATAAACCAGAGAGGTTCAAAAAATATAAAAGTGGAAATAGAAGAAATTGTCTAGTTGCTATGGATGAAGGTGTCACTGATGAAGAATCAGAGGATGAAGAAAATGAAGACATAGTGTTTGTAGCAGTAAAGGAAGAAGTGTCTGACAAGAAAGCTCTTGTCTCCTGCATTAACAATTCTAATGAGTGGATAATTGATAGTGGTTGTTCTCATGACATGACTGATGACCGAAGAAAGTTTCTATCTTTGGAAGAATATGATGGTGGTGTTGTTAGATTTGGCAATGATGCACCATACTTGGTGAAAGGTAAAGGATCCATCTCATTGAATGGTAAAACCATTGCAGATGATGTCTACTGGGTAGAAGGTCTTAAACATAACCTGTTGAGTGTTTCTCAACTGAATGGCAAAGGATTAGTTTTGGAATTCAAAGGTGGAATTTGTAGTATAATTGGGAAGAGTGGTGAAGTTATTGCGACTGGTAAGCAGACTAGAGGTAACTTATTTCAGTTGAATACCAAGATAAGTCGGTGTCTAATGGCTAAGTTTGATGATAGTTGGATATGGCATAGGAGACTATGTCACATGAACTTTGACAATATTGTTAAAGCCGATAAGATCAAGGCGGTAAGAGGATTACCGTTCCTGGACAAACCTGAGAATTCTTTGTGCAGAGAATGTCAACTTAGGAAGATGTCTTCCTCAACTTTTAAAGGTAAGTCTTTTTCAGCAGAAAATATACTTGATCTTGTGCATACTGATTTGTGTGGTCCTATGAAAACTAGAAGTATTCAGGGAGATAGGTATTTTATGATTCTTGTTGATGAATACTCAAGAATGATGTGGGTCACATTCTTGAAAGACAAGTTTGAAGCGTTTGGAAAGTTCAAAACTTTCAGAGCATTAGTAGAGAAAGAAAGTGGTAAAAAGATAAAATGCCTGAGAACTAATCAAGGAGGAGAATTCACTTTTGATGAATTCAATAAGTACTATGAAGATAACGATATCAAGAGACAATTGTCTGCCCCAAGGAAACATCAACAAAATGGCATAGCAAGAAGAAATAACAGGACTGTAGTTGAAGCGACAAGAACAATGCTGATCCAAGGAAAGGTTGCTCACACTTTTTGGAGAGAAGCAGTGAGCATTGCAGTCTATACTATGAACCGGGTACTCATCAAGAAAGGCAAAGATAAAACCCCTTATGACTATTGGACTGGGAAAAATCCCACTGTGAGTTATTTTAAAGTATTTGGTAGTAAGTGCTATATCAAGAGAGGTGAGAATTTGAGCAAATTTGATGCAAAATGTGATGAAGGAATATTTTTGGGATATTCCACTAAGAGCAAAGCTCTCAAGTGCTACAACAATATAACATAGAATATTGTTAAAAATATCAATGTCAGGGTTGCTGAATCCCCTAAGGAACCTAAGGTAACATGCAACAAAGAAGTACAAGATGAACGGGGTACAACCTTCTGGGAACCGGTTAAGAAAGAAACTTGTAAAGATCTTAGTGTTCATGTACTGGTAGAAGCTATAGTAAGAGAAGAAGAGGTTAGTGAAGAAAAAGATGAAAAGCTAGCAGATCAGGCTAGAATCATTCCTAGATATGTAAAGTTGCACCATGATCCAAAGAAAATCACAAGATATAAAGATGCAGGGATACTCACTAGAAGAAAAGTGAAAGAAAACTCTTGCATGATTTCTAAATTTGAACCCAAGACTTCAAGAGAATCTCTTACAGATGAAGACTGGATTAAAGTAATGGAAGAGGAGCCAGATCAGATAGAAAAGAATGCAACATGGTCTTTGGTGCCCAGACCAGAACATAAAAATGTCATAGGTACCAAATGGGTCTTCAGGAATAAGCTAACTGAAGAAGGTACATTTGTCAGGAACAAGGCTAGGCTTATATGTAAGGGATATGCTCAAGAGGAAGGAGAAGACTATGGAGAAGCTTTTGCTCTTATGGCTAGATTAGAAGGTGTTTGAATGCTACTTGCATTTGTAGCATTTAAGGGATTTAAGGTCTATCAGATGGATGTGAAGTTTTCTTTTTTGAATGGAATCCTAGAAGAAGAATTGTACATAGAGCAACCAGAAGGGTTTGCCTTATCAGAAGATAGTGGCATGGTGTGTAGATTATACAAAGTCTTGTATGGACTAAAACAAGCACCTAGGGCATGGAATGAAAGACTACACTCTCATCTTATGAAGATTGGATTTCAGAGAACAAGTGAAGATAACAACATCGACTTGAAATCAAAAGGTGATCTGATTCTGATTTGTGAAGTATTTGTGGATGACATAATCTTTGGAGGAGATGATAGAATGAGTCATGCGTTTGTAGATGAAATGAAGAAAGAGTATGAGATGTCTTTGATAGGAGAAATAAAATTCTTCATTGGTTTACAGGTTCAGCAAATGAAAGAGGGTATCTTTATTACCTAGTCCAAGTATGTCAAAGAGGTATTGAAGACTTTTGGCATGGAGGAAAGCAAACCAATTGGTACACCGATTGTAAGTGGTTGTAAATTGACTAAAGAAGATGATTCAACACTGGTGAATGAAAAGGAGTATCGGTGAATAATCGGTAAACTGCACTATGTGGTGCACAACAGACTAGATATTCCTCATGCAGTGGGCATAGTAGCTCATTTTTCAGAAATGTCCGAGAGAATCCCACTTGGTAGTTGTGCAGAGGATTCTTAGATATCTGAAAGGAACAGTTGATTATGGATTGTGGTATCCATATAATGGTGACTATAATCTCAAAGTATATACTAATGCCGATTGGGCAGGTAATGTGGACAACCAGAAGAGCACAACCGGTGGAGTGTTCTTTCTTGATGGAAGATTAGAATCATGGACAAGCAAGAAGCAAAGCTGTACTTCTCAATCTATAACTGAAGCAGAATATGTGGCAGTATTTATGAACTGCACTCAAGCAATTTGGATGAAGCATGTATTGGAATTTTTCAAGGTACCTGTATCCGAACTGGTAAACATATTTTGTGATAACACAAGTGCATCAAACATTTCCAAGAATTCAGTATTGCATGCTAGAACTAAGCACATTGAGCTTAAATATCATTTCTTGAGAGAGAAAGTTCAGAATAAGGATGTTGTATTACATGTTTCTAGTAAGGAGTAGCTAGTAGATATATTCACTAAGCCCTTACCGAAGGCTACATTTACCTATTTGAGAGGTGAATTAGGGGTTCTGCCCCTTCATGAAGTCAACTAAGGTTGTGTGCTCTACATCAATCAAGTACTAAAGTGACAAATATTTCAGGATTGATGTGTTGAAGGATGCTACTCCTTAGGGGGAGCAGCATAGTAGATTTTGGAAGCTTATGCCTCCACTTTGGCATTGCTATCAAAGGGGGAGAAAGTATATGATAGATGTATGGGGAGAAGATATCTGATAATGCAGATACACTGGTCTATGAGGTTTTCAGTTGCAATGCTACACTGAGTATTTCCATCAATGCCAAAGGGGGAGATTGTTGGATACCATTGGCATATGATGAACCGGTATGTTGATATGATGATAATGTATGTTGTCATTGATGTTAGTAAGTGTAAGTGAACTGGTATGCAGATTGAAGAAGTTGGTGAACTGGTATGAAGAGGCATGAGGAGATTAAGTGAACCGGTGTCGGGGTTTCACTAAGTGTGATTACCGGTTGGTAGTCTCAACTCTATGGTTATCGGTCTGGTGATCCATCTTGTGTGATGAATCAATGATACTCTATGATGAGTTAGCTAAGAGATGTGATCGAGGTGCCACGTCAGCTTTATGCACGTGAAGGATTGAGGCATAAGAAGATCGACTACATTTGAAGTCTACCTTGGGAATGATCATTCTTCTTAAGTGGTATGAGAAGAGAGTGTTATGGGTTACTAATTCCCATGTGCGGTGATGAATGAATGATGCAGATTGTCTTGTGATCTGTTTGAAATTGTAATGCTCTATGCAATATGTTTGGATGGTCAAGATTGGACCGCCTGCGTTGTAAACCTAAGATACTTAGGGTTTAGGGTTTATGTTACCGACCTATCTATTGTCTATAAAGTCAATGATGTTTGTTATTGAAAAGTTGTTGGAAATTGTTGTGTGTATGTATCTGAGTGAAGAGATACTTGATACTTGCCAGACTAGTAAGAGGTAAACTACAGAGTGTGATTGCAGAGTAGAGGATATGAAAAGGATCTGCCTTGGCATGTAGTGTTGTTATCAGATCATAGTATTTCCTATTGTCTTCTAATCATTTCAGCAGATGGAAAGTCCCTTTACCAGGTAGCTTTAACAGGCTTATTATAAAACCTGTAACCAGGTGACTCAAGATCATTGAGTTCTTTACATCCTCTAGCGAGGTAACCTTTAATAGGGTTTCAACCTTTAACAGGGTATATAGCCATCCCTTAACCAGGTGATCTCTAATAGGATTGGTTCCTAGCAGAACCTTATTATAAAGTCTTTAACCGGACTAGGCTCCTAATAGGGCAAGCTTTGAAAGAGTTCAAAACAAGCTTATGGGTATTCATCCCCATTGTGGTTTTTCCCATTTGGGTTTCCACGTGAAAAATCTGTGTGTTATGTGTTATGCATTTTTCATTTGATGTTTATGAAGTATTTGGTTGAAGGATTATGCATGCAAGGTTAATAGGGTATGGTATTTTTAGTATACCACATGAATACATTTATGGGTGAAGTTGATGTTGCATAATTGATCGTATTGAAGTATTCAGACCTATCAGTTTATGGTGTCTGGTGTCTTACTGTGTTTAACCGGTATTGTCATGGTTAAGTTTAGTAATGGTGATAACCAGTTGGTTTTGCTTTAGCAAGATAATTTGTTAAGAGAGTTTTTATCTGTACTGATTCACCCCCCCCTCTTAGTACCAGTTGGGGTATCTGTTGTTCATCATTATTCATCAGGTGCAGTGTCGGTTACTGTCGGTCGAGTATTATCCATAATATTCCCAGTGTCATGTACATTACTTTGCTAAAAAATGGTCTGTGTTGGTACAGACTGTACACTCTCCTTAGCTATCAGTTGTGTTTGAATATCTATATTTACTGCCAGTTGTGTCAAAACTGGAGTTGAACTGCCCAAAATACCCTTCCCTTTTGATTTGTCAAGAATGGTGGAAGTTGTTGTCCTTGCAAATTCTTCTTGAGATGTGAGAAAGTCTGGGTTTTTTTGAAATAATTTTGTCCATCCCTTACTTGTCTCATTTATCACCTCATTTACTCTCCCCATCATAAGGCTTATCTATCGGGATTTACTACTGAAAACTGTCCTATTTGCAGTGTTTATACATCTTTTCATTTCTTCATTATTTACAGCACCACATAATTCCAAAAGTGTTACTTTCTTAATCTCCCCATCCCTCTTGACAGCATCAAGTCTCCTAGCCTCAAGTTTATTATACAAGGATAAAGATATCTCCTTCAAAATTTCAACTCAAGCTTTCTTATAGATGTCTATATATAATAAAATAGCCTCTTCTAATTCATTTTTCTCATTCTCTTCTAAATCTTCATAATACTTTGATATATTTTTCAATATTCCATCTTTTGTAATTTTATCAATAAGCTCAACATAGGTCATTGTGGTCTTACTAGTTCCAATATCATCACCTTTCTTCTTTTTGCTTGTGGTTGCCGGTGTGACTGGTTTCCTCTTTTTCATAGGCTTCCTTGCAGGTGGTGGAGGTGCAGTGGGCTAAGTTGGCTTTATAACAAGTCTCCTCCTAGGCTTTTCCTTCTTCTGCTCTACCGGTGGTTTTACCACATTCTTCCTTTGTACCCTTCTGAAAGCCAGAGGTTCATTATCCTCAGAATCAGAATCAAAAGTGATAGGGGAAATGTGAACTTGTGGCTTCTTTACTTCTGCAGTACCAACCTCTGTCGATTTAGCTACTTGTTTGGATTTAGAACCCAGTTGAGTGTCTATCTTATAAATGACATCTTGTACATATGCAGACATATTTTCTATTTTATTTTCTCTTCTCTTCCTGTTAAAACTATTTTTCACTTCAAGAGCCTTCTCTCCCATTGTACCAAAATTCTTTGTTTTATCATCTAATGGGGCATCTAATAGCATCTTTGCATACAGTTCAAAAATGCTATCATCTACCTCATATTCAAGCTCAGTAATCCAGATTTGCCTAGGTTCAACTACTTCCATAAGGGCTTCATCAGTTTTTACCATGAAATAGATATCAGTGGAATACTTCTCCACAATGTTCTTTGAAATTCTCTCCCTTTGCTTCATGTTTTCTTGAAATGTCTTAAAATACCCCCAAAGTTTCTCATCTCTATCGGTACCAAGGCTGGTGATTGCTTCCTTGATCTGCATACCTACCGGTATGTCATGAGCCCAATGCTTCTTCCCTAAACTAGGTAGCTCATTCAAGAAGTAAAGCATTAAACAAACAATCAAGTTTCCATATCTAAAAGTGCCTTTCTTGATTCATTTGATATTACCAAGGTTTAACATCAATGCACTCCTCATCCATTCACATAAATCATACTTGACATTGTTCCTTAGCATCTGATATGCAACATGAATGCATGAACTAGCAACATAATTCAATCAGTCGGATTGAATTACCTTGTAATCTATGATCATGCTTGCAAACTTTATATCCATGTCAGTGACTGTGTTGACCCTCATTGATCTACTATTAGGTGTAGCACTAGTGAGTTTCTCGACCTCTGTGTTGGAAATTTTCTTGCCAGGTTCTTTTCTGACCCTGGGTAAGCCGGTGACAACCTAAATAGCCTCCTTCGTGATCATGTAAGGCCTATCTAGCCAAATAAATTCATTCTGAATCCTGCTCAGAATGTATCTGATAACCTCATCTTTGAATTTTAGTATGTACAGAATATCGGTTAACCCTAGATCCTCAATTGATTTGTATTCTGGTTTGATGGTTCTAGAGTCTCCCAGTATCATGCATTGAGACATGCTTTTGATGTCTTCTGTACCCAAATCCTCAAGGGTACAGTGAATGTATGCCCTCACATCTTCAACATACATTACACCGTTAGGAACCCTAGAAAATGCTCCCACCGAGTCTTCCTTTTTAGCAATTTTTGGAACCTCCTTAAATACTGGCCTTAACCTATTCTTGACTTCAACAATGGTGGGATTTGAATGAAAGTAGGAGCTGAAGATCCAGATACCATTTCAAAAAAATACCTGAAAGTGAATACCGATGGAAGATTGAGTGCTTCAGATAACTGCTCAAATTATTTCACAATGCTTTTTCTCGCTCTTAACTCACCTTTACTCCACTCTGAATGCTTGAATGCTTGGTGAGTGAAAATGAATTCACTTACCCCCTTTTATCAGAAAATAAAACCCTAATTTTCTGTAATAAATGCTTCACCAACAACCCTACAGATGTCGATTTCACAGTCATGTACCGGTTGAATCTTCATCGATGATGAACGCAATTCTCTAGATCTCTTTTAGATCTCCTATGTCTCTTCTGGGGTAATATGCAAAATTTAGCAATGACTTTGCCAACCCCTAAGGCTTATGCCTCAGTTACCGATGGAATTTCCTACTGGTGGAGGAATACCCTGTTGTATCAGTGGAGTTACCAATGTGGATCCATCTCCACTTGGTTCTTCAGATTTTCTAACCCATCTCTTGGTGTGATCTTGTTGTTTTTCATCTACCTTCTACTTTCCTTTCTCATTATCTTTATCATTATTAACCGGTTGAGTCTTGCTTCTGCAATACTTAGCAATATGACCTATTTTGTTGCATGCATAACATGTAACATTGTTCTTCTGAATTTCTTTGACGTATCTAGTATCATTTCTTGACCTACAATGATTAGAAAAATGTCCAAACTTTCCACATGCATGGCATTTAACATTCATTATGCAATCGTCTGATCTATGACCATATTTCTTGCAATTTGTGAATTGACCGAGAACATAATTGTAGTTTTGATTTGTCTTATTTCTACATTGTTTAGCCATATGCCCAACCTTATTGTGAACAAAACATATACTATTAATTTAGAAGCATCAGATTGCCTTACCAATTTTCTTTGTTCTGACGAGTTCTGCATACTAGTTGTCTGATCTTCATTTGCAGTACCAGAGCTTTTACCTTGTACAAATCCAAGTCCTCTAGAATCATCAATCTGTCTTTGTCTTTCCAATAAGTCATCCAACTGTGCAGCACTGATCTTAAACTTTTCTTTATACTCACTTGCAGTAGTTAGATCATCTCTCAGAGTACTTATTTGTCTTTCAAGTTCTTTTTTATTGTTCTGGGAGTGTACCAAATCATTTCTCAATAAATTATTCTCATGAGTCAATCTGCCACATTCATCAAATTTGTTCTTCAGAGATATAACAAGATTATCTTCCTTCTTTCTACCTCAATATCTTTAGATAACCTCATAGTCAGATCTTGCATTTCATTCTTCATGAGCATGTTTGCTTGACTTAGTTTCTAACATTGTTCCTTAAGAGCATTCTTCTCCTCATCATCAGGTTTCTGCAAAAGTTCTTTTCTCTTGGCTTGAGCAGATGATAACCTTTCTTACAGGATAAGAATGAATTCATTTGCAGAATTCAATTCTTCTTGCAATTTCAAGTTCTTCATCCTTTTAGCATCATAATTCTCAAGAGCCACCTCAAGTTACTTCTCCATAGCCATGTTTAAAGATTCTGGTTTTAGGATCTTCCTCAAGTTGTTAAACTTCTTCCGAGGTACCAAGCTTTGATACCAATTGTTGGGATCCAAGAACACTAAGAGGAGGGGTGAATTAGTGTTCTGCTAGTATGAACAATTTTTATCCTTTTATACCATGCATAGATAAACCGGTAAACAAATAAACCTATAAAAAGAAGCAAATAAACCATCCACATAAATGAAAACCATAACACATAGGATTTGTATGTGGAAAACCTCAATGAGGAAAACCCACAGTGGGATTTGTGACCCACAATATCAGTTCACTGGCCATATGAAAAGATATTACATATAATAGGGGTCTGCACTTGTAGGAAGGCACACTACCTAGAGCATACTGCTCATCACTAAAGAGACTCACTGACTACAAGCTTTCTACTAAAGTACGTTACTGAAAATGAACTCAAGAATGCATCTTCTATGCCAATTAGAGTTTTGGTTCTGTCTCTGCTCTATACCAGTTCATAAACTATGAACTGCTATTGGTATCTCTTCTCCTCCAAGAATGTTTTCCAAGATATCTACAGATCATTGTATGATATAACATTTTCATACAAAATGATCTTCATACATATATTTTGCATCATACAGTTCTGCACATATATTATCTATATTTATCTTATGTCTCTCCTCAAAATAACCTAGTAGACTGACCTATATACCTATTACAAATGATATGCCTTATGTCGGCTTACAATATATTTACAAAAGATATTCAATGTCGGCCTTGACAATAATAATTACAAAATGATTTAAATCTTCCTTGATGTCGACTTCCAATGAAGTATTGATGTCGATGCCGGTGTCGTTGCTGGTGTAGCCCTGAATGCTCCAAAATCAGTATCTTCCGATATATGCTTCCTAGTGTCAGTTTATGATTTCCATCAGATCTTGTTGCCATCAATGACAACAAAATGAGTCCACTGAGTGTCATTTGCCAACAGATATGCCTTGAGGGTGGTGGAAGAAATCCTAGCACACAAATGTTTGAATTCAAGTTTTGGTGGGAAAATTTGGTTATATATGTGCAGACTGAAGAATGAGAAGATTGATGATGCTGGAGATAGAGAAGGAGGGCATGAGCCTATGAGTAGACCAGTCAAAGTGAAAATAGAAGATCATAGTGACTAAGTGTAGGAAAGACTCAGCCGACAATAGGTTTTAGTTGAGGCTTAACCAGTAAGGTTAAAAGAAATCGACAAGTAGCAAAAGAGGAGAAGTGCAAAAGTGAACTGGTGGTGTTCAAGCTAGCTAGAAGGCAGTACACAGTGAAGCAACTATATGTGTGTATGGTAGAAAAGATCTGACTGGTAGAGAGAAGAGAAAGGATAAACCGGTGATCAGAGTAACTGACAACAGGTTTATGATCTGACTGTCATCCAATAGGCTGAGGTAGGACCGGTGTGTCAGTAGCAACATGTGAAGGTGAGCAGAGAGAAAGAAAGAGATAGAAGGAAGAGTAGGAGTTAACGGGTAAGGCAGAAGAGAAGCAAAACTAGCAGGGTGGAGTGTTTGTAGTGGTTAGAAGATTCACTTGTATCCTGGGTTACTATTGTATTAATTTGATTATATAGTGTAATCACTAAATTGGAGCTTGATGTAGGTGTCGGTACTCCTTGGGTTGGTGCCCTAAATTAGGGGTTGGTGCTCCTTGGGTTGGTGCCCTAAATTAGGAGTGGTACTCCATGGTTTGGTGCCCTAAATGTTGTAACCAAGTGTTTTATTGTGAGGATGGAATGGAGCAGTAGTCTCCAACATCTCTTCTCACCAAGGTTTTTCCCATCTTGGGTTTTCCTCGTATATATCGGTGTCATATGATGTGTCTTTGTGTGATTGAATTGTGAAGTCTTGCATTATCTCACTGGTAGGTTTACTTGTGTTTGCTTTTCTAACTGGTACTCACTCTTAGGATCAAAAGGTTAAAGAGTTTTGGAAACAACTAATTCACCTCCTCTCTTAGTGGTACATTGTGTTCAACAATTGGTATCAGAGCGTAGGTTCCCGGTTGATAAGCTTTCTCCAGTTTGGGTAGATTATGGTATTAGAACACAATGGTCTATTTAGTGTCACCCCCTACTCTAGGTTTTGATGGTTCAAATTATTGGAGTCATAGGATGGAAGTCTACCTATCCTCCCTTGGGTTTTATGTATGGATGTCAGTAGTGAATGGTTTCCCTAGTAAAGTGAGTCCTCCCACTAATTCAGAAGAAGAAAGAAGATACTAGTGTAATGATATAGCAATGAAGGCTATACTCTGTGGGTTATCAGATGATATTTCCTCATAGGTGGACATATGCAAATCGATAAAAAAATTATGGGACGGATTGAAGAAGCTCTATGGAAATGAGCCTAGCACTATTGAACCGGTTTGTGGAAGCAAGAAGGAAAATGTAACACATGAGTCTGTAGATGAAGGTAGATCCGTTAGTAGCCACAAAAATGAAAAAGAAGGAACCCACCTCTTCATGGATCAAGAATCAGAAGATGAGAGACACACATCTGAGAATGATCATGCAGATCATTCCTACCAGCAAGATTTGTTTGGTAGTGATAGTGAAGGTGAAGAAGAAGATGAAGAAGAAGTTGATCTTGAAGGTGAACTTGTAACTGCACTCGAAGAACTTAGTAGAGTGAGGAATGGATACAAGTTATTCAAGAATGTTGCAGTTATGGAACAAAACCGGTCGATCAGATGCCTCAAAGAATTTGAGAAATGTATCTCAGAGTTGAAGACTTGACAAGAAGACACAAGAAATGCAAGTGTAAAGATCTAGCATCTGAGCTAAAGGCAAAAGATAAATAATATCAACAACTAATAGGAGAAATGGAGAATCTCCAAAATGACCTGGAGAAATGTTAGGATGAGCTCAAGGTAAGAATTTAGTTTGATGGCATCAGTGATGCCTTAGATAAAATATTGAAGAATCAAAAACATTCCAAGGATACCAGAGGATTAGGATGTGGTACCGATGAATTCTCTACAAGTAAGGAGACCTCCCACAAAGATGTTCAATTTGTCCACTCAAATGGAAATGGCAAGGGTCAAACCTTCACAGTTAGAAATGCTCCATGGAAGAAGGTTGACCTAACTACAACCGGTGAAGACATGATGAGGATGAAGACCGATGCTGCAAGGAGGAACAATTCAGATTCAAAAGAAAAAGAGAAGATGAAAGAAGATAGCTTCACCGGTAGCAAGAACAAGAGAAGACAATTCAGAAGATCTTTCATTGGTAGAAGAAAAAGGAATTCTGCTAACTCCAAGTCAAGACAAGTATGGAAGAGAAAAGGATCAGATGAAAGAACTGCAAAAAGTAGACAACCCTGGATCCATTCCAGAAGAAGCAAAAATGGAGATGCCAAATCAGTAAGATCACCTCATGTTTGGAAAAAAAAATTGTAAGTAATATGTCCTCTTTCTCTGGTTACTGTTTTGCATGCAATGGATATGGCCATAGAGCAGAAGAATGTAGAAAGGGATCTAGGAGAAATAATTTAGGTTGCCATAGATATCCTGCACATGGGCATAAAGTTTCAAAGAGTAGAAACATGAATATTCCTTCTCTCGGTTATGCAAATGTTATATGTTATCAATGCAATGGATTTGGCCATAGAAGTCATGATTGCAGGAAAATGGATACTCAGTCCTATGGCAGCTGGTGGAACAATCATGCTCAGTATGGAAGCACTTATAGGGCATATGATAAACATATACCTATAGGGAACAAGAGAAGTGTTCCTAAACATTCAAGGAATCCATGGAGACTAGTAGCTGGCTACAATGGCATAATTAGAAAAAGAGGAGGAAACTGGTCTGATAGAAGGTCTTCCAATCATCTAGTTGGTATGAATGTAGTATGATTCTATGAAAATGTATCCAGTCATACTACAAAACATGGTAAAGAAAAGACCTATCAGCAGAAGAAAATGAGACTTTCTCTAATAGATACAAATGAGAAAAGGAGGGAGTCCAAGTAGGTATGTTGGAAGAAGGATGAAAATAGGACCGTGGACCGGCTTTGTTTATTCAATGCACAGGTGGTATCTCCTAAATTTTAAAGGAGATAAAAATCCTAAGGGGGAGATACATGTTGATCTGATCATTCAACCCCAAATGTTGGAAAGGACAAAGATTAAGGACGGGTAGTTATCGGAATGAGGGGGAAGTTGAGATGAAAGAGTGTGTGCAATTAATATCTTGGCTACACATTCACACGAGCGAGATGGATCACTACTACAAGTGTCAAAGTAGGATGTGACACTGGAAGGAGGGCCATTGGACAAAGTATACTCATAGAGATATTAGATTGGTACAGTAAACCGACATGTGCAGTATATTGTCAGTAGGGACAGTTACTAGTATTGAAGAATATGTGTTGCAATGCATTCTAGTAACATTGCAGTGGCTTCGGTGGCTTGGAAAGAAGAAATTTTCCTTGGGAAATATTGGAGAAGAATTGTCTGGCAATGTGTTGAACCAGTAATTGATATCATGTACACACATCTTGTGTTGAACACAGAGTACCATTGAGAGGGGGGTGAATAAGTGGTTCCTGAGTTTTAATGACTTTCAAATAAACTTCAAAATATCAGTTATTCACTTAAACACTAAACAATCAAACTGGTGGAAAAAGAAAGAAAGCCAAAGGGATCATTCACACAAATATAACTCTCAAAACTAGATTTATGAGGAAAAACCAATGTGGGAATGGTGAGAAAAGCTGCTGGAGACTATTGCTCTAATCTAGCCTCACAAGTAAAACATTGAATTAAAAAGATTTAGGGCACCAACCCAAGGAGCACCAACCCCTACACTTTTAGGGCACCAATCTAAGGAGAACCAACCCCTGCACCAAGCTTCAAATTGGCAATGTATATTGAAATACTATTTGAATACAATTAAGTCTTCTTGTTGCAAATAAGTTCTACAACCCTTTAATCAAATAACTCACTGCTGGTTGACAGTCTTTTCTCCTTCACTGAATCTCACACTACCGATTGTGAGATTTCTTTCTCTGATTCTCAACCTCTTTTATCTTTCTCTCCCTCTCTCACACAGTCTCTCAACACATTGTGTCACACTTGGATACTTCCTTCTCTACCACACCTTGTTGGTTAGGCTCAAATGCAATACTATAGTTATGCTGGTAGAATCCTCTCACCGGTATGCTTGCTCACATACACTGCAACTTTCTTAGAACTATTTCCAAGGTTAGCAATTATTCTCTTTTACTAACTCTCTCTTTAATCTTCCTCTTCTTTGCAGCATAAAAAATGCTTTGTTTTGAGCTCTCCTCTTTTATCCCGTGATTTCTCAACAAAAAGCAATTCAAACTTTGGAGTGGTTAGGGTTTCCTCTTCTTGACACAATCTTCATGAGATCCAATCTAGCCTATCTTGGATGGATCACCTATCCTTCAAGGATGCATTTGTACACGATTTTCATTATCCAATGTATATTTGCTGAAAATGGCAATTTTGAACAAGATCTCCTGCCTTGAAATCTGTCAACACATAAAATGCTTCAGCTGTTTCCTTTTTGAGGTCTTCCTTAATTAGATTTCCTTTGCATTGATCTAGGTGCCAACTACTCCCTGATCTTCCTCTATCATTGTTTCTTCCTCAAGCTGCAATGGTCAATTACAATCCCATGATTTGTGGTTGTTTCATTTATATCGACAGACAATTTCACCAACAATGTCAATAATGGTATTATCAACCTTTGCCTACTTGCCACCTCAGCTCCACTTGACATCACCATGGTCAATCACTCTGCTCACTGACACACAGTCGGTTCAAACTTGAACATTCATACCGGTACATGCCTTTATCGGTAAGGCCTTCTTCTTCTAACCAGTAGTGCACACTATATCGATAACACATCTTCACCTCCAGTGGTTTGTGACAACTTTAACATTCTACCTCTTCATCATAAACAAGCAACTATCCTTCAGACCAGTTTATTCATTACCGATAAGCCTTCATTCTGTCTTCTCACACTCATGTGAATACCCATCATGCCGGTTGACATCAATGACAACTTAATGCCAAAATGCCAACAATCTCCCCCTTTGGCATTGATGTCAACTTCTCACAAGACACTCTATACCGATACATTTCTCTCCCTTTGACACAATGACAAAGGGTACTATGTACTCCCCCTTTGATCCATACCAAGCTCCCCCCTTTGACTGCTATCAACTCCCCCTGAACCACATAAATCCTTCCTAGATAGATGGCGCAACTTTGAACTTATGTCGGAGGTAGTCAAAAGTGCTTACCAGTAATGGTTTGGTGAAAATGTCTTCTACTTGTTCATGAGTAGGAACATAATCCATCCTTACCTCATGTCCTACAACCTTCTCTTTGAGAAAGTGATACTTGATAGCAATGTGCTTTGTTTTGGAATGCATGACTGGATTCTTTGCTATGTTGATTGCCCTTGAATTGTCACACTAAATGAGAATATGATTAGTGATGTCCTCCTACATGTCTTTGAGAGTCTGCTTCATCTAAAGCACCTGAGAGTAGCATGTAGCAAGAGAAATGTATTCAACTTCAGCAGTAGATAGGGAGACTAAGTTCTGCTTCTTTCTATGCCATGAGACCAACCGATCACCTAGAAAGAATGCACCACCACTTGTTCTCTTTTGATCATCAATGAAACCTGCCCAATCCGCATCAATATATGCTTCCAAGATAAAATATCCTTGTTTAGGATACCACAAACCATAGCTGAGTGTCCCTTGTAGGTACCTAAAAATTCTACTAACCACATTCATATGTGACTACTTTGGTGCAACTTGAAATCTGGCCACCATGCATACTACCTAAACTATATACGGTCTTGAAGCAGCTAGATACAGTAGACTGCCTATCATGGATCTATACAGAGTCTGAACCAGCACTGGTGATTCATCATTCTTGCTCAATTTGCTACCGGTCACCATGGGGGTACTTATTGGTTTACAATCTTCCAATTGGAATTTCTTCAACATCTCCTTTGCATACTTGATTTGTGAGATAAAGATTCCTTTATCTTGCTGTAATATCTGCAAACCAAGGAAGTAAGTCAATTCACCAAGCATTTACATCTCAAATTCTGACTGCATCTGATCAGAAAATTCTTTACAAAGGGTGTCCTTGTTGCCTCTAAAGATGATATCATCTACATACACAACAACAATGATCATGTGGTTCGCATTTTTCTTTATGTAAAAATTACTATCAGCACTTCCCTTTTTGAATCCCCACTCCTTCAAATACCGATCTAGTCTTGAGTATCATGCTATAGGAGCTTGCTTTATACCATACAAGACATTCTTCAATCGGCACACAAATGTCTCATCATCATGTAGCATAAACCCTTCCGGTTGCTACATGTACACTTCTAATCCAAATTTCCATTTAGAAAGGCATATTTTACATCCATTCGGTATACTTTATAGCCCTTGTAGGCAGAGTAGGCTAGAAACATTCTAATTTCTTCTAATCTAGCTACCGGTGCAAATTTTTCTTCAAAGCCAATCCCTTCTACCTAAGAGTATCCTTTGCACACTAGTCTATATTTATGCCTAACAATCTTACCTTCTTCATTCATCTTGTTTCGGTAGATCCATTTAGTGCCAATGATGTTCTTGTCTGGTCTAGGGACTAATTCCCAAGTCTTGTTCTTCTCAAGTTGTTGTAGTTCTTCTTCCATGGCATCCATCCATTCTTGTCTTTTGCTTGCCTCATTGAATGTTTTGGGTTCAAATTCAGTCATGAGGCAGAGGTTAACATGTTCATCATTCCGAGCAAGTCTTCTAGTCTACACACCATCACTCTTATTTCCCAAGAATTTTTGCTTTCAGGTGATTCAGCTGTACATGCCAGTTGGGACCCTTCTTGGATGCTTCCTGTAGTTCAATATATGACTGAGATTCATCATCATCATCACCGAAGTTATCATACCGATTGATCCGTGGTTGACATCCTTTGAGCATATCCTCATCAACGTTTACATGCACACTCTCAATGATTCTTCTTAGTCTTTTGTTGTAGCATTTGTAGGCCTTGTTGTTTGATGAGTAACCAAAGAATATTCCTTCATCAGTCCTAGAGTCAAAACTTCCTAGACCATCCATATCTTTCTTGATAAAGCACTTGCTTCCAAATACTTTGAAGTATTTGATTGATGGCTTCTAGTCATACCACAACTCATAAGGTGTCATCCTATTGTTTGTTCTTAATTGAACCCAGTTTAAAGTATATGCAATAGTATGAACAACTTCTTTCCAATATGTGTTCGACAGACTGCCTTCATTTAACATGGTTTTGGCCATCTTCTTGACTATCCTATTCTTCCTTTCTACCACACCATTTTGCTATGGTGTCCTAAGAGAAGAGTATTTCCTTCTAATTCCATGTTTTTCACAATAATCTTCAAATTCATTTGATGTAAACTCTCCACCCCGGTTTTATCTTAGGCATTTTAACCTGCACCCACTTACTTTCTCCACCATCTTTCGAAAGATCTTGAATCTTTAAAATGCTTGTGATTTATCTTGCAAGAAGGTGACCCATGTCATTCTTGAGTAGCCATCAATGAAGAGCATAAAGTATCTTTCACCTACAAGTTCTTGTTACTACTTACTAAGATTGCCATTAGTCTTGTGTTCAAAGTTATTCTATATATTCTAGTCTGTAAGCATAGTGCAGTCGGTTAAAGAAGAAAGTAGTCTTAGAGTGTAGTATACACCGAACACTCTACCGAGTAACACTCTATGTCTACTGAGTAGTAAGAATGATATACCGAGTGAACACACATTGAGTGAAACGTGCTAACAGATTCACTAAACCTAGACATATATGGGAAACGTATTACAAAGATCGAGGAACAAGTAACCGTTATCACATTGGAAATTGCACTTAAAGATTGTGTATGATTTTGAGGTCATCTAGCCAATGAAATATTTTGCATGGTTATTCATTCGAGAAATCATGTTTGTAAGATCGAAGCATGGACTAGATCACCGAGATAAGAGATCTATTTATACAGCATGAATTCAGGATTATATATGTGCATGTATGTGTGAATCAAGATAGATACAAAAAGGAAAATCATGAGATATCACAGTGTGTTATGACTGTTACAATTTACAGAGACAGAGAGGTCACCAAGAAGGATTTTAGAGAACATCCAAGGAACAGAGTAAACAGAAAGGTTTACCGAGTTAATATATGGATTACTGAGGTATGCTATAAGCAAGGTAATCTTATTTTGAGCACATAGAATCTACTATAACATTCCATATGTAAAGTTGTAGATATTTGTAATGATTTATTGTAATATTTTGAAGTTGTAAGAGAAACCTTTAACAGGGCAAGCTATCAAAAATAGCTAAACATGTAGCTCTAACTGAGCAACCTTTATTATTACAGTAGTGAAGTTGTGGGTGTCATCCCCACTGCAGTTTTTCTCTCTAACCAAGAGTTTCTGCATAACCAAAATATATGTGTTATGGAGTGAATCATGTATGATTGTTATTTATTTGTGTTAGCATTATATTATGTTACTGCACTATTCAGTTTATGCTTAACAGTAAAGTTATTGTTGAAGAAAAGTTTTGAAGTACTGATTCACCCCTGCCCACCTAGTACATTAGCTTTCCATATTGGGCCTAACAATTGGTATCAGAGCTTCAATATTGGAAAAGGGTTTAACTGCCTAAAGAGAAAGATCTTATCAATGGAAGGCTATAAACAATCTTGGAGAATTATATATCTACAAGAAGAGTTGGATCATACTAATCAAGTGATTGCAGACATGCAAAGACAAATGCAATTGTCTCTGAAAGTTAGAAGAAGGTTATCTAATGATTTGTAGGACTCTCAAGAGTTAGTAGAACAAATTGAGACATCATTTGAGAACAGTATGTCTGAAGAGACTGAAGAAATGATTGAAGTGTTGAAAGAAAAGAACAAAGCACTGACTGATCAGCTAAAAGAAATGAAAAGAGAACATGAGCATTTCAGCACATAGATGACTGAAAATCTTGATGCATTGAGGATAGCTGAGGATAAAGTAAGAGATCTAGAAAGAGAGAAACAACAAATTGAAGCATTGGTATCTGAAAAGAATGATGAAATCATAAGAATGACTGGGATTCAACAAAATCTGTCAGATCAACTAGGTTATGCACATCATGAAGCAAATCTGAAAGATGATGAGAATCAAGCATTGAAACTTGAACTATCAAGGTTGACCGATGAACTTGAAATAGAAAAGAAATCCAAAGAAACACTAAAGAAGAGTTATGAAGCATCAAAGATGTTGGATGAGAAACTGAATACAAGAAGACCCAACAAAGATGCAGGACTCGGTTACAAAGGAAAAGACTCTACCGAAAAGGGAATTCATACTACTGAGAGAGGAGAATCATCAAATCAAGCTAGAAACAAGAAGAACATCAAAAGAAAGAAGCCTATTTGCAACTATTGTGGAAATCAAGATCATACTACCAAAATGTGCCAAATCAGAAAAGGTAAGCAACTGAATGTCACTAAGTCCAATGATTATTGTTACAATTGCAATAAATATGGTCATACATTTAAACAATGTAGGATAAAGTCTGCTAGCAATTATAAGAAGGCAAAATTCAAAGGGTTTTGTAAAAACTGAAATAGATATGGACACAATACCGAGAAGTCTTGGTTTAAGCAAAAGAAATATATGTGGTCTGCACACCGAGAAAATACTGGAAGCTACCAAACTCACAGAGAACTTAACCGACCATATGCTATAGTACCATGGGATTACAATACAAGGATATGGTGTGAATGTTGTGGAAGATATGGACATATAATTGCCAACTGCTTTATAAGGTTTGGAATTAACAACCGAAGATCATGGAGAAATCCTAGTATTGCATGTTTTCATTGTCACAAAGTTGGACACTTGGCTAGAGATTGCAGAGATCAACCTATAGGAGACATTGAAGAAATAAAAGGCAAATTATAGATGATTTGGAAAAAGAAGAAAATTGTGTCAAATGAAGAAAGCACCTTACCTACCAAGTTAGGTGCACCTATTCCAAATTAATCGGTAAAGGTATGAAGGGACTGCACTCTCTCAAAGGTCAAATCTTAACAGTTCCTATTTTATTATGTACTTAATTCAAAATCTGCATAACTAAGATGTATTAGTAAGTTTGAGATTCTATCACAGTCTTTTGAAGCACTATACAGGAAACCTGTCAAGTCGGTAACTACAGGAGGCCTGTCTAGTCGATAAATGAAGGAAATCTGGCTACTCGGTTAAAGTGGAAAAAGGAGAGTAAATTGGTTTAGTGGAACTAAGTGCATTTAATGTTTTAACCTAACCTGCATGGATCCCGATAAGGTATATTGTGTACTTAAAGCATTTATGCGGTCATTTTTTACTCACCAAGTTTTCAAGAGAACAGAGAAAAGTGAATCTAAGGTGATCAAACCTCCTCTGAAGTGAAATTCAAGGTATTTACATCAATCTCAACACATTGTTAAGCTGGTTTATCGATCATATCTATTGAATATTTCTGTTTCATATTTGTTAAGAGGAAAAGCATCTATCGTTTGAAAGTTTTCAAACCCTAAGGATCTTTTGATAATTTCTATCTGAAATCTACAATGGCACCGAAGATCCAAGAACCTGTTGTTGTTAAGAATGTTGAAAAGCCCTCACTAAAATACTCTTTAACTCCCAAAGTAGCATCAGAACCGGATGACAAAACTGCATTTTCACTCATTGCAGATAGAGTTTTACTAGTTGAGGATGTCAGATTCTTCACCAAATGTCAAGTTGAAGAACTAGGTCATGTTGAAATCAAAGACACCTATGATGAATTATGCATTGATGGGAAATTGGATAGCAAGTATGAGCACATTAAGATCAAGGGATTGACTGGAGCCCTAACCTATCCCCGTGTCTTCAAACCCCAGTGGGTCAAGTTTGTTTTGAGCAGAGTTCACGATGATTTCATGTGGCTAGAGGAGCAACCATTCAAAATCACCAAGGAAATCATTCATCTGATAACCGGTTACCCTATTTATGATCATGCCCGAGCTCAGAACATGATATCACAAAAGGAATTGATCACCTTAACCGAAGTGGAATCAGATTGCAGAGGACTGAAATTGAACAATGTCACTGATGTAGAACTAAAGTTTTCTATTAGAGTGATAGGTTATTGTTTCTTCCAATTGGCAAGGGAAAACAGTGTACCCTATGCAGCAGTCGACTTAGCATACAAAATTGTGAAAAAGGGAATGAAAATTGATCTTTGTGAAATATTACTGAAAAACCTATTTGAGAATCTAAACACCATCAGGAAGCCGAAGAAGAACATCTCGGCTAATACACTAAAGTTTGGATCACTGTTATTATGCATGTTTTTCTATTTTGAAAAATTCTTTCCAACAGTCAGTAAAGTAGTTTGGGAGCTACATTGACCAGTCACCCATCAAATCAATGACTTTATCAAATGTCTAGGTGACAACTTCAATGATATTATGGATGATTATTTCAGCAAGTTTCAAGAGAAGATTCATAATAGGTATAGAATTCCACCCCAGCCAGTGGAAAAATACAAAGATGACATATGTTTTGAAGTAGACACTGATTACTGTTATGTGAATGTTGTGGAACCAAGAACTCAATCTTTGCCACCTATGGGTTATGAGGTTGACTTTGACATCACACAATAGTAGATAGATGCCTTTCTTACACTACCAAGGCATGCTACCGAGTTGAGGTATGGAACATATGAAGAAGTGAAAGAGAAAGTAAAGATGAGCATTGTAGTACCAAAAGCTACAAGAAAAGCAACAAATATGATCAAGGCACTATCAAAGAAATTTGGAGAAGGTTCTTCCTCCACACCTGTGAAGAGCACACTAGTAATCACCGAGGAGGAATCAGAAGCCCAAGAGGTTGCTATTACACTAAGAACCGAGTTGCCTAAAGGGAAAGTTCTGAAGAGGAAGAAACAAGACACATCAAAGGCATCACCTACTCCCTCAGTAAAGCGCCCAAACACAAGAGCATCTGCAGTGTCACCGAGTAAGAAATCAAAGACTGTTGTTGTTCCTAAGGTAACAAAGACCTATAAGAAATCTACTTGGAGACTCATTTTGGCAAAAGAGTCTAGTGACACCGAATCTGAAGATGCAAGTAAATTTTAGATTGTTAAGAGCAAGAAGATAAATGTACATAGTGTTGAAAATTTCTGTGCTAATCTGAAAGAATATGGTGGATTTGGATCATTTAGATATGTAAAATATGAATCCAGATCTGATGATGAAAAGAGACAAATAGAAGAAGCTGTCATCTGCACACTTCTAAAATTCCGATTGGCTCCATTTGAATTATCTAAGTCACTTCCAAATGAATTATATTTGCATATTGATAATAGGTGGAAATATGCAATGGACTCAGAGAAACAGATTAGAGAAAGAAGTCTGGTATATCTCTTTTCAGACATGTCGGTAGTTGAAATAAAAGAACATCTGACAACCTACAACAAAAAGTTCCTCATCAAACAAAGAGCCTTAAAATTGATGAATGGTTTGTATATTGAAGTGGAAAATGAGACAAAAGAAAAGTGGCAGGAAATCTTTAGAATCAAGGATGCTGGTGAGAAAGCTACAATTGAAATTGTTGATGTCACCGATCAAGATCCTGTTGACACCATACAAATTGATGAAGACGTCATGGACACCGAGGCACCTGAACAGGAAATGATAGAAGGTAATGCCTATGCAAAACTGGTATCCAGTGAGTTAGTTTTGGAACAAGTTCAGCCTTATCCTCCGGTCACTCATTCTACTGCAACCAAGGCCCCTAAGGATACTAAATAAGGTGCAAAGGTTCACAAGTCTACAGAAGGAGAAGCTACTCCTCAGGCCACCAGGGAACAAACCTCTCAGGATCCTCCTAACACTAAAAATGTTGTATCTGAGACCCCGAGCATCGAACCACCGAAGGACTCAGCAAAGGCTAAATAAACTGACAAAAGTATTGCCTCCACCGAGGATCCACAAGCCTCCCAAGCTATTGTATTGGTTCAACCAGCCAAATCTAAAGAAAAGAAGATGAAAAAGCATAGTTTCAAGGTGGATATATTGAAACCAATAGTGTTGCCCAATGTAGACATATCAAAATTAAAAGGGCAGGCACTCATTGAATTCGGTGTACTATGCAAAGCAAAGGCCAAATAGGAAAAACAAATGGCCATACAAAAGAAAAATAAAGTACTTTAGAAGGTAAAGACACTATTATCAGATATGCTACCCACAACTACAGTGTCAACAGATGCATCCATCCATATTCAACTGGATGAACTCCTCAATCAGATAGAAACATCTGGAGTAGATGCATCTGAATATTTGAGCAAGTTAAAGGACAAAGAGCTCACTGCAAAAATGATTGAAGAGATACAGAAATCTATTGCTCTTGGCAAAGTTAAACTTATCAAATTTATTGTTGAGTTGTCCCCTCAGCTCAAGCACATTCTTTATTTATTTTAGAAACTCTGTACATTCTCTTTATTCATTAAAGATATAAAAAATAAAACAGAAGCAATTGAGAAAGAGATCACTGGTCTCTCAAATAAGTTTACCACCGAGCCCAATTCTGTTCAGAATTTTTATACAAAGTTACAACAACTCATGGCTCAACAATTGGAACTCAGGAATGAAGATCACAAAATAAGGATGGATATTTTGACTCTTCAAACCTTATTTATTCCACACTTGTCCTCCATTCAAGAACAGATCAACCAAGCCACTTACCTATCTACTACATAAGAGGGAAGCACATTAGATGGCTTAATTTCTCTATTGGCTGACATTCAAGCACAAAATTATTTAATGGACAGTGTCAAGGATGCACTCTCTATCACCCTCACTGAAGCAAGGACAAAGTATAAATCCATTTTTGACCAGTTGCCTCCACCAAATGGTAACTAAATTTTGATGTTTGTCAAAAAGGGGGAGTGAGTATCATATCAAAGTATATAGGGGAATGTAGTATACAGGGGGAGTATACCGAGCAGTGAACAGAGCAGTAAGCAAAGAACAAGAGCAGCACACAGAACAATGATCACCGAGCATGCAAAATCAAAGTTATGTACAGTATATTGATAAGGGGAGTATATCTGAATATACTATTTCATTGACAAATGTATATATTGTTAGTTTAGTCAGATTTTGCAAGTATATAGATTTTTGAGTTATAACTTTTAAAGTAGTTTTTGTCAAACATCTCAACTAATGTCAAAAGGGGAGATTATTACTACTTACTAAGATTTCCATTAGTCTTATGTTCAAAGTTATTCTATATATTCTAGTCAGTTAATTCTACCAAATCATTTAGTCGGTAAGCACAGTGCAATCGGTTAAAGAAGAAAGTAGTCTCAGAGCATAGTATACACCGAACACTCTACCGAGTAACACTCTATGTCTACCGAGCAGCAAGAATGATATACCGAGTGAACACACACCGAATGAAATGTGTTATCAGATTCACTGAACCTGGACATATGTGGGAAACGTGTTACAAAGATCGAGGAAAAAGTAACCGTTATCACATTGGAAATTGCACTTAAAGATTGTGTATGATTTTGAGGTCATCTAACCAATGAAATATTCTGCATGGTTATTCATTTGAGAAATCATGTTTGTAAGATCAAAGCATGGACCAAATCACTGACATAAGAGATCTATTTATACAACATGAATTTAGGATTAGATATGTGTACAAGTATATATGTGCATGTATGTGTGAAGCAATATAGATACAAAAAGGAAAATAATGAGATATCACAGTGTGTTATTACTGTTACAATTTATAGAGACACAAAGGTCACCGAGAAGGATTTTAGAGAACATTCAAGGAACAGAGTAAACAGAAAGGTTTACTGAGTTAATATATGGATTATCGAGGTATGCTATAAGCAATGTAATCTTATTTTGAGCACATAGAATTTGCTATAACATTCCAGATGTAAAGTTGCAGATATTTGTAATGATTTATTGTAATATTTTGAAGTTGTAAGAGAAACCTTTAACAGGGTAAAAGACTCTAACTAAGTCTATAAATTGTAAAGCCTCTAACTAGGTACAAGATTTAGAATAAGTGTTGTAAAATCCTTTAGCAAGGTAGATCTAACAGATCTTGATACTCCTAATAGGGTAAGCTATCAGAAATAGCTAAACATGTAGCTCTAAGCAAGCAACCTTTATTATTGCAGTAGTGAAGTTGTGGGTGTCATCCCCACCATAGTTTTTCTCTCTAACCAAGAGTTTCTGCATAACCAAAATATATGTGTTATGGAGTGAATCATGTATGATTGTTATTTATTTGTGTTAGCATTATATTATGTTACTGCACTATTCAGTTTATGCTTAACAGTAAAATTATTGTTGAAGAAAAGTTTTGAAGTACTGATTCACCCCTCCCCTCTCAGTACATTAGCTTTCCATATTGGACCTAACAATTCTCTTGTCCTAGTTGGGTGGAATATTACTCACACACCCCTTTTTGCTTACTAGCACTAGATTATCAAAGTTTATGTGGCCTAATCTTTGGTGCCACAACCAACTTTCATCTACTTGTCCTAACATACATTGGGGCTCATAGAATTCTTCAGATTATAAACATTTCCATCTATTCTCTTTCCTTCTTCCACAACTTTACTGGTACTGTCTTTCTTTATCTGGCAATCGATTGAGTCAAAGGTGAATTTGTAACCTTTATCACACATCTGACTCACACTCAGCAGATTGTGCTTTAGGCCTTCCATATAATATACATCATGTGCCTTTAGTTTTCCATCAATGCTTAGAGTTCCTTTTCCCTTTATTTTGATGGAAGAATTGTCTCCAAACCTTACTGATCCACCATTCTAGTATTCAAGTTTAATGAATTTCATTTTGTCACCAGTCATGTGGTTGGAACAACCACTATCTATAACCCATAGTTTTTTCCTCTCAACATGTAGGGCAGTCTGCACTATGAGACTTGATTCTGCCTTTTCCTTTTCTTTCTCAACCCAAACAGGTTTGGTCTCCTTCTTCTTGTCGGCTACTATATTGTGCTCAGGTTTAGTTTTCTTCTCTTGATCCGAATTTGTCTTCCTCTGCTTGATCTTCTAGTTTTTACATAACTTTTCTATGTGTTAAAACTCTTGACAGTTATAGCATTTTACATCTTCATTTAAAGAAACATCCTTAAAATTATTATACGATACCTATTTATTCTTCCTACATTCAAAACTCTTATGACCATATCCATTGCACTGATAATAGACAACATTCATATCTTAGAGTGCATTAAATGCATTTCTACTTTCATAACTCATAGAGGGATTATTGATTGATCTATAGTCAGCTATTCTATGCCCAAATTTTTTATACCGGTAATAGTAACCATGAAAGTTTGAAACATACCGATTGGGATGTCTTGCTCCTAAATGGAATTGCCTCATTGGGGGTCTTCCCTTCATGTTGTTGAGCCTGGTGAATCCTTCACAGTCAATTCTTGCATTTCTCCTTGGATCTGCATGTTGGTACAAAAAGTGTGACCTCCGATTCATTGTTGTATACCAATTTGAGTGCGATTTCCAATAGCATCTGTGTATGTCTTTTTGCTGGTATCCTTGCCTAAAATGTATGTCTTATTTTCTTCACCTTTAATTGAAGAGGTGAACATTATTTCTTTGCTAGATTTATCTTTGTGGGTTGAACTTTGACCTTCTTCAAAGCCTAAGCCACTAGTGTCTTTGGATTGCTTTTGTTTGCTCAACATCTTGTCTAAGGCCTTATTGTTGCCTTCATACTTGCTCCTTATTTTTATTTCTTCCTTACTTTCTTCAAGCTCCTTTCTGAGCTTTACTATTTCTGCTTCCAACTCTTTATGCTCCCTTTCCTTCTTTGTCAGATTAAAGGCTGTAGCTTCACATATCCTCTTAGTTTCTTCCAGCTGCAATTTCAAGTCAGATATAACTTGACTGGACAAATCTAGGGATTGCTTCAAGAGATCTTGTTCATCTACTACAACAATCTTAGCCCTCTTGAGTTCTCTTCTTTTTTTACTCAATTCCTTAAGAGAACTGATAAGTTCACTCTCCAAATCCACTTTAGCTTCAATATCCTCCTCTTCCTCATCTTTATCAACTGGTCTATCAAGTGCCATGAAGAGATTGACTTTTCTGTCATTCTCATGGCAATCATCTTCTGATGCATTTTCTTCATTTGTTATGTCATCCTCAATAGTATATAGGTTGTTATGGTTCTGGTAGCCATTCTTTTCTCTATCTTTGCCGACAGATCTTCTGAACTCTCTTGACTCATCTCCATCGGTTTCTTTGTGAGGACAATTTGCAGCAAAGTGTCCTACTTTCCCACAGTTGAAACATTTAAGTGGTAGCTTTCCTTTGTATCGGTCAGATCCTCTTTTGATCTTCCTAACAAATTTTCTACTTCTGCATCAGAGTCTTCATTGGATTCTTTATGACTAGCTACTTCTTTGCCCTTTTTGGTGATGTTGAATGCTACTTCTTTCTTAGAGGAAGTATCACCAATTGTTCTCATGTCATAGGCTGTCAGAGAGCCAAATAACTCATCCATTATAAAATTCTTCAGATCCTTGGCTTCTTCTATGGTAGACACCTTAGTATCATACTTGGGTGTGAGAGATCTAAGTACCTTCTTGAAAAGAATCTCATCTGCAATCTCTTCTCCAAGTCCTCTAATAGTATTCAAAGTTTCATCAAATCGGTGAAGACAGTCTGCAATATTTTCATCATCTTTCATTTTGATGCTTTCAAGTTGGCCCCTTCGTGTTTGCATCTTAGCTTCTTTGACTTTTGCATCTCCTTCAAACAACCTCTGCAATCTATCCCAAGTCTCCTTTGTTGAGACACACTGCATGACTTTGATAAATTCATTATCAGATAATCCACTCAAGATAGCATGTTTGGCCTTTGCATTATTCTAATACTCCTTTTTGGCATCCGGATTAGAGGGAGGAGGATTAGGAACAACATACCCATTCTTGACAAACATCCACACATCAAAACCCAGGGAGGAAATATAGGTCATCATTCTTCTACTCCAAAAGGCATAGTTGGATCCATCAAACATGGGGGATTTTAAGGAGGAAGACTCATTTCTTGCCATTGTGTTCAAGGTCCAGAATCTACCCAAGGTTTAAAGATAACTGGGAACCTATGCTCTGATACCAATTTTTGAACATAGAGTACCATTGAGAGGGGGGTGAATCAGTGGTTCCTGAGTTTTAATGACTTTCAAATAAACTTCAGAATATCAATTATTCACTTAAACACTAAACAATCAAATAGGTAGAACAAGAAAGAAAGCCAAAGGGATCATTCATACAAATGTAACTCTCAACACTAGATTTACGAGGAAAACCCAACACGTGAAAAACCTTGGTGAGAAAAGCTGCTAGAGACTACTGCTCCAATCCAACCTCACAAGTAAAACACTGAATTACAAAGATTTAGGGCACCAACCTGAGGAGCACCAACCCTTGCACCAAGCTTCAACTTGGTGATGTATATTGAAATACTATTTGAATACAATTAAGGCTTCTTGTTGCAAATAAGTTCTACAACTCTTTGATCAAATAACTCATTGTCGGTTGACAATCTTTTCTCCTTCACTGATTCTCACACTACCGGTTGTGAGATTTCTTTCTTTGATTCTCGGCCTATGTTATCTTTCTCTCCTTCTCTCACACAGTCTCTCAACACATTGTGTCACACTTGGATGTTGCCTACTCTACCACACCTTGTCGATTAGGCTCAAATGCAAAACTATAGTTATGCTAATAGAATCCTCTCACCGGTATGCTTGCTCACATACACTGCAACTTTCTTAGAACTGTTTCTCAAGTTAGAAATTCTTTTCTTTTACTAACTCTCTATTTTATCTTCCTCTTCTCCGTAGCATAAAAAATGCTTTGTTTCAAGCTCTCCTTTTTTATCCCGTGATTTCCCTCCAGAAAGCAATTCAAACTTCAAAGCGGTTAGGGTTTTCTCTTCTCAACACAATCTTCATGAGATCTGATCTAGCCTATCTTGGACCGATCACCTGTCCTTCAAGGATGCATCTGCACACAGTTTTCATTATCCAATGCATATTTGCTGAAAATAGCAATTTGGAACAAGATCTCCTGCCTTGAAATCTTTCGACACATAAAACACTTCAGCTATTTCCTTTTGGAGGTCTTCCTGGATTGGATTTCCTTTGCATTGATCCAGATGCCAACTACTCCCTAATCTTCCTTTGTCATTGTTTCTTCCTTGAGCCGCAATAGTTAGTTACAATCCCATGATTTGTGGCTATTTCATTTATATCGACAAACAATTTTACCAACTGTGTCGGTGATGGTTTTATTAACCTTTGTCTATTTTCCACCTTGACTCCACATGACATCACCATGGTCAATCACTCTGCTCATTGACACATAGCTGGTTCAAACTTGAACATTTAGTAAACTCATATTGGTACACGCCTTTACCAATAAGGCCTTCTTCTTCTGCTAATCGGTAGTGCACACTATAATGGTAACACATATTCACCTCTAGTGGTTTGTGACAACTTTAACATTCTGCCTCTTCATCATAAAAAACAACTATCCTTCAAACCGATTTATTCCTTACCAGTACGCCTACATTCTCTCTGCTCACACTCATGTGAATACCCATCATGTCGGTTGACATCAATGACAACTTAAAGCCAAAATACCAACATCTTGATGAGTCAACTGGTTGGATAGGTGACATAATGCTAATATAGGTTGGTATTGTGGTCATGGAAGTGTGTGTGTGTGAAAAGTGGACCTGTATCTGTATCTGAAATACACAACACTTTAATTAAGTCATTAGATGCATGGTTAGTAAATCAATAATCAATGAATAATAAATCATTACAAAGTAGCCAATTTCCTTCTAGTAGATGCAAGTTTAGATTGCTCTCAGATTGCTAAGCTATCTAGTGACTAGACAACACCTAAACAAAGGATTTTTAAATATATATGAGCATGAATATGAGCTAAATGGATGCAAGATTTAAGATAGATATGCAAGATTAATCTAACACGATTTTAAGCAATATGAAATAACTAATATGCAATATCTCAATGAACCTAGAGCAAAAACAACATAATAACAATATATTCTCCAGGATCTTTGATTAGGAGATGAGAGCCTAAATTTATAGAAAATTCAAAAAGAAACCAATGGCTGAGATCAAATGATGATGAGCGGTCAAGATTTTCCAAGAGGAAGCACAATCTAGGTGAATTGATGTGATTGGATGCTTTTCTCAGTTTTAAAGGAAATTGAACTAAAATTAAGATAAAATAAAAAAAACTGATTTATTTTCTATTCATTCAATTTTAATATTTAATTGTTTTAATTGCTTTGTGTGAGATTATTTATTAATTCTAAATTTATTTTTCAAGATTATCTCCAATTGATTTCTTTTCTCAAATTTTAATTCCTTTTTGGTCAATTAATTCCTTTTTTGAAGATTTAATGGCAAATTGATTTATTTAATTAAATATGCTAGGATATTCAATAAAACAAATAGGATAATTGTTTAAAAATGATTTACTTGGAATGATCAATTAATTAAATAAATATATAATTAATATTGAGTTATTGATTTTCCATGTGACATTTGATGATTAAAGAATTAATTATGTGCTCAAGATTTATTTAATTGACTTTGTTTAGGACCTTGGTGATGGAATCGAGATTAGGGGCTCATGGTTTAGATGACCATTTTAAGGGTATTACATTTTCCCCTCTTAGAATTAATGTGCGAGCAACGTGTTGGTTCAAAGAATAGTTGATGTCTAGGAGATACTGGTTTTGAATGTTGATTGATCACGAACCAGATGAAGAGTGAGGTGTTTAGCTTGATTTGAAGTGATGAAGCTAAATAGAGTTGATTAAAGCGATACCGATCCCAAACTTGATTGAACTAGGACTGACGAAGAGCGAAGATACCGAACTTGAACTTGATTGATCAAGAAGCAGATCTTACTGATCTAGAACTTTATTGAACTAGACATAGTGAGCGAAGATAAAATTGATCTTGAACTTGATGGATCAAGACATGATGAGCGAAGCTAAACTAGCAAGCTTGATTCGATGTGATGAAAATGAACACCTACTTAGATTGAGCGTGTGATCATAGATACTCTTTAAACTTTTGATTGAGTTTAAATGAATAATCAGCTTGATAAAAAGTGATGAAACTGATTAACGTTAAGAGACTGATTCAGATGAAGACAAATATCAACTTGATATGAAGCGTTGAAACTGATATGCCCCTAGAGATTAATTTGATGAAGCTTAGCTACTTGAAGATTTGAAGCTTTTCTCGACATTTGAAGATGTGAGGTAATAAGGTCATGAGTATGCCCCCTCAGGAGCGAAATTGAAAGATAGCGAGGGTACACAATTATAGGCAATTGTTTAGCGATGATAAGTTATTTGAGCACAAATGATTCAGAGGAATATTTGAAAATTAAGTGAGACATTGAGCTCAAAGTTGATTTGTAGAATAAAATTGAGATTCAACGTTGATTCATGAGAAATTGGGCACAAATTGAAGAAGAGAATGAGATTTTGATGAAAAGCGCTAAGTGGTCCAAAATTAATAAAATTAACTAGTAGAATGATCTTGAATTTTGATTTTGACCCTGAAAATGGAATCAGAACAGGCAAATTAGCTAAGGGTACATTTTTTATGTCCATCGGATCAAGTTGAAAAATTAGGGTTTTGGCCATATATGGGGTAAAAGTGTCATTTTCAATTCATTTTAATCCTCCAAGTTTGGAAATTCAAAATTCCTTCTATAAAGAAAAATGGTGGTTCCCACTCATGTGCATCGATTCGAGTGCTAGAGATGACATAATCGACCTCGGAACTATGAGGTAGTGGTAAGTGATCTATTTTAAACCTGTTATTCATTTCAATTTTGAATTTTATTGTTGAATTTTTCATTTTTTTGCATGTTGAAGTCAAGTGTTTTCATTTTGTCATGCGAGACAGGATCTTGTCTCGTACGACAAACTGATCAATTTTGTTTTGTTGTTTAAGTCTACTAGTTTTGTTGTATGAGACCTACCCTTTTGTTGTACGACAACATTAAAAAGAGCCCATTTTGTCGTTTAGGGGCTAGTCTTATGTCGTATCAGCCTATTTTGTCATATTAGGCCTCTTCCTAACTCATACGAGTTGCTGCGTTTGTGATGTTTTGTCGTTTGGAAAACAATGAGCATTTTTTAAGGTGTAAACTTGAAAGTTTAATTTTGTGGTTGATGTAGTTGGATTTGCATGATGTTTTGCTTCCATTATTGGCTACTTTGGAATGTGTCCTAATGATCCTTTTTTAAAATTTTTGTAGGTTCGATTGCCCCATGTATTATTTAGATGTGTATATCCACCTACGATGCCATTAGTTTGGCAGTTATCAGATATAGACTAGGTGCATATTGATGCGTGCAGATTGAATCATCTTCTTGGTGTTGGCATTTTTGTTGTTTATGTTGTGATTGTCATTGATGGACACACACTCGTATTGAGATCCCCTTTATATGTATGAGCTCATGCTCAACCAGTATTTTTTCCAACCAGTATGTTGTATACTAGTCTCTAGACTAGTGATTTTGCAGAATGTGTTTCCTGGTCTGAAGCGGCATGTCGACCCCAAGTGGTTCGTAGATCACAAGTGGTACAAGGGAGAAAAGTGGCACAACACATTCTTACTAGTCTTCATTTTTGTCAAACCGGCAATCGGTATTTTGTATGAACCGATAATACTCTGTGATGAGTTACCAATCCACCGATTGTTTGACGGTGCCGACACATTGACGGTGCTTTTTGTGTCGTGTTACTGAGTATGTCTAGATTCATTGAACCTAGGAAATTGTAATGTAATCCTATTGGACCGACATGAAATCAGATTCCTTTAAAAGGACATCATGTCTAGGGTTTTAAGTTGTTGCTAAAAGGATTAATGTTGAGCTAGGGTTTAAGGTGGAAGTGGAGAACGATCTTATCTGAGAAGATCAAGTTGTAACTGTGAGAGAGACAGAGAGAGAGAGAAGACTGAAGTAATGCTGGAATGCATTAGCTATGAGCAATACTGGATCTAACCAAGTAGTTTGTGCTATTAGATAGATCAAACACTTGTTGATTACTCACAACCTTGACAAGTCTATAGCCCTTAACCGGGTAGGCCTCAAAGCCTTTGTAAAATCCTCTAACAAGGTGGTTCACACATGTGAATCTGAAATCCCCTAACAAGGTAGTCTTTAATCAGACTTATCTCCTAGCAGAGATTGAGATTCCTAATAGGATCTGTTCTGGTGAAGAACATTGTAAGACCTTAACCGGTCTGGTTTCTATTCTGCAGATAGTGACTTGTGAGTTCCATCTCACTGTGGTTTTTCCTAGTTGGGTTTCCACGTCAAATATCTTGTGTTATGGTTGTATTGCTTTTGTGGGTGAATGCTTTATTCACATTTTGGTTTGTATGTGTGGTAACCGGTTTGACTGTTAGACTGCTTTACCAGTTTATCTTCAGACTGTGTAAGTGTTTTAGTGCAGTAATTTTTGGCATACTAATTCATCCCCCCTCTTAGTATTCATCACTTGGGTTGCCTGATATCCGTGTGAATCATGGTATGCTGACTGCATTAGTGAAGAGGTTCCATTTAGAGCATAATACATTTCATTTTCCGATTGGGGAGATGACCATCACTCCCGAGGATGTATATAGGATTCTCCATATCCCTTTTGCTGGGGATAAGGTATATTATGATTCAGCATAGCATCTTGGCCTTCTAGCCCTTAGACATGCATTTCATGATGTGGACATTCTGACACGATCCATCAGTTGGGATGAGATGATGACCAAATACAGTGAGGACTTTCCACTAGCTTGTGTCTTGGCAGGTTTCATCGATTGTTTTCTTGTGCTAGATAGGGGACAACAAGGGTTTTTATATGGATGGGGCAGGATGTTGGAGAGACTTGTTGAGCACCCCCAGAGATTAGGATGAGGTTATTGCATATTGGCCCATATGTATCATGAGATGCATGAGATCGTCTACCGAGAGGGCAAGAGCGTGGCTTCTGGAGTTTTGATTTTGTAGGTATGGGCTTGGGAGTATCCCCCAGTACGCAGGTCGATTGTTGATGAGGTTAGAGATCCACAACAACCCATTATGTATAGATATGTTGGCTATGTGATGCATCCCCATCTGGGCAAGACCAATTATTGGAGATGTTAGTTGGATGATCTAATAGCTGTCACATGGAGACCTTATAGGGGTCTAGAGCCTTGGGATGATTGGAGAGTTGTTCGTAGAGACCTCTTCACAACATGAACTCTCATACGAATATCACAGATAGTGGTCGAGTGGTTTATTATTACTCGAGTGATGAGGTAGTACGATAGACCTCAGGGGATCTCGCAGGAGTTTACTGCATACACACGTTATGGAAATGAGGAGAGGCAAGGATGGGGACCTAGGCTATCATACGCCTTGAGCATGCAGGAGCTGACTGAATTACAATGGCTGAGATGTTATTATCTAGATAATATTGTAGATGCGGGGGTATTGCCCTAGTATAGGGATTGGTTTCAAAAACATCCATTCCTGAGATTTACTGATCCAGCTAAGCAGAGACCTCGTATAGAGGAGGTTGAAGATGATGCCCTTGCATAGGCACAGGGACATGGACAAAGGCATGGATAGAGAGCCGAGGCTTTGCGGCGGGAAGGTGGTGATCCTGGTGTTATCACCAGTAGGGTACTAGCTGGTGGGATGCAGTAGAGAGGAGAGGACGGATCCCTAGGGATGGTTGGAGTGAGGCTGAGTGGAGCAAGGGTGCCAAATGGTGGAGGGGAGAGAGTCACTTCAAGATAGGTCAGGAAGAGGAGAGAGGAGCAGAAGGGAGCCAGAGGTGGAGATGGAGGAGGTGATGGAGGCAGAGAGCCTATGAGGGGCCAGGGGGTCGACGCAGCGCAGTCGATGAGAGCACACCTAGCGGGTTTGCAATCATAGCTGATAGTGGCACAAACATAGCTGGCGGAGCGAGATCGACAACTAGTAGAGCTTAGAGTAGAGAGAGATCATGAGGTCATGATGATGAGGGCAGAGCGAGATGCTCTGCAATAGGAGTTTCTTCATCAGATGAGTCGGGCAACCTATTATGTTGCGGCTTATAGCACACCAGTTCTAGTAGCGCAGCAGGTTGTACAATACTCTCAGTATATGGCTCGATCAGAGGGAGCTCAGGCACCTAGGTAGGATCTGAGTCAGCAGGCTCCACCTCCTCCACCACCTGGCGATGAGGGAGAGGTAGAGAGAGAGAGATTTTATTTTTTGTAGCTCTGACATTTTTTGTAGACACACCCATTTTTTGTAGCCCTTACGATTCTTGCTCCGATGGGAGTTTGTATATGTCAGTTGACATTATTTTGTATCCTAAGACTTGATCATTTTATACATATGAGATCTTGATTTGACTTCATTGTACTTGTGTCAATTGATTTATGAGACACTTGTCTATATGCTTTATTCTATATGTATGCATATCTATTTAGTATGACTGTATGTAATGCAGATGAATATGGATGTTTGTTTTTGTTTCTTTTCATATGCAAATAAAATGGATGAAAATGAGTAATGAGTAGAATGAGTAACTAGTAATGCAAATTTGTTTCATTTTTCAATGCAATAAGATGAATGCAAATGAATGTATGAATCTATATAAACTGCTTATGTATGTAGCTAAACATCTCAATACACAAGTACTCGATTGGAGAAACGATGAAGAAGAGACCACTTAGCTAAGAAATGATGAAGCTTCAAACTCTCATTCAGAAGATAAAGAGATCATTATTACCATATCAAAATCACTCTAAATTCACAAAGTGCAGAATGAAATGCAACCTAAACCTAGTCACTAGATTTGAAATGCTTAATTTTCATCATTGAGTGTTTTACAACCATAGCAGGTAGATTAGAGTTCCCTGCTTTCCATGTGCAATATTAATTATCTCGTCCACAATGACCCTTTTTCATTCATATCCTTGGATAGATTTCACAGGGACCTGGATTGCATGATAAATAAATTCCCTCAAAATAGACAAAGAAATGATGTGAACCTCCCTGTAGCATTCAAATAAGTGGAGTCAAGGTATGTGTGCCGATTTCACCTTGATGTGTAGGCTCTTATCATAGACACCTAGCTAATTAGATGTTTCCAGATCATCAGAATCATTCCTACAAGCAGAAAACAAAGAAAATATTATGCCCCCAATCATTGCTCCTCTTAGTCAAGATAGACTTCCTTGAGTTACTTAGAGGGATAATAATCAAAGACCAATATAGAAGACAACACAAAAAATTTTCATGCATAGCTCAAACTGTTTAGTGATTGTTTTCAGTAATGTTGTTTTGCTTGTGTACTTAGTGATAAAACTCTTTAGTAGTCAGGAGATAGGTGACTGACTCAGAGTGGATGACCAAGTTTCACTGACATAAAGATGACTTGGTTGATACTGCTTGGGACATGTAAATTAATTAGTTGATTACCCTAAGACTAGGTCAGTGATCGGTTTCAAGCCATGAGGGTTCTAAAAGAACCAGGTTGTCATGAAAGTGACTAAAAGATATGTACAAGCAAAAAAAAAGATGCAGGAAAGCAGAAATGCCAACGTTGCATTGATAGATGGAGTGCTTGAGTACAAGAGGTGTGTATTTGCTAGGTTTTCACCTACTTGGCAGAGATTCATTTTTTTTTACCAAGGTGCCTGTTTACCAGGTTTTCACCAAGGCATTTTCTCTCTTTTTCCCTTTCTTTTTCTTTTTTTTTTGATTTCTTCAGGACTTTTTGGAATTTTTTCAGGACTTTTTCTATTTTTTTTGGATTTCTTTAGGATTTTTTCTGATTTTTTTGGATTTCTTTAGGACTTTTTCTGATTTTTAGGATTTCTTCAGGACTGTTTAGCTGCATAGGCTACTGGAGTAGAGAATATTTAGGTGAAGAATTTTTTTAGGTGGATTTTGTTGATCGGTTCATGGAGTTGTTCTCCTTTCGATGTTGAGATTTTATAGGCACTAGAGCCAAAGGTTGCAGTAACGATGTAGGAACCCACCCAGTTGGGTTCAAACTTCCCTTTGTTGTCTCAAAACTATTGATTCTTAGGATTTTCTTTCAGAACAAGGTCACCAACCTAAAATTATTGTTGTCAAACCTTTTTGTTGTAACCTCTAGACATTCTCTTTTGATATGCTCTTAGATGATCAAACGCCACTTGTCGATGTTCATCCAGCAATTTGAGTTCCTGCAATCTAGCTATTCTGTAGTCTTCATCTGTAACAAGACCTTGCAAAGAAACTCTAGAGACGGTATTTCTACTTTAACAGGTAATACTGCTTTGGACCCATACACCACAGAAAAAGGTGTAGCCCTAGTTGGTGTTTCGATACTTGTTCTATAAGCCCATAGGGTAGGATTGAGCTGCAGATACCAATCTTTTCTAGATTTATTTACTGTTCTATGTAATATAGTCAACAGATTCCTGTTAGATTCTTCATCTTGTCCATTACCTTGATGGTAGTACACAGATGACCAGTGTTGTTTTATTTTGAATTTTTCATAGAGTTCATTTAGATCTTTGTTTTTGAACTGTCCTCCATTGTCAGTGATAATGGATGAAGGTATACCATACCTGTAGATGATATAATTAAGGATGAATAGAGCTACTTATTTATCAGTTGCTTTGATGAGTGAGACTGCTTCTACCCACTTAATAAAGTATTCAATGGCAGTTATAATAAACTTGTGTCCGTTAGATGATGTAGGATATATTTGGCCAATAAGATCAAATGCCCACTATTGAAAGGGCCAGTGTGTAACAAAGGGTATGAGATCCCTTGCTGGAGCATTATAAGGTTCCCATGTAGTTGACACTTTTCACAGGTTTTAGCAAATTTTATATCTTATTTCTCCATGTCTGGCTAGTAGTAGCCAACCCGTAGTAGTTTTTGTGCTAAAGTTAGACCGTTTGAATGGGATCCACAAACACCTTCATGAACCTCAGATAATGTGTGTTGAGACTCCTTAGTTTATAGGCACCTAAGCAAAGTACTATCTAAACCTCACCTAAATAGGTCATTAGCAATGATGACATACCCTGATGCATTGCAGATTAGGTTCCTCTTTCATTTCGGGAAAGATTAGCAGGGACAACTTGGTCACACAGGTAAGAGTAAATGTGGCTATAGTGAGATGAGTCATGTCCAATAATGGAACAAACCATCAAGGACTCAGGAGAGTCATAGGCAAGATAATGTAACTCTTCCATGAGGAACTCAAAGTGAAAATTAGATTCCTATAGCTATGGTATAGATTCCAAGGTGGCCATTGCATCCACTGCTCTATTTGCTGATCTAGGGATCTACTGAAACGATACAAAGGTAAAGTATTTCTTGAGATCATCCATCATTCTCTTATAAGGAATCAACTTCTCATCTCTTGTCTGATATAGATCATAGATTTGGTTGATAATAAGTTGAGAATCTCCATAGATGTGTAATTCAACAATCTTCCACTCGATGGCCAGCTTGATCCCGTTTACCAAAGCTTCATATTGTGCAAGGGAAGATAATTTTGTAAGCTTTTAGGATTGAATATTTTTGAGGATTAATAGAAAGTATTCTGACACCAGAACCATGTTGAGTGAAAGACCCATCAAAGAACATCTTCCATGATTGTTGAGTAAGGTGCATGATTGATTCATCCAGAAATTCTATATGCAGAGGTTGCTTATCTTCAAGTGGAGCATCAACAAGTTGGTCTGCAATAACCTATCCTTTGATGGGTTTGCATTCCACATATTCAATATCAAATTCCATAAGAACCATGACCCATTTAGCCAATTTTCCTATGAGCGTTGCTTTGCTGAGAAGATATTTGAGTGGATCAATCTTAGCTACCAGCTTAATAGAGTGTTCTAACATATAGTGCCTTAATTTTTGTGATGCAAAGACTAATGCCAAGCATGATTTTTCTATTATAGTGTAGTTCATTTCATAAGACACCAATGTTCTACTAATATAATATATGCCTCTCTCTTTTTTATTTTCATCTTGTTGTGCCAGAAGTGCCCCCAGTGAAGTGTCTATAGCTGATATGTATAGAATCAATGGCTTACCTTGAATTGGTGGCATCAATATGGGTAGATTAGAAAGATAGTCTTTGATTTGTTTTAGATGTTGTTCACAATCTTTATCCCAGTTGTATTGAACTCCTTTCCTTAATACCTTTGTGAAGGGTTGAGCTTTGTGTGCTAGCTGAGATATAAAGCACCTTATTGATTGAAGATGACTCTATAAACTTCTCATTTGACTGATATTCTTGGGTAGAGGCATTTCCATTATAGCTTGGACCTTTTCAGGGTCAACCTTAATTCCTTTCTTTGAAATTATGTAACCAAGAAACTTTCCTAATGTTACTCCAAATGCACACTTTTTAGGATTTAGCCGAAGCTTGAGTTGTTCCATTCCATCCAATATGAGGCCCAGTTCTTGAATATGCATAGATCTCTTCATGGTTTTTACTAGGGTGTCATCAACATAATCTTCCATATTTTTGGGCATCATATCATTGAAGATAGTGGTTACTACTCTTTGGTAAGTTGCTCCTGCATTATTTAGTTCAAATGGCATAACATTCTGGCAAAAGGTACCCCATGCACATGTGAAGGTTGTCTTTTCTTGATCCCCAGGAGCTATCTTGATCTGATTGTAACCAGAGAATCCATCCATTAATGAATACATATCATATTCAGCAGTCATATCTACTATCATATCAATGTTGGGCAATGGAAAATCATCTTTTGGACATGCTTTGTTGAGATCCCTGAAGTTTGTGCAAACTCTAATAGATTTGTTTGCCTTTGATACATGTACTATGTTTGATATCCATTCTGCATAGTCTATAGCTCTGATAAATACAACTTTTAGCAATTTTTCTAGCTCAACCTTGACTAGAAGTGCCATGTGAGGATGCATTTACAAATTTTTTGCTTGACTAGTTTAACTCCTGGTGTAATAGAGAGATGATGCATGTGAGATTAGGATCTAGTCCTGGCATATCGGAGTATGTCCATGCAAAGTTGATCCTCTTTTCTAAAAAGAGGTTGCTAAAATCTTTTAACTCTTCTGCTAATAGTGATTGAGCTAGAGGAATGATATGTGGTGTTTCTTGACTTCCAATATTGACTAGTTGAGTTGGTTTAATCAATATCGAAGACCTTTCTTGGAAGTGACTTGGCAGCATATCAAGTATCTCACCTTCATGTGCCTCAGAGAGGCTTTCACCCTTAGGTACGTCCTTTATTTTTACTATTTTTGATTCTGACACCGCCACAATGTGGTTTTCGCCATCAGATCTCTTATTTTTCTTTTTTTTTGATTTTTATGACTAAGATAGTTGATGTCTGTTTTAGTCATTTTCTCGCTTTGCTCACTAGTGGAAGAGTTCATTGGTTCCACTGCATTAAGATAGTAGGATAGTGTGTAGTCATTGGTGAAGGTGGGTATATTCAAGGGTTGGTTATAAAGAGTAGAGTCAATTAGTTCAGGATGTACTAAAGATAAGGTTTGAATAGGTTCAAGGGAGTTCATGGTACTATCATCATGGCTTTGGACCGACCAGTTGAGTTCCAGAAAACTACCCTGCTTAGGTATCTTGAGACCAGGAAGAGTTACAACACGATTATCAAAATTCATGCTAGTATTTATTGGACCTAATCCAACCGACCTACTCTTAGCATCATCACCTACTTCAGACTAGACTACATACCATGGTGTGACAGTAACAAGGTCAATAGACAACATTTCAACATTCATGATAGAGTAGTCACAATGTGTTGTTGAATAGTTGTTGTTATAAGTAGAGCTTATGTCTAAGTTATCAGAGTCATAAGATGAAGTTTCTGACTCATCTTCAAGTGTTTTAGTAAAAATATATATAGTATCAATACCTACATCTTTGATGCTGCAAGTTCCTTCATGATTGGGTTCATTTATCACTTGTATTTGACACACTTGTGGACATAACCTTGATGGTTCTGTTAATCCCTATCATCTGTTCCATTCAGCTTCCTCTGGACTGATAACTGGTCCTACTTCTGTAGCTTCTAATTCTTCTTTCATAGTTCCATACCTGATTTGTCCTATCTCATTAATGGGAGAGTTAGTAGGTGAAGAAATCTCGTGTGTCCTTTCTTCCTCCAGCTGTTGTTCATAGTCTTCTTATCTTTGTAGTCTGATTTCTTCTATTTCCTTTTGCATTTTTAAGTGTATCAGCTCTTGTGCATCATCTGCGATATCACTGGATTCTTTAGGGGTTCCTATAGTAGATGTATCTGAAAGATGGTCTGGACCCCATTCATACTCATTGGAATCAGTTTCTGAATCCTCTACTTGTTGTCTGCCAGTATATGTGACCAAAATGTTCAGTGGTGCAAACAATTCTCTGATTTTGTATACTTCTTCTCTTATATCCTCTAGGATTTCTACTTCTTGTAGTGTTATAGATGATATGATCGGAACTTGATTACCATCTGCTTCCTCTCTCTGGGTTGGCAATTCTTCTTGTTCATCATCACACTCTTCCTAAGTTTGTTGAGTATTAATTTCCTGTGATGTTGAAGGTTGCACCTTTTTCCTCCACTTAGGTTGATAGTGAGGAGTACGTTTCTAATCTGATGACTTTCTTGGATCATATCCCAGTCCAGCTTTATCATTTGCAGACTTAGTTTGTAACTAAATAGGTTCAACAATACCTTCCCGATGCTTTCCCAGAGGACCAGTACCTGAATATCCCATGCGTTGAAGTATCTTATAGCCTGGACCATATTGTGTCGGGGAAACCTCACAATGTCGTATTTCTTTGTTTGCGCTATCTTCTTTGAAAATCCATTTAAGAGCAACATCCTCTTCTATTTCATCTACAAGGGAAGTAGAGGACTGTATAAAGAGACCATCATAAATGACTTTTGGAGTTGAAATTTGTGGCTTCATAACCTCTGATGGTTTTCCCGACTATCTTGGTGATGGAGGAAGAGACATTAGTGAGAGTATAGGCTCTATCTTGTAGCCATCCATGCTAGTGTTTGTGATTTTCCATTTCTTCTCTAGATCTTTCAGCAAAGATTCTAAACTTTCAGCTATAAAGGCTACTCTATTATGAGGAACAAAAGCATTAGCACTCTGAATTAATGCATTGTGGGTATAGCTTGTATCAGCAGGAATACTGACTTCAACTCCATTATAAGGAAATTTTAAGCACTGATGATACTTAGATAGTACTGCTTTCATTTCATGAATCCATGGCCTTCCTAGTAAGATGTTGTATGAAAGAGGAGGGTCAAGGACCTGAAAAATGACATCTCTTTCTACGAGGTCCTACCTGATTGGCAATAGTATTAGACCTTTAGAGGTTCTTTCTTCTTCATCATAAGCTTCGATTGTTATTTTCTTTGTTGGATCAATAACATTTTTAGAAAATCTCAGCTATGTCAGTAGATTATAAGTACAGATATTCAACCCAATACCTCCATCTATCAAAACATGTTTAACTCGGTGTTTATGGATCATAGCTTCGATGTGTAATGGCTGGTTATGTGGGTGACTCGATGAGTTATCATCTTCTTTAGAGAAAGTGAGGTAATGAGGTAAAGTCAGGTGACCCACCATAGATTGAAACCGATCTATGTCTAAATCTTTAGGGACACTAGTGGTGAGAAAAGCCTTGTCCAGGATCTCTCTATGAGCAGAAGAGATCTTAAGCAGTTCTAAAATGGAGATTTGAGCATTAGTTCTTTTCAATTGTTCGACAATACTATAACTAGGAGAGGATGATGAAGCCAACTGTTTTGATTTGGCTATGATTGTGTCTATTTGTCTATTTGGAGGAGTTGGTAGGTTTGATGTTGTTTGATCGAAAGTTGAGGAACTAGCTCCTTGGAGAGTAACCTTCTTTTGAGCGTGGGTCACAACATTAGCAGTTTGTGCTTGATTTTGTTTATCTTTGATTATGATCACATTGCAATATTCAGGTTGGGAAGATTCAATCATGTTGATCACGTTGTCGTTGTTAGTGTAGGTATAATTGACTCTAGCACCTCCCTTGGATTTTGAGGAGTCTCCTTGTTCATAAGTTGGTAAGGGATCTTTAAAGGCCTTATGATCAGCATTAGTCCCATGATTTCCAACAACGATCTTGTTAGCGTCAATGAGATCTTGAATTTCATGTCAGATTTTCATGTAGTTGTTTGTGTTATGTTCCTTGTTCCGATGGTAGTCACAGTATTCATTTTCTCTCCACCATTTGGGTTGAATTTCTGGATCATATGGTCTAGAATTGTCTTGCAATGGTATTAGATCATTTGTCAATAAAGTTTTAAAAAATGATTCATATGATTCATCTAGGGGAGTGAACTCATGCTTAGGCTTTGAAAGCCAAGGTTTCTCTTTAAACCATTCTCTTGCTTTCTTTAGAGGATTTTCTGCTACAGTTTCAACTACCTTGAGTGCTTGTGTGCCACTAGCCAAGTTAAATATGGTGGATTTTGTTTTTTCTTTAACATTGTCTACTACTCCATCAATAACAACATTTCTATTGTTATCTTTTTCATACTTCCAGTATTTTTTCTTTTCTTTAGAGCTAGAACCTTGCGATGTTTCTTTCCAAAGTGATATATCTCTCTTTTTTATAAGCACATCTTCCATTCTGAAGGCATTATCTACCATTTTGTTGAATGAAGGATGTACTTGCATATGGATGCTGTATTTCAATTTAGGGATCAAGTTGTTAACAAAGATATCCATTTTCTCGACATCTAGAACTGTTCGTGAATATCTAGAGAACATCTTTCTCCATTGTTGGAGAAAAGTGAGGAAGGGTTCTCCTATTTTTTGTTTGGTATTGCAAAGCTCTATCATAGTGACTGGATGACGAATTTTATAGGAATATTTTTGTAATAATAGTTGGATTAATTCTTCAAAAGTTTTTATTCCCATAGGTAGACTTGAGAACCATTCCATAGCTTTCCCCCTAAACTTCTTGGGAGAAGGTGCATGAGATACGCTTGGTCGTGCATGAACTCCATATATAAAGCACAAAATTCTCTGATATGATCTTGAGGATCTATATTCCCATCATAATTGTCAAAATTAGGTATTTCTACATTTGAGGGGAATGGAGGCATGTAGAGGTTTTTGTCAAATGGGAATGGGCATATTGTGTCCAGAGAATACTGTTTTGGTGATTTGTCTTTGTTTTTTAGTTCTGTGATCTTAGTTTGCAATGCTTGTAATTGTTTGTTTAGCATTCCCACTGGCGTCTCTTCCTCTTTAGTGATGAGGGTCTCCACATCATAGCCACTAGGAAGTTTAACGCCTTGTTTTTCTAGCTCTAGGAAATAGTCCTCTTTTTCTCTAGCCATGATAACCTTCATTATTTTTTGAAAATCTTTATCCTTTTTACATTTATGAATCTCTTTTCTAGAGGTTCAGAGGCTTCAGAGTCACTTGATGAGGAATCACTGTTGGTATCATGGATACTGATGTCATCATAATTTTTGTGTTTAGTAGCTTGTCTTTCCTACCTTTCTCCAGACATGGTGGGAGATAGGGGCTGACCAAAGATTGGTATATCGTAAATTGGTATTTTTGATGATGACAGTTTATTTGGGATGAGGTTTTCTACAAAGAATGGATTGTCATTTGATGAAAAGGGAGTTTGTTTTCCTTTGTCAGTTTTGTTGTGAGAACTTCTGGTTTGAATGGGCATTACAACCAATGGGACCAAGAACTAGATGTGTTGCAAAAGTCAAGATCAAATTGTAGCTAGTTGTTCGTTTAATGTAGTGATTGAGTGAAGTAACTAAGATCTATTCTAGTTTTAAGAATGATCTATCCTGTGTAAGACATTATCTAAGTTAACTTAGGTTTGGTAAGATGTTTGTTTGAACTAGCTGAGAGATGATCGACAAAATCATGCAATGCAACGACAGGGGTACACTATCAAGGTTGTTTATGCTCAAGAGGATGATAACTAGTTTTAGACTCACTATAGACTGTTTTAGGCAAGTTTAACTATTCTTGACTAACAAAATTAGAGATTCGTACAACAAAATTTCTAGGACCAGATGACAGTTTAACAACTTCAAGAAAATGACAGTATTGTTTCATACAAATTGTTGCCTAGTACCGTACGACAGATGGGTATGTCTAAAATGACAAACTCATAAATGCAATGTTTTATCATACGACACTAGATTCAGGATAAAATGACAGTTCTTAAACCCAGATGATGAACAATCAGGGCTCGTACAACACAAAAACTAGGCTCAAATGACAGATTGTTAGGATTGATGGAATATCGTATGACACAGAATATGAAGCCAAATGATAAAACAAAAGGCTCGTATGACTGTGTCTGGACAAAGATTAAATGATGAGTTTTTGATGACTAAGTATGACTAGTTTTGAGGTAGACTGAGTTTTCACTGACTGACAAAGACTAGTTTTTGACACTGATAGAGTTTATCACTGAGTTATTTGGTATTGTTTTGTCCATTTTGGTATTCCAGTTTCAGTTCCAAGGATGAAAACATAGAAAACATGCAATACGAATAATAACTTCAATCACAACATGCAAACCCTATGGAAGTTGGCTTAGAGAAGAAAACCTTTGCTTGCTGACTTATGTACACACCCAATAGCTAATCAGAATACGGCCGCTGAGTCTCACGCAATGGATTCTCAATGTCGTATTAGTCGACTCCAAATTCTAATGGGGGCACGATATGACAAGTGTCTTGAGAGAGTTACTATCTCTCTTGCACAAAGATTATCAACCTTTTAGAGGTGAACTAGGTAGCTTCTAATTTGAATTGGAACTAGTAAGGGGCCCGTTCAGTGCGTCGAGGTATAAACTCAATTAAGAGGTCTCCCAACTTTGAAAACCAAAGTTTAATATACCCAAAGGTACAAAGGAGAGCTATTCCCGAGCACTACTGTTGACTTGATTTTCATCAAATCATGTTTGTTTTATAGTGGGTTGGAGTACTTGGCATTTAGTTGTTCCCACTTGGGCCGTTCCCCTTTCACCAGTCGTAATGACTATAGAGTTATTAGCTCCTCAGGAGGGCAGGCTTGCTAAAGATATTCAAAATCTCAAACTTAAAGAAAATGCCTCAAGGATCGAGATTTCTGATTGTCTATATAGATAAGAGCATACTCTCCTACCTCTCAGAATCCTCTTAAAACACAAAATACAGATTTGTTCTTTAATCAAATAGTAAGTTAGGTGCCTAAAAATGAATTTAAGGAATACATAATGTTTGGTTGATTCTCTTTAGGAAACCTGCAAAAACAACGCATCAGTAGTCATGTTGTTTTATTCTTTGAGAGTCATATGTTTGATTGGTAAATTCTTTGACAAGCATTCTGCAAGAAACTAGTTAGGCTATGAAAATATCAGGTAGATAGAAGACAATTCAGGGTTAGCATCAGTGTAATCAAAATTGGACAGAAAACCTGAAGAATGAAACTTGTTTTTACCCCAACAGAATACAACGTCGTATGACAATTATCACAGAGTAAAATGATAAAAGCCTTTTATCGTATGAGTTAGAACTGAGCATGAAATGATAGAAGAGAAAATCAGATATTTAGAACAAAATTTCATATGAGTCCATTTGCTGGTTCGTACGATAAAATAGAGGCTTCGACAAAATATCGTACGATAAAATAATACCACTCGTACGATATTTCAAAGAGATTGTACAGATGAAACTTGCAGGATAAAAAATAAAATTTGAGGTCGAAGTATTGAACATCCTGCCCCATGGTGGGTGCCAAAAATGTGTGTACAAAAAGTGGACCTGTATCTGTATCTGAAATACACATCACTTCAATTAAGTCATTAGATGCATGGTTAGTAAATCAATAATCAATGAATAATAAATCATTACAAAGTGACCCATTTCCTTCTAGTAGATGCAAGTTTAGATTACTCTTAGATTGCTAAGCTATCCAGTGACAAGAGAACACCTAAACAAAGGATTTTTATATCTATATGAGCATGAGTATGAGCTAAATGGATGCAACATTTAAGCTAGATATGCAAGATCAATCTAACATGATTTTAAGCAATATGAAATAACTAATATGCAATATCTCAATGCAAATTCTCAATGAACCTAGAGCAAAAACAACATAACAACAATATATTCTCCAGGATCTTTGATTAGGAGATGAGAGCCTCAATTTATAGAAAATTCAGAAAGAAACCAATGACTGAGATCAAATGATGATAAGCGGTCAAGATTTTCCAAGAGGAAGCACAATCCAGGTGAATTGATGTGATTGGATGCTTTTCTCAATTTTAAAGGAAATTGAACTAAAATGAAGATAAAATTAGAAAAAACTGATTTATTCTCTATTTCATTCAATTTTAATATTTAATTGTTTTAATTGCTTTCTCTGAGATTATTTATCAATTTTTAATCTGTTTTTCAAGATCATCTCCAATTGATTTCTTTTCTCAATTTTGAATTCCTTTTTGATCAATTAATTCTTTTTTTGTAGATTTAATGGTAAATTGATTTATTTAATTAAATATGCTCGGATATTCAATAAAACAAATAGGATCATTGTTTAAAAATAATTTACTTGGAATGATCAATTAATTAAATAAATATTTAATTAATATTGAGTTATTGATTTGCCATGTGACATTTGATGATTAAAGAATTAATTGTGTGCTCGAGATTTATTTAATTGCCTTTGGTGAGGACGTTGGTGATGGAATCGAGATTAGGGGATCATGGTTTAGATGACCATTTTTAGGGTATTATAGGAAGAGGATGTCACAAGATTGTGATGGGCATTATGGAAGTGATAGATCATTTGCAGTTCACAAATTCTCACCTCTACCAGCACAAGGTGCATATTGAAGCACCAAATTAGGACCTGACATGCTAAGAAGACTAGAGATCTGTAGTTTAGGGGGAGTTCATAGCTATATCCTCTAATTGGTATTAGGAACACTGAACATAGTGGAATATTAGGCAGTTGGTTGACCATACCGGTATGTTAGTGACTTTGGGAAGGTGCCTATTCAATTTGTCTATCTATCAAAGTCACAATCAGGCTGCCCAGAAGTATAGTAGAATAGGAAAAGGATTTGCTCCTTTGTCATTGGGCCATCGAGTGACAAGAAGTGGAGTCTAGTTTACAAGAAGAGAAACCTGCAAAGGAGAGGAAAAGAGATCACTTAATCGGTTGTGAGTACAAAGAGGGAGAGTTACCTGCATAGGGGGAGAATTTATCAGATTGGTACTTGATTGCTACCAACAGATTTGTGTCAGTGCAACCCTCACAAATTAAGATTGTACCATTGGCATCATATTAGCACCAATTCGTATCAGTGCCTACATCAACAATTGGTATATATCCTCAGTATATAAGATTGGAGTCAGTTAGTGTCTGAACCCTCCATCTCAAGTGTTGTTGTTTGAGATGATGCAAAGCATAGTGGTCAAAAATGGAGAAGCAACTAGTAGGAAGAGGGAGAAATTATGCCTATAGTTTACCAGATGTCAGTGCCCTTTGCCATTTTTATCAAAGGGGGAGAAATAATTTGTAGTATATCAGATACTACATGTGTTGACATCAATGCCAAAGGGGGATATTGTTGGCATTGTGTTCTCATTGATGTCAACCGGTATGGGAGATGTATGTGCAGTATTGTCATTGATGTCAACTGGTATTATTGTCATGCATGTCAACTGACAGTATATGTAGTTGAGGTCAACCAGGATGCAAGCTAGAGTCGGTAGTATACAAGTTGATGAATGGGTATGAAGAAACTGGTATCTAGTGAACAAGTGGATGAACATGCTAGTATACATGTTGGTACTAATTGGTAAGATGATGACCGGTAAGACTACAGAGTGAACAGGCCACCGGTATGATAGTATGATGCAATCTACCAAGACTCCCACTAGATAATTGATAATGCCACCTAATGTAGAAACTGTCATCATATGAGGAGATGACTGACAGAGCTTGTGTTGCTACAAGACAACAATGAGGACATAATGAGAAGCCTACTGAATATATCCTTTCCACTAGTTGGACTGTCAGCAAGAGACCAAGATCCTCTCCCACTGGTGGTTGGCAGCTGAAGTGTAGTTGTCTATTCTTCCCACTGGTAAGTGATAATACCTTTCTTATCTCACAACATACATGGCATACATCATGACTCTCTAGGATAAGATAGTCAAAGTAAGAAAAGGCAGGTGATTGGATGCATAGAATAGATGACTAATGTTGATGATGAGGAAGCCTCTAGAAGTTGAGATCAGAGATGAGAACTAGATCAACAAAGAAGGAACGATGTGCTATTGGGATAGAGAAGGAAGAGTTGAGACAATATTTTTTCCATCTTGGCAAACTGATTGAGATGAGAACTGGTTAGATGTATATGAATCTTTATAGTTGCACACATGGTGTTACTGAGATGTAGATGAAGAAAGGAGTTGCCACAAATGCATAATAGATGGAGATGGATGCAATGAAGATAGTATACATATTACCCGATATGAAGGCAGAAACATGTCAATGGGTAAGCAATATGGTTACTGGTATGCAAAAAAGAGTCAAGAGACTAAGTGGAGTGCTCATAATCTGCTGGTAAGGTACATGACGACTCACCATGCATATCTACTACTGATCAGCAAGGTGATGACTAGTAAATGTGATGCACCGGTAGTGTAGGAGGCTATATGGAAAGATGGTTAACCGACAAGGTATGATGTACTGGTAAGGTTAGAGGACCAGTAGGTCTATACCGGTAGGGTTTTTGGTTTGTGATCATATTTGAACCGACATAGAGGTCTAAGCTAAGGTGCATACCAACGGATATGCCATGTGGAGTTGAAGTGGCAAGCATGCGGAGGTCAGTGAAGTGCTTGTCGGTGAGGTAGTTGGTAGTTGGTCGACATTAAATGTCGACAATGTAAATCATAGGTTGATAACAGTAATTTGTGGCCTGATGGAGAACAGTAGATTGAGATGAAGATTGGTGATGCAAAGATCAATGAAGGACGCCTTGCTACAGATCAGATTTGGTGAAGAAACCAGAGATATCATTTATGGTAAGTTGACCAAAACATCAAACTGACAAATAGGTAGTAGCTTGCTAAGTTTAGTAAATGTTCACTGGAAGGCATGATAATGACGGTGGTGTGTGATAACTCGATGATGAACCACTAGTACCAAACCAGTACTGAGAGGGGGGGGTGAATCAGTATAGACACAAATACAGTCCAAAACCGGTTTGATAGCAAACACTCACAATGACTGATAAACAGAGATACCGGTAAAACAGAGTGCAACAGGTAACATCTAGTATAGCTCAGTCAGTCATGAACCAGTCACTCACTAAGATTTTCTCTTAGCTCAATACCACATTATCATAATATTCTCATGCATGAACTAGTAGACTTAACCATCAAATCTTCACAATAGTGAGTTCAATATGTTTTATAGACAGGCATAAAACATAGAAACTTCATGTGCATAACAGATAAAACAAAGCATCACAAGACAAAAGCATTTCACATGACACACATATTTTTCACGTGGAAACCCAACTAGGAAAAACCACGGTGGGGATGAATACCCACAAGCTGCTTTTTGAACTCTTTAGAAGTCCGCTCTGTTAGGAGCCTTGCCCAGTTAAGAACATTACAATAGGTTCTGGTAGGAACCGATCCTGTTAGGGATCACACGGTTAAGGGATACCCTGTTAAGGGTTAAACCCGGTCGGGTCACCTTGTTAGAGGATTTTAAGAACTCAATAGCTGAAAGGATCTCCTAAGCTTCTCTAGCTTCTCAAAACTCATTAGCTTCGAGTTACTTGGTTAAGGGATTTACAGCAAGCCGGTTAAGACCACCCGATTTAAGGGATTTTGAATCAAGCCAGTTAAGGCTACCCTGTTAGGGGATTTTACAACTGTTGAAGTGGTTAGAGATCAACAGGTATTGCAATGATTTGTTAACAGCACTTAATACTAATACAGATCCATTTAGGCTCCTCTTTTCCTTCTGCACATACACTTTGCAGGTATCTCTTCTCTCCTATGGTCTAGCAAGAATCTTGTATCACTTTCGTTGGATACACACTCACAACTTTTTCCAACAACTTCAGAAAGAAACCTAACATCGACCTTATAGGGAACATACAGGTTGGTAGCAAAAACCTTAAACCCTAAACTTGTTAGGTTGAGCAATTAAAATAGTTTGATCCTGACTATTGAAACATACTGCATTAAATGCACCAGTCTTGAGTCGATCTCAAGACATTCTCCATCGTCCATTATCCACCATTTTCATGGCAGCTGATAACCCATCACACGTTATCACCATTTGATAGACTTCGCACATTCCTGAGGTAGATAGGAATAGTCTTCTTCATGCAAGATCCTTCACACGCATAGAGCTTACGTGGCAACATGATCTGTCCTCCATCATACTGCTAACTCATCACACAAAGATCACCGATTGAGTCACACAAACTTGAGATACTCCAACCGGAAACCCCAAAGTGGAAGCTGCCTTACCAACCGGTAGTCATACAATGCTTCCATGTGTCGGTTCCCATAACTGCATGCCAGTTCACTTTGAACAAATGTGTCGCTTCACTTTGGCATACACCGGTTCACACATATATCGGTACCTCTTTCTTCACTTATCTCATGTGTCGGTTCACACTATGTCTCATATTGACATCAATGACAACATACAATATCATTATGTCTTCATGCCAATTTACATAAGGCTCATGCCGGTTCACATAATGCTCATGCCGGTTCACATAATGCCAATAGTGTGTAGACTATCATCTCTAAGACAAGATCTCAGCTGATTTGATATGCCTTGAGGGTGGTGGAAGAGAGCCTAGCACGTAAATATATGTGTAGACTAAAGAATGAGAAGATTGATGATGTCAGAGATAGAGAAGGAGGGCATGAGCGCATGAGTAGACCAGTTAAAGTGAAAATAGAAAAATATCATAGTGACTGAGTGTAGGAAAGACTCAACTGGAAATAGGTTTTAGTTGAGGCTTAACCAGTAAGGTTAAAAACAACCGGCAAGAAGCAAAAGAGGAGAAGAGCAAAAGTGAATTGGTAGTGTTCAAGCTAGCTAGAAGGCAGTACAAAGTGAAGCAACTGTATGTGTGTATGGTAGAAAAGATCCGACAGGTAGAGAGTAGAGAAAGTATAAACCAGTGATCAAAATAACCGGCAACAGGTATATCATCTGACTGATCATCCAATAGGTAGAGGTAGAAGCAGTGTGTCAACAACAGCAGGTGAAGGTGAGTAGAGAGAAAGAAAGAGAAAGAGAAAGAAGGAAGATCAGGAGTTAACCGATTAGGTAGAAGAGAAGAAAAACTGACATGGTGGAGTGTTTGTAGTGGTTAGAAGATTCACTTGTATCCTGGGTTACTACTCTTGTATTAATTTGATTATATAGTATAATCACAGAGTTGGAGCTTGATGTAGGGGTTGGTGCCCTAAATCACGGGCTGGTGTTCCTTGGGTTGGTGCCCTAAATTAGGAGTGGTACTCCTTGGGTTGGTGCCCTAAATGTTATAACCAAGTGTTTCATTGTGAGGCTGGATTGGAGTAGTACTCTCCAACAACTCTTCTCACCGAGGCTTTTCCCATCTTGGGTTTTCCTCGTATATACCGGTGTCATGTGATGTGTCTTTGTGTGATTGCATTGTGAAGTCTTGCATTATCTCATTGGTAGGTTTACTTGTGTTTCCTTTGCTAACTGATACTCACTCTTAGGATCAAAAGGTTAAAGAGTTTTGGTAGCCACTGATTCACCCCCCCTCTTAGTGGTACATTGTGTTCAACAAAACTGACATAGCAGTCTAAATATTATGCCAACCAACTTTGTAGTCTGAGCATAGGTGGATGTCAACAAGGATGACAGGTGGACACTAGGTGGCAAGCACATAGAGGTCAGTGAAGTGTTCATCGACGTGGTAGTTGACGAGCATGTTAGCATTAATGAAGAACTCGCAAATCATGGGACGATGGCAAAATGTTGTGACTGGAGGAAGACAGAGAGGCAAGATGATTGATCTGATCCTGTAGGACAATCTAATCCTTGTGGTTGTTGGTCGAAGGAAAAAACTGAAGCATTAATGGTGATGTAAAGAGAAAGGCTGAAAAGCATGCTGTAGACGTTTAAAAATAGAAAAAGTGCATTGGAAGGAAAAGAGATGGTGGTGCTAATTGATGTGATGCAGATAATCATTCCAGAAAAGAAGATCAGATCAGATTTGATACAGATTGAGTTGGTGGAGGAAAACCCTAGCACGCCACCATTTTGATGTTTCTTTTGCTGGGAACATTCAGATATAAATATGTGAACTCGAGACTGAAGATGATTGATGTTGAATGCTAGTGGTGAGAATAGTGAGTGTTAGAGCAAGTAGAGAGAAGTCTGTTTGATAAATATCTCACTGAAAATCAGAGTGTTTAAGTGTTAGCAAGTTGAACTCGTGAGAGGTTCTAACCAGTAGAGATAGTGTAACTAGTGAACTATTTTAGTCTTAACAGTCAAGTGTATCGGTAGATATTGAAATGTTAGGAAGGCATCCAAGTGTGGTACTATGTAAGGTGAGGTTCAGAGAAAGAGGAGAAAGATAAAGAGTAACCGGTAAGTGATTAGAGAGAGAAATCTAATAACCAATAGTGGAAGAACCCGTGAAACAGAGGAGGTTGGTAACTGGCAGACATCACTTGATCAAGTGTTGCAAAACTCATTTGTAACAAGGTGTTATTATTGTATCAAGTTGTATTTCATTATATTACATCGAGTTGGTGCTTGGTGCAAGGGTTGGTGCTCCTTGGGTTGGTGCCCTAAATCAGTAGGAGTTGGTGATCCTTGGGTTGGTCCCCTAAATCATTGTGATCCATTTTTTTATTGTGAGGCTAGATTGGAGTAGTAGACTCCAGCAATATTTCTCACCGAGGTTTTTCCCATGTTGGGTTTTGCTCATACATCTGGTGTTGTGAGTTGTGCATTTGTGTGTTTTCCTTTTTGATATCCTCTCATATCTTACCAGTTTGATTGCTTAGTTCTTAGGTTGTTAAATGGTACTCAAAGCTTGGTTTAAAAGGTAAAGATTTCTTTGGAACCACTAATTCACCCTCCTCTCAGTGGTATATTGTGTTCAACATTGTTTACTAGGTGAGTTTCATGTCAACTGTTGGAGATCGTTGGTCATTTCTAGTGCTAGGATATGTTGTTATCACTTATGCCAACATATTCGTGTGATTTTCTCTAGTGTTTGCAGATTAGGAAGATCTTATGATCCGATTTCGGTTTTGTTTTGTTGTATTGGTGCTTTGTGGAGTTCAGTAAATCCTCCGGTATATCCTAGTGTGATCAACTCAAGGTCTGATTTTTTGGGATATTGTTTTGGATGGTCTTGTGTGTCTCCATTTCAAATGGATCATGATTTGGTGCTCTACAAGTTATCTTTCTTCATGACAGTTGTTGATTGGCTGTGCTCTTGAGTTTTAGAAATTGAGAGATGAAGATTTAATAAATGATTTTAGTGTAGCTATTCCTAATAATTCTAACATGCTTGTTGGTGTTTCCTAATTGTTTCCTTTTTTTTTGATAATCCGTATTGATCTTTGTGCAAGTTTTTGGTGGTTTTCATGAATCGGTGATGTTTTTGTGTTATGTGGTATTTTTGGTGGTGTAGCATGTTGCGTTGACCTTGGCATAATTTCCAATGGAGTTGAGTATTTGAGAATTTGAATTAGGTCCATGTTATGTCATGTAAATAATTATATAGGTCTGGTGATCGATCTCTGTATCATGTGATGTAATTTTGTAATTATGAGTTGAGGGTTTAGCCGACCTTGTTGTCAAGGTTGATGAATTGTATAAATACGTAATATTGTCATATAATTTAGAGATAGGAGGTGTGTCCGCATTATCAGAGATTGGTGTATGTGTGAACAAGGATTCATCCTTTGGCATTGTGATTGAGTAGAGATTGGTGTTGTAGGGCAGATATTTTTTCTTAACCAGAACTGTCATCCAGCATTTGGAGATGTTATCATTACAATTCATTTCTTCCGGATTGTAATCCAAATCTTGTTGTAAGTCAGTGAGACTTCCTTGAGGGTTGTAGCATTCCGGGTCATTATCTTTTGAGCAGTGAGCTCTAGGCAATGTGCCTAGATGCATGTGCATTCCCCATTATAATATTTACACATACTACTGTAGAGTATCATCTTACTCTGGGTAGGTTCCCACCATGGTTTTTCCCTTAACCAAGTTTTCCATGTCAAAAATCTTGGTGTGTGTGTTGTGCTTTCAATTTTCTTATCTATGTTATACCTATAGTTTATCAAATCTATATTTGTCATTAAGTTTTCTAATCTAGTGAAAACTCATTCACCCCCCTCCCCCCCTCTTAGTTTTCCTTTCTTGTTGTTGCTAACAATTGGTATCATAGTTAAATCCTCCAGAAGAAGGTTAACCTCTTGATGAGATCCGGGATGACAACTGGAACTGGAAGTGTTATCTTTAAGAAGGATAGTCCAAGATTTTATGGAAGTAACTATATGTTATATGGAAGAACCGGATGGAAGTGCACTTAAAATTTCTTGTAGAAGATTATTGGAAGATTACAAAGAACGCCTATTTTGTTCCTTTGAATGGACCGGTTACTGCAAATGAGATCAAGGAAGATGAACATAATATTAGAGCGAAGGAAGCATTGTTGAGTGTCTTGACTGATTCATAGATGACAAATGTAATGGGACTTCAGACCGCACATGAGATCTTGGAGAAGCTTGAAATCCTATATGAAGGAGAAAAACAAGTGAAAGTTGCTAAGTTGTAGAGTTTGAAAGGAAAATATGAGATGTTGAAGATGGGAGAAGATGAGAACATACACTTTTTCATGACTAAGGTGAATGACCTTGTCCTAGGCATCAGATCTGTCGGTGGTACCCTTGAAGAAGATGAAATTTTTGCTAAGGTGTTGATATCTCTACCTCCTACTTATAAACATAAGGTAGCTGCTATTTATGAGATCCAAAGTGTAACTACAATGACAAGAGATATGCTAGTTGGAAAAATTGCTTCATTTGAGCTAAGAGAATTTTGAGAGTCACATGGAAAGTTTGAGACAACATTTAGAGCATTAGCATCTATATCCGAAAAGCAGAAGTATGATCTTGATGAATGCATAATATCTAGATATAAAAGAGAGAGAAGAGAGATGGAAGAGAAATAAAGAGAGTTGGATGAGCTTGAAGCATTGATTTCCCAGAGATTGCCTAAAGGAGCTAGTAAGTATGATGGAAAATTGCCTTTGAAATGTTTCTCTTGCAATAAGATAGTACATTTTGCTTCTAGATGCCCAAAGAGAATGGCTAAATATGACACGCACGATAATATTGATAAGAATAATAAAAATAATAGATATGAGAATCATGAGAAGTATGATAAGCCCTACAATTCTAACCAAAAGTATAGGAATCAGAAGAATTGCTATTATGCTATTGATGAAGGTGTTACAAATGAAGAATAGAAGGAGATGAAGTTGTATTTATTTCCATTAAGGAAGGTGGACCTATACCTGTTGATTCCACCAGCTGTGTTGTTGAGAAGAAAGCTTTAGCTGCTAAGATTGAAGACAAAGATGAATGGGTAATTGATAGTGGTTGTTCACATCATATGACCAGTGATAAAATATAATTTGTATGGAAAAATATGATGGTTGAATAGTAAGATTTGGGGATGACAAAGCCTGTGTGAGCTGTGATAGAGGTTTTATTTCTTTTGATGGTAATCATAACACTAATGATGTTTTGTATGCTGAAGGTTTGAAGCATAATCTTTTGAGTGTTGGGCAGATAGTTGATAAAGGTTATGATCTACAATTCAAGAATGGAAAATCCAAAATCCTAAATGCCTTCAGTATAAAGATTGTATTTGGAACTAAGACAAAAGGTAACATTTTTCACTTAAATATTGGTGAGATCAGTTGTTTGATTTCTTAGATTGATGAGAGTTGGTTGTGGCATAGGAGAATGTATCATGTAAATTTTGATTCAATGATTAAGATTAGTTCTACACAAGTTGTTAGAGATCTACCTAGGATTGTTAAGCCTGCTAATCTAGTATGTAAAGAATGTCAGTTGGGTAAGCAAACAATGATTTCTTTAAAAAAACAAGTAGTATACATCTAATGGATTGCTAGATCTTGTACATATTGACCTGTGTGGACCTACAAATGTTAGAAGTGTGCAAGGAGATATATATTTCATGTTTCTAATTGATGATTATTCCAAGATGACGTGAGTTATCTTTTTGAAGGAGAAATCAGAAGCATTGGACAAATTCAAGTTATTCAAAGCAAAGGTTGAGACTTAGTCAAGATTGAAGGTTAAATGTCTGAGATCTGAAAGAGGTGGAAAATTCTTTTCTAGTGAATTTAATTCATTTTCTAAGAAGCATGGGATTAAAAGACAATTATCTACTCCTAGAACCCCTCAATAGAATGGAGTTGTTGAAAGAAAGAATAGAACTATTTTGGATGCTACAAGAACTATGCTGATTGAAGGGAATGTTTCAAATATCTCTTGGAGAGAACCTATTCACCCCGTTGTTTACACATTCAACATAGTTTATATTAAAGGTGATACCGATAAGACTCCTTATGAGTTATGGTTTGGCCATGTTCCTACTATGAGATATTTCAGAGTATTTGGTAACAAATGTTATATCAAGAGAGATGAGGACATAGGAAAGTTTGATGCTAGAAGTGATGAAGGAATCTTCTTGGGATATTCAAAAAAATCAAAGCCTACTAGTGCTACAATAAGAGACTAAGACAGATAGTAGAAAGTGCAAATGTGAAGGTGGATGAGAACCTTGGGAAGGAGATCAGAGCATGCAGATATGATGATGGTCAGCATATTGTTCTAGCTCCTATTCAAATAGAAGAGCCAAAGAAGATTGATCCGGTAGAGACTGTTAATCCGGATGTTGCTGTTGTCGGTGAAGATATGCAGAAACCTAAAAAATGAGAACAATCAGAAGACTCTGAGGTATGTAAGATTGAATCATTCTGAAAATCAGATTATTGGTGATAAAATAAAGGTGTGATTACTAGAAGAAGGTTAGCTACTGAAGAGGTATGTTTTATTTCTAAAGTTGAACCTAAAGATGTTACTGAAGCTTGTAAAGATGAAAATTGTATGAGAGCTGTGGAAGATGAATTAAATCAGATTGAAAAGAATAACACATGGGAGCTTGTGCCTAGGCCTAAGGATCTGAATATTATAGGTACTAAATGGGTATTTAGGAACAAATTGAATGAAGCCAGTGAAGTTGTCAGAATAAATCAAGACTAGTATGCAAAGGATATTCTCAAAAAGAAGGAATTGATTATGAGGAGACTTTTGCTCCGGTGGCCAAACTTGCAATTGTTAGATTGTTGCTTGCATATGTTGCTTACAAAGATTTTAAGGTATATCAGATGGATGTCAAATCTACCTTTTTGAATGGTGATCTTGAGGAAGAAGTCTATATTGAGCAACTTGAAGGATTTTTATTATCAGATGATGGAGACATGGTCTGTAAGCTGAATAAAGATCTTTATGGATTGAAGCAAGCCCCTAGAGCTTGGTATGCTAGATTAGATAGATATTTGTTGAAATTGGGATTTAATAAAGGTGTTGCTGACAATACTTTGTATTTTAAGATTGAGAATAATAACATCCTGATTGTTGAAGTCTGTGTTGATGATATTCTCTTTGGAGGAGATGATGATTTGAGCATAAAATTTGTTGGTGATATGCAGAAAGAATTTGAGATGTCTATGATAAGTGAGATGAAATTTTTCTTAGGTTTGCATATTTCACAGACTGGAATAGGTATCTTTATATCTCAAACTAAATAGGTGAAGGAATTGTTGAAGAATTTTGGATTGGATGACTCAAAAGTGGTTGGAACTACTATGGTGACTGGTTGTAAATTGTCTAAGAATGATGAATCTCTGAAAGCTAATCATAGTTTGCATAGACCTATAGTTGGTGTACCACTATATCTTACTCAGACTAGGCCATACATTATGCATGTTGTGTGCATGGATGCTAGATATCAAGCTAATCCGAAAAAGAGTCACATCACTATTGTTAAGAGGATATTCAGAACCTTGAAGGGGACTATGGATTATGGTTTGTGGTATCCACAGAATGATGATTTCATGCTATGTGCTTACTTTGATGCTGATTGGGCTAGTGATGTTGATGACCGGAAGAGAACTACCGGTAGAGCATTCTTTCTGGGTAAGAAATTGGTTTCATGGGCTAGTAAGAAACAAGATTCAGTTTCCTTATCTACTATTGAAGCTGAGTACATTGTTGCTACTAGTAATTGCACTCAAATAGTTTGGATGAAGCAAATGTTGAAGGATATTAGAGTTATCTATGATGAGCCTACTATCATATACTATGATAATTCTAGTGCTATCAACATGTCTGTGAGGCCCTACCCCAACCCATCCTAGATTTTTAGTGATTTTCATGTTGGAACTATTATGGATGCTTTATTTTTATGCATTATGGATATATAACTTTATATGATCCCATGAATTTGATAACATTGATATATTGATGCTTCATTTCTATGCTTTGTGGATATGGAATTTTATATGATCCTAGAATGGGGCAACATTGAGACGATGTATGTCATTATTTGATTTGCAGGACTTTATTATGATGGTAGAAATATGTTTGCATATCTTATGAATGGATTAAATTATGAGGGTTATGATGAATTGCTTATGTGAATTGCTTTGATATGTGACAAATTGTATTGTATAATGTCAATTCTATGCAGAGTGATTGAATTTTATTCTTGATTATGTGTTTAATATTATATGAGGATATCTGAAAGTACTAATGTTTAAATTGAGATGCATAGGAAATTATCCATGTGACCATGGAAATATTATGGAGAATCAAGCCTAGGCCTATGTACGTTCGTAAAACTAGGGGTTGTCTTTTTGGAGAGACAACACCCCATATGTATCGTATTTTATTCATAAATGTAATTGTTTGTATGTGTGTAAATTGTATGCATTTAATTTGTTTAAATCATTCAAGGGACAATTGCCATGTGTGTATTTGTGATGTGGAATTATTTTGTAGTGTCACTTGACACATATGTTGTATGTTGTGCTGGTAATTGTCATGTCACTTTTTGGAGAGTTTTATTTTTGTTTAATTGTTATATCTCCTAATTATCCTTGAAGGTACCAAGAAATCTAGGTTAGTGAGCCACAAGGAGGGTCAACTCAGAGTTGACCCGTAGGTTAACTTTACGTGGACTTTCTAAGGGTTAAATCAACTCCTAGACTCAGTTTTAGAGCATTTTTATTAGGCCTCATGGGGTACCTATGGGTGAAGGCCAAATTTGGCCATGTGTCTTTTCCCTAGGGCTTGTTTAACCACCCAAAAAAGTGGTTTTCCCAAGATGGACGAATTCCATCTATAGGAGTGCCATCCTTGGTTAGATAACCTTATTGATAGGTGTAATCCCTTTCCCCCATTTTATTCATCTTCTTGAGGTGCCTTGGTTAGGGAGTGTGTAAGACCTAGGGAAGACCAACCAATGGGAGTCCCTCACTCTTTCCAAGAGGTTGGAAGGAGTGAGAGAAGCCTTCTTAGGCTAGAGATTGGAGCTTAGTTAGCTAATCACCCACTCTCCAACTTTGGAGATTTTGGACATTTTTTGGAGGAAAACCAGTTTGAGAATAGAAAAGTCTTATGGATTGGGCTGCTCTTCTCCAAGTTTTCCTTAGAATACCCTTGGCAGATTCAAGGTTGGTGTCTTCTTACTTGTTTATTTGAAAATCTATTTGTAGAATGCTTGAATGGAAATATTGTATTTTTTTTATTTTTTATTGTATTTGTGAAAGCTTTATGTGATTCTTTTCCTATTTTTTGTTTATGCATTTGTTGTGTTTTGGGTGTATCCAAGACCATCTTACCCTTGAGAGGGAAAAATGGTCTTGGGGTGGAAGGAGTTTGACAACCTTAGAGTGAGAGGCTCTCATCATGAGAGTGACCTCAAGGGTTTGTCCATGTGACCCTTGCTACATATTTCTGTTTATGCATTTGGGGGTCATAAGGGGAGCAAATATGGCATGTTTGCCTTTTAGGGGTCATAAGGATATGGGGGTTAAGATGAGTTTTGTTGTGTTTTCTTGGATGCCATGAGTTGGTTGTGAGTTACTATCTAGTAGATCTCCTCTAGGGTACTTGGTCCACTTCCACCCTGGTAAAACATCACATTATGTGATGAAGTTTTAGCTTGGGAAGGGAATGTGTTTGTTGTGTTTTGTTTTCCCCTTGCTTGCTTGTGTTTTATTGAGTGTAACCCATCTAGAACTTGGTTCTCCAAGCTCGGGGGTGGCTTCTAGTAAGCCTAGGCTAGGAGGTGAGTACCCCATGGTCACAACCTTCAATTTTTAAATGCAGGTTGCTTGGAAAGGGAAGCTAGGAGATGCAGATTTTACTTTAGTTGCAGATTTTATTTAGTTGCAGAAAGTAAGAAATAAAAATTTAATTATTGCAAATATTTTGAAGGAAAGAGATGTGTTATTTAGTTAAGTCCTCATTCATTAGGAATGAGAGACTATTTGGGCTAGTTCACCTATTGTAAAAGTTGATTATTGTATTCAAAATATTCTATGAGAAAAGTGTTTTTGAATGTTAGGCTGAAATGTTTGTTTTCTTTTATCTAAAACCTATCCATTATAAGAAAACTGCATTTTATTTAAATTTGGTAATCTATAATGCTGTTGTTAATTTTATTTATTTTTGTCTTAAAATGAAATCTGTTATTATGTATCCCTGTAATTTTTGTAAAGAAATGAAAGATGCAAAAAAGAAATGCAAGGTGTATTTAAGTCTTACCTGCAATATTTGCATGCTGCTTTGCTTACTATCATTTTATTTTACTTAGAAAAAAAAAATAGAATAAAAAGAAAACAGAAAGCTTTTAGAACTATGTAAATCTACTTTTCCTATAAGATATCTAACTGAAGCTAAAAATGCCCTTACAGACCTATTTTATTTTTGTCGTTTTTATTTTTGATATTCATAGTAGAAAATTAGCCTTTAAGCAAAAGAAATAAAAAAAAAAAGGAAAAAACAAACAAACCTATTTTTAGTCTTTAGCTTGCTGTTAGTATAATTGTCAAAAAGAATATATTGTTGTTAAAAGAAAAAAGAACTGCATGCTAATGTATAAATTTATTCAAAAAATATAGAGATTCCTAACCCTAATAACTTGATATGTATTTGTAGTTATATATATATATATATATATATATATATATATATATATATATATAATGCACATAAATGAAAACATTAGAATATGTTTAAACCTTATTATATATATATTTCTTTAAATATAAAAGTAAATAATAAAAAAAAAGGGGGAGGGGCATTTCCTTAGGGCCGAACCACTGTGTGTAAACATAGTGGATGGCTCACAGGATGAGCCACTGTGTTTACACAGAGTGGGCGGCGCGGAAGGTGTTGCCACTGTGTGTAGACACAGTGGACGACCCGACCCACCATTGTGCTTACACACAGTGGACGACACCGACCACCACTATGGGTGCACACAGTGGATGACATTGCCGCCACTGTGTGTACGCATAGTGGCATCTGGGGGAGCCCCGCGCTGTGCAACCAAACCTCTGCCCAAACTCGGCCACCGCCTTGCCCTTCCTTTTGGTCACTGCCATGCCCTAGTTCGGCCCTGCATAACACACAACATGCACACACACACACAAAAAAAGAGGGTTAATATTTTTGGTTGTATAAAATATGCAACCCTAATCCAAATCTGGATTAGGATTTGCATTCAAATAAAGAGGCAAAAATATTAGGGTAAAGGAAATACATTAAGTTTAAGAATTGTTTTTGGGTAAAATATGCAACCCTAGAGTGGAAGTGGGATACTATATCCATGGATTTCATCATTGGTCTTCCCATGTCATCTCGTCGCCATGATTCTATCTTGGTGACACTTGACAAGTTGACCAAAGTGGCCCACTTCTCACCAGTCCAGACTACCTTCACAACACCAGCAGTGGCATAGGTGTTCTTGCAAGACATTGTCAGGCTTCATGGTGTTCCATGCAAGATTATTTCTAACAGGGATTCCCTCTTCACTTCTTCCTTTTGGAAGGCATTATAGGTAGTTATGGGCACCAAGCTCAATTTCAGCACAGCCTATCATCCGGAAATGGATGGATAGACAGAGTGGGTTAACCAGGTGTTAGAGGACATGCTCTACATGTACGTCATGTATCATTAGACCAGATGGGAGGAGTACCTTCATTTAGTAGAGTTTGCCTACAATAATGGGCATCACACTTCTTTGGGGATGCCACCTTTTCAGGCTTTGTATGGCAAACCTTGCAGGACACCTTTGAGTTGGGACCGTATTGAGGATAGAGTGGCCATAGGTCCTAAGATAGTTCATGATATGGAGCAGCAGGTAATTTTGATTAGACAATGCCTTAGAGAGGCACAGGATAGGCAGAAGAAATATGCAGATGCAAAGAGGATAGACTGGAGTTACATGGTTGGGGACAAATTTTTTCTGAGAGTGCAGCCGCATAAGAGTCCAATCCATTATGGAAAGGGTTATAAGCTCATACCTCACTTTGTCAGACCTTTTGAGATCCTTGAGAGGACAGGACCAGTAGCTTATCGCCTAGCTTTGCTACCTAGCCTATCACGCATCCACGATGTGTTTCATGTATCAGTTTTGAGGAAGTATATCTATGATGAGTCTCATATTTTAGATTGGGATGCCTTGCAGGTGGAGTCGGATGGGCAGCTAGCTTTGGAGCCCATTCGCATTTTGGCTCACCAGACGTTGGCCCTTCGAGGTCAAGAGTTGGACCAGGTTAGGGTCCAGTGGGATTGCTATGATGAGGTTACAACTTCATGGGAGGATGCAGCACGTATGAGATCACAGTACCCTCATCTTTTTGTTGAACTCTAGGAGGACGTTCATGCCTAGAGGGGGAGGGTGTGAGGCCCTACCTTGACCCATCCTAGCTTTTCAGTGATTTTCATGTTGGAACTATTATGGATGCTTTATTTTTATGCATTATGGATATAGAAATTTATATGATCCCATGAATTTGATAACATTGATATATTGATGCTTCATTTCTATGCTTTGTGGATATGAAATTTTATATGATCCTAGGATAGGGTAACATTGAGATGATGTATGTCATTATTTGATTTGCAGGACTTTATTATGATGCTAGAAATATGTTTGCATATCTTATGAATGGAATAAATTATGAGGGTTATGATGAATTGCTTATGTGAATTGCTTTGATATGTGGCAAATTATATTGTATAATGTCAATTCTATGCAGAGTGATTGAATTGTATTCTTGATTACATGTTTAATATTATATGAGGATATCAGAAAGTACGAATGTTTAAATTAAGATGCACAGTAAATTATCCATGTGACCATGGAAATATTATGGAGAATCAATCCTAGGCATATGCACGTTCATAAAACCAGGGGTTGTCTATTTGGAGAGACAACACCCCGTATGTATCATATTTTATTCGTAAACATAATTGTTTGTATGTGTGTAAATTGTATGCATTTAATTTGTTTAAATCATTCAAGGGACAATTTCCATGTGTGCATTTGTGATGTGGAATTATTTTGTAATGTCACTTGACACATATGTTGTATGTTGTGTTAGCAATTGTCATGTCACTGTTTGGAGAGTTTTATTTTTGTTTAATTGTTATATCTCCTAATTATCCTTGAAGGTACCAATAAATCTAGGTCAACTTTAGGTGGACTTTCTAAGGGTTAAATCAACTCCTAGACTCAGTTTTAGAGCATTTTTATTAGGCCTCATGGGGTACTTATGGGTGAAGGCCAAATTTGGCCATGTGTCTTTTCCCTAGGGCTTGTTTAACCACCCAAAAAAGTGGTTTTCCCAAGATGGACGAATTCCATCTATAGGGGTGCCATCCTTGGTTAGATAACCTTCTTAATAGGTGTAATCCCTTTCCCCCATTTCATTCCTCTTCTTGAGGTTCCTTGGTTAGGGAGTGTGTAAGACCTAGGGAAGACCAACCAATGGGAGTCCCTCACTCTATCCGAGAGGTTGGAAGGAGTGAGAGAAGCCTTCTTAAGCTAGTGATTGAAGCTTAGTGAGCTAATCACCCACTCTCCATCTTTGGAGATTTTGGACAATTTTTGGAGGAAAACTAGTTTGAGAATAGGAAAATTTGGCTAAGTGTTGTAGAAAAGTCTTGTGGATTGGGCTTCTCTTCTCCAAGCTTTCCCTAAAATACCCTTGGCAGATTCAAGGTTGGTGTCTTCTTACTTGTTTATTTGAAAATTTGTCTGTAGAATGCTTGAATGGAAATATTGTATTTTTTTAATTTTTTATTATATTTGTGAAATCTTTATGTGATTCTTTTCCTATTTTTTGTTTATGCATTTGTTGTGTTTTGGGAGTATCCAAGACCATCTTACCCTTGGGAGGGAAGAATGGTCTTGCGGGTGGAAGGATTTTGACAGCCTTAGAGTGAGAGGCTCTCATCATGAGAGTGATCTCAAGGGTTTGTCTATGTGACCCTCGCTGCATAGTTCTATTTATGCATTCGAGGGTAATAAGGGGAGCAAATATGGCATGTTTGCCTTTTGGGGGTCATAAGGATATGGGGGTTAAGATGAGTTTTGTTGTGTTTTATTGGATGCCATGAGCTGGCTGTGAGTTACTATCTAGCATATCTCCTCTAGGGTACTTGGTCCACTTCCACCCTAGTAAAACATCACATTATGTGATGAAGTTTCAACTTGGGAAGGGAATGTGTTTGTTGTGTTTTGTTTTCCCATTGCTTGCTGGTGTTTTTCTTAAATGTAACCCATCTAGGACCTGGTTCTCCAAGCTCGGGGGTGGCTTCTAGTAAGCCTAGGCTGGGAGGTGAGCACCCCATGGTCCCAACCTTAAATTTTTAAATGCACGTTGCTTGGAAAGGGAAGCTAGGAGATGTAGATTTTACTATAGTTGCAGATTTTATTTAGTTGCAGAAAGTAAGAAATAAAAATGTACTTATTGTAAATATTTTGAAGGAAAGAGATGTGTTATTTAGTTAAGTCCTCATTCATTAGGAATGAGAGACTATTTGGGCTAGTTCACCCATTATAAAAGTTGATTATTGTATTCAAAATATTCTATGAGAAAAGTGTTTTTGAATGTTAGGCTGAAATGTATGTTTTCTTTTATCTGAAACCTATCCATTATAAGAAAACAGCATTTAATTTAAATTTTGTAATCTATAATGTTGCTGTTAATTTTATTTATTTCTGTCTTAAAATGAAATCTGTTATTATGTATCCCTACAATTTTAGTAAAGAAATGAAAGATGCAGAAAAGAAATGAAGGTGTATTTAAGTATTTCCTGCAATATTTACATGCTGCTTTGCTTACTGTCATTTTATTTTACTTAGAAAAAAAAAATAGAATAAAAAGAAAACATAAAGCTTTAAGAACTATGTAAATCTACTTTTCCTATAAGATATCTAACTGAAGCTAAAAATGCCCTTACAGACCTATTTTATTTCTGATATTCATACCAGAAAATTGGCCTTTAAGCAAAAGAAATTAAAAAAAAAGAAAAAAAAGAAATAAAACCTATTTTAAGTCTTTAGCTTGCTGTTAGTATAACTGTCGAAAAGAATATATTGTTGTTAAAAGAAAAAAGAACTGCATGCTAATGTATAAATTTATTCAAAAAAAATAGAGATTCCTAACCCTAATAACTTGATATGTATTTGTAGTTATATATATATATATATATATATATATATATATTTCTTTAAATATAAAAATAAATAATAAACAAAAAGGGAGGGGGGGCATTTCCTTAGGGCCAAACCACTATGTGTAAACATAGTGGATGGCTCGCAGGCCGACCCATTTTGTTTACACAGAGTGGGCAACGTGGAAGGTGTCGCCACTGTGTGTAGACACAATGGACGACCCAACCCGCCACTGTGCTTACACACAGTGGATGACACCAGCCACCACTGTGTGTATGCATAGTGGATGGCATCGACCGCCACTGTGGGTGCACACAGTGGACGGTGCCACCGCCACTGTGTGTATGCATAGTGGCATCCGGGTGAGCCCCGTGCTGTGCAACCAAACCTCCACCCAAACTCTGTCGCCGCCCTGCCCTTCCTTTTGGCTGCCGCCATGCCCTAGTTTGGCCCTGCATAACACACAACATGCACACACACACAAAAAAAGAGGGTTAAGTTTTTTAGTTGTATAAAATATGCAACACTAATCCAAATCCGGATTAGGGCTTGCATTCAAATAAAGAGGCAAAAATATTAGGGTAAAGGAAATACACTAAGTTTAAGAATTGCTTTTGGGTAAAATATGCAACCCTAATCCAAATCCGGATTAGGGTTTGCATACAAATAAAAGACAAAAGAATTATTAGGGTTAGCATAGAAAAATAAAAGAAGGATTTGAATTTTAGTCTTTATTATAATTTTTAAACTTAGGGTTTGCATGTAAAAATATGAGGGGGAATTTGAATTAGGTTTTTAAATTATAACGTAAAATTTAAGGTCATTTAATAGTTGCATGATAATATTTAATGTGCATAGTCAGTTCTTTTTATCAAAAGAAATATACATGTATAAATAGGTTAAAATATAAAGATTGTTTACCCAAATTATTTATATGTATAAAATTTATATATATGCTATATTTTCTACATATAGGTATATATACAATTAATTATACATATTTGGGGTTAAGTAGAAGACCTATTTAAATTTATTTTATTAAATTTTATATAGTTATCTTATCGCATTATTGATGTAATTTTATCAAGGAATTTTAATAAGGACATTTCTTAGCTAATTTTTGTATTTAATTAAATATGACGTCAAGTGGAAATTAATTTGGGAAAAATTTGTAAACAAGAATTATTAATTAATTTTAAATAACATTATCAGTATTTGGTCGGGAATTATTTAAATGCATTTGAGATATCTAATTATCCCTCGATTTTAATTAGCGACAACTTAATTAAGATAATTAAATTAACTAGCTAAATTGCGACAACTCTCTTGGGATTAATTAATCTCCATTAATTAATGTCGCTTATTTGAGTGGGTTAATTAATCCAACCTTAGGAAACAATTTCTATTTTACATCCTAGTTAAGACAAGACTTATTTGATTTTCACTTTAAATGTAGATTATTTTGAGAGTTTAAGTGTTTCAAAAAAAAAATTTGTTTTGTTTTTAGCCCAAAAGTTTGGGCACGATAGTGTCAAAGAATCTGGTGCAACTTTCAAAGACTAAACATGTGTCAACCAAATATCATTACTTGAGAAAATAAGTTAGTGAAGAGAAAGTGAAGCTAGAGTATGTATCTACAAAGGAACAAATTGCTGATATTTTTACTAAGCCTTTGCCTGTAGATACATTTATCTATTTGAGAGACAAGTTAGGGATCCACCCCTCCTGATGAAAACTAGATGCATTGAATTGCATAAATCCAGTGGATCTCAGAGCCTTATTTTTCTATTTGGATTGATGAGTTGGTGTTTCTCCTCTGGTGGAGTAGTTTGTGTTTTAGAGAGATTTTGGTTTTTTATTTTGAGATCTTTGGTATTTCTATCAAAGGGGGAGAGAGATCATATGAAAAATTGTTTTATCTGTCTTGATCTTAGGGGAGTTTGCTGGAGATATCTTCTTTCTTTGCATTGATTGTTTTTCACATTCATATGTTTCCATCAATGCCAAAGGGGGAGATTGTTACAGATCATTGGTCATTGTTGTTGCTAGGATATGTTGTTTTCATTGATGTCAACATAATCTTGTAATTTGCTCTGGTGTTTGCAGATTAGGAAGATATTATGATCTAGTTTGCAGTTTTGTTTTGCTATATTGGTGTTTTGTAGAGTTCGGTATTTCCTCAGGTATATTCCAATGTGATCAGCTCAAGGTTTGATTTTTTGGGATATTGTTTGAGATTGTTTTGTGTCTTTTATTTCAGATGGATCAGAATTTGGTGCTCCACAAGTTATCTTTCTTTGTGACAGTTGTTGATTGACTATGTTCTTGAGTTTCAGACGTTGACAAATGAATATTTGATAAGTGGTGTTGGTTCTACTGTTCCTGGTGATTCTAACGTGCTTGTTGGTGTTTCCTAATTGTTTCCTATTTGTTTTGATGATCCATATTGATCTTTGTGTGATTTTTTGGTGGTTTTCATGAACTAGTGATGTTCTTCATGTTATGCAGTATTTTTGTTGGTGTAGCGTGTTGCAGTTGATCTTGGCATAATTTCTGGTAGATTTGACCATTTGGGAATTTTAATTAGGTCCATGTTATCTCATGTAAATTATTATATTGGTCTAGTGGTCTATCTTTGTATTGTGTGATGTAATTTTGTAATTATGAGTTGAGGGTTTAGCCGACCTTGTTGTCAAGGTTGATGAATTGTATAAATAGATAATATTGTCAAGTAATTTAGAGATAGGAGGTGTGTCTACATTATCAGAGAGTGATGTATGTTTGAACAAGGATTCATCCTTTGGCATTGTGAATAAGCAGAGATTGGTTTTGCAGGGCAGACATTTATGCTTAACCAGTACTGTCATCAAGCATTTGGAGATGCTATCATTGCAGTTCATTTATTCAAGATTGTAGTCCGAATATTGTTGTAAGTTAGTGAGACTTCCCTGAGGGTTGTAGCCTTTCAGATCATTATCTTTTGAGTAGTGAGCTCTAGGTAGTGTGCCTAGATGCATGTACATTCCCCATTGTAATATTTACAAATACTACTACAAAGTATGATCTTACTATGGGTAGGTTCCTATAGACACCTAAAACTTGCACAACTAATTAAATGAATTTATATTTGTTTAACTACCCTAATCCACCTATTGACTAAACTAAGGTTTAATCAATATCCCTTTTCTTCTAATCAACCATTAATCAAATTAAAGATTTAATTAATTCCCCCTTTCTTCTATCCAAGCCATTTTAATTAAATTCAACATTTAAATAAATATCTCCTTTTAGCCATTTTAATTAAATTCAACATTTAATTAAATATCCCCTTCTAGCCATTTTAATTAAATTCAACAATTAACTAAATACCCCCTTCTAGCCATTTTAATCGAATTCAATGTTTAATTAAAATCCCCTTTCCATTTTAATTAAATTCAACATTTAATTAAAATCCCCTTTCCCATTTAATTAAATTTGCATTTAATTAAAAATCCCTTTTTCCCTCACCCCACCTGCATTTTACAACATATGCAAGTTGCATCTCCTTTTGGCTAAAATAAATCTTTTATTTTTTCGAAAAAATCCTATTTTCCTCCACCCACTTGCATTTTCCTACAAATGCAAGTTGCACCACAATTTTAATTAAATAAATTATTTATTTGAAATCCTATTTATCCCCAACCACTTGAAACCTTTAATGGCTTCCCTTAAAGTCTTCAAGCCTTTAATGGCTTCCTTCTAGAGTCTTCTCAAACCTTTAACGGTTTCCCTTAAAGTCTTCTTAAGCCTTTAATGGTTTCCCTCAAAGTCTTCAAGCATTTAATGCTTTATCCCCCTTTTTCTCATTTAAATAAATTAAGATTTATTTAAATAAAATCCAAAATTCACATTCACATTTAAATAAATTAATATTTATTTAAATATCTATCCAAATGCAAGTTGCATTCATTTTAGTTGAAAAAAATCTTTTTATTTTAATTAAAAATTCCTATTTCTCCCACTTGCATTCTCCTACATTTTCCATTAACTTCCTAAACATTCTTCTAGAACCTCTCAAAACCCACTTAATTAGTCTAATTCTTCTATCATGGTCACATCCCTAAATTTTGGGGAAGTCACTTCTAATTTTGGAAGAAAGTCTTCTAAATGCATTTAAAGTTTTATCTTTTCAACAAGCTAACTTTGTTGAGTTTCCCAAATTTGTAGGACTCTCACAAAAGTCTTGAATGTTATATAGCTTCCAACAAGATAACCTCCAAGGTCTCCAAAAAGATTTTAATGCTCTTACAAAATTTCACATTTTCAACACATTGAGCTTTGCACAAGATTTTGTCCATTGGACAATATCTTTATTCATAAGATAAAAGCTTTATTCCATGAATTTTCCCACATGGGATTAACCATTAAGTCAACTAAAGTATTTAATTCCTTCTCCCTCTCCTCTCAATAAATCTCATGGTGACACTTATCAACATGGGATTGGGTTGAAAATCTCACATGGATTGAAAACTTTAAATCTTGACCCTCCTTAAGCCAATTCAATCTTGGCCATCCAATTCTCCAATTCTTCTATAAATAGAGCCCATTTCTCCTTCAATTCACCTCTCAATATTGTGCATCTAAATTATATTCATTTTGTAGGTTAAAGATCTCATCTTGTCATCTTCAAGAATTCAAGCCATCTTCAAGCATCCAAGACATTTAGCATTAGAATTAGGGTCTTAGCTTCATTTTAGCATATCATCTAGTTAATTGCATATCATCTCATAGTATTTTATACTCATATAGTTTAATTAACTCATCTAGCATCATCTAATCTTCAATTTGGAATACATTTAACATCTTAATCATCTAGTCTTGCATCTTGCATCTTATCTTCATCCATCATCTCATCTTAGCTAAGATCTTAGTTGCATCCATTTTGATCTTAGCACATCACTAAAATCTCATTCTCTAGGTTGTCATCTAAGAGATCAAGTTCTCTTCCAAGTGAGGGCCACCTTGAATCTTGAAGATCTTTAGAGATAGAGGACAATGAGGCAATTTTAGGAGTTTAAATCCACTAACTTGTTTATGATTTCTAATTCTAATGCAATTCTTCATTGGTGTGTTTGAAGTGTTTTTTTCTTGTAGGTTGAAGACCACATTTTTGGCATATAGTTTCCACTGTGGTTTTTCTCTTAACCAAGTTTTCCACATCAAAAATCTTGGTGTTTTGTGTTGTGCTTTCAATTTTCTTATTTGCATTATAGCTCTAGTTTATCAAATCTGTATTTGTGATTAAGTTTGTTGATCCGGTGAAAACTGATTCACCCCCCTCCTCTCATTTTTCCTTTCTTGTTGTTGCTAACATCAACTATATCATATATTATACCCCAAGAAAATTGAATTGTTTGATAGTTAAATCCAATAGAGTGTTAAATAAAATGATCAAAAGGTGTTGTGATATCAGCACAATCAAATATGTGGTGTGCGAAAAAATTGAATTGCAAATAAAAATGTATGCCCCTACCTTAAGTTAATTGTTAGTGCCAATTGGAAGCAATTGCCTTTGATATAGAAAGAATGATGCATTGAAAGACAAGCACATTGTGACAAGAAGTTGCCCCTAAGATAAGAAAATTGATATGATGTCACATGTTATAATCAATACCATTTAATATTATATAAGAGATCCAAAGAATTGGGGTCAATATGAATGTATGATAAATGATATTTATCACGATCTTTTTTTATTGGATTCATCCCAAAGATATAGTATAAATACAATTAAAAAGGAGGATAACATGAAAAAAAAAGGGTCAACATGAAAGAGACCTTAATTTTTCTATGGTTTGCATCATCCCAAAAAGATGAAACAAAATTGTATTTATAACAAATAGAAGAATAAAAGTACATAGAGAGGAAAGTCACAAGAGATGTGTTCCCTTTTATCATTTTACCAACAAGAGAATCAAGGGTCATATAAAAAGGACTTAACAAACAAAATTTATAAAACAAGCAACACATCATAGAGATAATAGTATTTGCAAGTATAACACAAAATTAAAGAGGTAATTACACTTACAATCCTTTCTATAGAAAATTCCCTACATCCCAATCTTAATCATCATAATGTGATGACAAGAAAAATGCCAAAGGGACTACAACAAGTGTACTACATGGAGAGATTCCTAGTTCCATACATGCTAGATCTTTCACTAAAGAAGGATCATCATGCATGCTCCTAGAAGCTAGATTAATTGATAGTGTAAAAATTGAAAATAGGTTTGAATTGTTTAACACTTTTTCAACCATTTTGAATAACTATTAGAATATAGAACAATGGGTGGTATAATAGTGATAATGACACTTTTATGAGCATATCACTCATAAAAGAAGAAGAATATTTAAAAGGAGAAATAAGAGAATCCTAGAGAATTCATAGTAGAGATGGTGATGACTGCTTAAGTTTTTGGATAGTCTAGGAAAGGTAAGGTTCATGCCTAGGTAAAGAAGGAGAAGAAGGCTCAGAGGATGGGAATGGAAAAGTCACATGAGGTAGTGAGGTTGAGTTAGGGTTTATTTGCATAAGGGATGGGTTAGTAGGTGAAGGTTCACTCTCTATATTAAGTTTACATGTCATGATAACTGTCAGCTACAATGTTCTTTCATATTTAATTTTGGTTAATGCACTGTGAAGCTTATATAGAGGAAACCATGGTATCACCAAATATTGATTTATTTTATTCATTTATTGTAGGAACAAGAGAAGAAATACAAGAAACCATTAGAGCTTGGAATGACGAAGGAGGCGATGGTCATCTTACAATAGACTAATTTCCTCTAGACATTGAATTATTCAAGGAACAAAAAGTCCTCAAAGTGCAAGGAGGTCTAGGCTATTTTGAGAATTTTCCTCATAGTCTTGAGTAGGATGGCAGTGGTGGAATTGTGACATAGACACTAGACACTAAGATATGAGGAAGGATATCTAGTTTGGGCAATGGTTCACTCATATCCTATGGAATAAGAAGAGCTATTGTTGCAACAAAAAAATACTAGGGGGCCTCATGGGTAATGATTAGAGTGGGACCCAAGGAACTAATAGAAATAAATAGATCACTTTACCTAGCTTTAAATTTATAGTAAGAGAGAAACAAAAATTCATTGTGGGGCCAAACATGATTACCTAGTTATAGCCATAAGTAGTTAGGAAAAAAGTTTTCACAATGGGATAACGGCTGAAACTGACTCTCATGAATAGTGTGCACATGTCCCTCAAATGGAAACTTTAGATACTTATGGACTATAGATGGTAAGACTTCCATCATGGAAGGGAGCCATAGGCGACCAACCTACATATTAAATTGGTCTAAGGTTAGAATTATCAAAAAAGATACATCTAGGCTTTTGGGTTTGACTTGGACACAAAGGGTCAAGGTATTAGTGCTAGTGGTATCATGTGCTCTAATTGAAACTTTTGATTCTAACACAACCATGGTCTGAAGGGTCCTCAAGAGAACAATCTAGATCATACAACAAGAGTAACACAATGGAAGTGCCAACACAAAATATATAAAATAAAATATCAGACATTTGCAATATCATAGATTCATCATAAAATAGCCGACAACATGCATGCTTACAGGCCTTGTTATAGAATACATTCCATAATACAATCTAGTCAAACCTCCAAGAGGTATTAGAATTACAGATCATGAATCAAGATCATCATATATCTTTGCTATCCCACAAAGGATCAAATACAACAATATATATAGCATCTAGAACACATCCGAGTTAGCCACAAAAGATTACAATCTCCAAGATAGGAAAATGAAATGTGTAAAATAGGTCAGACCCAAAGTGTGAAAATCTCCTCCACAAAGGACACAAATGAAGTGTGGACCATAAAGGAAGGTTGGCCAAGGGCTCGAGAACATCGAGTGTAGTGCCAATTAGATCCGCAAGCCAAGAAAATGCTCCACAAGAGAAGAAATCTCCAACTAGTCATTAAGCTCAAAATTGCTCCAGGAAACAAGAAATAGACAATTCGGAAGTGACAACTTGTCTGAAAAGGGTCCAAATGAACTGAAAATATAGAATAAGGAACAAAAAAAAGTTTGAAAGCCAAAGATCTGATCCATAATGGAAAATGAACAACTTCTAGAGAATGCCTAAAGAAACACAGAAGCTGCACCACAGAATAAAACTAAAAGAAAATATTTTTGGTTGATGCAAGATTTCTCATCGACTGAGGATTCTCCCGCACTAAACACCCTGGGTAGAAAAATTTGTTCCATGAGAGGAAGCTCATGAACATTGAAAAGGATTTGGGATATGGACCCCATGCTCATTTCTTATCCAAATGTCTTCTTTGTTTGCAAATTTCTTCCTCACCTCTTTCAGTACCTCTGCTAGATTCTCCAACTTCTTCCTCCCTTTTACTCTCTTTCCTTGCTTCATACCTGCACATTGTCTCTTACCACTATTCCCTTTCTTCTTCAAATATTATTTATTTCTTCTATAAGAATTCATCTTATCTGCCTCCTTAAAACTAACTTTACTACCATCCGATACCACCTTGCTTTTAGACCCATCCACAAGGTCTTTCTTCATTCCCATGCCATCCTTTGCATCCTACTTCTTAGCACAACAACACTTTACAAGACTCAATTAATTTTACTTCCTTCTCCTTCTCCTTTAAATAATCCAAAGTGAACTTCTACTCATCCTTCTCAATAGTGATCAGGTTTCTTCACCAATCATAGATAGCTCCTATATCAAACTGCCAAGGTCTACCCAACAGAACATGACAAGGACTCATAGACACAACATCACACAAGACTTCATCTTTTTAAGGTCCAATATTAAAATTCACCCAAAACTACTCTCTCACCTCTTCTACATGATCATCTTTCAACCAAGTCACCTTATAAGGACATGGATGCCCAAGCCTCTTCAAACCAAGCTTCTCTATAATCTCCTAAGATACCAAATTATCAGTACTTCCACTATCCACAATAACCTTACAACAATTACCTCCTGATTTGCATACAGTCTCAAAAATATTCTTCCTTTGTGTAGGTTTGGTCTCCTCTTTGCTTTGCAATAGTCTTCTAAATATAAGGGATTGTCCTTGCTCTGATTCTACCATACTCACATTCATAGCTCTAGTTTCCTGGTCCTCACGTGCCAAGAAATTCCTTGCCATTCCTTTGTTACCAGTTCCCTGAGAACACTCATAAGATCTATGTCCAGTTTCTCCACACTTGAAACATTTCATACCCAGGAACTACTTGCTACTACTGCCATTTCCTTTTATTTATATCTTCTGATCTAGTTGTTTATTCCATTTAGATTTTGATTCTTCTTCAGTAGTTTGCTTCTCCATACTGCCAGTCATTTGCCCTCTATTCACTACACATCTCTCTTCCTGTAGGGTTAAATTTTGATATCTTCTCTTCACTTTATCTTCTTCCTTTAGAGAATATTGGTAAGCCTCCTCCACCATAGAAATATTCATCATACTCATCCCTTCCTGAATGTTAAATCAAATTCTAGAAATGTATCTAGCCACCTTCTCCCTATCCATCTCTCAATGTCCAGATTTGATCATCACCTTGAGAATTCCTTAGTATACTCTTTCACACTCATGTCCTTCTGCTTCAAGTTCTATAACTTCTTGAACAATTCCAACTCATAGTCTTCCAGAATGAATTTAGCCTTCAATCTTGCAATCATCTACCTCTACCGAGTGATTTTCATCTTACCATTCTTCACCGTATTCCTCTACAACTCTTTCACCATAAAGCAACATTCCCTTTCAACTTGGTTTGCGCTAACCTAACCCTCTGTGGATCTTTGATATCTTCAAACTCAAAGTAGTCCTCCAACTCTCCAATCCTATCTATCAAGTCTTCCAATTCAATGTACCTGAAAAGTGAGAAACCTAAACTTTATGAATTTTACTTACTTGTGCCACCACTCTAAGAAATCTATCTTCTCCCTCATTTGTCAGTCCTTCAACCTCTTTGACCTTAGCTTTTCCCTTGCCTCTTCGTACTTATCCTCTGATTCCATATTCCTCTGTAAACTAGCTAGTGTGTTTTGAATCTCATTCCTCATCTCATTTTTGAAATCCTCCATCATTTGCTCTACCCTTCTAGGGTTCATCCTTCTTGGTGATATCTTCTCTTTTGATCTGGTGCAACTACCTTATCTTGGCAATTTGACTACAAATTTTTGATTGCCTCTTCGTTGGTGATCTATTCAACACACTTTCAGCCTACCTCAATTTGATGCTCTATTCACCCAAAGGAATGCCTCAAGGTTCACAACCATCTCAAATACCATCTAATGCAGCCATGGTCCAAAGGGTTGTCAAAGAGAACAATCTAGATCATGGATAAAGAGTAACACAATAGAATAACCAACACAAAATATACAAAATACAAGATCAGACATCTCCAATATCATAGATTCATTATAAACTAGCCAACAACATGTGGGAAAACTTGCAGGCTTACAGGCCTTGTTACATAATACAATCCATCTGGACCTCCAAGAGGTATTCTAATTATAGATCATGAATCAAGATCATCATATATATTTTCTATCCCCCAAAGGATCAAATACAACAATATATATAGCATCTGGAATACATCCAGCTCAGTGACAAAAGATTACATTCTCCAAGACATGAAAATGAAACTAATGAATACTAAGAGGAGGGGTGAATTAGTATGCCTAAAAACTTAACCAAACTCTTAAACAATTTTCTAGCAGATCGGTGTAGTAGCTTAAACAATAAACTGGTTAAAACATAAATAAGCCAAATAGCAAATAAAGCATTCACCCATAAAAGCACAATCACCATAACATAAGATATTTTGATGTGGAAACCCAAATGGGAAAAACTACAGTGAGTAAAACTCACAAGTCAACTATCTGTAGAATAGTAACTAGATCGGTTAAGGTTAGACCGGTTAAGGTCTTACAATGTTCTTCACCAGAACAGATCCTGTTAGGAATCCAGATCTTTGTTAGGGGATAAGTCATGTTAAAGACTACCTGTTAAGGGATTTCAGATCCACAACTATGAACCACCTTGTTAGAGGACTTACAATAGGCTTGGCTGGGCCTACCTAGTTAAGGGTTTCAGACTTGTCAAAGATATTAGTAATCAACAAGTGAATGATCTAGGTAGTAGCACATAATGCTTGATTAGATCCTTGATAACTCTTTGTTAATGCATTCAAGCATTACTTCAGTCTTCTATGCTTTGCACTCTCAATCTGAGTCACAAGATACCTTTCCTCTCAAAAGACTTGCACATATCAACTCTTGTTCTCCTTCTAAAACCCTAGACATGATGTCCTTAAATAGGAACTTGATTTCATGTCGGTCCAATAGGATTAGATTACAATTTCTTAGATACAGTGCATCTAGACACATTTGGTAACATGGCACAGAAACACCGCTAAAGCATCGGTGGATGATAACTCATCACACATTACATGTATACTGGTTAATTACATATACCAATCACTAGTTAATAAGTGAAGACTAGAAAACTTGATCATAGTCGATCTGATCAAAAGATTAACTGTCGCTCGGGGTCTCCGTTCTGCTTGAGGTCTTCATACCACTTGACCGATAAGCTTCTTCTTTAAAACACCGATAGTCTTCAATCAAATAAAGACTATTCATACAATAGCGGTTAGAATAGCTACCGGTTGAAAATAATACATTCATCAAATAAGTGTGTGTCCATCAATGACAATCACAACTAAATATCATCAAAATACCAACAATCTCCCCCTTTGGCATTGATGGCAACACTTAGGAATTTTTTTGACATCTAAGTTCTTTAACACAAAAATAATGTCATAAGCAAAATTACTCCCCCTAAGCATATACACTACTCCCTTTGCAAAAATTACAAGTATGTGCAAAAATACTTGTCAAAATTTGAAGATAGATACACTACCCCTACTTTATCAACAATGACAAAGAAAATACAAAATATTGCTAGTTTGCATAACATAAAAATAGAGTATGTGTTTATGACAACAAAGAATAAAATTTCTCAAAAAGAGATTTAAAGTTTTGCAAAAAGTCCTTCATATCTGAGGACCATGACTCAAGAAGTGAGGCAACAATTTCACTCTCGGTCTTCAATTGGAAGGCTAGTTCTTGCATCGCATCTATGTTTCTTAGCTCCTGTGTCACAATGATAGCTTCTAGGTTCAGGAAGCATTTCTGGAGTACCTGCAATTTAGGCAATAGGAGCAACTGAAGCTCCAACAAATCTCGAGTCCGATTGTAGATTTCTGAGTCAAGCTTGGCAATTTGATGCCGATAATGATGAACAGAGTGTCCATAGGCTATGAATAGATCATAGGACAGTTTGAAGTTTCCGATGTATTTCTGCAACTCAGTTTGTAATAGTGTCTTTTGCTTCAGAGCATCTTCATAGAATAGGTGAGGTTGACAGATTTTACTCAAGAGTAGGCGACCTTCACCCATAGCTAACCTTATATTATCTTTATGTTTAACCAATTTTGCCCGGTTGTCATTCATGTGTTGTATTAAGGTAACTGTGAGTGCCTTTTCATGGCTTTTCTTTGCAGTAGCCTAGGCAACATCTTCCAAACATTGTACCTGGTCATCGACTACTGTGCAGAGTAGTTTGAGCTTAGCCAATGAGGAATTGGTACTGGGGAGATTAGTACCGAGGATTAGATTGGAGAGGGTGTCAATGACAAACTGAATGACATCCTGTTCTTTCTTTTTCCTTAGTTCTTCCAATCTTTCCTACGCTAAGTGAATGCTTCGTAGTAGCTCAGTTTCATCAGCCGATTGGGTCAGACAGGCAAGAGTCAAATCAGTGGAATTGGTGGAATCAACCTGCTTGGCTTGATCTCCAATGGCCCTAGGAATCTGTTCTCCTTCTTTGGCTTTGACCTCCACTTGTCTTCACTTCTCCTCTTCATCTCTTTCTTGGGCTAGCTTGACAGCCTTCTCCTCTTGTTTCTTTCTCTTCTTCTCTCTGTTTCTCCTCTTCCTTCTTGTTCTCTATTTCTTTCCTCTTTTCTTCTTCTTCCTTTTTCTTTTTCTCATCTTCTTCCTTTCTCTTCTTCTCCTCTTCCTCCTTTTTCTTCTTTTCCTCTTCTTCCATTTTCTTCTTTTCCTGTCGCGCTTTCTCTGCTTGTTCATTCTCTTGTTTTTCTTTTTCTGCTTTCTCCTTTTCAAGTTTCTCATTTTTTGCTTTCTCTTCCTTTTCTTTCTCTAATCTTTCTTTTTTTCTCCTTATCTGGAGTGATATCTTCTATTTCTAGTGCATCAACATCAATGGGCTCATTTTGTTTTGCTATTCTTTCACCCATAGTGTCAAAGACTACATCACGTTTGGTTATGGATAAATCAGGCTCTTGCTCAGCCAACTAATTAACTTCTTGTACTCTTTGCATGTCGACAACAGTTTTCACTTTCAAATGGGTGTCTTTTTCCACTTTAGAAAATTTGCCTTCGAGTAGTAGAAGTCTTCTTTTTCACATGAAGAAAATGTCTTTGTTCTTATCAATGAGTTCAAACAATTATGAATTAGAGACATTTGGAAAATATTGAGCAAAAATTCTCTCTCTGATGTCTTGCTCCTTGTCAATAGCAATGCACCATTTGTTGTCCAAAGAATCATACAAGGATTTAGATGTAATAGATTTGATCTCAGAAGGTGACCGATCATTTATGCATAGATATTTAATGAGTTCTTGTTCAACCTCCTCCTTTTCATTATCATTGAAATCATCAAAATAATCCTTTAAATCATCAAGGAATTTTTTTCTAATATTCTTTATGGTCCTTTGACAATGTGTCATAGGCTTGTAAGAAGAAATATCTAAGTTTACCGGTGCAGAGATTGTAGGTACATTACCGATTGACTTCTCTTTCTTGGTAGATTGCCTTGTCTTCTTTACTTCTACCTCTAATTCAGAGTCTTTTGGATCTGGTGAGTGATTCCTGGTTTTTCATGTTCGTTTGAACACCTTTGTCGGAATAGCCTCCAGTTTCTTTTTAGCGGGTGACATTTTGGTAACTTTGAGTTTAGCAACAGATGTAACCGGTGCTGATGTCGATGATGCTGCTTTACCTTTTATCTCCTTCGGTTCCTCACTAGATTTGATTCTCTCTAAATAAGTACCAATAATCTTCTTTTTGGGTTCCAGTGGTGAGGCTATTAGGGTTGAGGCATATCCTATCAATATATCATTTACCACCTCATAGGCCATATGCCCAACTACATCTTTTCTGGGTTCAACTACTTCCATTATGCATTCATCTGTTTTCATGGTGAAACAGATGTCATCTTCATATTCTTGAACTAAATCACTAGATATTCTCATTCTCTACTTCATTTTTAGTTTGAATTCACCAAAATACTTGTTCAAAGTTTCCGAATATGTAGTTCCTACTATTTGTAGACTCTCCTTTATTTGTCTAGTAACCGGTAGATCAGTTGACCATTCAACATCACCGACTCCAGGAAAGTATCTTTGAAAGTAGAAAAATAAACCAATTAGTAATTGACCAAACTTGAATCTTTGAGTTTTATCTGATTTGATCGATGTTAGGTTCTCTAAGAGTTGATTCTTCATATAGGTACATAGATCACATTCTGCATTCTCTTTTATCATTATGTAAGCGGCATGCACCGCAGCTGAAGGAACATAATTCATTCTGCTAGCATAAAATATTCTGTACCCAATTACCATACAAGCATATTTCACTAAATCATCTCTAATGTTATTGACAGTCATTGCTCGTTGATTACTTACTAAACCGGTGAGCTCCGTTACTTTCATTTTAGGGATTTTCCAAAGAACGGGCACTTCCCCAATATTGTAGAATCTGGTCATGGCATGAATTGCCTTTGGTGTAATGTCATGTGTTCATTCAAGGTACATTTTGTCACCATGAACCCTGCTGAGGATAATCTTGATGTGTTCCTCGGTAAATTCTTCAAGAAAGTAAACTACATTGTGCAATTTCTTCTTCTCTATTATTCTATATTCGGGTTTAATCTTTTTATCACCTCCACAGAATAGAGTCAAATAAGAGTGAATTACTAGGCACCCTAGGTCTTCTAGTTTACAATCATTATATCCTATAACATCGCCTTGGACAATGACTCCGAGAGGAATTTGGGATAGGGCATCATATCTCATCTTAAGAAGCTCAGGTGTGTCCTCAAGTTCAGTAGAACTAGAGGGGACATTAGATGCAGATGCCATATCAAACTGATTCCAAATGATAAGAATATTTCAAAGAGAAATACCTTTATTCTTCAAGCTTTAGGGTTTTTCGATAACTAGAAAAACACACTTCTCCGAACACTTGATTACCACTTTGACTTTCACACTGATAGTATGAAACAGTTGCAAGATTTGAGCAAGATTTATTTTTGAATTCTTTCGAATGCAAGATGAAATGCTCTGGTTGCGCTACTCAGCTTAAACAAAGTTTCTCGGCAGCTAGGTATGTAGAAATGATGACAAAAGTCACTTTTAAACTCGCTCCCACCTACCATAATAAATGCATCACTATTAGGGTTCAAACCCTAATTTTACTTTTTACCGCTTCAATTATTTTGTTTGTTGATAGGTAACAACTATCAATAAAAGTGCCTTATCAATATACTCTAGGGGTTTCTAGATATTTATACCGATATGTTCCCCCTAAGCTTTTTGAAGCTCAGTTTACTAATTCAGGAATTTCCACACTTGGTGCGGAAACTAGTTCATCATGTGGCTTCACTTCAGATTTCTTTTTCCAAGTTTTGTCCATATCTGCTTGAACGGTTTCAATATCGATCTTCCCTTCAGTGTTGATCGGTATGTTTCCCAATGGATTCTTTCTCAGTCTACATGCTCTGGTGGTGTGTCCCAGTTTGTTGCAGTGATAGCATACCATTCCAAGTGTTCTCCACATTTCCATTCTTCCTTCTGCATGTTGCAGTAGTGTGACCGCTACCAGGATAGATTAGATAGGTTGCTCTCCAACTGGTTGTTGCTTCACAATAATTTGACCGGTGGTCATGGGTTCTATACTGGTTTGGGTTTTGGTTTATAAGACGTTTAGGGGCGGCTCCATTGGATCTTGGTGGATTATTTCCAGAGTTGTTGATAATTGATTTGCACTCAAAAGCTCTATGCCCAAACTTTTTGCATGTTTAACACTAACCATTAAATCTACCAGGTCTAGCCACAGTATTTTAAAAATAAGGAAAATTATTGTAAGGCTTGCTCCTACATATATTGGTAGTATGTCCTTCCTTAAGACAATTAAAGAAAACTGGTTTAAACTTTTTCTTACCTTTACTTTCATTGTTGTCCTTAGGTGCTGATTGTTTCTTCAGTGCATCATTCTTGGTTCCAGAGGTCTCACCTTCCTCGTATCTAGAGAAACCAATTCCAGTGGTATCCTTTGATGGTTTTACTAATTCCGGTTTTTCTTCTAACTTGACAGCACTGCGGTTGAACTTAGCAAGTATTTCTTTGGTCTCAACAAGTTCCTTGGAAAGGGCATCATTGGTCTTCACCAAGGTCTCATTTTGAGAGAAAGCTGCATTCAGTTTAGCTTGCATTTCTTCTTTCTTTTCTCTACCCTCCTGTAGATAAGCGGTAATGGTACCAACTTCTTTCTTTAATTTAAAGATCTCATGCTCCTTGTCTTTTACCAAATCTTTAGCTTTTCTCCTATTTTCCAGTTCCTGACTCATCCTGATAGTCAGTCCTTCTAACTCCCTCCTTAGGTTAGTTTTGGATTCATTTAGTTTCTCCACTTCTCCAACTAGGGCATCCATGTTTGCTTCATCAGAGGAGCTATTTTTGGTAGGTTCCATCAACTGCTCAACAAGATCTCTTCTCTTGACTAAAGAGGCTTTAAACTTGATCTTGAGTTCATCATAGGCCTTTTCAGATTTAGCCAGACGGTGAGTGAGTTCCCTCATACTGTATTCTCCCATATCTCTTTTTAGCTGGTTAGACTTATGGAAAGGTTGGCTCTGATACCAATTGATGAATACTAAGAGGGGGGGGTGAATTAGTATGCCTAAAAACTTAACCAAACTCAAACAATTTTCCAGTAGACCGGTGTAGTAGCTTAAACAATAAACTAGTTAAAACATAAATAAGCCAAATAGCAAATAAAGTATTCACCCATAAAATAACAATCACCATAACACAAGATATTTTAACGTGGAAACCCAAATGGGAAAAACCATGGTAAGTAAAACTCACAAGTCAACTATCTACAGAATAGGAACCAGACCGGTTAAGGTCTTACAATGTTATTCACCAGAATAGATCCTATTAGGAATCCAGATCTCTGTTAGGGTATAAGTCCTGTTAAAGACTGCCCTATTAAAGGATTTCAGATCCACAACTGTGAACCACCTTTTTAGAGGATTTACAATAGGCTTGGTTGGGCCTACCTGGTTAAGGGTTTCAGACCTGTTGAAGATATTAGTAATCAACAAGTGAATGATCTAGATAGTAGAACAAAATGCTTGATTAAATCCTTGATAAATCCTTGTTAACGCATTCAAGCATTACTTTAGTCTTCTATGCTTTGCACTCTTAATCTCAGTCATGAGATACCTTTCCTCTCAAAAGACTCATACATATCAAGTTTTGTTCTCCTTCTAAAACCCTAGACATGATGTCCTTAAATAGGAACTTGATTTCATGTCAGTCCAATAGGATTAGATTACAATTTCCTAGGTACAGTGCATCTAGACACATTTGGTAACATGACACAGAAATACCGCTAAAGTGTTAGCGGATGATAACTCATCACACATTACATGTATACCAGTTAATTAGATATACCAATCATCGGTTAATAGTTGAAGACTGAAAATCTTGATCATAGTTGATCTAATCAAAATATTAACTGCCGCTCGGGGTCTCCGTTCTGCTTGAGGTATTCATACCACTTGACTGATAAGCTTCTTCTTTAAAACACCAATAGTCTTCAATCAAATAAAGACTATTGATACAATATCGGTTAGAATAGCTATTGGTTGAGAATAATACATTCATCAAATAAGTGTGTGTCCATCAATGACAATCACAATTAAACATCATCAAAATACCAACAGAAACATGTAAAATAGGTTGGACCAAAAGTGTGAAAATATCCTCTTCCAAGGACACAAATGAAGTGCAGACCATAGAGGAAATTCAAACAAGGGCCTGGAAACATTGAGTGTGGCGCCAATTAGGTCTACAAGGCAAGAGAATTCTCTGCAAGAGATGAAATCTCCAACTAGCCATTAAGCTCAAAACTGTTGGCATTATTGATGATGATGTTGTGATTGTCATTGATGGACACACACTTTCTTTGAGATCACTTTTTGTATGTATGAGTTATGCTCAGCCGGTATTATGTATTATAGTCTTTAGACTATTGGTGTTTTGCAGAAAGTGTTTACTGATCCCAAGCAGTATGAAGACCTCAAGCGGTTGGAGGATCTCAAGTGGAATGAAGGAACTAAAGTGACAGTTATCATTTTCCCAGTCTTCATTTTTGACAACCGGTAATCGGTTTAATATTTGAACTGGTATTACTCTGTGATGAGTTACCAACCGGTAATGGATAAAGTTGTATGAACCGGTATTACTCTATGATGAGTTACCATCCACCAACACTTTGACGGTGATTTTGTGTCATGTTACCAAATGTGTCTAGATGCAATGAACCTAGGAACTTGCAATGTAATCCTATTGAACCGACATGAAATCAGATTCCTTTTTAAGGACATCATGTCTAGGGTTTTATTAGTGGTAGATGTTAGGGTTTTTGGTGGTTGATGAGTTTTTGTATGTGTGATCTTAGAAGAGAAGATCGATTCTATGTGCTATAACAGAGTGTGGATCTACTGAAGACTGAAGTAATGTTGAAATGCATTAGCAAAGAGCTATCATGAATCTAACCAAGCAGACTATGCTATTTTCTAGATCATTCACTTGTTGATTACTCACATCTTCGACAAATCTGAAACCCTTAACCAGGTAGGCCCAGAAAAGCCTTTGCAAATCCTCTAACAAGGTGGTTCACAACTATGGATCTGAAATCCTCTCACAAGTTAGTCTTTAATTAGACTCATCTCCTAATAGAGATTGAGATTCCTAATAGGATATTTTCTGGTGAAGAACATTGTATGACCTTAACCAGTCTGGTTACTATTCTGCAGAGAGTTACTTGTGAGTTTCATCTCACCGTGGTTTTTCCCATTTGGATTTCCATGTCAAAATCTCTTGTGTTATGGCAATTGTGCTTCTATGGGTGAATGCCTTATTTGTTGTTTGGTTTGCATTTGTGTTAACCAGTTTGTTAATAAAATTGTTATACCGGTTTACTGCTAAACTGTTTAAGTGTTTGAGTTCAATAATTATTTGTATACTAATTCACCCCCCTCTTAGTATTCATCAATTGGTATCAGCGCCAACCTTTCTATAAGTTTAACCACTTGGAAAGAGATATGGGGGAATACACTGTTAGGGAACTTACTCATCGACTCACTCAAACTGAGAAAGCCTATGATGAACTCAAAGTCAAATATAAGGCCTCTCTGGCAAAAAGAAGAGAGTATGCTGAGAAACAGATGGAACTAACTGAAAATAGTTCCTTTGATGAAGCGGACATGGGTGCCCTAGTTGAAGAAGTTGAAAAACTGAATGATTCTAATGCCAACCTAAGAAGGGAACTTGAAGGACTGACTATCAGTATGTGTCAAGAGCTTGAGAACCAGAGAAAAGTTGAAGATCTGGTAAAAGACAAAGATCATGAGATCTTCTAGCTGAAGCAAGAAATCAGTGGACTTACTGCTCATCTCCAAGAGAGTAAAGTGGAAAAAGAAGAAATTTAAGGTGAACTAAACTTGGCTATTTTTGAGAATGCAACCTGGAAGGAGTCCAATGCTGCTATTACCAAAGAACTCACTGAATCAAAAGAGATACTTGCCAAATTCAATCAGAGTGCTGCCAAGTTAGAGCAAAAGCTTGAATCAGCTAAACCGGTAAAGAATACTAATGGACTTCGTTTCTCTGGGTATGAGGAAGGTGAGACCTCTGGAGCAAAAGATGTAGCGTCAAAGAAGCAACCAACATCAAAAGATAAAGGTAAGAAAAATTTCAAACTTGTTTGCTTTAATTGTCTAAAGGAAGGACATACTGCTAATGTATGTAGAAACAAGGCTTACAATAACTTTCCTTACTTTCTAAACAATAAGCCTAGATCCAATAGATTCATTGGAAATTGTTATGCATGCAACAAGTTTGGGTATAGAGAATTTGAATGCAGGTCTGTCATGCACAACACCGAAAGGTATCCTCAAAGGAGTCAAGGAGTTTTTCCTAAACCCTCTAGGAACCAGAATCCAAACTAGTTTAATACCTATAATCATCAGTCAGGTAGCGATGGCTATCAAGCGACAAGAAAATGGAGAGAAACCTATTTGATCTGTCATGGTAATGGTCACACTACTGCAACATGCAGAAGGAAGAATGGAAACATGAATAATGGACCTTGGAGAGCACCTGGAATGGTTTGCTATCATTGCAACAAATCGGATACAGAATGAGAAAGAATATATTGGATGGTATACTAGTCACTCCGAAAGGAAATATTGATGTTGAAACTATTCAAGTAGATATGAAGAAAACCTGGAAAAAGAAGTTAGAAGAAGTGACTCAAGAAGAACCAGTTTCTGCACCTAGTGTGGAAATCTCTGAACTGGAAAACTAAGCTATAGAAAAGCTTAGGGGGAAACAAATTAGTGAAATGTTTCGAACCCCCGGTTTACACCGGTAAAAGACCTTAACCAGTATGTGACACCTATCAATTGGCAGAAGACCAAAAATGGTAAAAGGCAAATTAGGGTTTACGCTCTAATGGTCGAGCATTTATTATGGTAGGTGAAGAATTCATTTAAAAGGGATTTTCAAGTCACTTTCACTTCTCAATTTGCGAGCGAAGAAGTTTTCAAGTGCAGAACTCAAAGCAGTAATCCAGCAACTGAAGTAGTGCGTGGCAAAGAGGAATTTGCAAGCCCTAAATCTTGACTTGCAAAGGTTATTTTTTAGTTTCTCTGTTTATCATGGCTTCTACATCGCACTCTAGTTCTAGTGCACCCATTGATTTAGTAGATTTCATCCAACAGAAGGAAAAATATAATGCCCTATCCCAAATACTTGCTGGTGTTATAGTTGAAGAAGGTATTTCAGATTATATTAACTGTAAAATTGAAGACCTAGGATCTCTAGTGATCCATTCTTAGTTAAGCCTATTCTGTGGGAAGGATAAGAAGATCAAACCGGAATACAACATATTGGAAAAGAAGAAGCTTCACAATGCGGTCTATTTCCTTGAAGAATTTACAGATGATCACATCCACATCATTCTAAGCAGGGTGCATGGTGACAAAATGTATTTAGAGCAGACACATGACATTACACCGAAAGCTATTCATGCTGTCACCAGTTTCTATAATATTGGACATGTGCCAGCCCTAAGGAAAGTCATTAAGATGGAAATGACCAAGCTCACCTGTTCTGTGAGTGACCAATGGGGAATGACCATCGATACCATCAAGGATGATATGGTTAAATATGATTGTATGTTGATAGGTTACTGGACATTCCATGCTAGCACAATTAACTATGTCTCTACTGCAGTGGTAAATGCCGCCTATAGGATGATCATGGAAGATGCCTCATTTGATTTATGCACTTGTATGCAAAGGCAACTTTTGGTGAACCTGAAGTAAATTAAACAGGTCAATGGCTTGATATTTAAATTTGGACAACTATTGGTTGGATTGTTCTTGTACTTCCAAGGCTATTTCCTAGGAGTCGGTGATATTCAGTGGTCTGCTAACCAACCTGTTACCAAGCAAATCAGAGAAAGTCTTCAAGTGGTTGGAATCAGTTATCCTTAAGTCCTAAACAAATACTTTGATGAGTTCAGATGCAAGATGAGCCAAAGGGTGAGAATATCTGGTGATATTGTCAAGAAGTATGAAGAGGACATCTTCTTCACCATCAAAGTAGATGAGTGTATAATGGAGGTAGTTGAGCCTAGAAAAGAAAAGGTGGAACCTATGGGATATGAGCTAATGTATGATATGCTAGATGGGTATGCTTCTACCCTACTTGCCTTACCACTTGATCCTAAGAAGAAGAGAACCGACACCTATCTAGAAAGGGTTACACTAGTTGAAGAGCCTTCAGTAAAGAAGGGAAAGGCAGTGCCATTTGTATCAGCACCGGTTACTTCAGCAAGTCCTAAAGTGACCAAGCGGTCATCGATAAAGAAGAAACTGGAAGTTGCACACGCCAAGGTATTTGAGAGGAAGCGGAAGACAAAAGGCAACACACTGAACTCAGAGGACACAAAATATGAAGAACAACCTAAGAAGACTAGGCAAACGAGGAAGAAGACAAAGACAACCAGTAATGAACCGGCATCATCAGCACTGGTAAATATTGATATTTCCTCCTACAAACCTTTGACACATTGTCAAAGAACTATAAAGAATATTAGGAGAAAGGTGCTAAGTGATTTAATAGATCATTTTGATGATTTTAATGACAATAAAAAGGAGGAAGTTGAATAGGAAGTTATTCAATATTTATGTATTAATGACTGGTTGCCATCAGAAATTAGATCTGTGACACCAGATTCTTTATAAATTTCTTTAGAAAACAAATGGCGCATTACCATAGAAAAGGAACAGGAAATAAGAGAGGAAATATTTGCTCAATATTTTCTTGATGTGTCTAATTTAGAACTTTATGAAGTTATGGAAAAATATAAAGGCCTCTTCTTCATGAGAAGGAGACTCTTGTTGCTAGAAGGGAAAGTCCTTGAAGTGGTAAAAGATACCCACTCTCATGCCAAAGCCGCTCTAAGGTTACACCAAGTGTCCAAAGCCAACAAGAAGGATGAACAAGAACCAAAAATTGAAAAACCGGATGAGGTGTATGACAGTGCCGGAGAATTGGTCAGTGAACAAATGGACCCTATTGACATTGATGCTTTGGATGGTGAAAATGTCACGTTGGATACAACAAAGGACAAAGCTGACAAAGAGAAAGTGGACAAGGAGAAACAGGACAAAGAAAAGGCTGGCAGAGAGAAAGTGAAGAATGAGAAAAATAAACAAGAGGAGGAAAAGAAAAATGGGAAGAGAAGATGAAGTAGGAAGAGGAGAAGAAGAAACATGAAGAGGAGAAGAAGGAGGAAGAGGAGAAAAAAGAAGAGAAGTAGAAAGAAGAAGAAAGGAAGAAGGAAGAAGAGAAAAGAAAGAAAGAAGTAGAGGAGCAAAAGAAGGCAGAAGAAGAAAAGCAAAAAGCCAAGGACAAGGAGGAAGCAGTAAAGAGCGTACAAGTGGAGAACCCAAAGGCAATCGATAGTCAAGCCAAACTTGCTGATATTACCAGTCCCATTGACCTCCAATCTAAAAATGAAATGGAGCTGCTGCAAAGCATTAAGCTTTCTCAAGAGCAACTAGAAGCGCTAAGGAGGAAGAAGGAGCAAGATGTTATTCAAACTATGGTGGAAACTCTTGCTAGTTTGATTCCCGGTACCAATCTCCCAAGTATCGATTTAGCTTAATTGAAACTCTTATGCACAGTTGTAGAGGACCAGGTGCAATCCCTAGAAGATGTTGCTGAAGCCAATGCACAAAAGAAGCATCAAAAGGATCTGAACACTGCCTTGGTGAAGAAGTTAAATGAGCTCTGGTCTAAACTACAGAAAGCATAGAAGGACATAAGAGATGCTCTGGCTGAGGTGATTCTACTGCTAAGTAAGAGATGCCAACCCCATCTATTCTATGATTATGTGCTTGCTCAGAAAGACAAACTACAATTTGACTTTCAGGCATACATAAGCACCTTCAAGACACCCTATGATTCCTTCACCACATATGGGAAAACCATTCACTAGTTTCAACTCCAGACTACCAAAATAGAGTTGGAGATCAACAACCAGACTCAAGATTTGTAGGAACTTCAACTGGTTCTACTACCAAGACTGCAAATACTTTAGAAATGCTACCTCATTTTGGATGCCTTAATGGTCACTCAAGAGATGAGTACCTTGGATGCCATGGAGGAACAGGTATCCTAGATGCAAACAGAAAGAGAGGTTGCTACCTCATTGCTTGAGTCATGGTCCTTATCCATGAAGACATTTATGCAAGACTTTAAATAAGTTTTTGACAAGTTTCACTCTTTATTGTCATAAACACTTATTATTTTACTATTAACAAAAATAGGGGTTATGCAATAGTACTTTGTCATTGTTGGAAAAGGGGGAGTAGTATTCTATATTTAAAATTTTGATGCATGCTATGTATACTTTCATGTTTATCTCTATAAGGGAGTAGTATACATGGTATTTTCTGCAACAGGGATAGTGTATATGCTTAGGGGGAGTAATTTTTTATTATGGCATATTTTAGTTGTTGTAAAACACTTAGATGCCAAAATTTTCCCTAAGTGTTAACATCAATTCCAAAGGGGGAGATTATTGGCATTGTTGATGATGATGTTGTGATTGTCATTGATGGACACAAACTTGCTTTGAGATCACTTTTTGTATGTATGAGTTATGCTCAATCGGTATTTGTTCCAAATCGGTATTATGTATTATAGTCTTTAGACTATCGATGTTTTGCAGAAAGTGTTTACCAATCCAAAATGGTATGAAGACCTCAAGTGGTTTGAGGATCTCAAGCAGAACAAAGGAACTAAAGCGACAGTTATCATTTTCCTAGTCTTCATTTTTGACAACCGGTAATTGGTTTAATATTTGAACCGGTATTACTCTGTGATGAGTTACCAACCGGTAATCGGTAAAGTTGTATGAACCAATATTACTCTGTGATGAGTTACCATCCACTGACACTTTGACGGTGATTTTATGTCATGTTACCAAATGTGTCTAGATGAAATGAACCTAGGAACTTGCAATGTAATCCTATTGGACCGACATGTCAGATTCCTTTTTAAGGACATCATGTCTAGGGTTTTAATAGCGGTAGCTGTTAGGGTTTTTGGTGGTTGATGAGTTTTTGTATGTGCGATATTAGAAGAGAAGATCAAGTCTGTGTGCTGTAATAGAGTTTGGATTTACTAAAGACTGAAGTAATGCTAAAATTCTTTAGCAATGAGCTATCATGAATCTAACCAAGAAGACTATGCTATTTGCTAGATCATTCACTTGTTGATTACTCACATCTTTGATAAGTCTGAAACCCTTAACCAGGTAGGCCCAGAAAAGCCTTTGCAAATCCTCTAACAAGGTGGTTCACCACTGTGGATCTGAAATCCTCTCACAAGGTAGTCTTTAATCGGACTTATCTCCTAACAAAGATTGAGATTCCTAACAAGATCTATTCTGGTGAAGAACATTGTATGACCTTAACTGGTCTGACCTTAATCGGTCTGGTTACTATTCTGTAGATAGTTACTTGTGAGTTTCATCTCACCGTGGTTTTTCCCATTTGGGTTTCCATGTCAAAATCTCTTGTGCTATGGTGATTGTGCTTCTATGGGTGAATGCCTTATTTACTGTTTGGTTTGCATTTGTATTAATCGGTTTGTTAGTAAAACTATAATACTAGTTTACTGCTAAACTATTTAAGTGTTTGAGTTCAGTAATTATTCATATAATAATTCAGCCTCCCCTCTTAGTATTCATCAAAAACTACTTCAAGAACCAAGAAATAGACAATTTGGAAGAGACAGCTTGCCAGAAAAGGGTGCAAATGAACTAAAAATTCTAGATTAATGAATGAGAACAAGTATGGAAGCCAAAGATCTGATCTGTAACGGTAAATAAACAACTTTCAGAGAATGCCAGAAGAAACACAAAAGTTGTAACACAGAACAAAAAAAACAAATATTTTTGGTTGATGCAATATTGCTCATTGACCTGGGATGCTCTTGCATCAAATTTGTCCTAGTTATCTTGGTATAATTCATACACACAGAGGAACTCTTTGTAGTAACATTTACCATCCATATAGGATCAATGAGTACTCACTATTTAAGTTTGCCAATAATTCTAGCACTAGCATAAAGAAATCCATCAAATGAATGAATATACGAATCAATGTGGGTGAAGCTAATATCAATCTTGGGTTTAGCTTTTTGTTGTTGAATGTAAGCGTCTATCATATTAAATAATTTTTTCAAATGCATTTATTTGGGGATCAAAAGTTATGGATGTGAGAATTGTATGAACATATGGTTCTACAAGGTTAGTTCAATAAGAAGGTTACAAGTTGGGAAATAATTTCAAGTTTTTGTTTAGAGCTATGGATTTATTTACTTTATCATTCACATCAATCACTTGAATAATATTAGATTCAACTAGGTCTTCCATTTCATTCTTAAGAAACATAAATCCCTTAGTATCATGCCATGGTATGTGATGAAATTGACAAAGGCCTTTGAGTCACAAGGAAGCAAAAAAATTATGGTATCTACAAGGCGAATAGGGGGAAGGTAGATCATTTTTTTCAGTAAATTACAATATGATGGAATTGAGGGATTTGGAAAACTTTTGATTCTTTGGTTTAACTTAAAGGGGATCATAGTAGAGTGTGTTGTGGCCATAACATATTATTAAATACTAGTGGAAGAAGAAGAATTATTTTTTACGTTCTTATTTTGTTTCTTGACTGATTGATAATTTGGAACAACTTTAGATTGAACATAGGAGCCAATGAGGAAGGTCCCTCATACTATCTAACTAGTAATTGATAACCACTTGATAACCATGAAGATTTATGAAAAGATACATGATTGAAGGATATCACATCAACAATATCTTATCATGCAAATGTGTAACTGTAATTTTCCAATGAAAATCCATTACACATCAACATTAGGAATATAATACAATATTTGAGAGATGAGGACTTGGTAGTTCCCTATAAATTTAATCACATTCTCCTTCACCCCTTGATTAAAATAGACCAAATCAATTAATGTTAAATTTAAAATATTGAAGAAATTTATAGACATCTTGTAAAAAACAATGGATTGAATTATGAGGCAATGAATAAAACCAATTGAAGATTTATATTTTAAGAACCAAGGAAATATCTTATCTAGAAGAGAATTCTAAAAAATGAAATCACTACTGTAATGGTGGGAAATGGTGAATGATAGATCAAGAGGAAAACTCCCCTTTCCCTCAAAGAGAGATGAGAGTCTCACTATTGATTACCCTTCAAACACTTTTCACCATGTTACATTAGGAAGAGGAGAGGATAATTCACTAGAATAAATCTCTCCACACAAAGATGGTAGATTGAATTCTAAATGAAATGGGAATGATAAGTTGATCCCCTCTTCCTTGTTTGAAATGGAAAGGAATTGATTGAATTATGAAGGTCAAAAGTAATAAATAAATGATTATAACTTGAAATCAGAATATGGGATGAAGTTGTGCACCTAGATTTGGTAGTTATATGTTGAGATGAAGTCACCTTGTGAATTTGGGGAAATTTTTCCTGGACCGTGGCAGGAATGTACACAGTCCTCCAAAAAATCCATGAAATGAAAAGGGTTTTTCTGCCTATACTAATGGAGCCTGAATCTGAAACTATAGCTATGCACCTACAACCTACACATAGAAAATAGAGGAAGATGTGTTGGGATTGGGGTTTTTCCTTTAGGTCAAACCCCAGTTTTGGAATTAACCAAGTAATGAAAGAAGGTACTTGCAAGTAGCTGTAAATGAAAGATTGAATTGTAAATCACCTCAAGGGAGGTTTTAGTAGCAATGTTGATAAAAATTCTTGTGTGGAATTGCATGTTGGAATCAATCTCCTCTTCAATGGTTGAATCCTTGACTTGAATGCAACACCTAGCCTTGAAGGGAGACTTGAGAATGCTCAATGCTAGAAAAGAATACTTGAATGCTTGATCGCTTGTGAATTTACCACTCATCCAACTTATGAAAATGAGAGGACGAAGGCCCCCTTAAATACAAGTTAGTGGATTTGATTTTCATCATGGGCCGACACCAGGGGAGTTTCCTGCCCGATGCACAACCAACAATGCAACCCTAGGAAGGGTCCTACCCCAAAATAGGGAAGGGACAGGGGTGTAATGCCTCTTTCCTAGGAGGACAAGAGCACCACACCCCTATCCAAGGGGGGGCAGTGGTGCCATGCCCCTATCCCACCCCTTTGTTCAAGGCAAAGTGCGGACGGGGTGATGCAGAGGTCAAGGAAGAAGTTTTTTATGAGGACTGAGCAATCTCTAGTCTCTGATCAGGCTAGAGGATTCAAACTCATGTGCGTGAGGACCCTAATGCAGTAAAAAATTGATAGGGTCATAATTTTATGACACTACATTTAGCCCCCACTTTAGCAGGAGTATAAGCGTATGCCAGTACTATCGGTAAAGTACAAGGAAACAAGATTGAAAGACATTTACCATGTCAAGGAGGAAAAATGTGCCAAGCCCCTAGTGGACTTAGAATCTTACGACTTCAATTGAAAAAGTAAAAGGGAATATCAAGAAGGGGAGAACCATGACTACAAGTAGAAAATTTCCCCTCACTATGAGTCATGAAAGCAAGGTTATTAAATATTACAAAGAAAAAAACAGTTCACTAAGTATCACAAGAAGGAAAGTATGAGTAGAGTGTATTCCCTCATGTTAAAGCGATTGCACGTGCCTTATCAAGAGCGATTGCTTTAAGTTAGGATACACCCAAGAGAGAGAAGGAAGGAGCATGTTATCGCAAGGATTTAGCCCCCAATCGAGGATTATACCCAAGGATAATGAACATAAAATATGAGGTAGTGTCACTTTCCTCGAGGTCAGTATGATGTATTTTAACTCATGTATATCATGTATGTATATGCATATAATAATCTTCATTCCCCAAAGAAGGACACTAACTTAGAAGAAAGGGAAGGGAGGATGTCTTTTGAGTCAACATGAAAGAGACCAAGAAAAGATCTCAATACTTTGCATCGTCCCCAAGTAGACATTAAGGGAACAACAAAAGAATATGGATACACATAGAAGAAAGGTCACAAAAGAGAAAGAAAGGAGAGAGAAAGATTTGTTGTGCATATATTACTAATCAAGCATGACATCCACCTCCCGATCTTGCTGATCACTATTTCGAGAAGGCAAGAAACATGCCAAAGGAGCAACATCGAGCACAAAAAATGGAGCTATCACAAGATCCAAACAAGGACTATGCTCATGTTGTAAGTGTTAGGATTCCCAAAGATACTGAGAAGGGAGATTGAATCAGTATCTTGCTGGTTAACAAATTTTCTAATCTTATTAAATAAATTGCATTCCAAAATAGTGTACTTGTAAACCAGAAATAATGCAGTACATAAGATCAATAACCAAAACATAGAAAGAACACCATAACACAATATTCTTAATGAGGAAACCCGGTGTGGGAAAAACCTCGGTGGGATTTGTGACCCACAATACTCACTCATTGGCCAATAAATGAATATTACTTACAATAGGGGCCTGCACATGCAGGAAGGCCAACTGCCTAAAGCTCACTGCTTAATTGCAAAAAGGGAAGTCTCACTGACTTACAAAAATGGATTATGCAAATCCAATATCATGTACTGCTTCGGTTCAGCATCTTCTATGCTAGGTTCAGTACCGGTTTAAGCTCATACAACATCCATAAACCTTATTCCAAAATCTGCCTTATTATTCGCATGTTTGCATCTACCTATTACATTCCATACATAAATGATCCTACAAGATCTCATACTTATATGAGTCCTATTACAATTCGCCTTGTTGGCTTACAAAAATATTTTACAATTAAATACAAAATATAATAAACAAAATCCTATCAGTTGGGGTGTTGGTAATCATCTTTGCCGGTGCCAGTTGATAAGTCGATGTTTTGACATGTTTTTTATCAGGACTCTAAGGTTTTTGGTATCTTCTGGGTTGCATTGTGATAGTAAAATATTGTGAATTGACTATATTTAATCCATGTTTTAAAACTAAACTTAAGAAATCATGTTTGAACTTTGTCAATTAATTTCTGTAGCCATGCCAATTTATTCCTGCAGCCAAATGGTTTGTCCCTATGATATGCGGATTATTTAGGATGATTTCATATGTGAGTTAATGAATGTATTAGTTAAGTAAGATACATATGCATGTCCTTGTATGTTGTTTCTATTTTAGTGCAGATAATAATTGATGCTGCAGTGGAGGATTTTCTTTCATGCCTGAGGACTGGAGAATCACGTTCAGATAGCTGGAGGTCAAACTGAAGGAGATTCAAGCGAGCGTAATGTATGACATAATCAGAGTAGTTGTACTTCACCATGGGAGTTTAACTCTGGTGCATGTTTAATTTGCAAAATATTTCTTTGGCATGCAAAGACTGTGGTTCGGTTTCAGATCCACAGTTCCTGCAGCCAAGCTCTCTATTATCCCCTTCATCTAATAGCTATCCGCCTCTTCTTCTGGGCATAACTGGAGTTGTCCATTGTAGTTTATCTTTTCTTTATAATAAGCTCTTCCTTCTTTTTTGATAGTTAGACAAAATGGAAAGGATTGAGTAGAGTTTTTGTCAAGCATTCTGAATTTTCTCTTTTAGAATATGTAATCATCTTTTAGGAAAAAATGAATAAGAATATGTTATTCTGATCTATTAATAGTTCTTTGCTGAGAGTTTGATATCGCTCATCCAAGGGGACCCACTTGGTGAGTGATCCCATGTTTATGATTATTGAAGTTAGTTTTTACTTAGTTGCAGTAGAAGTTCATGACTGGATTGTTCCTATAGCCATTGGAAATAGATCCTTTGACTGTTCCTGTAGCCAAGGCAGAACGGTGTGATTCTTGTTATTTTCATTAGATCATTTCAGTAGAGTTTTGTAAAGCTTTCATTTAGCCTTTTATAATTTCCATTCCTACCTTTCCTATAGTAATTTAGAATAATCATTTAAGGAGCTTAGTGCATATATATTGCAGACCCATTTCAAGTTTTACGTTCCTAGATTGACAACTAAATGAACACCAGCCATGAGAACAGTAAACTCTACCATATGAATGTCCAAACTTCGGATTGAGAATTTAATTAGAGGTATTATTATTGTCATTATAGTTGGGGTAGACATTTTTAGCACCGTTGTTGGGGATGGTGTCAAGCTAAGAGCCTTTTATGATTATTTTAGTTCTAGTTAATTGTTTGAAATTTCATGAATCTACATGCATAATAGAAGAAGAGATGCCAGAGGTAGATTTTTGCCCACTCATACTACTCATGTAGAAGATAGTTTTCCAGATATAAACCCTTTTTCTGAGCTATATCAAGTCCCACAAAATTTGAATCACCCTGAGTCTGAATTTCCAGAAGGTAGTCTTCAGTTCCTTTTTGGTCCACAAGAAGAAGAATCGCCTATTGTAATAACCCCCACAAGTCCAATGCAAGGGAACCCACCTCCTGTTGGAAATAATCCACCACCACCACCTGGTCCAACATTTGAGTTTCCCATCTCTGACTAGCATGATAATACTAACCTCAAGAACATTCCAGCATCTTCACTTCCTAAATTCTATGGGTTGGTGATAGAGGATCCAGATACATTTTTGTTTGAGTTTGATGTTCTTTGTAGGAGTTTTGATTATACTACAGATGCCCATAGACTCAAAAATTTTCTAGCCACTTTGAAGGAGTCATCCTTGAGATGTTTTATGAGCTTGGGTAGTAGCACAATCAATACATGGGATGAGATGAAATGGTTGTTTCTTGCAAAATACAAAGATTATTGTAGAGACACTTATCGTCATGGGGATGATATCTTTAGAATGACACAAACTGAAGATGAGAGCCTTGAGGATTATCTGGAAAGGTTTTTGTTTAGTGTCAAGAAGTCCAAGCATAGTACTTTGAATGAAGATTCCCTCAAATTGATATTCTTGAGGGGTATTAGTGATGAATGAACCGATTCCTTAGATCTAATGGGGGGAGGTGACATTACACAATCTACTTGGGCTGAAATAGGACAAATTTGCAAGAAGTATTCTAGATCTACTTCTAAGAAGAATAGGAGATTTAAGCCAGGGGCATCATCATCATCATCTGGTACTGGAGTTTCTAGATTGGAACTTAGCCATTTGTTAAAAGATTTCAAGGAGGACATTATAAACAATATGGCTACTCAGTTGGATACATTGGCAGCCAAGAAGAAGCATGAGGAAGCTGATGCATTTCTTGCAGAATTCTGTCCTCATTGTAAGCAGTGGAAGAAAGATTGCAGATGTAAGATGGTTGCAAATGTTGAAGTACCTAATTTCAAACCAATTCAAGGGGAGGATGAACAAATCTTCTATGTTGCTCAAAGAAGACCAAATTTTCAAAGACAAGGTATGCCACCTGATCCACTTTCCTTTTCTGGTTATAGTGGTAATTCTTATGCACCAAATAACCAATGGCAACCACAATATTCTCAAAATTTTGGTAATTATCCACATTGGTATGGATCACAAGGTCAAGGATAGCAATTTGCTAATCAAATCCCCCAGTGGTAGCAGCCACAGGGAAACTGGTATCCACCTTAGGGTGCAGGGAACCAGTTTCAAGGGAATTGGCAACCTACCTCTCAATGGAGGGGAAACCCATCATGGTCATCCCAATCTTCTGGATATCAGCCCCCTGCTCAGCAGCCACAACCTCTTGCTTTAATGCCACCTCTTACAGCTACAACACCACCTCCTAAACCAACACAACTACCTACTCAACCATTTCCTAACCCAAATATCAAATCTCAGCAACAACAACAAGCTTATTCAACTGATGCTAATCAATAACCAACCCATTCTTTATCACTAGATGATATTCACCTTCGATCTGGCACAATACTACCTAATCCCTCTCAGCCAGTTATTACTAAGGTACAAGAAGAGCAGCCAATCTCTGATCCTAAAGATGTAATACCTCAGAATCAAATATTATCACCATTTCCCCATAGATTGAAAGACAAAGAAGTTTCCACTAATCAACAAAAAAGATTTGATATTCTTGATCAACTGAAGCACATTTGTGTTAAAATTCCATTGCTGCAAGCAATAAAGGATGTCCCAATATATGGTAAGGCATTGAGAGAAGCATGCCTAAAGAAACTTGGCAAAAAGAAAAATGATCCACAAAAAGTTCATGTTATGGGTCAATTGGCTGATATTATGTTAGGAAAAACTGCTATTCCAAAGTATTCTGATCTAGGTAGTCTAATTGTGAGTATAGTCATTAATGGCAGTCAAATAAAAAATGTTTTAGTTGATCTAGGGGCAGCCATTAATGTAATGACAAGGGAAGTAATGAAACATCTAGAGATAGATAGTTTAAGGGCCACACCCACAGTTCTCCAACTTGCTGATGGCTCTATAGTAAGACCTGATGGTATCATAGAAGATATAGTAGTTATTCTAGATTCCTAGGAATATCTTGTAGACTTTATGATTTTATCTCCAAAAGAAACATTGGGGGGATATCAAGTTATTTTGGGAAGACCATGGCTGGCCACAATTGATGCATATATTGGGTGTAGATCAGGAGATATGACTATTTCAGATGGCAGCTCCGCAAAAACATTAGCATTGTATTCCCCTGCACAACCTCAGCTTGAGCAACAATAGGTTGTTTGGCCTATTTTGGGAGAGGAATCTAAAGAAATTGACTCTATTAATTACCTTATGATGCTTAATCAAGTGCCACTCATGCAGTTATATGATGAAGAATCAATCCTTTATAAGGTCTTGATAAATGAATTAATAGAAGACCAAGAATTACAGGAATTAGTTCTGAATATTGCAGGGTTGGACTTTCCTGCAGCCACTGATATCTTGCATACCTTATTGCCGCAAGAATTGTAATATTCTCATGTTTCTGATATAAATTAGATTGATCTTACTATCAAGATAGAGGTTGAATTGAATAAATATTTGAACATCAATAAGAATATAGCAGATACTCAGAAGGATAGCCTAGTGGACTTGCTAAAACTCAATAGAAATGCCTCTGCATGGGATTACAAGGATATGAATGGAATTGATCTAGCAGTTTGTACTCATCGCATTTACATAAAGGATGAGTGTTGCCCCCTCAGACAACCTCAAAGAAGAGTCAATCCTGCCTTGAAGGAGATAGTTAAAGAAGAATTGCCAAAATTGTTGAAAGTTGGGTTTATCTATCCTATCTTTGACAGTCAATGGGTATCACCCTTGGTGATAGTTCCTAAAAAGGGAGGCAAATGGAGAGTATGTGTTGATTATAGAGCTTTGAGATTAGCCACAAGGAAGGATCATTTTCCACTGCCACTTGTGGATAAGGTATTGGATTCTCTTGCTGGTAAGAGATATTTTTTATTTCTGGATGGATTTAGTGGCTATAATTAGATACAAATAGCTCCCAAGGATCAAGAGAAAACAACATTTACTTGCCCATGGGGCACTTATGAATATTTTGTTCTTCCTTTTGGGTTGTGTAATGCTCCAGCCACTTTTCAAAGGGTAGTGATTAGTATTTTTTCTGATATTTCTCAAGATATTATGGAAATTTACATGGATGATTTTACAACTTATGGTTCTAAATTTGATCAAGCATTAGGAAATTTGAAGAAAGTTTTGCAGTGGTGTGAAGACTACAACTTGTCTCTAAACAGTGAGAAGTGTTTCATTATGATGGAAGAAGAAATAGTCCTTGGTCATCATATATCTGTACAAGGCATACAAGTGGATCCAACAAAGATTGAGGTTATTCAGCATATTAATGACCCTGTGAAGCAGAAAGATGTGAGAAGTTTTATTGGCCATGTTGGATACTACATAAGGTTTATCAGAAATTTCAGCAAAATTGCAAGTCCCTTATATACACTGCTTACTAAAGATGCAGAATTTAAATGGACCTCAGTATGCAATGAAGCTTTTTTAAAGCTTAAGCATGCTTTGACCCAAGAACCAGTTCTAAAAGGACCTAATTGGTCTCTACCATTCCAAATCCATACTGATGCATCTGATTATGCTATAGGAGCAGTGCTGGGACAAAAAGTTGATAAGTTGGAAAATGCAATATATTATATCAACAAGAATTTGCAAGGACCTGAATTGAATTATACATGGAAAACACCAATTGGATTCACACCTTTTGAGATGTTTTATGGCAAAACAACAATGATGCCTATTGAATTTGAGCATAAAACTTTGACAACAACTCTACAACTGAATATGACATTGTTTGAAGCACAGAAATAACGCATTCAACAATTAAATGCTCTTGATGAATGGAGAAAGATAGTTGTTCAACAAACAAAATTGATTCAAAACCAAAGAGCCAGATGGCATGATAAATATATCAGAGAAAAGAAATTCAAAGCTGGTGACTGGGCACTCCTATATGATTCCAGATATAAAGATGCTATGGGAAAACTCTAAACAAGGTAGTTAGGTCCTTCTGAGGTAAAGGAAGTTTTTCACAATGGAGCAGTTCGGTTGTCCACAATAGATCCTGTTCAATTTAAACTCTTAGTGAATGGACACCGACTATGACTTTATCACAAGCCAGCTACTCGAGAAGAGTTCCTGCAACAGTTTGCTCCCCACAATGAAATACAAGTTCCTACAGCAACTAGCAAGGTTCCTGTAGCAACTGCCAATGATTTGGTATCAATTCAAGAGCTTCCTGTTGCATTTGGGCATGCTGATAAAGGTGATGTTCCTACAGCCTCTGCAGTGACCTTATTTACCGTATCATAATAAAATATTTCCATGAGGAATATTGTTCTCCGTACATAAAGTTTCATCCACTACATTCCATCCCACTTTCTTACCTATCACTTCATTTCATTTTGCCATCATTTTCACCCAATTGCAAGTACGTGTATATTGTACTTTATTTTAATTATGCATTTATTAGGTCATTATGATTTTAATCCTATTTTAATCCACTCCAAACCTGAAATCTCGTCAGCCTGTGTGGACACATACTAGGTTAAGTTGGGGGGGGGTACTTTATGGTCCTTTTTCCCAATAAGATTTATTATCCCGAATTGATTTCCTAACTAACATTACTTATGATGATTATTATTTCACGTGAGTGAATAATAAGTTCTGCCACCAAAATTAAGATATGTAGATTTTAGTTTTTGTGAATCTGTCAAACATTTTGGTGAAGCTGCGGAAGTATCAGAGTAAAAGATGGGTGGTGATCTGATTCGCCATGAACCAACTATCCATGAAGGGTTGCTACAGGATGTTGTCTGTGTGCATTATTTCCAAAACCACAGCTGGCTGGATTATTTCTTGAGAATCAGGGATTTCAACGACGAAATAGCTGTGGAATTCATGCATTCTTTTGATGAAGGAGAAGCTACAGTTAAAGGGTTAAGGGTAATTGCTACAGAGTAGCAAATTGCAGAGGTCACAGGGTTGCTGCAAGGAGTGCCAGGGCAGAGTTCACAATTTCTACTGACAGACCCTTAATGGTGGATAGGCAAGGGACTAGAAGGGTTTCTTTGCCAGCACATTGGCCTCATGTAGCTCTGTATATTATGAAATATATTACATGTGAAGGATGGTATTCAAATCTCCATTCACCTCACTTCAAGTTACTTAGTCATCTGCGTCATGACCGGCGAGTTTATGTCCCAAATTTCTTGTATCATCTCATTTCTATAAGTGCTAAGGAGACTAAAAAATATGGAAATCACTCTGTTAGCCATCATGGACTAGTGAAGTTGCCGGTACAACGGTCCCTGAGAGATGTTTCACAAATGGAATGGGGTGTGTTTGAGGATATTCTACAATTTAGGGTTGATGAAGCCCCTATTGAAAATAATCCATCGGTTCAAGGAGAGATAGTTGCAGAAGATCTTTCTGGTGAAGATGAGGGTTTGCTGGTTGCTGAAGGAGCCACAATTATTATAGAAGAAAATATTGAAGTAGAGTCAATCAAAGGACAACCCTCTACCTCTCTTCAAAGAGATTCACCTGCTTTGTAAAGGGAAGGAAAAGAATTGGAAAAGGAGGAATCAGATGAAGAATTTGTTATCCAGCCACAGGAACCGCATATTCCTCCTGCAGCCAAGAGACGTCGAACAAAAATAAAAACTCCAGCGTCTATTTCAAAAGTGTATGTAAGGAGAACAAGAAGGAGGACACATAAGACTCAACCTGTGAGTAATCTAGCAGAGGTGATTGCAGTAGAAACTTGGGAAGAAGAAGATGTTGCAAAGAAGGAAATTCAAGAAAACCCTGTGGAAGAGGAAATGCAAGAAAACCCTGCAGAAGAGGAAATTCAAGAAAACCCTACAGAAGAGGAAATTCAAGAAAACTTTGTGGAAGAAGAAATCCAAGAAGAAATTCAAGAAGAAATTGTAATGGATAAGCTTGCAAATCTTGCTTCAGTGGCATTGCAATGTGAAGAGATTATTGATGATGTTCCACAACAACCTAAAGAAAATGTGGGAGATATGCCAATTCAGAATGAGGAATTTATTGAAGAAATCACATGATCTAAGGTAGGACCTATAAGAACTCCTTCATCCCTAACTAGTTTATCAATTGCTTTAACATTTTTTAGGCAATGGGAAATAGAGAAGGATAGGTTGCAAGGGATCATTAATAAGTAGCAAAAAGAGATTGAGAAGAAAGATAATAGAATTAAATAATTGGAGGCTAAGGTAGAAGAGATTTATGGTATGGTTCCTGAGATAATGCAGTGTAGGGCTCCCCCAAGAATTTATGCAGTGCATTTGAAAGAACGATATCTGAATTTCAGATTAAACCACATTGTGAGGGACCTTAATCCATCCTTGGAAATACCCAAGGAATTCTATCATGCTTATCAAACCTCCCCACATGCTATAAGGAATCTGTTATGTGTATTATATTTACATAACTATGTTGTACCCCAGGACAGAGAATGGAATCCTTTATTGTACATTGGGGATATCCATTTCAGAGCTCTAATGTTTTGGATACAAAATGAGATGATTATAGGACCACAAGCTAGGGAGTTTGAAAAATTGGAACTTGACTGTCCATTTGCATTGAGGAGGGAATCAGAAGCACCTAGGGTTCTATATTATGATTAGAAAAAGTTGCTAATAAGAGATGATGTTAGTAAGATAGTACTTCCAATGAGAGAGGAAGTTTATCAAGTGTATGAGCAATTTCTTTAGACCCACAGGACAACAACACTAGAAGGGCTAACTCAACGCTAGAATCATCTACCAGATCATTTAAAACTAGGAGAACCCTACTCATTATAGAATTTTCATGCAGCTGTACAGAGATCCTCCAGGTACATACAGCTAGGCAAGGAAAAATCCAATAACTAGTTGCCATTAATCTTTTAGCCTCCAATCCTTATGCGGCCACTTTTGGCATGCCAACCAACAAAACTGAATTATGATGTACTTGTGGAAGAAATAGCTAGATGGTCCAGGTTGGAGAAAATGAAAGGATTTTATTGGAATTTGCCTTCCAAGGGAACCAGACAGGACATTGTTGGTGATTTCAGAGTTTCAGCAAAAGTAAAAAAATTTCCTTTTGCTGCAGGAGCAGCAAACCCTTAAAGTTGGGGGGCATGATAAGTCGATGTTTTGACATGTTTTTTTATCAGGACTCTTAGGTTTTTGGTATCTTCTGGGTTGCATTGTGATAATAAAATATTGTGAATTGACTATATGTAATCCATGTTTTAAAATTGAACTTAAGAAATCATGTTTGAACTTTGTCGGTTAATTCCTGCAGCCAAATGGTTTGTCCCTGTGATATGCAGATTATTTAGGATGATTTCATATGTGAGTTAATGAATATATTAGTTAAGTAAGATACATATGCATGTCCTTGTATGTTTTTTTTGTTTTGGTGCAAATAATAATTGATGCTGCGATGGAGGATTTTCTTTTGCACCTAAGAACTGGAGAATCACGTTCAGATAGCTAGAGGTCAAACTGAAGGAGATTCAAGCGAGTGCAATGTATGGCATAATCAGAGCAGTTGTACTTCACCATGGGGGTTTAACTTTGGTGCATGTTTAATTTGCAAAATATCACTTTGGTGTGCAAAGTCTGTGGTTCGATTTCAGATCCACAGTTCTTATAGCCAAGCTCTTTGTTATCCCTTTCATCTGATAGCTATTTGCCTCTTCTTCTGGGCGTAACTGGAGTTGTCCATTGTAGTTTATCTTTTCTTTATAATAAGCTCTTCCTTCTTTTCTAAGATTTAGACAGAATGGAAAGGGATTGAGCAGAGTTTTTGTCAAGCATTCTGAATTTTCTCTTTTAGAATATGTAATCATCTTTCAAGAAAAAATGAATAATAATATGTTATTCTGATCTATTAATAGTTCTTTGCTGAGAGTTTGATATCGCTCATCCAAGGGGGCCCACTTGGTGAGTGATCTCGTGTTTATGATTATTGAAGTTATTTTTTACTTAGTTGTAGTAGAAGTTCATGATTGGATTGTTCCTGCAGCCACTCGAAATAGATCCTTTGATTGTTCCTGCAGCCAAGGTAGAATGGTGTGATTCCTGTTATTTTCATTAGATCATTTCAGTAGAGTTTTGTAAAGCTTTCATTTAGCCTTTTATGATTTCCATTCCTACCTTTCCTATAGTAATTTAGAATAATCATTTAAGGAGCTTAGTGCATATATATTGCAGACCCATTTCAATTTTTACGTTCCTGGATTGACAACTAAATGAACACCAGCCATGAGAATAGTAAACTCTACCATATGAATGTCCAAACTTCGGATTGAGATTTCAATTAGAGGTATTATTATTGTCATTATAGTTGGAGTAGACACTGGTGTCGGTGCCTGTTAGTGCCATAGGATTGTAAGGTTGCCATCAATGACAATACCTTCAATCACCTACAATTTCTCATTACAGTGGGCATTTTCCAACAATCTCCCCCTTTGGAATTGATGGCAACACTCATGAGAAAAATTCAAAATTGTATCCAAAAATCTTGCCAAAACTATGTGCTCCAAAATTATGTGCTCCCCTTGAGCAAATGATGTCTTCTGCCAATCATTTTTGTCATTCTACTAGTCCCCCTTTGGCATCAATGGAAAAGGTTGTCAATTAATATCAATTGAGTCTAGTTCTTGTTGGGATCCCTGTAACTAGTGGGTTACAATCTGATATAGATCCACTAATGCAAAATTCAAGTTGTTAGTGAACCTCTCACTATCCTTGAATATTGCTTCTATCCTTTGGATGGTACCAGTGAGTATGTGCATTTTCTCTTCCGGTGTCTTATGTCCTGGAACAAGAGCTTGTAAAATCTCTTTTCTCCAGGAGATGAGGATGTCTAGTTTCAGAGCTAGTCTACATTAGAGTTCCTTAGCCTTGTATTTTATACTTTCCTTTTTCTTCTCCAATTTCTCAAGTTTCTTCTCAAATCTAGCTATCTCTTGTTCTATAACTGATATTGGGTCTGATGAACCAATGAGATTGTCAGCTATATCATTTATTTCTTTTGTACTATGCTGATTTCCTTGTCAATATCCACTGTTAGAAGATTAGTCTTGCAGGTGTCTCTATACAGTTCCTTAAATTTTGTTAAAGTTTTGTTTAGTGCCGGTAGGAGGGTGTCAATGTGTTTCATGCACTTTTTTATTGTCTCTTCAAAGAATTTTTCTTTTTCGTTGTTCATTTTCTCATTGAATCTCTCCTCATTAATCTGATCAACTGTTAAAAGATTGTCGGTGATGTACTTAGACAATGTGTCTAGTTGACTCAAAGAATCTTTATTTTCCACATTGCACTTGGGTGCAATCAGTTTCAATTAAGGAATTGTGTCATCAATAGCCTTATATGCCTGTGCATTACACTCTGTGATTTTCTTGATGGAATCCAATAATACCTTCGTTACATTTGTCGGTCTGAATTCTATTAAGGAAGAACCAGAAGATTGTCCAACTACCTTAACAATGTGCAATATGTCGGTGTGAGTAACTTCTTTGCTTATTTTGACCTCTGGTAGGTTAGTTTGAGTCTACATTTCTACTAGGAAAGGTTTGGGGTTGTTTGCTATTGTCAGTGGCACTGTCTCTGTCTGAACCTTTTCCTCTTCATGTTTCTCAAAATCTACCTCTGTCGGTTTGTCTATGCTTTCCATTGCTAGTTTTTTTGATTGTGTCTCAGTGTTAACTACCGGTTTTTCTGTATGTACCTCTGAACTATCTATTGCCGGTATCTCAACAGATTTATCAGTATCCGGTTGCTCAATAGGTCTTTCAGTGTGTACATCTATGGTATCTATCTTTCCAGTATCTAGGGGATTAGTTGATTGTTCAGTATGTGTTTCAATCCCAATCTCAACATTTCCAACTGTATCCTCAACATTTGTCTCAATTGCAATGTTTTCTGCCAATGGCTCAGTTGCCACATCTCTCTTCTTAGTTGTTTCCTTATCAACCACAATGTTTATTTCTTGTGTGTCAATATTCATGGTATACAACACCTTTGAATTAGGATTAGGATCCTCATGTGTAGTTTCCATACTCTCCACATTATCTATTACCAGTGGTGTATCAACAGTTTGTGCCGGTGGAGTATCAGAAGGAGGTGGGGGTAAGTTATTTGTTACTTTTATGCTCGGAGGACCACCTACCTTGCCTTTATCTTTATCCTTTTCCTTTTAATAGACTTTAAAATTCTTTGGTCATTTAAGTTCTTGCTTTTCCTTCTCTACAAAGATGATATCCCATTTGTCTTTTGTCTCTTCAGTAATCTCATTTACTCTACTAGCCATTAGTGCTACATGCCGATGGAAAATATAGTCTTGTTTGCTTCACTTATCAGTTCATCAATATCTTTTGGCGATCTTACTGGGTGAATTGCAAGTAATTTCTCAATCTTTATCTTCTTGTCCAGTTCAACAATTGCTAACCTTTTTGCTTCTAATCTTTTGTACAGGTCACTAGGTAGATCATCTACAACTTCTATAAAAAATTTCTTATAAATATCTAAGTGTAGAATAACATTGTTTTCTATGGTTTCCTTTTCTTCATTAGTGAAAGTATTATACAACTTTCTAACATTTGACAAGTTACCATCTTCAGTTATTTCATTCAAAAGGTTGTCTAAGGGAGGGACAACTTGTTTTTCCTTTTTCTTCCTAGGGGTCATTTTCTTTGTCGGAGGCCTTACTGCCTATTTTTTCTGTCTTGTTCTATTAGGAGTAGGTAAGGGTACCAGTGAGGGCTTTCTTTTTCTTACTACCCTTTTGAATTCAGCCAGTATTTCCTTGTCAAAGGAGGTACCAACCGGTGAAAGATGTGTTTCCGGTTGTAGTCCTTCCAATTCAGTTTCCTTAATACCAGTTTTATTCAATATATCTTCCTTGATTTCTTTTACCTGTCTAGTTGCCTTTCTAATTGTCTATTCTATTTTCTTTATTCATTTTTGTGATTGAACTTTTCTTTCAATGGTTTCTGCATTTCCAAATACTTCTTCTGTTGGTTCTTTAGGGACTTCTAGAAGGGCTTTTGCATAAGTTTTTATTATGTTTTCATCTACCTCATAACCCATCTCTGTAACCCAAATTGTCCTTGGAACCACTACCTCCATCCAGATTTCATCCTTCTTTATAACAAAACATATCTCTTTTTGATATTTATCAACTATGGATTGAGATAGTCTTTCCCTATTTTTCATTCTAGCCTTCAGTGCCTGAAAGTGTTCAATTGTGTTCTTCTCCCTGTCATCTCCCATGTTATTAATAATATCCAAAAGTTGTTTTCCTACCGGTATATCAAATCCAAAATCCTTTCTACCAATATCGGGAGCTTCCTTGGTGATATACACCAATAGACATACAAGTAGGCTACCAAATTTGAATGTTCCTTTCTTGTCACTCTTAATTTTCTTCAGATTGTCTATTAGCTCATCTTTTAACCATTCACATATGTCAATCTTTGCATTACTGTTTACTGAGTCATAAGAACTCTTGATACATAAACTAGAAATAGAGTTTAATCTATTGGCATGTGTAGCTTTGTATCCAAGAATCATGCTAATGAATCTTACATTGATATCCTTTACATCATTGACTCTTAAGGATCTCTTGTCTTAGGTTTCACCAGTTAGGGTCATTATAGTGTTGTTTGGAACCTTTTTAGTCTTGTTAAGCCTGCTACCGGTGGAAGGTAAGTATGTCACTGCCCTAATTGCTTCTTTTGTTATATTATGGATGGAATCTAGCCAAAAGAACTCCCCATGAACTCTTCTCAATACAATCCTTATAACCTCTTTGGGAAAATCAGGAATGCTAAGTTTCTCCACAAAAACTAGGGTTTCAACTATCTTGTGTTCTAATTTTTAATTACCATTTTCATCACATATTACTATCCTATACATGTTCATAATCTCATCAGCACCTAGTTCTTCAATATGCCAATGTATGTAAATTCTAGGATCCTTAGAATAAGAAACTCCTTTGGGTATTTTAGAAAATGCTCCTAGGGTATCATCCTTCTTCACTACTTCGGGAATGATTTTAAATATGGGCCTAGAGCGTTTAATCACTTCAATTACTGTAGGGTTTACAATGAATTCAGGTACAGAGGACGAAGCCATTGTATAAATACCTTAATCTACCTTTAGGTTTGAATGCTTGAATGATTTGCTTCACTTCTTGCTGTGGATCCCTTCACTCGGGTTTTTCGCTCTCTAAGGAAATTTGAATGCTCGGTGAATGAAAAAGAGTGAAAATCACTTGCTTTATAATGTCATTTCCTTCAACTACCACATTAAATGCCTGTCGATTAAGTGAAACTTAACACATCTGCTGGTAAAGAAGTAATTCAACTTCTCACCATCAACCGAGGGTAAACTAGCATGTTTTTCAATTTGTTGCCATACCCCCAAAGGATTTCTTTTCAATTAGATGAAGAATCTCTTATTGGTGGAGTGATATTCTGTTCTACCGGTGAAGGAATAGCTTCATTAACATTCTAATCTGACTTTCTAATCCATTGTTTTGAAAATTCTTGCTTTACTTCTTCAACCTTCTCTTTACCTTTGAAACTAGGTCCTTTGTTATTTGTTGATGATGCCTTACTTCTACAAAATTTAAAAATATGTCCAATCTTGTTACAAGCATAACAAGTCACATTATTTTTCTGAATAGCTTTTCCATATCCTATGCTGGTATGTGTTCTGCATTGATTAGATAAGTGTCCAAATCTTCCACAAACATAACATCTTACATTCATTCTGCAGTTTTCTGAATTATGAACAATTTTGTTGCATTTAGAACATTGACCGATGGGTGCATTGGTGTTCTAATAGTTTCTAGATCTACACTGATTTTCTCTATGACCATACTTGTTAAAGTTAAAGCATTTCCCATTAAATTTGTAGGCATTAGGTTGTCTTACTGGTTTACTGTGATCATGATTGTTTGCAGTACCAGAGCTTTCACCAACTTCAAAGCCGAGACCATTAGTATCTCCATTAGGTTTTTGATTTTTCAGCATGTCATCAAGTTCTTCTGAGCTTTTCTTGAATTTCTCCTTATGTTGATTTGCAGTAGCCAGCTCATTTTCTAAGAAATCTTTTTGTCTCATGAGTTCAGTTTTATCATGCTCCAAGTGAATCATGCCAGTCTTCAACATATCATTTTCATGACTAAGTCTTAGATTTTCATTTCTAGCATCATTGATTCTCCTAGTCAAGTCATCTTCATTCTTCTTTCGGTCTTCAATGTCTTTATAAAACCTCATAGTCATATCTTGCATCTCATTCCTCGAGGTCATGTTTTCTTGCTTCATCTTGCTTACAAGATCATTAAGAGTTACTTTTTCATCATCATCACTCTGTATCTTCTCATGAAGTTCTCTTCTTTTGTTCCTAGCAATAGTGAGATTTTCTGGAAGTCCTTGAATGATTTCTTGTGCAGCCTTCAGATCATCTTCAAGTTTCATAATTTTCAACTTTTCTACATCATAATCTGTAAGAGTTGTTTCCAATTGCTTTCTTAGGTTTTCCATCTGTACCAGTGTCAGAATCTTCCTCAGGCTATTATACTTTTGAAAATAGAGGACCAGGCTCTAATACCAATTGTTAGGATTCCCAAAGATACTGAGAGGGGGGGTGAATCAGTATCTTGTTAGTTAATAGATTTTCTAATCTTATTAAACAAATTGCATTCCAAAATAGTGTACTGGTAAAACGGAAATAATGCAGTAAATAAGATCAATCACCACAACATAGAAAGAACACCATAAAATAATATTTTTAACGAGGAAACCCGGTGTGGGAAAAACCTTGGTGGGATTTGTGACCCACAATATTCACTCACTGGCCATAAAATGAATATTACTTACAATAGGGGCCTGCACATGCAGGAAGGCCAAGTGCCTAAAGCTCACTGCTTAATTACAAAAAGGGAAGTCTCACTGACTTACAAAAATGGATTATGCAAATCCAATATCATGTACTGCTTCATTCAACATTTTCTATGCTAGGTTCAGTACTGGTTTAAGCTCATACAACATCCATAAACCTTATTCCAAAATCTGCCTTATTATTTGCATGTTTGCATCTGCCTATTACATTCCATACATAAATGATCCTACAAGATCTCATACTTATATGAGTCCTATTACAATTCGCCTTGTTAGCTTACAAAAATATTTTACAATTAAATATAAAATATAATAAACAAAATCTTGTCGGTTGGAGTATCGGTTATCATCTTTGTCGGTGCCAGTGTTGGTGCCATAGGATTGTAAGGTTGCCATCAATGATAATACCTTCAATCATCTACAATTTCTCATTGGAGTGTGTATTTGCCAACACTAAGTCATTTTATTTGATTCTAGGAGCTAGGATTAGGGTTTGTGAACACTCATTCGATAAATGCTTGTCTATGTCAACATATTCATACTCACTATTAGAAGTCTTAGGAGTTGTATTGCCATTATGAGTAACATTTTCACCCATTTATTCATCAAATTTTAGAGAAAGAGGAGCAAGAACACGAATAGGAGTAAAACCATCACATGTTTTATGCAACTTATGGTTTGGAGATGTAGGTTGAACATCTTGCTTAGGAGAAAAGGGAATCATGTCAATTGTCAAAGTCTAAGGAGATTGAATATTTTGAGGGATAGCTTCACGAGATCAAACACAATGTCTTCATCAAAATTCTCTCACATAATGATACCGTCAAGTCTTAGTAGAAGGATGAGAAGGAGGATGAACACTTGAAAAAGTAGGAATATTTCTCTCCTTGATAGTGGAAGGTTTAGGTTGAGGTCTTTTTGATCGAACAATAGGAGAAGCATGCCTCTTCTCTCGATAAGAGGAAGGAGGTGGAACTGTGCCATAGAAAGGATGAATATTAGGTGTAGGAAGGAGACTAGGTCCATCATGAGGAGGAGGTATAGGTCTAACCTTAGGAAGAATATTGGTGTTCTCCTTAAGAGAAGGTAAAGTCACATCCATAGGTATAGATGGACAATCTTCCTTAGGAGGGAGATTAGTTCTATTTGTGAGGGGAAGAACCTCATCTTGAAGAATAATAGGAATGTCAAGTGTTGGAGATCTATGTTGACTTAATGATAATATCATATCATTTTTCCATTTTTGATAAGATTGAAAAAAAGCATCGCTTCTTAATGGAAGAGATTGAAATTGTTTAGGCCAAAAGAAATCAATAGGAACACTGGGGATTCTTTCAGATGGATGAAATAAGCTATGGTTCATGGTTATGATTTCTCCATTGTGAGAAAATTTCAGACACTTGTGGATTGGATAAGCAATAGCCTTCATGGAAGATAGCCAAGGATAGCCCAACTTCACACAGAATTTCTCAAAAGAAGGTATGATAACAAATTCAACATCCATGGATTTAGTATGGACTTCAATAGGAAGGGTAATAGAACTAATGGTAGGACAAGAGAAACCATCAAATAACTTCACAACCATATTAGAAGCATCATATATTGGTTTATGCAATCGTAAAGTGAAAAGATACTCTTCAGTTATGACATTAACCATGCAAGAGGGATCAATTAGGGCACCACGGCAAGGGATATCCTTAACCTTCACAACTATGTATAAAGGGCCATTAGGTTCTCTAATGGTCTCTCTAGGGTCAAATGTAATACAAGGATCCTTAGGCAAATCTTGTGTTTCTACCATATTAACCAAGTTTGGAGCCATAGAGGTGAATTCTTCAAAAGAGAGAGAATTGGACACAATCTCAATAACGTTAAAGGTATGAGATGGCAAGGGATTAGTGAAAATATTAAGATTTTGATTAGGAAGAGCTATTGATTTATTCCCTTTATCATTGACACATTCCACATATATAGTATTATTATTAATCAAGTCTTGAATCTTATTTTTCAATGCAAAACATTTTTCAGTATCATGACTAGGTTGATGATGAAATTGACAAAAGGAATTGTTATCAAAATAAGGGGATGCAAGTTTAGAAGGATCGATTTGTTTTATAGGAGGAAGTTTGATAACATTTTTGTGCAATAACTGAGACATAATACTATGTAAAGATTCATTCAAGAAAGTAAATTGTCTTTCTCTTTGAAAAAATTTAAAAATAGAAGGCACACCTGTTGTAGCATTTGAATGGTTGTTGTTGATTGGATCATTAAACTTGATGAAGCTTTTTTGTTGGTTTGAACTTCGCAAATGGTTGTTAAACACTCTCCCCCTTATCACTCAGAGCCATAGGAGTGAATTGCTCCATTTGACTCACAGCCAGTTGATAATTGTGATTATGGAGTGTTGTGCACAACTATGGAAAGGAAGTAAACTCAGACAAAAGAAGCTTTTCCCTTATATCTTTATGTAAATTAGAAATGAAAATTCTTTGAATATCATTATCAGGTACATGAAAATAAATTTGAGCACACAAATGCTTATATCTACCAATGAAATCTGTCACTTTTTCTTTAACACCTTGTTTACAATGCATTAAATCAGTCAAAGTGATTTTAGGACCAATGTTGTTTTGAAATTGTTGGATGAAAGAATTTGTTAGTTGTTAAAAATAAGTGATAGAATAAGAAGGCAAAGAGAAATACCATTGTAAATCCTTATCTCTTAGTGTTCTTGTAAACAGTTTTGCAAGCAAACATTGATCATAAGCAAAATCAATACGTAAGGTTTGAAATGTTTTTGACATGCGTAAGAGGATCACCTTTTCCATTATAAAGTTCCAATTGAGGGATCTCAACATGTTTAGGTGGCATGGCTTTAACAATATCAAGATAAATTGGGCTCACAACATAAAAGGTGGGTACATTAAACTTGGATTGACTCATAGAAGCATTTTGTTGTTGTAAGGAAGACACAGTTTGAGCAAGATTGTTCATTGTCATTTCGGTAGAAGAATTGATGTTAGACATAGGTGATTGAGAAGGTGGTGTGATGTTATTGAAAGAAGGCATGGATTGAGAATAAGGTGGTGGGACATTATGATAAGTAGGCATGGGTGATGATTGGTAGTAGGAAAAGGGACACTTAAAGGAAGACCAAAGTTGTTGAAGGAATGGCCCCCTTGTGTCACACTAATTGGTTGAGGAATAATAGGAAAACTCATGGAAGACATAGGTAATGATGGAGGATTAAATGAAGAAGAGGGATTGCCCCCATGACCAATTGTTCTAGGGATGACATTTTGAGTTGAAGTATCCATGATGTTAGATGTGAAAGTAGGAATACTAGTCATAGGAGTAGTCAAAGGAATTGAAGGATTGACTTGTGTTGAAGGTTGTGAATAACTTAGGGTTTTAGGACAACTCTTGATAGGAATGACACTAGAATCAACAATATGTGCAATGCACATAGTATATCAATTTTATTCTTATCACTTTGAATCATGCATTTAAGGCCTTCAATTAATGGAAGAGCTTCACTATTAGGGTATTCTTGAGACATCCAATGTTGAAAGATATCAAATTGATTGTCCAATGTGGAAAGTTGATCTAAAGAAACCCTAGTTAAAGTTTCTCCTTCATCATGGGATGCATCAATGGGGTGAACAGGCACATGATTAGGATGGGAAGAATGAGCATGATCCTCATTAAAGAGGTCACCCAAATTAGGCTCCATCTCCTCGGTAATTAAACCTTGGGAAGCCTTAATTCTAATGCTTCATCTAACAGGGATAGGATAGGTAGGAGTAATAGTGGTAAAACTCATGCACTAGAGGGAAAAATTGAATTTTGAATTGTCAGACAAAGCTTACAAAAATTGAGTAATGCAAAATTTAAGAAAATAATGATTACACAATTTGAACTTTGTTGGAGGAAGGGAATGACACAATTTCCAAAAATTAAAGGAAATTGAAATTTCAAAATAGGGCCAAGGGAAGACCACTTAATTTTAAACTCAAAATTATTAAAATCAAGGCAGACTATAATTAACCTCTTAATTTTAAAAATTTTCCTGAAATTTGAAATGTTGAATTTTGAAGGTATTTTCGATTCTAGAGGGATCAAAAATCGATCAAATTAGCCAATCTTCTGGATTTAGGCTAGTACATACTTTCATAATAGCCTCCCAAAATTTCTGGAAAAAAGCCGAGGACCGTGGTGGGAATGCACATGGTCCGACCAATTTTTTTTGAAATTTTAATGCATGGATATTATGATGCTTAGAAAGCTAACCACAAACAAATGGCAAATTTTATGATCTCTAGATAGGAGAAATGAAGGTGCAAATGTGAAGATAGGACCTTATTAGGGTTTTGAAGAAAAAGAGGAATTGAATTGCAATTTGAAAAAGGGTCAAACCTAATAGATAGGGACACCTTGGAAAATATTTAGAAATCTGAATGTAAATGAAATTGATTTGAAATTCATACAAAATCCAATTAATTTTGAAAATTAGTGTTTTATGACCTAACCACTTAATTCAAAATTTAAAATTTGAATTGTAGGATTGAAGACAAATCTGAGAACAATCAGAAATCTGAAAATTAAACTGAAATCCAATGTTCAAGATGATTTTTTAAAATTAGGGTTTTGACAAGTAACTTCTTAATTTTGTAAATTTTAATTGCAAATTGAACAAGACAATGAGGAAATTGAATTTGACAATCAAAACAATTTTCAGATGTACGATAACCACAAGCAATATTTTACAAATCACAAGTTTAATTTTAATTTTAAACACCAGGGTTTTTAATGATTTAACCACTAAGTTTGCAGAAATTTGAAACTTGTAAATAAAAAATATGCAAATGTTGTTCAAAGGAAAGCATGCAAGACATCAGGTTCACTAAAATGTAATGGTGGGAAATGGTGAATGATAGATCAAGAGGAAAACTACCCTTTCCCTAAAAGAGAGATGAGAGTCTTACTATTGATTACCCTTCAAACACTTTTCACCATGTTACATTAGGAAGAGGAGAGGATAATTCACTAGATTCAATCTCTCCACATGAAGATGGTAGATTAAATTCTGAATGAAATGGGAATGATAAGTTGATCCCCTCTTCCTTGTTTAAAATGGAAAGGAATTGATTGAATTATGTAGTGCAAAAGTGACAAAGCATTCATTATAACTTGAGATCAAAATATGGGATGAAGCTGTGCACTTGGATTTGGCAGTAATATTTCGAGATGATGTCGCCCTGTGAATTTTAGGAAAAGTTGCTCAGACCATGGCGAGAATGTACACGGTCCTTCGAAAATCCGTGAAACGAAAAGGGTTTTTCTGCCTCTGCTAATGGAGCCTAAATCTAAAAGTATAGCTGTGCACCTACAACCTACACATAGAAAAGAGATGAAGAGGGGTTGGGATTGGGGGTTTGCCTTTAGGTCAAACCCTAGTTTTGGAATTAACCAAGTAATGAAAGAAAGTACTTGCAAGTAGCTGTAAATGAAAGAATGAATTATAAAATACCTCAAGGGAGATTGTAGTAGCAATGTTGATATAAATTCTTGTTTGGAATTGTATGTTGGAATCAATCTCCTCTTAAATGGTTGAATCCTTGACTGGAATGCAACACCTAGCCTTGAAGGGAGACTTGAGAATGCTCAATGCTGGAAAAGAATCCTTGAATGCTCTTGAATGCTCGATCGCTTGTGAATTTCCCACTCATCCAACTTATGAAAATGAGAGGATGAATGCCCCCTTAAATACATGTTAGTGGATTTGATTTTCATCACGGGCCGACATCAAGGGAGTTTCCTGCCTGATGCACAACCAACAATGCAATCCTAGGAAGGGTCATGTCCCAAAATAGGACAGGGACAAGGGTACCATGCCCATGTCCTTGGAGGTCAGGGGTACCATGCCCCTATCCAAGGGGGGACAGTGGAATGATACCCTTTTCTTGCCCCTTTCTCTAGGGTAGAGTGTGGATGGGGTGATGCATAGGCCAAGGAAGAATTTGTTTCTAAGGGCTGAGCAATCTTCGGTCTACGATTAGGCTAGAGGATTCAAACTCGCATGTGTGAGGACCCTAATGCAGTCAAAAATTGCTAGGGTCACAATTATATGACACTACAACTACATAGCATGGTAAACATCGACACATGGTTATTAGGGTCTCCTTTCCCTTTGTACTTTTAAAATGGTGTGTTTCAATATTTTGTGGTATTGGATTTTTTAGGATGGTGAATGATTATAAGATATGTGTGTATTATGATGGAGGATTGGGTTGGTATTAACTATGATTCATATTGGCTAATTATTGTGGTAAAGATTTGATGTTTTATAATAGTTGAATAATGACATGATCAATGGGTAAGGTGGTTGAATGTAATCAGCAAGATCTAGTCATAGTGGTGATTGGTAATTTGGTAAGTTAATTGTGGGACAAATTTGCTAGCAATATTTTATGATACCTTATTAAATTTTTTGATACTCTATCTTCTTACGTTGCATGACCCTTTTGACTATCCATGTAGACATCTGAAATTTCAAATCCCTTATAAGGGTTGTGAACCCTTTCTACTATCTTGATCCACCATTAAGTTTATTGTGACAATGATATTTTGTAAAAACTATTCATTAGCTTATAATAGGTCTTTATCCAACTATCCCCTACTATTAAACCATAATAGAACTATCATACATAAAGAAATGTTATTTTAGACATTGTTTTTGTCATTTTCACTATTTTTTTATCTTGATTAAAGTTGTTCTGGAGTTTTCAAAATCCTTATTCTCTTTTCCTTTACTACATCATGTTTATTTTGGATCATAGGAATGACTATCATCTTCATGTGTTCCGTAACATGTTTTGTTGCTCCTTTTAGGATTATCAAACTTCTTTTTGCCTTGTCAACTCACATTATCTATCTAGGATTTCTTAAGTAGGTAATAATCCTTTGACATACTCATGAATTTTTTTAGACCACTAATAATTCTTGTAATGTTGTAAATTACATCCTCAATACAATTTCATACTCACCTAGGCTTCACTTTAGTGTTTCTTCCTTCTATCCCCTGATTATGCCTAATTCTGCTCAAACCAGTGCCAAATTTGTGATCTCTAATTATGTTTTAACTTTCAAGCCTTGTCTCGGCCCCAATAGACTAGATTAAAGTGTTAGGTGCCATAGTCTAGGCAAAAATTGTCCCTTTTTTAATCATCCAATGGTCAAAACAAACTTAAGTGGGAAATACTTCTTTATGTTAACCTTTGTTATAATTTTTTACATTTTGCTTGAGGATCGTATTCCCACATTCAAATAATATCTCATTAAGGAATTTATATGACATTAATCATTTAAATTGAGAAATAAATCAAGAATCATTAAGGAATTGAAGGAGAGGTCAAATATTTAGATTTTCAAGTAGTCAAGATGGCATTCATAATAAAATTTGCATGAAGACATGCATGAGTTATATATATTATAATATATCAACCTTTTTATGAAAACTTTAAGGAAAAGGATATTAATAATGGAATGTATAAAAGTTCACCTCAATATTTATTTACATATCTAACCTCCACCCTATAAGGGTAATCTCTCTTTTATATTTCATTCATCATTAAAGGGTTAATTCCAAACTTGGGGTTTGACCTAAGCAAATCCCTATCAACCCCACAACATTTTTCCTCTCTTGTGTGTGAAAGTTACTAGTTCAAAAGAGAAAGAATATAGAGATAGAAAGTACAAACTAAGACAAATATAACCAAATATTATAGAAGGAAAAAACCCTAAACAATGACAATCGTTGAATTATCTAACACTTTTCTTACAAAAATTTAGGAGAATATTCTAAATGATATCCTGATCTTGTGTAATGCCCTTCCAGGTAACCCTGGAGGAATAAAAACTAATAAACCAAAACACATAGCATATAATTTTTTTAAAAATGGAATCATAATACATTAACCATCTTTTAACTCAATACAATGCTAAGTAAATTTATTACATAACATAGGTGAATCATAATAATGTCTAGTAGAAGACTTAATCAAAACTCATGACAATCTTCTAAGGGTTCCCTAATGTCACTACTAAGAAACACTTACTATCATGCATTAAACACCACTAAGTTAATCACATGATGATAAATTCACTCCATTATACTATTCCAAATCACATAAGCATTCCTAATAGGATACATCGACTTAACTTAATCAAATAAACTCATAATCATTAATCATAGTACTCATCATATAAAGGCCTATCCTAAGTTTATTTTAATGTAACAAATGAAATATTCCTATGATAACCTTCATCAAGAATAAGAACATACATATAATCCACATGAGTACATTCAATTATGAGTTATCCATTAATACAAATACATCTATCATAATAGTATTATTACAATCATTTCCACTAGGAGTATCCAATTATAAATATCCCTTTCAATTACAAGAATATACATACAATTATATATCCTTTTACATCACTTATAGAAAGTACATATCAAATAAAATTATGATGGTAGAACAATCTATATCTGAATTTGAAAACACTGGAATACAAGGTAAGATCCATCAAGCTGCATATGAACCAAAATTCCAAAAACCCCAATGGATGGTAAATACTACCACCTAACATGTGGAACCCAAAGGTCTAGCCCACATGTTGGACATAGACACAAGGCCCCAAACAACAAGCAAGAAGGCTAGAGATAAAAGAACTGAACATACACCACAACCAAGATACACAAAACACCACTACACAAGATAATAAAATAAGGATAACAACAAAATAACTTCAAAAGAATATCCAAAGAACATCGAACTTTCAAAGAAAGAATATTAACCACAAACTTCCATAGTAAGAAAAAAAACAAAAATATTCCAAAAGACTTCAAAGGTACTCCAAAAGAATATCAAACTTTCAAATACTTCCACACAAAACTGACACAGTAGGATACTACGATACATAAGAAGAGAGTTTCATTGCATAAACTCTACATGGGTTATCCTAGTAGATTTACCCTCTCCTAACTCCAGACCTAGGCCCCCATGGATAAATCATGTGGTACCATACAATCATTTCTTAAGGACAAGGTATTGCATAATCATTCCAATTCCAAATGTCTCTCCAGACGGACAAGCCTTCCCAATCTTATCCTCTATCTATACGAGCACACAAGACCATGATTGGGGAAAACATTATTCTTATCAGTGTGTAAACCTAACCATATTTTTTATTAATGTTATCACATATTAATCTACTCTCCTATGGGTTATTCTAGCAACCACTTTGGGCCCCAATCCCTAATGCAGAGCCCTACCCAAACTCCTGAGAACAAGCCCAAACAAGGTTAGGCTAGTGACCCCTCGAATGACTACAAGGGTATCCCACTTGCAACCATTTGAGGATTTTCTCATGGGTCACTAGATCCCAGATAGATGATCTTGGGGGGGGAGGCACTCCATCTACTGATAGTTTAGAGGATAGAAGCACCCCTACCCTATCTAGATATGGGCTACAAGGAAGGACTCTACACCTTGGATGAAACTACACACACATTCACTAAGCTTGGGCCTACTCAAGATGAGTAAAAGGCTTCAAATCCTCAAACATGGCTTACTGGTGACTCTTATTCTTATATATTTGGAATTTGGTCAATAATTGACATCTAAGAACTCTTTTTCATTTTGGGCACCAATTCCTTATATCTTCTTTGGAAATCTACCCCCTAGGCTTGTAGCCCTATTTGGCAATAGAATGGACCTTAAATCAAACATATTCCATGCACCCATATAAAAAAATTATCACTTTAGACATCCTTTTTAAAGTTGTACTAATGCCCAAAATGGTTTGGCCAAATATGTAATTACAAGGTCTGTTCCTTTTGAAGGCTAAGAGACCTAATAGGGGCAATTAGCCCTATTTTACAAAGCAACTGCCTTTACCAGTACACCAAATCAAAAATAAACTTAATGGGCATGTGGGGGAAAGTGAGAAACCTCTAATTACAGGGTTGTACACTTGGAATCCACTGCTATGACAACCTATGATGACTATCCTAAATCTTGTCCTAAGTAGTCACATAGAGTTGCCTACCTAATCTTGCTCCTTTCTCCAGACAACAAATTTTCCCCTAAAAAAAACCATGAAAACATGAAAGTATAGAGGCTTATTTTTCATCCCTCCAAAGGAAGAGTATTCTAATGTACTAGAAAGCAAGATAAAGCCATTTTTGTTCAAAACCCTCTCCAAACCCTCACTTTCTAGGTTACAATGAGAAGAATGGAGGGTTCTCTCTACTCTAAAATAGTTAAGACCTCAGACCAACACCAAAAGAAACCTATTTCATCCCCCTATATACTCCATGGATGGTGGGATTCAAATAAATCCATACGGGCACATGGAAATCCTGCAAACTTAATTTTTTTGGGAAAAATGTAGTATTTTGTGTATTATTGCTTCACAAACTTCAATTACAACAACAACCCCCTTGGGAATCATGTCCACGAGGATTATAAAACTCTTCAATAGTTTCCCACCAAACTTGGAGTAGGTTGGAGCCATTTAAAGGCTTTCCCCAATCGATTTTAAAAAAGTTGCACTTTTGCACTCAAAAGTTGCTTTTTTGCAATTTTTCACAAAACGTTGTCATATAGGCTAAGGTTGGAATCCACATACATGGATCAGCCAAACAACCATGAAACATGTCTGAAAACCTATCAAACACAAATCTAAACCATCTACTACCCCTATTGACCAAATTGTCCCAATTGGCTTCTCAAATTGCCTAATTGGTGACATGGGCTTACATGGTGGGGTTTATTTGCATACATGAAACACAAGACACACTAAGATACCCTAATGATCCTAGTATTCATCCTTAGGGTGATGAATAGCTTTTTTATGAGGTTCTCCTGCACCATACTTTGTGGAAGAAGAGATCTCAAGCCCACTTGAGATCAGTGTTTGTAAATCTGCACCATGATTGGATATTTGCTCAGTTGTCATCCAAACTGCCTCAGAGTCTGGTTTGTCCTGCCAAGCCACCAAGTACTCAATGTACTCCTTGTTCCTTGTCTCCTTTGTGACTCTAGTATTTAACACTTTTCTCAACTTAGGTGATTCATGCCTTGGAATGTCATTATCTATAGCAACTTGCATTGGTTTTTCTTCTTCATTGTCACTACCTTTGAAAAGTGTAAGATCACACACTTAAAAAATGGGTGATAATCCCAGATTAGGAGGAATTTGGATCTAATGGGAATTTTGTCCACACTTCTTCAATATCTGACATGGTCCAATCTTCCTCTACACGAGTCTGGTGTATTTTCCTTTTGGGAGTCTCACCTTCTTCAAATGTACCCATACCAAATCCTCAATATTAAACTATACATCTCTCTTCTTCTTATCAGCATGAGCCTTATACTTCACTGTAGATTGTTGGAGATGAGACTTGACTTGGTCATGCACCTCTTTGATGGTTGATGCAAAAACTTCACCATCTGCACTAATGGGCTCTTCTTTGGGTAAATCTCTTAACCCCAATACTCCCTTAGGGTGGATGCCATATACAATCTGGAAAGGAGACTTCCTTGTACTCCTATTGATAGTATCATTGTAAGAGAACTTTTCCTGTGGTAGTATACTGTCCCAATTTTCTCCATATTGCCTTGTCAAACACCTTAATAGGTTTCCCAATGACCTATTGACAACTTTAGTTTGCCCATCTGTTTGAGGATGATAGGCTGATGAGAAAGCTAGGTTAGTCCCCAACTTCTTCCAAAGGGTACCCCAAAAGTGACCTATGAATTTCACATCTCTGTCTGAAATAATTTTTAGGGGCAACCCATGTATCTGGACTATCTCTTTGAAGAATAGGTCTGCAACATATGATGCATCACAAGAAGTCTTACATGGCAATAAATGAGCCATTTTACTAAACCTATCCACCACTACAAACACACTGTCAAATCCTCTCCTTGTCCTAGGTAGACCCAACACAAAGTCCATACTTATGCTCTCCCATGGCCTAGAAGGGATTGGTAAGGGCTGATACAAACCTGCATTTGTAGACTTCCCCTTGGCTTTCTAACATATGACACATGTCTCCACAAACTTCCTTACATCTATGTACAATTTAGGCCAAAAATAATGTCTCTTCACAAGGTCATGGGTCTTGTCAAAGCCAAAATGACTTGCCATAGATCCATAATGCTTTTCCCTAATAATATTCAACATCATGGAACACTTAGGAATACACAACTGCACTCCTTTGAACAACAATCCATCGTGTATTAGAAATTCAAAAACCTCAATATGGTATCTCTCACCAAAGGTTTCCCATACCTTGTATATCTCACCAAAGTCTTCATCAGTATCATACATACTCTTCAAGGAATCAATACCAACACTCTCCATCTTGATTTGGTTAACATTAGAGACCCTCCTTCTCAAAGCATCTGCAACTTTTTTCTTAACTCCCTTCTTGTGTTTGAGGGTGAATGTGAAGGCTTGCAGGGTCTCTACCCACTTCATGTGTCACTGGTTTAACTTCTCCCTGCTGTTTATAAAACTAAGTGCTCGATTATCAGTAAAAAATATGAACTCCTAAGGCAATAAATAGTGCATCCACTTCTTCAAAGACTGTACTAGAGCATACATCTCCAAGTCATAAGATGAGTATCTCTTCTTGGCATCATTTAGCTTTTCACTGAAAAAAGAAATAGGCCTCCCTTCTTGACTGAGCACTACTCCAATAGCCATGTGGCTTGCATCACATTCTACCTGAAATATCTTGTTGAAGTCTGGTAAGGCAAGGAATGGTTGTTCTGCAACCTTCTTCTTCAATGTCTCAAATAAATCATCTGCCTCTTTGGTCCAACTGAACCTGCACTTTTGTCTTCCTTTTATGATGTCAAGCATGGGTGCACAAACATGACTAAATCATCTTATTAACTTCCTATAGAAAGATGCTAAAACATGGAAATTCTGGACATCATTCATAGTTGTAGGTGTAGGCCAAGACAATATAGCACTCACCTTGTGAGATTACAAAACCCAAGTAGATGATCTCCTCCTGCATGAACAAACACTTATCCAAATTGATCATTATTTTCTCTTCATGTAACCTCTTGAGAACCATATCTATGTGGTTGAGGTGCTCTCCCCTTGTGTGACTGAAGATCAAGATATCATCTAGGTATACTATGACAAATTTTCCTACAAATTTCACCAAGACTTCATTCATTAACCTCATAAAGGTACTAGGGGCATTGGACAACCCAAATGGCATGACCTTCCACTCATATAACCCCTCATTGGTTTTAAAAGTTGTTTTCCATTCATCCCTTGGCCTTATTATAATCTGATGGTATCCACTTTTCAGATCCATTTTTTTAAAATACTTAGCACTCCCTAAGAAATCAAGTAAATCCTCTATTCTAGGGATTGGGAACCTATACCTTATGTTTATCTTGTTGATGGCTCTTGAGTCTATACAAAGCCTCCAAGTACCTTCTTTCTTGGGTGAAAGGACTTTCGGTACTGGACATGGGCTTATAATTTTGCCAATCAGTCCTAATTCAAGCAACTCTTCAATCTACCTTGTCATTTCTATATTCTAGTCTGGGGTGAGCTGGTAGGCCACTTTGTTTGGGAGAGTACATCCAAGGATCAGATCTATGCAATGACTGATGGCCCTGATCGGTGGTAGGGATCTTGGTACTCCATCTGAGATGATTCCTTGATGCTTATCAAGAAACCGTGTGATTGCAAGGTCTATGTGCTTCTGACCTCCTTCTTTGTCTTCTATATACTACTCTTTCCTTGTCACCTTGGGGCTAGGTATGAGGGCATAGAAAACTACACCTTTCTCTGCAATATCCTTCATGAACTCTTGTCTCCTTCATGAACTCTTGTATCTTTCCCTTTTGATTCCATCTCTTCCTCTATCAAAGTTAAGAGTTCTATCACCTTACCATCCTTGGTGATTGAGTAGGTGTTTCTCAACCCATCATGATGAGCTTTCAAGTCATATTGCCATGGTCTCTCAAACAAGAGATTTCATGCATCCATTTTGGCTATGTCAAATAACAATATATCCTTGTAAGATCCAATATGAAACTCCACCCAAGCCTTCTCTTCTACCACTGCTTGATGACCTTGGGTGAGCCATGAAACCTTGTAGGGGTAAGGATGAGGCAGCTTTCTAAGCTTAAGCTTTTCTACCATCTCAAGTGATTAAAAAAATTTCGTGGATTCAGCGTCTATCAGAACCTTGCATACCTTTCCTCCTGCCTTGCAAGTGGTTTTGAAAGGGGATTTCCTTTGTGTAGGCTCCTTGTCGAGTACCTTAATGGTGGTTACTACTCTCCTCATCATCATAGCCTCTCCTCTTTCAGGATAGCCATAGCTATCAGGAGCATTAACACTTTGATAGGTGTTTGCACTTGCCAAACTTTGATAATCACATTACTACACCAAATTGCTTCTCCTTTCTCCCATGGAGCTAGAAGCCTTCTTCAAACATCTATTGGCCATATGCCCTTCTTGGTTGTAGTTGTAACACCTAGGAGGACCTATACCTTGGGATCTTCCTCTAGAGGGTGGTATTCTACCCCTAAAGCTCTGATGTAGAGAGTTTTGGAGCCCTATTTGTTTCACCTTTTTGAGTGACTTGTCCTACTCAACTCTACTACTACTCAGGTCCTTCCTCTGGCACCTAGTAATGTTGGCATTTTGATGATTTTGTGATTGTCATTGATGGACACACACTTATTTTATGATCACTTTCCTATGTATGATTTATTCTCAACTGGTAATTGCTTCAACCGGTATTATGAATTATAGTCTTTAGACTATCGATGCTTTGCAGAAGATGTTTACCAATCACAAAGTGGTATCAAGATCTCACAAGGTTCAAGGATCCCAAAGTGGTATGAAGGAACAAAGCGGTTGTTAACGTTTTCCCAGTCTTCATTTTGACAAGCCGGTAATTAATAAAATGTATGAACTGGTAATCGATAATAAACCAGTATTACACTATGATGAGTTACCAACCGATATTTCTGTGATGAGTTATCATCCACTGACACTTTGGTGGTGATTTTGTGTCATGTTACCAAATATGTCTAGATGCACTGAACCTAGGAACTTGCAATGTAATCCTATTGGACTAACATGAAATTAGATTCCTTTATAAGGACATCATGTCTAGGGTTTTAGAAGTGTATGAGGATTTTGTATGTGCGATCATAGTAGAGAAGATTAGGTTTGTGTGAAGAAACAGGGTGTGGAGATATTGAAGATTGGAGTAATGCTAAATGTGCATTAACAATGAGCTATCAAGGATCTAACCAAGCATACTGTGCTAGTATCTAGATCATCTACTTGTTGATTACTCATATCTTCGACAAGTCTGAAACCCTTAACCGGGTAGGCCCAACAAAGCCTTTGTAAATCCTCTAAGAAGGTGGTTCACAACTGTGAATTTGAAATCCTCTCACAAGGTAGTCTTTAATAGGACTTATCTCTTAACAGAGATCTAGATTCCTAACAAGATATGTTCTAGTGAAGAACATTGTGTGACCTTAATTGATCTGACCTTAACCAGTCTGGTTTCTATTCTGCAGATAGTTACTTGTGAGTTTCTGCTCACCGTGGTTTTTCCCATTTGGGTTTCCATGACAAAACCTCTTGTGTTATGGTGAGTGTACTCTTGTGGGTGAATTCTTTATTTGTTGTTTGGTTTGCATTTGTCTTAACCAGGTTGTTAGTAAATTTGTTATACCGGCTAACTACTAAACTGTTTAAGAGTTTAAGTTCAGTATTTTTTGGTATACTAATTCACCCCCCCTCTTAGTATTCATCAATTGGTATCAGAGCCAACCTTTCTATAAGTTTAACCACTTAGAAGGAGATATGGGGGAATACACTGTGAGGGAGCTTACTCATTATCTAACTCAGACTAAGAAAGCCTTTGATGAACTTAAAGTCAAATATAAAGCCTCTCTAGCAAAGAGAAGAGAGCATGCTAAGAAACTAATGGAGCTTACTGAAAGTAGTTCTTCTGATGAAGAAGACATGGAAGCCCTAGTTGAAGAAGTTGAAAAACTGAATGAATCTAATGCTAACCTAAGTAGGGAACTGGAAGGGTTGACTATCAGAATATGCCAAGAGCTTGAGAACTGGAGGAAAGATGAAGACCTGGTAAAAGACAAAGATCATGAGATCTCCAAGTTGAAGCAAGAAATCAGTGCCCTTACCGCTCATCTCCAAGAGAGTAAAGTGGAAAAAGAAGAAATGCAAGGTGAACTAAACATGGCTATTTTTGAGAATGCAACCTTGAAGGAATCCAATGCTGCTATTTTCAAGGAACTCACTGAGTCAAACGAAATACTTGCTAAATTCAATAAGAGTACTATTAAGCTAGAACAAAAGCTTGAATCAGCAAAATCGGTAAAGAATACCACTGGACTTGATTTTTCTAGTTATGAGGAAGGTGAGACCTCTGGAACAAAAGATGGAGCATCAAAGAAGCAACCAGCACCAAAGGATAAAGGTAAGCAAAAGTTTAAACTTGTTTGATTTAATTGTCGCATGGAAGGACATACTTCTAATGTGTGTAGAAATAAGGCTTACAATAATTTTCCTTATTTTCTAAACAATAAGCCTAGATCCAATAGATTCAATGGTAACTATTATGCATGCAACAAGTTTGGGCATAGAACATTTGAATGCAAGTCTGTTATGCACAACACTGAGAGATATCCTCAAAGGACTCAAGGAGTTTTTCCTGAATCCTTTGTGAACCGGAATCCAAACCGGTATAATGCCTATGACCATCAGTTAGGTGGTGGTGGCTATCAAGTGGCAATTGGTTGGAGAGAAACCTATTTGATTTTCCATGGTAGTGGTCACACTACTGCAACATGCAGGAGGAAGAATGGTAGAATGAAAAATGGACCATGGAGAACACCTAGAATGGTATGCTATCATTGCAACAAATCGGGACACCCTGCCAGAACCTACAGAATAAGAAAGAACCTATCAAATGACATACTAATCACTCCAGAAGGGAAGATTGATGTTGAAACCATTCAAGTAGGAATGAATAAAACATGGAAAAAGAAACCTGAAGAAGTGTCACAAGATGAACCGGTTTCTGCACCTAGTGTGGAAGTGTATGAACCAACAAACTAAGCTTCATAAAAGCTTAGGGGGAACAAATTAGTGAAATGTTTTGAACCCTTGGTTTACATCAGTAAAAGACCTTAACCAACATGTGTTAGCTAACAATCAACAGAAGATTGTGAAGTGGTAAAAGGCAAATTAGGGTTTGTGCCCTAGCGGTGGACCATTTATTATGGTAGGTGAAGAATTCTTGTAAAAGGGATTTTCAAGTCATTTTCACTTATCAGTTTTTGAGCAATGAATTTTTTCAAAAGCAGAGCAACAAAAGGCAATTCGACTTGCGATTCAGAGAGATTTCAAATCTTTGTAGCTGAATCTGGAGTTAGTGTCAATCAATCAAGTGAAGAACACAAAGCGGTAATCCAGCAATCAAAGAGGTGTGAAGAGAAGCTAAATTTGCAAACCCTAAATCTCAAAATTTGGAAGGTATTTCTCAAAATTCTTGTTTATCAGTTAATCATGGCTTCTGCATCGCACTCCAGTTCTAGTATACCTGTCGATTCAATAGATTTTATCCAATGGAAGATGAAATACAATGCCCTATCCCAAATACCCGCTAGAGTCATAGTGGAAGATGATATTTCAGGGTACATTGACTGTAAACTGGAAGACCTAGGATCCTTAGCAATTCATTCCTAGCTAGGTCTATTCTATGGGGATGACAAGAAGATCAAATTGGAATATAGCATCCTGGAGAGGAAGAAACTTCACAATGCGATGTACTTTCTTGAAGAATTATAGAAGATCACATCCGCATCATCTTGAACAGAGTGCATGGTGACAAGATGTATCTCAAAAGGACACATGACATTATCCCTGAAGCCATTCATACTGTCACTAGTTTTTACAACACTGGTGAGGTGCCAGCCCTAAGAAAAGTCATCAAGACTGAAATGACTAAGCTCACTAGTTTTGTGAGAGACCAACGAGGAATGACCATCAACACCATCGAGGATGATTTGGTCAAGTATTCTTGCACGGTGACCTGATACCAGATGTTCTATGCTAGTAGAATAAACTTTGTCTCTGCTATTGCGGTAAATGCAACCTACAGAATGATCATGGAAGATGCATAATTTGATCTATGCACCTGTATGCAGAAGCAACTGTTAATAAACCTAAAGTCTATCAAATAGGATAGTGCCCTAAGATTCAAATTTGGACAACTTTTGGTAGGTCTATTTTTCTACTTTCAAGGCTATTTTCTGGGAGTCGGTGATATTCAATGGTCTACTGACCAACCAGTTACCAAAAAAATCAGAGAAAGTATTCAAGCGGTGGGAACTGGATATCCTGAAGTCTTGAATAAATATTTTGATGAATTCAAGTAGAAGATGAGCCAGTAGATGAGGATATCTGGCAATATTGTTAAGAAGTATGAAGAGGACATCTACTTTATCGTCAGAGTAGATGAGTGCATAATGGAGGCGGTGGAGCCCAGAAAAGAAAAAGTTTAACCCATGGGATATGAGGTGATGTATGAAATGCTAGATGGGTGTGCTTCTACCCTACTTGCCTTTCCTCTTGATCTGAAGAAGAAGAGAACTGGAACCTACTTGGAAAGGATAAAACTAGTTGAAGAACCTTTAGTGAAGAAGGGAAAGGCAGTGCCATCGGTATCGGCACTGGTTACCTCAGCAAGTCCTAAAGTGACCAAGCGATCACCTGCCAAGAAGAAATTGAAAGTTGCACCTGCCAAGGTTTTTGAAAGAAAGTGGAAGACTAAGAGCAACTCACCTGATTTTGAGGATACAAAACCTGAAGTACAACCTAAGAAGACTAGGCAAACAAGGAAGAAGGCAAAGACAACCAGCAATGAACCGACATCATTAGCACTGATAAATATAGGCATTTCCTCTTACAAACCCTTGACACAATGTCAAAGGACTATCAAGAATGTTAGGAGAAAAGTGCTAAGTGATTTAATAGATCACTTTGATGATTTTAATGATAATGAAAAAGAGGAAGTTGAATAGGAAGTCATCCAATATCTATGTATTAATGACCGGTCGCCATCATAAATTAGACCGGTGACACCGGATTCTTTATACAATTATTTAGATAACAAATGGCACATTTCCATTGAAAAAGAATAGGAAATAAGAGAGGAAATCATTGCACAATATTTTCTTGATGTGTCAAATTCTGAGCTTTATGAAATCATGTATAAGTACAAAGGCCTCTTCTTCATGAGAAGAAGAAGACTCTTGTTACTGGAAGGCAAAGTTTCTGAAGTGGTGACAGATACACACTCCCATGCCAAAGTCACTCTGAGATTGCACCAAGTGTCTGAGGCCAACAAGAAGGCCAAATAGGAACTAGAAATCGGAAAACCGGATGAGGAATTTGATGATAAAGGAGAAAGAGTAATAGAATAGGTAGACACGATTGATGTTGATGCGTTAGATGTTGAAGATGTCACTCCAGGTGCTGAAAAAGAAAAAGCAGACAAGGAGAGATAGGACAAAGAAAAGGTTGATAGAGATCAAGTAGAGAAAGAGGAAGAGAAGAAGAAATAGGAAGAGGAGAAGAGGAAACAGGAAGAAGAGAAGAGGAAACAAGAGGAGAAGAAGAAGAAAGAGGAAGAGAAAATGAAACAAGAAGAGAAAAGGAAGGAAGAGGGAAAGAAGAAAGAGGAAGAGAAAAAGAAAGAAGAAGAGAAAAAGAAAGAAGAGGAGAAGAGGAAACAAAATGAGGAGAAGCAGAAGGAAGAAGAAAGGAAGAAGGAAGAAGAGAAGAAAAAGAAAGAAGAAGAGGAGAAAAAGAAGGCAGAAGAGGAAAAGAAAAGAGTCGAAGAGAAGAAGGAAGCAACAAAGAGCACACAAGTGGAGACCCCAAAGGCAACCTGTGGTCAAGCCAAACTGGCTGACATCACCAGTCCTATCGACCTCCAATCTGCAAATGTATCGGAGTTGCTCCAAAGCATTAAGCTTGCACAAGAGAGACTGGAAGCATTAAGGAGGAAAAAGGAGCAAGATGTTATTCAAACTGTGGTTGACACTCTTACCAGTTTGATTCCTGGTACTAACCTCCCTAGTATCGATTCCTCTCTGGCCCAACTAAAGCTTCTTTGTATAGTTGTAGAGGACTAGGTACAATGCGTGGAAGAAGTTGCTAAAGCTAATGCACTAAAGAAGCATCAAAAGGCACTAAACGCTACCTTAGTGAAGAAATTGAACAAGCTCCGGTCTGAACTCCTGAAATAGCAGAAGAACATAAGAGATGCTATGGATGAGGGCAAGCTACTATTAAGCAAAATCAGCCAACCCCATCTATTTTGTGATGATGTGCTTGCACAAAAGGATAAACTGCAATCTGATTTGCTAGCATACATAAGCACCTTTAAGATGCCCTATGATTCTTTTAATACATATGGGCAAACTGTGCACCGGTTTTAGCTCCAGTCTCCTAGAATAGAGTTGGAGATTAGCAACAGGGCAAGAGATTTGTAGGAGCTTCAACTAGTTTTATTACCTAAATTGCAAATTCTTCAGAAGTGCTTTCTTAATCTAGAATCATTAACAGCCACTCAAGAGATGAGCACAATTGATGCCATGGAAGAACAGGTATCATAGATGCAGACGGAAAGTGAGGTGGCTACCTCATTACTAGAGTCATGGTCATTGTCCATGAAGACTTTTATGCAGGATTTTAAATCAGTTTTTGATAAGTTTCACTCATTATTGTCATAAACACATTTATTTTAATGATAATGAGAAACAGGGGTTATTCTGCAGTACTTTATCATTGTTGGCAAAGGGGGAGTAGTATCTAAATTTTTTGTGAATGTTTTGTATATTTTCATGTTATTTCTTTAAGGGAGTAGTATACATTGTATTTTCTGCAAAAAGGGATAGTGTATATGTTTAGGGGGAGTAATTTTGATTATGACATATTTTTGTTGTAAAACACTTAGATGTCAAAATTTTCCTAAGTGTTGCCATCAATGCCAAAGGGGGAGATTGTTGGCATTTTGATGATGTTGTGATTGTCATTGATGGACACACACTTGCTTTATGATCACTTCCCTATGTATGAGTTATGCTCAACCGGTAATTGTTTCTTTCAGTATTATGAATTATAGTCTTTAGACTATCGGTGCTTTGTAGAAGATGTTTACTGGTCACAAAGCAGTATGAAGACCTCAAGCAGTTTGAGGATCCCAAAGCGGTTGGTAATGTTTTCCCAGTCTTCATTTTGACAAATCGGTAATTAATTAAATGTATGAACTGGTAATCGGTAATAAATCGGTATTACTATGTGATGAGTTACCAACCGGTATTTCTGTGATGAGTTATCATCCACTGAAACTTTGGCAGTGATTTTGTGTCATGTTACCAAATATGTCTAGATGCACTGAACCTAGGAACTTGCAATGTAATCCTATTGGACCGACATGAAATCAGATTCCTTTATAAGGACATCATGTCTAGGGTTTTAGGTGTTGAAAGGGTTTAAGAAGTGTATGAGGGTTTTGTATGTGCAATCATAGCAGAGAAGATTAGGTCTGTATGAAGAAATAGGGTGTGGAGATATTGAAAACTGATGTAATGCTAAATGTGCATTAACAATGAGCTATCAAGGATCTAACCAAGCATACTGTGCTAGTATCTAGATCATCTACTTGTTGATTACTCATATCTTCGACAAGTTTGAAACCCTTAACCGGGCAGGCCCATCAAAGCCTCTGTAAATCCTCTAAGAAGGTGGTCCACAACTATGAATCTAAAATCCTCTCACAAGGTAGTCTTTAATAGGACTTATCTCTTAACAGAGATCTAGATTCCTATCAAGATCACTTTTGGTGAAGAGCATTGTATGACCTTAACCAGTCTAGTTTCTATTTTGCAGATAGTTACTTGTGAGTTTCTCTCATCATGGTTTTTCCCATTTGGGTTTCCGTGACAAAACCTATTGTTTTATGGTGATTGTACTCTTGTGGGTGAATTCTTTATTTGTTGTTTGGTTTGCATTTTTCTTAACTGGTTTGTTAGTAAATCTGTTATACCGGTTAATTGCTAAACTATTTAAGAGTTTAAGTTTAGTATTTTTTGGTATGCTAATTCACCCCCCCTCTTAGTAAACATTAGGAAAGGGTTATGAAAATGAGACCTCCAAAGTCTGAACCTTCTTGAATTTCCTCCTAGGTATAGCCAATGGTTTCTAGACAATCAACTCCTCCACTTGAGGTTGTCACCTCTGTTAATCACACTCACCTCTCCTAGGCTCCAACCATTCCTTCTAGGATCTTAACAAACCAACTCTTCTTATGGTTTCCCAATGCATTAATAAGGTGTCTTCATTGTGTTTTGAAGTTTAATACTCACCAACTCCATCGCCATGGTTTTTCAAGCCTTCTAGGTCTCTACCGGCACCTTAATAGGCCTAATTGCATTATCCCTCCTTAAGTGAGTTTTGGGGTTTAATTTGCAAAACTCCCAAACAAGCCTAGGAATAAGTCATGGATTCGGATACCCTTTTGAAAGTTATAGACAATACTAGAAATGTGCTTCTGAGTTATCTGTACAGGTGTAGTTTCCAATGTTGCACTAATTTGTGGGGTTTAAGGCTTAACTAGTGGATTGACAAAATTGGTCTAGAACCTTTCACCAGTCAAAATTCCTACTCTAAACACCTTGGGAACCTTCAAGGAAACTCTAAGGGATTTCCATACATATGCCACTTGGGCCTGCATCAATCTCCAATTGCTCATAAATCGCACTTTGCTTACTGTCCTAACTCACCTACTCCCAACGGTGAGCCTAGGTCTTCATTGTTTCTCCTCCTCCTGGTCCTACAACATCACACACCCTATTCCAAAAATATATACAAACCCTAACCTAGTATTCTTAATGATTTCAACAAGTGCCATCAAAGAATGCCTAGGCTAGAGCCATTTCTTGCTCTTAAAACCTACTTGCAAGGGTTTTGCTCCTAGTTGAAAAGAATGTAAGAAATATTTACAACCTAGAACAATCAAACCTAAAAATCCACCTTATTTAAAGAAAATATAATGGAAATACAATATGGAAATGAGTTTACACCATCTAGTCCGTGCTGGACCGTACAAGCAATGAAAACAAGACAAAACTATCAAAAACCGGTGGAAACAAGATTGCTTCACAAACCAAAAAGTTGCTCTTGCATTTCCAATCCTCCAACCTGTACAATGAAGTGAAATTTGTCTTATATCAACTATTTTAGTTGGTTCAACCAACTAACTAATGCCCATAACCAAAAAAACAACTTTTGCATGAAATTGCAAAATGTTGCTCAACAACTTTTGACAACTTTTGCTCCAGGATGCAATTTTGCATTCTATTGCATTCTAAGACTCTTGAAGGTCCTCAAACACCTTACAAGACCTAATCACAACTTAATTTACTCCTAGTTCATGAATACATTCATCTAGAGTATTTTTCCTGTGAACTACCTAAGTATCTCACTTCTCAGGTTAACAACATCCTAAGCGCAATTGACTCAAACAAAATTTGAACAACACAACCATGACTCTACTAAGTCCTCAATGGTTGGTCCATTATTAAATCACACATTACACACAAAACTAAGAGAAAATCAAAGCATACATTCTTGGAGTGTTAGGTTCCCTGCACCATACTCCCTTGGCTCAAAGAACTCAAGTCCCTTGAGTTATAAGGTCTGAGATCTCCACTCCATGCTGAAGTGTATCTTCCTCTGACATCCACATGACATCTAAATCTGGTAACCCTTTCCACTTAACAAGATAGTTCTTGTAAACTCCCTTCCTTGTCTTTTTTACTATCTTGGTATCCAAGGTACTCTCTAACTCAACCGGTTGACTAGGTGGCAAATCCTTTACCCAATCTTCATAAACCAGTGATGGCATGTATTTCTGATTTATTGGTGACTCTCCCTTGTATGGATATAGATCACATACATTAAATAAAGGAGATATTCCCAAGCTAGGTGGAAGTTCAACCTCATAGACATTCTGCCCATACTTGTGCACCACCTTGAGGGGTCCAATTTTCTTCATCATGAGCTTGATAGGCTGCCATTTTGGAAGTCTCTCCTTTCTAAGGTATGCCAACACTAAGTCTCCTACTTGAAATTGTATATTCCTCCTTGTTTTATCAGCTTGAACCTTGTACTGCTTGGATTTTTGTTGTAAGCATTACTTTACCTTATCATGCACCTCTTTAATGCTTTCTGTAAAGTTCTCCCCTTATGCACTCTTGGGTGCCATTGAACCGAGATCTCTGAGCTCTAATATTCCTTTAGGATGGAATCCATACACTATCTCAAAAGTAATTTTACTAGTGCTACAGTTCAATGAGTCATTATATGCATATTATGCCTGTCGAAGTACTAGATCCCAAGTCTGCCCATTTTGCTTGGTAAGACATCTTAGCAAATTACCCAATGACCAGTTAACTACCTCTGTCTGACCATCTGATTGAGGATGATAGATAGATTAAAAAGATAATTTGGTGCCCAACTTCCTTCATAGTGTCCTCCAAAAGTGGCTCAAAAACTTCACATCTCTATCACTCACAATGCTAATTGGAAGACCATGAATTCTGACTATCTCCTTGAAGAAGAGGCTTGCAATATAGGTGGCATCATTGGTACTCTTGCAAGGTATTAAATGTTCCATTTTTTTGAACCTATCTACTACCACATACACACTATCAAATCCTCTTGGTGTCCTAGGCAAGCCTAACACAAAATCCATGCTCAAACATTCCCAAGGCCTTTGGGGTATGACCAAGGGCTGATATATACCGACATTACTTGAGGTTCCTTTTTCTCTTTGGAAGATGGTACATTTCTCTAAAAACCTTCTCACTTCTGATTGCAACTTGGGCTAATAATAAAACCTACCAACCTGCTCCAAAGTCTTATCAATGCCAAAGTGACCTCCTAGACCCCCTTAATGCTTCTCTTGAATAATATTTTGTCTCATAGAACATTGACGTATGAAAAGAAGATGACCTTTGAACAAAAAACCCTTCTGGGCCATGTATTCTAAATAAGAGACATGTGAGGTATTAGAAATATTAGTACAAACATTATATATCTCTACAAAATCCTTATCATCCTTATAGAGGTCTTTTAACTCACTCAAACCCACACTTTGCAATTGTATCTCCTGCATGGTCATGATTCTCCTACTTAGTGCATCAACAACTTTGTTAGCTATCCCTTTCTTGTGTTTAATAGTCAATGTATATGATTGTAGGTACTCAACCCACTTTAGGTGTCTTTGGTTCAACTTCTCTTTCCCATTGAGAAAACTAAGAGCATAGTTGTCAGTGAAGACTACAAATTCTTTGGGCAGCAAGTAGTGATTCCATTTTTTCAATGCTTGGACCATTGCATAAAACTCCAAGTCATATGTGGAGTACCTTTTCTTAGCTTCATTTAACTTTTCTGAGAAGAAAGTTATAGGATGTCCCTCTTGGCTTAAAACTGCCTGTATTGCCCTTTGTCTTGCATCACATTCTACTGTAAACACTTGTTTGAAATTAGTTAATCTAAGGGTTGGCAACTCTTCTATCTTGTTTTTCAATAGCTCAAACACCTTATTGGCTTCCTCTATCCACTTAAAGTGATATTTAATCCCTCCTTTAATAGTATTGAGAATAGGAGCACAAACATGGCTAAAGTTTCTCACAAACTTCCTATAAAAAGATGCCATTCCATGAAAGCTTCTAACTTCACTTATGCCCCTAGGGATAGTCCAATTAAGTATTTCTTCTACCTTACTTGGATCCATTTTTAAACGTCCATGAGAAATAACAAAACCAAGGTATACCAGCTCTGTTTTCAAAAACTCACATTTTTCAAGGTTAATCTTGAGTTGAGCCTCCTTCAACTTCTTCAAAACCATCTCCAAATGCTTGAGGTGTTCCTCCTTGAACCTTTTATAGATCAAAATGTCATCAAGATATACAATTACAAATATACCAATAAACTCAACTAAGACTTCATTCATGAGCCTTTGGAAGGTACTAGGGGCATTGGTGAGGCCGAATGGCATTACCAACCACTCATATAGGCCTGCATTGGCTCTAAAGGTTATCTTCCATTCATCTCCAGACCTGATTATGATCTGATGGTAACTAGACTTTAAGTCCACCATGGTGAAGTAGCTTGCACCTCCTAGATTGTCTAATAGGTCTTCAATCCTTGTCATGGGAAACATGTACCTTATAGTAATCTTGTTGATTGCTTTGGAGTTCATGCACATTCTCCATTTTCCTCCCTTCTTAGGAACTAACATAGTAGGAATAACACATGAACTCAAACTCTTCTTGATAAACCCTTTGTCTAAGAGTTCTTCCACTTGTTTGTCGATGTCTTCATTTTGACTAGGTGTTATTTTGTAGGCAGCTTTGTTTGGTAGATTGGCCCCTGGTATTAAGTATATTTGATGATTTCCATCTCTCATTGGAGGCAAGGAATTAGGTAAGTCATCCCCTATCACTTCTGCATAATTTTTGAGTAGTTGTTGCACCTCTTGAGGCACTTCACTCATTGGATCTACCTTAGCTTCTTCACTAAGTTTTAACACTATAGCATGGCCTTGATGTCCTTCTTGTTTCAAAACTTTGAGAAACTCTTTTCCACTCATCAACATCACAATTGAGCCATTTTTTCTTCCTTCCTTTGGTTCAGGTAGTGGATCCATTTGATACTTTTTCCCATTCTTGGTGATAAGATAGTTGTTCTTCTCCCCAAAATGAGTAGCTTTCACATCATACTACCATGGATGGCCCAACAACAAATGACAAGCATCCATAGGCAATATGTCACATAATAACCTATCCTTGTACTCACCAGTTTCAAGATCCACCCATGCTTGTTCATCAACCAATACATGTTGACCCTGATTGAGCCATGACACCTTGTAGGGTGTGAGGTGAGGTAATCTTTTTAGTTTGAGTTTTTCCACCATTTCAACTGAGACAATATTCTCAGTGGAACTTGAATCTACAACCACTTTACAAATCTTTCCATGTGACCTACAAGTGGTCCTAAACAATATTTTCCTTTGTGGTGGCTGTTGAGCTTGGGGTATCTTGAGCATTGTTCTCCTCATCATCAAATTTTCTCCCTCTGTCATTGGGCCTACTTTGTTGACTGAAGAAGTTACACTCTAAGTGTCCTCCTCTTGCAACAATTGAGTTCTCTCCCCCGTGTATGAACTTGTGGAGCTTGAGGGTTTTCCAAGGAACTTACTCATGGTATGCCCAACTTGATTGCAATGATAACACCTACTAGTGAAAACTATATTTCCTCTACTCGAGTTTCCAAACTTGCCCCTAAAATTGCTCCTTCCTCTATAGGATCCTCTAAATGCTGCTCTTTGAGAGTCTCCACTGCCTTCTTGGCCTTGCTAATCTTCACTTCTTGATGATTGTTGCCCTCTACCAAAGTTCCCTCTACCTCTGTAATTCTTTCCTCCCCTATGTTTCTAATTTTTCTCACTCCTCCTTTTGATCTTCTCTTCTGCCCTTAAGGCCAACTGAAAACACTTATGGACAATGTCTAGTGTGAGGATACTTATTTAGTCTTGTATATTCTATCTAAGGCCATTCATATACCTAGCCAACTTCTCCACCTCATTCTCATGCTTCCTAGCCCTCAAACTAAGCTTATGGAACTCTTTAGTATATGCATTGACATCTAACTCCCTTTGTTTCAGATTTTGTAGTCTTATGAATTTGAACTTCATAATCTCCTGGAAGGAATTGTGCCTTAAGTCTGATCTTCATACGCTCCCATGAAGTTATCTTCTTTTTGCCCTCTTGTATCCTTTCTTCTTGCATCATATTCCACCAAACCAATGTTGATCCTCTCATTCTTGATTTGGTCACATTAACTCTTTTCTCTTCTTCTACCTCTTTGTAATCAAAATGATTATTGAGAGCTTCTATCCAATCTAGCAACTCTTCTCCATTGAGGTTTCCTCCATATGTGGGTAATCCATCCATATTGTCCTTAGAAATGGATTTGACTGCATCTATAAATAAATTTTGGTCTTGAGGCATAGCTACTGATGTTGGTTCTTCTCCATCTTCCACTTCTTCATCAGTCTCATCACCCCATTCTACCTTAACCTTTTCCTTCTCCTTCTTTACCTCTCTGGTTCCTCTGCTTCCTTCTGCATCCTTCAATCCTTCTATCATCTCTGCCACCATCTATCGGATGGCTTCTAGAGTCATTACCTTTGGAGGCATTGAACTTGCTTCTAATTCTTCACAATTTGACACACACCAAATCTTTTAAAGAATGTCTCTGATACCACTCGGATTCAGAGAGTCTTGGAGCCTTATTTGTTTCACCTTCTTAAGTGACTTGTCCTACTCAACCCTACTACTACTCAGGTCCTTCCTATGGCACTTGGTAAGGGTTATGACAATGAGACCTCCAAGGTCTGAAACTTCTTGACTTTCCTCCTAGGTATAGCCAATGGTTTCTGGACAATTAACTCCTCCACTTGAGGTTGTCACCTCAGTTACTCACACTCACCTCTCCTGGGCTCCAACCATTTCTGCTAGGATGTTAAAACACCAAATCTTCTTATGGTTTCCCAATGCATTAATAAGGTGTCTTCATTGTGTTTTAAAGTTTAAGACTCACCAACTCCATCGCCATGGTTTCTCAAGCCTTCTAGCTCTCTATCGGCACCTAAATAGGCCTAATTGCATTAGCCCTCCTTAAGCGGTTTTTGGGCTTTAATTTGAAAAAGTCCTAAACAATAATAGGAAAAAGTCATGGATTTAGATACCCTTTTGGAAGTTATAGACAATACTGGAAAAGTGCATCTGGGTTGTCCGTATAGGTGTGGTTGCCAATGCAACACTAATTTGTGGGGTTTAAGGCTTAACCGGTTGATTGACAAAATTGGTCTAGAACCTTTCACCAGTCAAAAATACTACTCTAAACACCTTGGGAACCTTCAAGGACACTCTTAGGGATTTCCATACATATGCCACTTATGCCTGTATCAATTGCCAAGTGCTCACAAATCACACTTTGCTTACTGTCTTAACTCACCTACTCCCAGAGGTGAGCCTAGGTCTTCATTGTTTCACCTCCTCCTGGTCTTGCAACATCACACACATTATTCTAAAACTATGTATAGACTCTAACCTAGAATTCTTAATTATTTCAACAAGTTCCATCAAAGAATGCCTAGGCTAGAGCCATTTCTTGCTCTTAAACCCTACTTGCAAGGGTTTTGCTCCTAGTTGCAAAGAATGATAGAAATCTTTACAACCTAGAATAATCAAACCTGTAAATCCACCTTATTGAAAGAAAATAAAATGGACATACAATATGGCAATTAGTTTACACCATCTAGTCTATACTAGACCGTAAAAGCAATGAAAACAAAACAAAACTATCAAAAACCAGTGGAAACAAGATTGCTTCACAAACCAAAAACTTACTCTTGCATTTCCAATCCTCCAACCCATACAATGAAGTGAAATTTGGCTTATATCCACTAGTTTATTCAATTCAACCAACTACCTAATGCCCATAACCAAAAATGCAACTTTTGACAACTTTTGCTCTAGGATGCAATTTTGCATTCTATTGCATTCTAAGACTCTTGAAGGTCCGCAAACACCTTACAAGACCTAAACACAACTCATTTGACTCCTAGTTCATGAATACATTCATCTGGAGTATTTTTCTTGTGAAGTACGTAAGCATCTCACTTCTCAGGTTAACAACATCCTGAGAACAATTGACTCAAGCCAAAATTTGGACAACTGAACGATGGCTCTAATGAGTCATCAATGGTTGGTCCATTATTACATCACACATTACACACAAAACTAAAAGAAAATAAAAGAATACATTCTTGGAGTGATAGGATCCCTGTACAAAGTCCCTCTTGGATTGTAGGCCCCTCCTTCATTGTAACTTATCTCTCCTCTATTGTCGTCTTGGTTAGAGTCTCCCTTGTATCCAAACCCATTTACTCTACCTCTGAAAGGGCCTCTTCCTCCTCTTTGTTGTCTCCCTTTACCTTTGCCATTTTGTTCCTATCTTCTCTTTAACTTCTCCCCCACCTTGAGTGCTAACTAAAAGAACTTTTGGACTATCTCCGGGCTATGGAGACTCAAGTCTTCTTGGATTGTAAACCTCAACACATTGAGATATCTTGCCGCCTTCTCCTCTCTACTCTCTTTCACCTTAGTCCTCACACACAACTTCATGAACTCCTCGGTATAGGAACTCATATCCATCACCTTTTGTTTCAAAATTTGTCTTCTCCTATGTAATTAGATATTATAGTTCATTGGGACATAGGCTTCTTTCACCAAAGCCATCATCTTCTTCCATGTAGCCACTCTTCTCTTTCCCTCTTTCACCCTCTCATCTTGAATGAAAGTCCACCAAGTTAGTGCAGCCCCTTTCATTTTGGATTGGGCCATCTTCACCCTCTGGTATCCTGGTATGTCTTCACTTTCAAAAAAATGTGCAAGAAGCCTATCCACTCCATCACTGTATCTGGCTCCATCTTGCTTGCAAATACAGGCAGATCCATCTTCACATCCATTGTTCTTCTCTCCATGCACTTAAGGACACCCATAAAAGGTCTCTTGGTGTAGGAGAACCTCATTAAAAAGCTATTCATGACCCCAATTATGAAGACTAGGATCATTAGGGTGTCTTTAGAGTGTCTTGTGTTTCATGTATGTAAATAAACCCCACTATGTAAGCCCATGTCACCAAATCGGCAATTTGATAAGCCAATTTGGAAAATGTGGCCAATAGGGGTAGTAGATGGTTTATATTTGTGTTTGATAGGTTTTTTGACATGTTTCATTTGTGTTTGGTTGATCCATCTGTGTGGATTCCAACCTTAGGGAGTATGACAACATTTTATGCAAAATTGAAAAAATACAACTTTTTGAAAATTGGTTGGGGGAGGACTTTCAATGGCTCCAACCTACTCCAAATTAGGTGGGAAACCATTGGAGATTTGTATAAGCCTTGTGGGAATTATTCTGAATGATTCCCAAGGTTTCTGATGTTGGAGTTGGAGTTTTGAGAAGCAATAATACACAAAATACTATAGTTTTACTAGAAATCCCGAGTTTGTAGGTGTTGCATGTTCCTATACAGATTGATTTGAATCCCACCATCCATGGAGTATATAGGGAGATGAAATAGATTTATTTTGGCTGTATTTTGAGGTCTTAACTATTCTAGAGTAGAGAGAACCCTCAATTCTTCTGATTGTAACCCAGAAATTGAGGGTTTGGAGAGGGTTTTGAACAAAAATGGCCTTAACTTGCATTCTTGTCCATTAGAAGACTCTTCCTTTGGAGGGATGTAGGATAAGCCTTTTTACTTCAGTGTTTTCATGGGTTTTTTTTAGGAGAAACTTTTTTGTGTGGAGAAATGAGCAATATTAGGTAGGCATCTCTATGTGACTACCTAGGACACAATTTAGGACAATCATCATAAGTTGTCAGAGCGGTGGATTCTAGGTGTGCAACCCTAGAATTAGAGGTTTCTCACTATCCCCCACATTCCCATAAATTTTTATTTTCATTTGGTGTACTAGTAAAGGTAGTTTCTTCGGAAAATAGGGCTAATTTCCCCTATTAGGTCTCTTAGCCTCTAGAAGGAATAGACCTTGTAATTGCAGATCTGGCCAAGCAATTCTGGGGATCAGTACAACTTCCAAAAGGGTGTCTGAAATGGTGAATTTTTTGTATGGGTGTGTGGAAAATTTTGAGGTTAAGGTCCATTCTATCGCCAAATATGGCCACAAGTTGAGGGGGTAGGTTTACAAGAAGGAATAAGGAATTGATGCCCTAAACCAAAACTAGTGTTTGAAAGAGTCCTTAGATGACATGTGTTGGCCAACTTCAAAATCCCAAGGAGTAGGAGTCACCGGTAAATCATATTTGAGGAGTTGAAGCCTTTTACTCAACCTGAGTAGGCCTAAGCTTATTGAATGTGTGTGTAGTTTCATCCAAGGTGTAGATTCCTTCCTTGTAGGACCCTTGTGAGTAGTTAGGGGGTCACTAGCCTAGCCTTGTTTGGGATTTTCATTAGGAGTTTGGGTAGGCCTCTGCATCAAGTGGTATCAGAGAAAAGGAGTTTCCTTTGGAAGAGAAGGAGAAGATAAGATGTCAGAAGAAGAAGGATCCCATGAGGCACATTGAAGAATGACCAATGCGGAGTTGAATGTCCTGGTGAAGAAGAATATGGTAGAGAGTAGAGTAGTCAGGGCTAAGAATTAGGCCTTGAGAAATGAGATTGACCGATTAAAGGATAAAGTGTAGAGGGGAGAAAGAGACTCTGGAGAAGAAGGGGATGAAGAGGAGATCCCTAAGCAGGAAGAGCTAGAGGTACCTACAGACCAGAGACCCTTGATGAGTTTCCTTGAGTCCATGGAGAGAAGAACAATGGATGTGAAGATGGATTTGCCAGTATTTGCAAACAAGATGGATCCTAACATAGTGATGGAGTGGATAGACTCCTTGGACAATTTTTTTGAAAGTGAAGATATACCAGACCACCAGAGGCTGAAGATGGCCCAATCCAAAATGAAAGGGGCTGCACTGACTTGGTGGACTTTCATCCAAGATGAAATGGTGAAAGAGGAAAAGAGAAGAGTAGCTACATGGACAAATATGATGGCTTCAGTGAAAGAAGCCTATGTCCCAATGGACTACAATATCCAATTGCATAGGAGGAGACAAAATTTGAAACAAAAAGAGATGGATGTGAGTTCCTATACTGAGGAGTTCATGAGTTTGTGTATGAGGACCAAGGTGAAAGAGAGTGAAGATGAGAAGGTGGAAAGATATCTCAATGGGTTGCGATTCACTATCCAAGAAGACTTGAATCTCCACACCCCGGAGACAGTCCAAAAGTGCTTTCAATTGACACTCAAGGTGGAGGAGAATTTGAAGAGAAGAAAGGATCAAAATGGAAGAGGTAAAGGGAGAAATAAAAGAGGAGGAAGAGGCCCTTTCATAGGTGGAGGAAATGGTTTTGGATACGAGGGAGACTCTAATCAAGAAGGCAATAGAGGAGAGAGTAGTTACAACCAAGGAGGGGGCTACAATCCAAGAGGAAGATTTAGGGGTAGAAGACCACCCTCTAGAGGATGACCCCAAGGTAGAGGACCTCTTAGGTGTTACAACTACAACCAAGAAGGGCATATAACCAATAGGTGTCCGGAGAAGGCTTCTAGCTCCATGGGAGAAAGGAGAAGCAATTTGGTGTAGGAATCTGATTGTCAAAGTGTGGCAACTGCAAACACTTATCAAACCTTTAATGCTCCTGATAGCTATGGCTATCCCAAAAGAGTAGAGGATTTGATGATGAGGAGAGCAGTAACCACCATGAAGGTACTAGACAAGGAGCCTACACAAAGGAAATCCCTTTTCAAAACCACTTGCAAGGCAGGAGGAAAGGTATGCTAGGCCTTGATAGACTTCGGATACATTGAAAATTTTGTATCACTTGAGATGGTAGAAAAGCTTAAGCTTAGAAAGCTACCTCACCCTTACCTCTACAAGGTTTCATGGCTCACCCAAGGTTAGCAAGCAATGGTAGAAGTATAGGCTTGGGTGGAGTTTTAGATTGAATCTTACAAGGATATATTGTTATTTGACATAGGCAAAATGGATGCATGTCATCTCTTGTTTGGGAGACCATGGAAGTATGACTTGAAAGCAAATCATGATGGGTTCAGAAACACCTACTCAATCACCAAAGATGGGAAGGTGATAGAACTATTTCCTCTAATAGAGGAAGAGATGGTATCAAAAGGGAAGGATACAAGAGTGTTGATAGTAGAAGGTAAACAGTTCATGAAGGAGATTGCAGAGAAAGGTGCAATTTGCTATGCCCTCATACCTAGCCCTAAGGTGACAAGGAAAGAGTAGTATGCAAAAGAGAAAGAAGGAGGACCAAAGCACATAGACCCTACAATCAGATAGTTACTTGATAAGAATCAAGGCATCATCTTAAATGGAATGCCAAGGTCCTTACCATTGGTAAGGGACATCAGTCATTGCATAGATCTGATCCTTGGATCTACTGTCCCAAATAAAGTAGCCTACAAGCTTACCCCATACCAGAATGCACAAATGGCAAGGCAGATTGAAGAGTTGCTTGAATCGGGACTGATTAGAAAATTTCTAAGCCCATGTGCAGTACTAGTAGTCCTTGCACCCAGGAAAGAAGGCACTTGGAGACTTTGTACAAACTCAAGAGCCATCAACAAGATAACCATAAGGTATAGGTTCCCAATCCCTAGAATAGAGGATTTACTTGACTGCTTAGGGAGTGATAAGTATTTTACAAAAATGGATCTAAAAGGTGTATACCATTAGATTAGAATAAGGCCAGGGGATGAATGGAAAATAACTTTTAAAACCAATGAGGCGTTATATGAGTGGAAGGTGATGCCATTTGGGTTGTCCAATACCCCTAGTACCTTTATGAGTTTAATGAATGAAGTCTTGGTAGAATTCATAGGAAAATTTGTCATAGTATACCTAGATGATATCTTGATCTTCAGTCACATGAGGGAAGAACACCTCAAACACATAGATATGGTTCTCAAGAGGTTACATGAAGAGAAACTAATGATGAATTTGGATAAGTGTTTGTTCATGTAGGAGGAGATCATCTACTTGGGTTTTGTAATCTCACAAGGTGAGTTGAAAATGGACCAAGAGAAGATGAATGATATACTGTCTTGGCCTACACCTAGAACTATGAATGATGTCCAAAGTTTCCATGCTTTACAAAAGAATTATATGAAATTCATAAGAGGGTTTAGACATGTTTGTGCAACCATGCTTGACACCATAAAGGGAGGACAAAAGTGCAAGTTCAGTTGGACCAAAGAGGCAGATGATTCATTTGAGACATTGAAGAAGAAGGTTGCAGAACAACCAGTCCTTGCCTTACCAAACTTCAACAAGATATTTCAGGTGGAATGTGATGCAAGCCACATGGCTATTGGGGCAGTGCTCAATCAGGAAGGAAGGCCTATTGCTTTTTCAATGAAAAGCTAAATGATGCTAAGAAAAGATACTCATCTTATGACTTGGAGATGTATGCTCAATTATAGTCTTTAAAGAAGTGGAGGCACTATTTATTGCCTAAGGATTTTATAGTTTTTACTAATAATCAGGCACTCAGTTTCATAAATAGTTAAGATAAACTAAACCACCAACATATGAAGTGGGTAGAGACCTTCCAAGCCTTCACATTCACCCTCAAACACAAGAAGGGAGTTAAGAACAAAGTTGCAGTTGCTTTGAGAAGGAGGGTCTTAACTATCAACCAAATCAATATGGAGAGTGTTGATATTGATTCCTTGAAGGGTATGTATGATGTTGATGAATACTTTGGAGAGACATACAAGGTATGTGAAACCTTTGGTGAGAGATACCATATTGAGTTTTATGATTTTCTTATACAAGATGGATTGTTTTTCAAAGGAGTGCAGTTATGTATTCCTAAGTGTTCCATGAGGTTGAATATTATTAGGGAGAAGCATTGTGGAGCTATGGCAGGTCATTTTGGCCTTGACAAGACCCTAGACCTTGTGAAGAGACATTATTTTTGGCCTAAACTACAGGCAGATGTAAGAAAGTTTGTGGAAACACGTGTCATATGTTAGAAAGCCAAGGGAAAATCTATAAATGCAGGTTTGTATCAACCCTTACACATTCCTTCTAGGTCATGGGAGAGCATAAGTATGGACTTTGTGTTGGGTCTTCCTAGGACAAGGAGAGGATTTGACAGTGTCTTTGTAGTGGTGGACAGGTTTAGTAAAATGGCTCATTTATTGTTGTGTAAGACCTCTTGTGATGCATCATATGTTGTAGACCTATTCTTCAAAGAGATAGTCCAGATACATGGATTTCCCCTAAACATTGTTTCAGATAGATATGTGAAGTTCATCAGTCACTTTTGGAGGACTCTTTGGAAGAAAGTTGGGGACTAACCTATCTTTTTCATCAGCCTATCATTCTCAAACAAATGGGCAGACTAAAGTTATCAATAGGTCATTGGGAAACCTATTAAGGTGTTTGATAGGCAACATGGAGAGAAGTGGGATAACATTTTGTCATAGGCAAAATTCTCATACAATGACACCATAAATAGGAGTATCGAGAAGTCTCCTTTCCAGATTGTATATGGCATACACCTAAGGGGAGTGTTGGAGTTCAGAGAGTTACCCAAGGAAGAGCCCATTAGTGTTGATGGTGAAGGTTTTGCATCAGCAATTAAAGAGGTGCATGACCAAGTCAAGTCTCATCTCCAATAATCTATAGTGAAGTATAAGGCTCATGCTGATAAGAAGAAGAGAGATGTGTAGTATAGTGTTGGGGATTTGGTATGGGTACATTTGAAGAAGGAGAGACTCCCAAAAGGAAAATACACCAAACTCATTTAGAGGAAGATTGGACCATGTCAGATATTGAAAAAGTATGGAGAAAATGCCTATGAGATCCAACTTCCTCCTGATCTTGGATTATCACCCATTTTTAATGTGTGTGATCTTACACTTTTCAAAGGTGATGGCAATGAAGAAGAAGAACCAATGCAAGTTGCAGCAAACAATGATATTCCAAGGTAGGAATCACCTCATTTAAGAAAAGTGTTAGACACTAGAGTCACAAAGAAGACAATGAATAAAGAGTACATTGAGTATTTGGTGGCTTGGCAGGACAAACCAGACTCTGAGGTAGTTTGGATGACAAGTGAAAAAATATCTAATCGTGGTGCAGATTTACAAACTTTGATCTAAAATAGGTTTGAGATCTCTTCTCTTGGGGAGTATGGTGTAGGAGAACCTCATAAAAAATATATTCATGACCCCAAGGATGAATAATAGGATCATTAGGGTGTCTTTAGAGTGTCTTGTGTTTCATGTATGCAAATAAACCCCAGCATGTAAGCCCATGTCACCAAATAGGCAATTTGATAAGCCAATTTGGACAATGTGGCCAATAGGGGTAGTAGATGGTTTAGATTTGTGTTTGATAGATTTTTTGACATGTTTCATGTGTTTTTGGATGATCCATGTATGTGGATTCCAACCTTAGGGAGTATGACAACTTTTTGTACAAAATTGCAAAAATGCAAATTTTGAGTGCAAAAGTGTAACTTTTTGAAAATCGGTTGGGGGAAGCCTTTAAATGGATCCACCCTACTCCAAATTCAGTGGGAAACCATTGAAGAGTTTTATAATCCTCCTGGTCATGATTCCCAAGGTTTCTAATGTTGGAGTTGTAGTTTTGAGAAGCAATAATATACAAAATACTATAGTTTTCCCAAAAATATTGAGTTTGCAAGTGTTGCACATGCCTGTACGGATTGATTTGAATCCCACCATCCATGGAGTAGATAGGGATATGAAATATATTTATTTTTGTGGTATTTTGAGGTCTTAACTATTCTAGAGGAGAGAGAACCCTCCATTCTTCTGACTGTAACCTAGAAATTGAGGGTTTGGAGAGGGTTTTGAACAAAAATGTCCTTATCTTGCATTCATGTCCATTAGAAGACTCTTCCTTTGGAGGGAAGTAGGTTAATACTTTTTAATTTAGGGTTTTCATGGGTTTTTTTCAAGAGAAACGTTGTTGTGTGGAGAAAGGAGCAAGATTAGGTAGGCATCTCTATTTGACTACCTAGGACACAATTTGTGACAATCATCATAAGTTGTCATAGCAGTGGATTCCAGGTGTGCAACCCTAGAATTAGAGGTTTATCACTATCCTCCACATGCCCATAAAGTTTATTTTTCATTTGGTGTACTAGTAAAGGTAGTTTCTTTGGAAAATAGGGCTAATTGCCCCTATTAGGTCTCTTAGCCTCTAGAAGGAACAAACATTGTAATTGCAGATCTAGATAAACCATTTTGGGGATCAATAAAAATTACAAAAGGGTGTCTTAAATGATTATTTTTTTGTATGGGTGTGTGGAAAATTTTGAAGTTAAGGTCCATTCTATCATCAAATAGGGCTACAAGCTAAGGGGGTAGGTTTACAAAGGAGGTATAAGGAATTGATGCCCTAAACCAAAACCAGTGTTTGAAAGAGTCCTTAGATGACATGTGTTGGCAAACTTCAAAATCCCAAGGAGTAGGGGTCATCGATAAAGCATGTTTGAGTATTTGAAGCCTTTTACTCATCTTGAGTACTCCTGAGCTTAGTGAATGTGTGTGTGTAGTTTCATCCATGGTGTAGAATCCTTCCTTGTAGGACCCTAGTGAGTAGTTAGGGGGTCACTAGCCTAACGTTTTTTGGTATTTTAATTAAGAGTTTGGGTATGCCTTTGCATCATCTCTGGTCTACAGGGTCCTCTAGCTCTTCCTGCATAGGGATCTCCTCTTCATCCCCTTCTTTTCTAGAGTCTCTCTCTCCCCTCTCCACTATGTCCTTCAATAGGTCCATCTCATTTATCAAGGAATGATTCTCATCTCTAACTACTCTTCTCTCTACCATTTTCTTCTTCACTAGGACATTCAACTCTGCATTGGTCATTCTTGAAGGTGCCTCATGGGATCGTTTTTCTTCTGACATCTTGTCTTCTCCTTCTCTTCCAAAGGAAACTCCTTTTCTCTGATACCACTTGATGAAGAGCACTACCCAAACAAGGTTAGGCTAGTGACCCCTCGAATGACTACAAGGAAGGACTCCACACCTTGGATGGAACTACACACACATTCACTAAGCTTGGGCCTACTCAAGATGAGTACAAGGCTTCAACTCCTCAAACATGCCTTAACGTTGACTCTTATTCTTAGAGATTTCTAATTTGGTCAATAATTGATATCTGAGAACTATTTCAAGCCCTAGTTTTGGTTTTGGGCACCAATTCCTTATATCTTCTTTGGAAATCTACCCCCTAGGCTTGTAGCCCTATTTGGTGATAGAATGGACCTTAACTCAAAAATGTTCCACCCACCCATATGAAAAAATTATCATTTCAAACACCCTTTTGTAATTTCAAGTGATCCCCAAAATGTTTTGGCCAGATCTGCAATGATAGGGTTTGTTCCCTTCGGAGGCTAAGAGACCTAATAGGGGCAATTAGCCCTATTTTCCAAAGCAACTACCTTTACCGGTACACCAAATGAAAAATAAACTTTATGGGTATATGGGGGATAGTGAGAAACCTCTAATTCCAGGGTTGCATTCCTGGAATCCACTGCTATGACAACCTATAATGACTACACTAAATCTTGTCCTAGGTAGTCACATATAGATGCCTACCTAATCTTGCTCCTTTCTCTAGACAACAAAGTTTCCCTTGCAAAAAACCATGAAAAAAATAAAGTACAGAGGCTTATCCTGCATCCCTCCAAAGTAAGAGTCTTCTAATGGACTAGAATGCAAGATAAAGCCATTTTTGTTCAAAACCCTCTCCAAACCCTCACTTTCCAGGTTACAGTCAGAAGAATGAAGGGTTCTCTCTACTCCAAAATAGTTAAGACCTCATACCACCACCAAAAGAAATCTGTTTTATCCCCCTATCTACTCCATGGATGGTGGGATTCAAATCAATCCGTACAGGCACGTGCAACTCCTGCAAACTCAGAATTTCTAGGAAAAATGTAGTATTTTGTGTATTATTGCTTCACAAACTCCAATTACAACAACAACCACCTTGGGAATACTGTCCATGAGGATTATACAAATCTCCAATGGTTTCCCACCAAACTTGGCATAGGTTGGAGCCGTTGAAAGGCTTCCCCCAACTGATTATCAAAAAGTTGCACTTTTGCAGTCAAAAGTTGCATTTTTGCAATTTTGCACAAAAAGTTGTCATATAGGCTAAGGTTGAAATCCACATACATGGATCAGCCAAACACACATGAAACATGTCTAAAAACCTATCAAACACAAATCTAAATAATCTACTACCCCTATTGACCACATTGACCCAATTGGCTTCTCAAATTGCCTAATTGGTGACATGGGCTTACATGGTGGGGTTTATTTGCATACATGAAACATAAGACACCCTGAGACACCCTAATGATCCTAATCTTCATCCTTAGGGTCATGAATAGCTTGTTGATGAGGTGCTCCTACACCAATCCCCATATAGAGCCACTCCTTCTTAATAAAACTAGATAACCTATGATCTATGGATTAAAATAAGCATCATGAAACATATGATATACAAATAGGAACATCAAGAATCCATATACATGAATAAATTGCACATTCTACAAATAGGACTTCCAAACAAAGACCAATACAAGGTCAAGTCCTGAAACTAAATCATAACCTCAAAATCACTATTCTTTTTCACAAGCAAAATTAGGAAAGGTCATCTGAACATAAATCCAACCAAATAAGTCCAATTAGACATGGAAATCTAAAATTTATAGGATGCATAGTCACTCTAAGCCTTTGGAACTGACCAAGATTCCAAATTGACCAAAATTGGAAACCAAATCAAAACCTAGAAGAGTTGCATGGTTGGAGCTCAGATCTACGCAATTGTTTAATTGTGTATTGTCTTTGATGTTACACAAATGTCATATCAGTCTACCGAGCTCAGAACGTTCGGCAAGGCAGTTAGACAGAGTCTACCGAGTTCAGACGGTAAGAGAAGCAAGTTACAGAGTCTACCTAGCACTCCAGAATGCTATACCGAGTTCTCAGTCTTTACCGAGTTCAGTCGGTCTTCGAAGAATATGTGAAGGAAAGTCAGTCTTTACCAAGTTCGCAGTACTTACCGAGTTCAGTCGGTTACCGAAGAATCAGCAGTGTTCACCGAGCATCAGTGAAATGTTTATGCAGCCGACCGAAGCAATATTTATTGAAACTTGTATATGTAGCCGACCTATGTAATATTTATTGTAACTTGTAATTGGGCCGACTTGGTAACCTGAATGGTATATATGAGAGATCAAGTTGTGATTTGGAAGCGTGAGAAAGTGTGAGGAAGTGTGAGAAGTATGGAAATGTGAAGGAGCAGAAATGTGCGAATTCTGATGAAGGATCAGTGATATCCTTGAGGTGCACAAAAGATATATGTGATCAGTAAGGATCTATTGGCGCAGAACAAAGATATGTATCAGCAAGATAAGTTGTATTTAATTCAGATCACTTCATTGTTGCTTTCTAACCATTGTAGCAGTGATACCGAAATCTCTTAACAGAGTTGGTCTAACAACCATTTTTGTAAATCCTCTGACAAGGTGACAATTCGGTTGAATTGTTCTTAAGACCTTTCACAAGGCCACTCCTAGCAGGGTGATTAAATCCTCTAACAGGGTCACACCTAACAGTGTGTTTTGTAACCTTTAACAGAGTTGGCTCCTAACAGGGCTCACTTCAGAAGAGTGAAAATCAGTAACTAGTTACATTGGTGGTTTTCCCAAAATTGGGTTTCCACATTATATCTGGTGTTACTTGTGTTCATGTTATTTTTTTTATGCATGTTAATGTTTAGTGAACAATGATAAGTTAATTTACCGAGTTTCAGCAGTTTATATTTAAGACATCTAAGGGACTTGTGGATTTATTTTTGTGGTAACTGATTCACCCCTCCCCTCTCAGTTACTCCATCCATATTTCCAACAATTGGTATCAGAGCTTTCGGTGCTTGTAGGAAGGATTTCAAGGATCTAAGCTAAAGATCAAGATGTCTTACAAGAGGGAAATTCCAAGGCTAAACAGAAATAAATTTTTAGCATGGCAAGGTCTCATGAGACTCCATTTGGCTTCCATTGGAGATACAGGATTGACACATCTTGACACAGAATATGTGACACCCACTGGTACACTAACTGTTGCTAATATTGCTGCAAAGAAGACTCATAACACCATGATGATAGACATTGCATCTGCCCTAAGCTATGAAGAGTTTGATGATGTCAAAGATTGCAAAAGTGCATTTGAAATGTGGAACAAGCTGAAAGATATCTATGGTGGTGATGACAATGTGAGAAGAGCCAAAGCAGAAAGCTTGAGAGGACAGTTTGATCAATTAAAAATGAGTGAGGATGAAAATATTGCAAAATATGTTGAAAGAGTCAAAGCCAGTGTCAGTGCAATCAAAGCTTCTGGAGGTGATATCTCAGAGGAAACAATCATAAGCAAAGTTCTCAGAACATTACTACCCATTTATGCAATCAGAGTTTCTGCAATTCAGGAAAGAAGATGTGAAGCAAATCATAAGATAAATTTAGAGGCCATAGTTGGAAGATTAACTGCATTTGAGTTAGACAACTATGACAACTATGTTCCAGCTTCCAAAAACATGGAATCAGCATTTGAAGCTAAGGTTTCACTCAAGGAGAAAGGCAAAAAGAAAAAGGAATCTCGGTCAGATAGTGAAGATGAATCAGAACCAAGTTCAGACAGTGATCTTGAAATAATTGAAGCTCTTCTAGCAAGGAAATATTCCAAAGGCAAAGGAAAATACAGAGGCAAAGTTCCTCTAATCTGTTTTTCATGTGATGAAGTCGGTCATATTGCTGCTAGATGCCCAAACAAGCAGAGCAAAGATGAGAAGAAAGATCACAAATGGAATGGCAAAAAGGACTACAAATCATTCAAAGGTAAGAAAACATGCTTTATGGCTAAGGATTCTGATAATAGTGAAGATGAAATTGTTTATATTGCTATAAGAGATGATTCTGATAATGATGAGGAAGATAAGATGGCACTTATTTCTCATATAAGCAAAAATGATATTTGGATCATAGACAGTGGTTGCTCTCATCATATGACTGGTGATAAAACCAAGTTTGAACATTTTATAGACTATGATGGAGGTAGTGTAAGGTTTGGTAATAATGAACCTCACTACATAAAAGGAAGAGGTAGAATCCCTATAACCAAAGAACTTGTATTTGATGATGCCTACTGGGTTGAAGGTCTCAATCACAACTTGATAAGTGTGGCACAACTACTTAATAGTGGACTCAAGGTGGAATTCATGCATGGAAAGGCCAAACTGCTAAATAATCAAGGAAAGCTGATTGGATCAGGCACTCAAACAAAAGGTAATTTGTTCCGACTTGAAACAAGTGAAAATTCATGTTTTATTGCTCAAGTTGAAGAAAGTTGGCTATGGCACAAAAGGTTATGTCATGTAAATTTTGATAACCTAGTGAAAATAAGTAAATTCAGAAAAGTAAGAGGTATTCCAGATATAAAGAAACCTGAGGTCGGTCTATGTAAGAATTGTCAAATTGGAAAGATGGGAAAGACTAGTTTCAAAAGCAAAAACTATCAATCTGAAGATATATTAGAAATTGTGCATACTGATTTATGTGGACCCATAGGAACTGAAAGTTATACTGGAGAAAAGTTCTTCATTCTTTTTGTTGATGATTACTCAAGAATGATGACTGTCATGTATTTAAGGAACAAATCAGAAGCATTTGAAAAGTTCAAATGGTATTTGGCCAGAGTAGAAAAAGAAACAGGTAAAAGACTTAAATGTCTAAGGTCAGACAGAGGTGGTGAATTCATCTCTCATGAATTCAATAACTTTTGCATTGAAAGAGGAATCAAAAGACAAGTATCAGCCCCTAGAACTCCTGAGCAAAATGGAATAGCTGAAAGAAGGAATAGATCTATCATGGATTGTGCAAGAACCTTAATGATTGAAAAGAATATTGCTATCAAATACTGGAAGGAAGCTATCAACACTGTTGTTCATACCTTGAACCGAGTACAGCTGAAGAAGGACTCATTCAAAACCCCCTATGAATTATGGTATGGCTACAAACCTAATGTAAGTTACCTAAAAGTATTTGGAAGTAAATGTTACATTTTGAAAGAATCTAGAAAAGGAAAATTTGATGTGAAAGGTGATGAAGGTATATTCCTCGGATATTCTTGCAAGAGTAAAGCATATAGATGTTTGAACTTGTCTACTCATAAAGTTATAGAAAGTGCACATGTGAAAGTTGATGAGTTTGCAGAAAGATCTGAAGAAGAAAGCAAAAGAGAACCAGAAGATTATAGAAGATTTGTGTCTATTGAACTTGATACAATACCAGATACATCTGCTAATCAGGAATCTTCTACTCCCGAGTCATCAGTAACCAAGTTACAGAAAGAGCAAACCGAGCCAGTATCTACCGAGTCTGATGAACCAGAACCAGTGTCTACCGAGTCTGAAGAAACCAAGCCAATATTTACCGAGCCGGACCAACCAGTTGAAGAACAAGAGGACAATGATGAAATTCATTCTAAAAGCAAGAAACCTGTATTAGCCGAGTATGTCAGACGACATCATTCAGCAGATCAGATCATTGGAGACAAATCTGAAGGAACCATGACAAGAGGTAAGTTGAAAAGCACTTGTTTACTTGCTGATTTTGAACCTAGAAATGTCAAAGATGCATTGGGAAATGATAGTTGGACAGAGGGTATGAAAGAAGAGATAGAACAGATAGAGAAAAACAAGACATGGACTCTTGTACCCAGACCTAAGGATAAAAATGTGATTGGAACTAAGTGGGTATTCAGAAATAAACTGAATGAAGATGGCAAAGTTTCAAGAAACAAAGCAAGACTAGTATGCAAAGGATATGCTCAACAAGAAGGAATAGACTATGGAGAAAATTTTGCTCCTGTTGCAAGATTGGAAGGAGTCAGAACCTTACTTGCTTATGCCGCCTACAAAGGATTCAAAGTTTATCAGATGGATGTTAAATCTGCATTTCTTAATGGTATATTGGATGAAGAGGTTTATATTGAACAACCTGAAGGTTTTGTTGATCCACAAAAGAAGGACATGGTCTGCAAATTACATAAAGCATTGTATGGTCTGAAACAAGCCCCTAGAGCATGGTATGAAAGATTGCATAACTATCTTATTCAGATTGGATTTCAAAGAACTAATGATAACAGTAGCTTGTATATCAAGGAAGGATCAGATAACAAAATTGTCTTGGCAGAAATATTTGTAGATGATACTATTTTCACAGGAAATGATGATCTTTGCAAAGAATTTTCAGTACAAATGAATAAGGAATTTGAAATGTCTATGTTTGGTGAGATCAAATTCTTTGTTGGTCTTCAAATTCAACAGAACAAAAATAGTATCTACATTACACAATCAAAATACATCAAAGAGATACTGAAAAAGTTCGGTATGGAAGATTGTAAACCAGTTGGAACTCCTATGTGTACTGGATTGAAGCTTACCAAGGAAGATGAATCACAAGAAGTAGATCAAACACTGTATAGATCTATGATTGGAAAGCTGCAGTATGTTGTTCATACTAGAAGGCCAGATATTGCTCTTGCAGTTGGTATTGTTGCAAGATTCTCAGCAAAACCAAGAGAAAGTCACATGACGGCAATCAAAAGATTAATGAGATATTTGAAAGGAACTGAAGAGTATGGATTATGGTACAAATTTGGAGGAAATTTTGATTTGAAAGTATTTACTGATGCTGATTGGGCAGGAAACATTGATGACAGAAAAAGTACAAGCGGAGGAGCATTCTTTCTAGGAAAGAGATTGGTTTCTTGGACAAGCAAAAAGCAAAACTGTATATCCCAATCTACAGCAGAGGCAGAATATGTTGCTGCAGCAGTAAATTGTTCAAATGTTGTTTGGTTTAAACAGCTATTGGCAGGTATGAAAATGGAAATCAAAGAACCAATTGTTATGTTCTGTGATAATACAAGTGCAATTGACATGTCCAAGAATTCAGTGATGCATCCCAAAACCAAGCACATTGCAATAAAATATCATTTTGTCCGAGAATTGGTGCAGGACAAGGAGATTAGATTGGAATATATTCACACAAAGGAACAAATTGCTGACATATTCACAAAACCATTGGCTAAGGATGCATTCTTGTATCTAAGAGGTAAGTTAGGGGTCACTCCCCTATCTGAAATTCACTAAAGAAAAGTTTTAGTGATGCATCAACTCATCCTAAGTGAAAAATCTACTAGTTGATGCAGTATAATCAGGAAAATATTGCATATGAATCAGTACATAAGGTACATTATAACTCAAATGAAGTCTTATTGTCTTTGGCATGTGTTGTCAAAGAGGGAGAGTTTTACTGTCATATCCTACTAAAATTTGAAAGAAAGTTCATTAAGATAAAGAGGGAGAGTTGTTTGATAAAGAGGGAGAGTTTTACCATCAAAGATGAAGTTACTTCACAGAGGGAGATTATTGAAAGAAGGAGTGTTCTCTATCCAAAGGGAAAGATATGTTGGCATGTTGCTGTCATAAAAGAAAAGACCTGTTTTCAAATTTCATTCTACTATGACATGTTGTGTTGCCATCAATGCCAAAGAGGGAGATTGTTGGATACAATTGTTTAATTGTGTATTGTCTTTGATGTTACACAAATGTCATATCAGTCTACCAAGCTCAGAACGTTCGGCAAGGCAGTTAGACAGAGTCTACCGAGTTTAGACGGTAAGAGAAGCAAGTTACAGAGTCTACCTAGCACTCCAGAATGCTATACCGAGTTCTCAGTCTTTACCGAGTTCAGTCGGTCTTCGAAGAATATGTGAAGGAAAGTCAGTCTTTACCAAGTTCGTAGTACTTACCGAGTTCAGTCGGTTACCGAAGAATCAGCAGTGTTCACCGAGCATCAGTGAAATGTTTATGCAGCCGACCGAAGCAATATTTATTGAAACTTGTATATGTAGCCGACCTATGTAATATTTATTGTAACTTGTAATTGGGCTGACTTGGTAACCTGAATGGTATATATGAGAGATCAAGTTGCGATTTGGAAGTGTGAGAAAGTGTGAGGAAGTGTGAGAAGTATGGAAATGTGAAGGAGCAGAAATGTGCGAATTCTGATGAAGGATCAGTGATATCCTTGAGGTGCAGAAAAGATATATGTGATCAGTAAGGATCTATTGGCACAGAACAGAGATCTGTATCAACAAGATAAGTTGTATTTAATTCAGATCACTTCATTGTTGCTTTCTAACCATTGTAGCAGTGATACCGAAATCTCTTAACAGAGTTGGTCTAACAACCATTTTTGTAAATCCTCTGACAAGGTGACAATTCGGTTGAATTGTTCTTAAGACCTTTCACAAGGCCACTCCTAGCAGGGTGATTAAATCCTCTAACAGGGTCACACCTAACAGTGTGTTTTGTAACCTTTAACAGGGTTGGCTCCTAACAGGGCTCACTTCAGAAGAGTGAAAATCAGTAACTAGTTACATTGGTGGTTTTCCCAAAATTGGGTTTCCACGTTATATCTGGTGTTACTTGTGTTCATGTTATTTTTTTTATGCATGTTAATGTTTAGTGAACAATGATAAGTTAATTTACCGAGTTTCAGCAGTTTATATTTAAGACATCTAAGGGACTTGTGGATTTATTTTTGTGGTAACTGATTCACCCCTCCCCTCTCAGTTACTCCATCCATATTTCCAACAGCAATTGAGTCCAATTTTTTGTGCAATTGATGCCCTAAATTAATATAATTGATGTACTGAATGTGTACAATTGAATCTTTGAATGTGTACAATTGAACTCTTGGTTGCTTAAAAATTCTTAAAATCAAGAAAAACATAAAATAAGGACTTCAATCCAAATTTCAGAAAAACCCCATTTGAAAAAGGCCTAATAACATCCCAAAAACTTAGTAAAACAAATCATAAGCATTTATATAGAAATTAGAATTAAACACAAAGAAAAACTGATCAACTGAAACAACCAATTTCCTCACCTGATTTAAGCATATTGTAATGACTCTCAAAACATGATTAAAGAACTGATTTTAGACACTTAATATATTTTAAATAAAATTCTTGAATCCCCCTTATAACCAATTTTAATCTATAGTGTCGAAAATTGCATAACCCTTTGTAATTTGACCTACATCTTTTGTAACCACTTTGGTGTCCATTCCCCTAGCACCTGAGTAGGCTCATTTCAGCCCTTGCACTATCCTTTTCCCTCTCAAGATGCTCAAGACACCCATTCAACAGCTATCCTTCTGCTTCTATTTCCTGTTAATCATGTGTGTCTCTTGTCACTTCTCATTTCAGAGCGTGATTTATCTGGACAATAACACATCACATGAACATCTGCGCATTGCACAATTGTCCCATGACATATTAACATTTGAATGTCAATTTTGTGCATTTCAACACTTGTCATCTACCTTGGTTGGTGGAAACTACTTGGAATCTTCCGAAATGGCTCGTCAACCTCTTTTTTTCCCTCCTCTTCTCTCATTTTAAATCCATCTTTTCTCTTCTCTCTAGCTCTCTAGCTTCTCCAAGAAATTTCTCTTGGCTCTTGGCTCTCTTGGTTATTCAACCTCTCTTGGTTCTTACTAAAGTAGTCTCTAGTTTGCTAAAACACTCTCAAGCTATCACAATATCTCTTGCAACTCTCTAGGATTTTGTGAAGCCTACTCAATAATATCTATCTATTTAGTTCATCTTGGAGCATCTCAGGATTTATCACAACCCCTATCTATTTGATCATTTTATCATTATATCTTTTTTATCTTTTTGATCTATTTATCTATCTGGGTTGTATGTGGAGGTGGAAACTCCAAAACACAACCCCCAATATTTTGCTTCTTGCTTGTGTACAAGTTTATAATCATAGAAGGAGATCATTTAGTGGGAGATTTCAATCATGGACCAATTGTGACATTCCTTCTTTTCCCTCTTCTCAAATCATTCTAATATTTCTCATTATGTTATTAACTTATCTTGTTGTTTTTCCATGTTTATTTAATATTATGATTATATATAGTATCTTCATATGTTTTTTGTGTTCTGTCTGTACTAGACGACAATGTGTCATGTTGGTGTCCCAGCTCTGTGCATTCCTCCTAAGGACAAAGATTCAATAGAGTCATCTGGGAGTGATGTAGTCTATTAGCTTAGCTTTTCAATTTTATCCCCTGGCTCATCCTTAGTGCTAGTTTGAGTGAGGTGGGGGCGTATCGATTTGTCCTTTGAGATTCATCATATCGGATGAGACAAATCCCCTCCTCTACATTTTGGTCAACCCAACATGAATACTTCTTCTATAATATTTTTAGAGCATTATTTTTGTTATCTTCTTTCTTAAGTTTAAGTTTATGCATTCTCTCTTAAGTTTAAGTTTATTAGTTTCAAACTGCATATGTTATCTTCTTTTATTAACTTAGTTTCTAGCTTTATTCAAAATGCTAACGATATTAATTTTCATGCTTGTGATGGTGACTTCACTCCACCTATGTCACTCTATGCCTTTGATCTCTCTCATAATATATCTTTTGTTTCACTAGATATTGGTGCAGTCACCAGTTAGGAGGGACCTCAAAGAGATCAGTTCAGACTGGTTAGCAAGAGTAAACACAATGAAAACACAAGGATATGATGGAGGTAATACAAAACTAAATGAATTAAACCATGAAAACTGATTACAAGCAACTGATAACATCTGGGATATACGATTAGGCTCACTGGTCTGCTATAAAAATGCTCAATTACAAAATAGGTCACGACCGGGACCTCAAAACTCTTGATCTATCTTTTATGTTCTATATTTTCTCTAATCTGCATTCTAATGCTCAATTACAATGATTTATATGATCCAAGGGGATTTGGTCGGCCCAAAAGGATCAAATGTCGAAGAACAAGACCAAACGTTTAAAACCAACAAGGTCGGCCTACACCAAAGAGATTCCTCCAGAAAATTCAAAGGATGAAGTGCGTATCAAAGGGAAGGTCGACCACACACCAAGGAACATTGGAATCAACACTCAGGGCTCTGCAAGATATGAAAGGGATCTGGTAGATTCACCAAAACAAATACATCCAACATTGCCAAGAACCAGGGATGCTCCTGCATTAGACATCCGGGGTTGAAAAAGTGAGTCTCTCAATTTATTGGGGTCTAAGATGAATCTTCAACTAGTCTGTCCTTCCACTTTACTAGATACTCCTTATACTAACTTCTCTAGGTACTATGCCCAATCCTACTATCCTGGTTCATGATAATGATGTAGATCTGTAATGTCGAATATAAGTGAAATAGATCTGCAATACTGGCCTCACTAAATTCTAGTTCATGATAATGATATAGATCTATACTGTCAAACATAAGTGAAATACTCAAACTATCTGATAACTCCACTTCATATGCATTTCCGAAACTAAACTTTCTCAAAATCTTGCAAGGTCCAAACTTCCTCATTTGCAACTTGTTATAAGTTCCAACTAGGAATCTTTCTATTCTCAGATACACTATCACTTTATCACTAACTTCAAATTCCTTATGTTTTCTCTTCTCATATACTTTCTCCTTATACTTGTCATTCATGTCCTCCAAATGTTGCTTAACTTGAATATGCAAGGCTATCATCTGGTCTGCAAAGTCTTCTGCTTCTACACTTCTCTTATCTTCACTGCTGATATCTCTCAATTCTCATATACCTCTAGGCTGTGCTCTAGTAACAATATCAAAAGGTGTTCTTTTGGTACTCCTGTTTACTGAATTATTGTAGGAAAACTCTTCTTGTGCAAGAGTCAAATCCCAACTTTCAGTTTTGTCTCCAACTAAGAATCTTAACAAATTTCCCAAGCTCTGGTTAACTACTTTTGTTTGTCCATCAGTCTATGGGTGAAAAGTAGAACTGAACTTCAAATCTGTCTTCATCTTCTTCCAAAGTGTTCTAAAAAAATATATAAACATAGTATCTTTGTCTAAAACTATGCTCTTAGGAAATCCATGCAATCTCACTACTTCATTGAAAACTAGGTCAGCTATATGCACCACATCTAATGTTTTCTTACAAGGTATGAAATCAGCCATCTTCGAGAATATATCCACTACCACAAATATAGAATCATTCCCTCTTTGTGTTCTAAGAAATCCAAGTATGAAATCCATTCTTATATCCTCCCAAGGTCTCTCTGGTACTGTCAAAGGCTTATGCAATCCCACATTCTGACTACTGCCTTTTGCAACTTGAAAAACTCTACAACTTTGCACATATTTCCTAACATCCCTATGAATCTGAGGCCAAAAGTAACACTCACTCACCAATTCTACTGTTTTGTCAATACCAAAGTGTCTGGGTAATCCTCCACTATGCTTCTCCTTTATCGGATTCTCCCTCATAGAACTCTTAGGTATGCACAACTAAACTCCTCTGAATAATAGCCCATCCTGAATGAAGTAATCCAACCACTTGCTTCTATCTACCGTAACTGGTTCTCTACATGCTTTACAAGGTTCTACAAAATCTGGGTCATCATCATACAAGGTCTCCAACTCCTCAAATCCTAATACTGTCACTCTCATCTCTATCAGCAAATTCCTCCTTCTACTCAATGATCAACAACTTTGTTAGATTTCCCACTTCTTTGCTTCAACACAAAGGCGTAACTCTACAAAAATTCTACCCATCTCATATGTCTCTAATTCAACTTACTCTGACTATTCAAATATTGCAAGGCTTGATGATTAGTATACAACACAAACTCCCTAGGCAATAGGTAATGTCTCCACTTCTTCAAGGCTTGAACTATCTCATAAAATTCTTGATCATACTATGAATATCTCCTCTAGGCATCATTCAACTTCTCACTAAAATAAGCTACTGCTCTCCCTTCCTGACTTAATACGGCTCCAATTGTAGTCCCACTTTCATTACAATCTACTTTAAATACTTTGTTGAAATCCGATAAAGCTAACACAAGCTACTCAGTCACTTTATGCATCAGTAATTCAAAACTTTTGTTTTCTCTGCTGGTCCACTTGAATTCCTTCCTATCTCCCCTCATTGTCTCAGCCATAGGGTTACAAACTAAACTGAAATTTCTAATGAACTTCCAATAGAAACTAGCCAATCCATGAAATGATCTTACCTCTCCAATGTTTTCCGATGTAGGCCATTCAAAATTTCTTTTACTTTTTCAGGGTCCATCTTTAAACCATCCCCAGATATCACAAATACCAAATAGACTAACTCTTCCTTCATGAAAGTGCACTTCTTAAGATTTATCAAATTTTTTTTCTCTCAACCTCTACAAAACTTGTCTTAAATGCAACAAATGCTCCTCTTTTATCTTACGGAAAATCAGAATGTCATCCAAATATACAATAACAAACTTACCCAATAATTTCTTCAATACCTCATTCATCAACCTCATGAAAGTACTTGGTGCATTAGTTAATCCAAAAGGCATCACCAACCATTCATATAGTCCTTCATTTGTCTTGAATGTTGTCTTCCATTCATCTCTTTCTTTGATTATGATCTAATGATATCCACTTTTCAAGTCTATCTTTGTGAAGTATTTGACTTCACTCAAACAGTCCATTATGTCATCCATCCTAGGCAAAGGAAACTAGTATTTCACTGTGATATTATTTATTGCTCTGGAATCGGTACACATCCTCCATTCTCCATTCTTCTTAGATGCTAATACTATTGGTACTGCACAAGGACATAGACTTTCTCTGATCAAACCTTTCTTCAATAATTCCTGCACTTGTCTATTCAGCTCTTCATTCTCTGTCAATGTCATCCGGTGTGCACCTTTGTGAGGAAAACTAGCTCCAAGAACCAGGTCCATGCAATGACTGATACTTCTCATGGGTGGTAATCAATCAGACACAATATCTAAAATGATGTCTTGATACTCTAAGAGTAACCGCTTTATCTCTTCCAGTTCTTCTTCTTCATGGTCCGTATTCTCAATCTTCTTAGGAACAAAGGCAAAACACACATTCTCATGTCTCATTCCATCCAGGAATTTCCTTCCATCCACTAAACAGATTCTGGCATTCGTGCAGACTTCACTCTTCAAAGGATGCTCCAAGGGCAATAAGGTTTGCTTCATCCCATTGGCCACAATAGTGTATATATTCTTTCTCCCATCATGTATTTCTTGTCTATCAAACTGCCAAGGTCTACCCAACAAAAGGTGACAAATATCCATAGGCATAATATCACACAAGACTTCATCATGATAATTTCCAATTTTCAATTTCACCAAACATTTCTCACTTACTAACAACTTATGATCATCCTGAATCCATTCTATCTGATAAGGCTTAGTGTGTTTCAATCTTTCCAAATTCAACTTATTCACCACTTATTTTGAAACAAGATTATCCAAACTACCACTATCAATAACAACTTTACAACACTTATTGAATACCATACATTTGGTCTTGAACAAATTCCTCCTTTGCAAGGGCTCCTCATCTTCTTTAGTATGACACAAAGTTCTCCTCATCATTAACAGTTCTCCATCTTTTGGTTTGTTAGCTGATCCGATGGGCCTTTCTTCTACCAATGTTGTCCTCCCAGTGTTCTCCGTCTTCTTACAATTGAAAGCATGATGTCCTGCTCCTCCACAGTTATATAAAGTTCCTCTAAACACTCTCTTATCTCGTCTTCTATAATATTTTCCAAAATTTTCACTCCGGTAGCCATTCGCTTCTCTCCTCCAATAGAAATCTCTATCATCCTTCCGGTATGAATTACCTTCTTTGCTTACTTCCTTGTTTTGATCTATACAGGTTCCTTTTCCTCTGATATATCCTCTTCCTCCTTGAAATATTCCTTCGGAAAACCTTCCACCTCTACCTCTCTGTCTCTACTCATGTCTTTTGTTCAACTTCTCTTATGCTTTTAGGGCATACTGGTAAGCTTCCTCAACACTCTACAATTTGACCAAATTGAGTTCATCTTGTATATACATCTCCAATCTATTCAAATCTCTTGCAACTTGTTCAACCTCATCATCAACATGTCTGGATATTATATTCAAGTTGTAGAATGTGTCGGTATACTCCTTTACACTAGATTCCTTCTGCATCTTCTGGAACAGATTCACTTGATAATCAACAGGCATAAATTTTGATTTTAACTTAGCAATCATCTGATCCCATGTTTCAATCTTCTCTTTACCTCTTCTTTGTCTATCAACCTACAAATGCTCCCACCAAAGAGATGCATGACCTTTCAACCAGGTACAACCATACTTCACCTTTCTTTCTTCGGTGATATTCTCAAAATCAAAATATTTATCCATCTCCGAGATCCAATCCATCAATTCATCTGAATACAACTTTTCATCATATTCTGGTGGGGTAAAATATGGTTTAGTATTCACCCTACTCAAAACCTCTAAGAACCTTTCTTCATCCAGATCAATCGCTGGTGGGTTTAATTGTTCTCTCAGGGCTTGTTCTCCTTCATCTTCACTCACATATTCAATATGTCAGCCTCTTCTCTAGGCTGTCTCAATGGCTTCCAACTAGGCTGCAATTCCTCGCAACATTTACATCACAATAGGGTCTGCATTCCCACATGCTCCACCATTCCTATTTCCTCATCACACCATCTTCACGCCAATCCTCTGCAGCTGCAAGTTGGATCCACAGTCCACCACCCTACAACAAAATTCTCAGGACAACACAATCTCTAGAACGAAATCTCGCTCTGATACCACTTGGTCCAGTCACCACTTAGGAGGGACCTCAAAGAGATCAGTATAGACTGGTCAGCAAGAGTAAACACAACAAAAAAACAAGGATATGATGGAGGCAATCCAGAACTGAATGAATTAAATCATGAAAATTGATTACAAGCAATCGGTAACATCTAGGATACAAGATTAGGCTCATTGGCCTGCTACAAACATGCTCAATTACAGATAAGGTAACGACTGGGACCTCAAAATTCTTGATCTAGCTTCTATGTTCTATATTTTCTCCAATCTACATTCTAATACTCAATTACAATGATTTATATGATCCAAGGGGATTCAGACGGCCCAAAAGGATCAAATGTCGAAGAACAAGACCAAATGTGTAAAACCAACAAGGTTGGCCTTTGCCAAAGAGATTCCTTCAAAAAATACAAAGGATGAAGTGTGCATCAAAGGGAAGGTTGTGCACACATCAAGGAATAGTAGAATCAACACTCAGGGCTTCGCAAGCTATGAAAGAGATTTGGTAGATTCACCAAAGCAAATAGGTCCAATCGGTTCTAGTGCCATAAAACTATGTCAAAAATTGGAATCGATAACTTGCTGGAAAATGATCCAAATGCTCCACAATTTAGGAAAAAGGAAGATAGTCAATTTATAAAGAAAAATCCAACTCCTCAAGATCCGGTGAGCCAATGCCTGAAAATGTAGAATGAAATGATGAAACTACAAAACAAAAAGCAAAATAAAAAGGAAATATTTTTGGTTGATGCAAGATTGCCAAGAACCGGGGATGCTCCTGCATCAGATATTTTGTTACAAGAGGATGAAATCATTGAAACCTTTCTTAATGTTACTCTACCATCTCTTCATTCTAGTGCACTCTCTTTTAGAGATGATGTATTAGTGAATGATGAGTCTCAACTCATATATCATTTTCCAAAGGTCGATGTTGAGAAAATTCCTTCATCTAAATCTTTTACATATCATAATAAGTCTTTGAATTCCATTTATGTCTTTGCCACCCCTAAAAGGCTTAAGAGACCAATCATTTGTATGAGTGTAGCTAGCCCTTCTTGAAAGAAGATAAAATCTATTCACAATGTTCCTTTTGAAAATGGCTCACCAGATCTTCTTACAAGATATACATGGTCTAAGGCTACTTATTATAGAATGGTAGCCCATACTTATAATACTTGTAGAAATAAGGAAAATGATGATCACTCTAATACTTCTTTACCACCTTCTCACCCATATCTTCCTCAAGCACCTAAGCCTTTAGGTAAGCAATCTAATGATTATGATCTTATTGAGAAACTTTATGTTACACCTACTAATTAGATCTCACTATGGGATTTGCTTCAGACTACTCCAATTTATCAAGGCATGCTTCAGGAAGCTCTTCAAAATATCTCATTGCCTTCTTCTACTAGGTCTTTAGATGTTAATGCATTGATGGACCATATTTATGCAAATTTTCTTAATATTACATTCTATCTATATGAACTCATGTCTCCAAAAGTATGAAATCAAGGAGATCCATGAATTATAATCATTTATGTTAATGGTGCCGACATTAGACACTCTCATTGATACTGGTTCAGCACTCAATATTTGTAGTCTATATCTATTACCCAAAATCAAAGTGGATTCTAAGTCTGTTGCTACATCGTCTGTGTTCATCTGTGGTTTTGATAATACTAGTAAAACCACTTTGGGCTTTGTTATTTTGCCTATAAATATTGGACCAGTTACTATTCCTACCCTAGTGCATGTTATGTTGGGACCTTTATCACACAATCTTCTCTTGGGTATACCTTGGATTCATGCTTTAGGAGCGGTTAATTATACCATTCATGGTTCTATTAAGTTTATTACTAACAATCAAGTAGTTACAATCAAGGTTGATCCTGATGCTATTCACTTATGTGAAATTGCAGTAGTTGGTCATGCCTCAGTTACACCTACCTTTCAAAACTATATTCCATCTTTATCTTCTTGGTGCAGTAACGGTTAGGAGGCAATGGAAAATCAAATTTATTAAATTAAAGAAATTGATTTCAAACTGTCGGCAACATGCAGGCTCACAACATTCGGCTCACGGGCCTAAGTACAAAACATACGTGTTATGCAACATTTAGCTCTAGCAAGAATGTGAGCCAACTCCTGAACTCCTAATCCTTAGATCTATCTTTTATGTTCTAAAACTTGATTTTAAATGCTTAATTACATTGATTTATATGATCAAGGATGATCTACATCATCCCAAGATGAAACAAATGCCGATGAACAAGATGAAACATGTAAAACAACAAGGTCATCCACACACCAAGGAACATTGGAAGCAACAAAATCAAGCTTCACAAGAAACAAAAAGGATCTTCAAGCATCAACGATAGAAAATAGGTCCAGGTGGATTCGGTAGAAATAAAAGAAAACTATCCCATGTTGGAATTAGGGATCACTGAGAGGGGGGGTGAATTAGTGATCTACCGGTTAGCAGATTTTCAAGCTTAACTTTAAACCATCGGAAATAAGTGCTTGAAACTGAAATGTAGAAACATAAAACTAACAACCACAAAATCATAACATTAGCATTTTTTTTGTGGAAACCCAAATGGGAAAAACCACAATGGGATTTGAACCCACAATATTATTCCACTATGGCTAGTAGTAAAACAATATTACAATATGGGAATGCATAGGCATTCAGGCACACTTCCTAGAGCTCACTACTCAATTGCAATTACTTAGAAGGATACAACCCTCAGGGAAGTCTCACTGACTTACAAATTAGTTGCAATGATGAATTACAATGAATCAACTATGAAATAGCATCTACAATGCTTGGATTAGTTCCGGTTGAGTGTTAACTAGATCACCTTCTCTGTTCTTCCCTATTCTTTGTCCTAGTCAGATACCGGATCAAGAATGTGCACGTGAAAATGCGTCAAAATTGATTCTTGATCACCTCTCGCTTGCATATATAATCGCATCATTCACCAAAAAGATCATCCAAACCAAACTTATATATCAGTAATCACAAAATAGATCATTTATCATGTTGGATTGGCCAGATCAAACAAGATAAGTGCTGGTCACCAAAACAATAATAAAATGATGTGTCTATGTCGACCCAATGACCCCAAACACTATTCAATACACTAAAATAATCGAAAAGATTTCGGACACAAAAATGCTTTGTTCTTCCTAAAATATTGGTTAATAGCTACCGGTTAACACTCACTTCCAGAAATGAATAATTATGATCACCGGATTGAATCTTCATGAAGAGTTTCTATCAATGACAACTCTAAACCAATAATCAGCCACCAAAAACCACTAGAAACCACCGGATGAGGGTCAATTGCTATCAATTTTGAAAGTGATAACTTGTCGGAAAAAGATCCAAACATCCCACAGACCAAGGATAAGGTAGATGAACATCTCCACAAACCAAATCCAGCTCTGCAACATTCAGTGAGAAAACTGAAAGAAATGCTGAAAGAAATACTAAAATTGCAAACCATGAAACAAACTGAAAGGAAATCATTAGACATTAGGGGTTGATTGAAAAGTGAATCCCTCACTTTGTTGGGGTCAGAGGAAAACCAAGATGATCTACCTCTACCTGATAAATCCATGATGAATCTTCAACTAATTTACCTTTCCACTTCACAAGATACTCTCTGTATTGCTTGTTGTGAGTGCTACACCCAATTTTGCTATCCAAAATTGCTTCAATCTAGTCCAGTACCTTTTGGGGTATCTTCTTCTCCAAGTCTATTGCATTGTCTTCATTGAATTTAGCCTCATGATACTGATACAAGTGTGCGATATTGAAAATAGGTGAAATACCTAAACTATCTAGTAACTCCACTTCATATGCATTTCCAAAACTAAATTTCTTCAAGATCTTACAAGGTCCAAACTTCCACATCTTCAAATTATTATAGGTACCAACTAGGAATCTTTCTTTTCTTAGATACACCATCACTTCATCTCCAAATTCAAATTCCTTATGTCTCCTCTTCTCATCTGCCTTCCCCTTATACTTGTTGTTTATGTCCTCCAAACGTTGTTTAACCTGATTATGCATTGTATTCATATGCTCAACAAATTCTTCTGCTTTGGCACTCCACTTATCCTCATTACTGGTGATTCTTGGTTTTGATATTACTCTAGGGTGTACTTTGGTAATAATCTCAAAAGGTGTTCTTCTGGTACTCTTGTCCATTGAATTATTGTAGGCAAATTCTTCGTGTGCAAGAATCAAGTCACAACTTCCGATTTTGTCTCCAGTTAAACATCTCAACAAGTTTCCCAAACTTCTATTTACTACCTCTACCTATACATCAGTTTGTGGGTGAAAAGTACAACTGAACTTCAAATCTATCTCCATCTTCTTCCAAAGTGTTCTCCAAAAGTATCCAACAAACTTAGTGTCTCTGTCAAAAACTATGCCCTTAGGCAATCCATGTAATCTTACCACTTCTTTGAAAAATAAGTCAGCAACTTGTACTGCATCTATTGTCTTCTTACAAGGTATTAAATGTGCCATCTTTTAGAATCTATCCACCACTACAAATATAGAGTCATTTCATCTCTATGGTTTAGGTAAACCAAGTATGAAATCCATGCTTATGTCCTCCCAAGGTCTCTCTGAAATTGTCAAAGGCTTATACAGTCCAACATTCTAACTACCACCTCTTGCTAATTGACAAATCCTACAACTCTCAATAAATTTCCTAACATCCTTATGAATCTAAGGCCAAAAGTAATTATCACTAACTAATGCTATTGTCTTGTCTACTCCAAAGTGTTTGGCTAATCCTCCACTATGCTTCTCCTTTATCAGATTTTCTTTCATAGAGATTCGGGGTATACACAATTGATTTCCTCTTAACAACATATCATCTTACATGAAATAATCCAACCACTTACACCTATCCACAACAATAGGTTTTGTACAATCTCTCCAAGATTCTGCAAAATCTGGGTCATCCTCATACATGTTCTTCAATTCCTCAAAACCCAATACTTCTATTCTCATTTTTGTCAGCAAATTCCTTCTTCTTCTCAAGGAATCAACAACTTTATTTGACTTCCCACTTCTATTCTTCAAAAACAAATTATAACTCTGCAAGTAATCTACCCTTCTCATGTGTCTTTGATTTAACTTACCTTGACTATTCAAATATTACAAAGATTGGAGATCAGTATACAACACAAACTCCTTAGTTAGAAAATAATGTCTCCACTTCTTGAATGCTTGAATTATGGTATAAAATTCCTCATTATAAACTGAATACCTCCTCCTTGCATCATTTAATTTCTTACTTAAATAAGCCACCGGTCTTCCCTATTGACTCATCACTGCTCCAATTGCATTCCCACTTACATCATAGTCTACTTGAAATCCTATTAAAATCCAGTAAAGACAACACAGGCCGCTCTGTCACCTTTTTCTTCAACAATTCAAACCTCCTATTTTCTTTGGTTGGTCACTTGAAATCCTTTCTATCTCCTCTCATTGTTCTGTCAGAGGGCTACAAATTGAACTGAAATTTTTGATTAACTTTCAATAGAATCTAGCCAATCTATGAAATGATCTTACCTCTCCAATTCTCTCTGGTGTAGGCCAATCAACAATTGCTCTTACTTTCTCAAGATCCATCTTCAATCCATCTGCAGATATCACAAATCCCAAGTTTACTAACTCTTCCTTCATGAAACTACACTTCTTAATGTTTATCAATGACTTCTCTTCTTTCAACCTATGCAAAACTTGTCTCACATGCAACATATGTTCCTCTTTTATCTTACTGAAAATCAGAATGTCATCCAATTACACAATAACAAACTTACCTAAAAAATTCTTCAATACCCCATTCATCAATCTCATGAAGTGCTTGATACATTATTCAGTCCAAATGGCATCACCAACCATTCATACAATCCTTCATTCATCTTGAATGTTGTCTTCAACTCATCTCCTTCTATGATTCTGATATGATAGTATCCACTCTTCAAGTCTATCTTTGTTTAATTTATTTGGCTCCACTTAGACAATCCATTATGTCATCCATTCTAGGCAAAGGGAATTGGCACTACAATGTGATCTTATTTATTTCTATGGAATCAGTACACATCCTCCATTCTCCATTCTTCTTAGGTTCCAATACTATTGGAACTAAAAAAGGACTCAAGCTCTCTCAGATCAAACCTTTCCTCAAAAACTATTGCACTTGTCTATTCAACTCTTCATTCTCTACTAGTGCCATCTAGTGTGCTTATTTATTAGGGAAAATAGCTCTGAGAACTAGGTCCATGCAATGACTGATACTTCTTATGGGGGGTAATCCATCAAGCACATTATCTGAAATGGTGTCCCCATACTTTGTTAGCAACTCTTTTATCTCCTCTGGTTGTTCTTCTTTAGGCTCTAGATCTTCATTCTTCTTAGGAATTAGGACAAAGCACATATTCTCATGACTCATCCCATCTAGGAACTTCCTTCCATCAACTAGACAAATTCTAGCATTAGTAAAAACTTTCTCCAAAGGAAAAAAGACATGTTTCTCCCCATTAGCCACAATAGTATAAATATTCCTTCTTCCATCATGCATCTCTTGTTTATCATACTACCAAGGTCAGCCCAACAAGACATGACATACATCCATAGGCATAATATCACATAAAATTTCATCATGATAAGCTATGATCTTCAATTTAACCAAATATTATTCACTTACTTATACCTTATGCTCATCTTGTATCCATTCTATTTGATAGGGCTTAGGGTTTTTCAACCTCTCCAAATTCAACTTAGTCACCATTTACTCCAAAATAAAGTTATCAATACTACTACTGTCAATTATAACTTTACAACACTTATTGGATACTTTGCATCTTGTCTTGAACAAATTCTTCCTCTGCAAGGGTTCTTGCTCTCCTTCAGTATGTTATGATGCTCTCCACATCATCAGAAACTCTCCATCCTCTGGTCTATTACCTGATTTAGTAGGTTCCTCTTATACCAAGGCTTCTCTTCCATGGTTCTTTGTCTTCCTACATTCGAAAGCATGATGTCCTTCTCCTCCACATTTAAAACCGGTTCCTTTAAAAACTCTCTTTTCTTGTCTTTTGTCTTCCTTTCCATAACCTTCATTTTATTTCTTTCGATAAAACTTTTTGTCATCTCTCTGGTATGAACTACCATCTTGGCTAACTTCCTTGTCTTTATTTGTGATGTGCACATGTTCCTTGACCTCCGGTGTAGGATCTTCCTCCCTAAATTGTCTTTTGTCTTCCTTTCCATAACCTTCATTTTCTTTCTTCCAATAGTTTTTTTTGTCATCTCTCCGGTATGAACTACCATCTTGGCTAACTTCCTTGTCTTAATTTTGATGTGCATAGGTTCCTTGACCTCTGGTGTAGGATCTTCCTCCCTAAATTCTTTTTCCTCTACCTCACTACTTCTGCTCATGTCTTATATTCAAATTTTCTTCCACCTTCAAGGCATCTTGATAAGCTTCTTCAACACTCCGCAACTTGATCAAACTGAGTTCATCTTGTATCGACATCCACAATCCATTCAAATATCGGGCAACTTGTTCAACCTCATCATCACTATGTGTGGATTTGATGTTTGGCTTGTAGAATGCTTTGGCATACTCCTTCACACTAGTTTCCTTCTACTTCAAGTATTGCAACTTCCAGACCAAATTCACTTCATAGTCAGCAGGCAAGAACTTTGATTTCAACTTACTAACCATCTACTCCTATGATTTGATATTTTCTTTACCTCTTCGCTTCTGGTCTACCTACAAATGTTCCCACCAAAGAGATGCATGACCTTTCAACCTAGTACAGGCATGTTTCACCTTTTGTTCTTCCACAGTATTCTTAAAATCAAAATACTTTTTTGTTGGAAATTTGGAGGAATTGATTGTCTTGCAATAATGTTTGTCATTGATTTCAATTAGTTGCTTTGGTTGTTTACTGGTATCTATTTGGTCCCAGTAGGATGATAGGTTTCTATTTGAGAAGATCATGTTGATCTGTTATTCTTTGGCTTATTGCCTTAGATCTGCTATTCATGCTACTCAGATATATGTTCAGTAAGTTGGTATTGATTTGGTGATTGGATGCTATCTTATATGTTGGTAAGCCTGGTTTACTCATATGGTGAGGGTTTCACCGATAGAGCTTTGTTGAAGATATTTTGATATTATGCATAAGTGGTGTTGGGTTGACTTCTAGTAGGGATTCAAGATGCTGATGGTCATCATGTTCATGTTCCAGTTGTTCGTGGTGTTAAATTTGGCTTATGGTGATCTAATTTGGGTCTGGTACTATCTAGGTTATGAACCGATTTCTGTAACATGTTGGGGGATATTCCTAATGTGTTACTGGTGGGATTTAAAGATTGGTTTACATTGTTTTTCATCTAAGATGACATGGTTGATCATTAGATTGTGTGTGTGAGTTATGAATGTATTGTATTATCCTTTAGGTGGCCAACCTAATTGTTTAGGTCTTGGGTTGGTATAAATATGATGTAAGATCTCTTTGTAGATCCTAGGAGATCATGTATGGTATGGGATGATGTGCATAATATAATAGTCATTCATGCAGAGGATTTGGTCGATCATAGGTGATCAAACACTTCTTGGCATGTGGCCCACCTTCCCTTAGGTCTGTACTTCATCCTTTGGATTCTCTAGAGGGATCTCTTTGGCAGACCCAACCCTGCTAGGATAGTCATTCAAGGCGCTACACCTTCCACCCCCTACTCTTATAATCACTACAATATAACCACTCGCTGAGGCAAATTCATCATCCAAGGAGCTCCTTCCCCACCAAACCCTCCACCCACTGATATGACCTCCTTGACCAACTTGGGAAGACCCCCGCACAGATCTCCATTCTAGAACTTCTCAAGACTTCCCCTGTCCATAAAGAAATTTTGGAACAAGCCCTCCTTGAGTCTCGCATTCCCAATAATATCAATGCTACCCAATTCCAAGCTCTCACTGGAAACCTTGTTGCCCAGCAACACCTTGTGTTCACTTCCAATGATGCTCATGTAGACGAAGACCATAATAAACCTTTGCAAATCAAATCCCTTATATAGAAGCACAAGGTCAAATGTATCCTGATAGATGGTGGATCTAGACTCAATTTGTGTACATAGAAGTTAATAAAACAATTGGGACTTTCTGAGGACTTTGTAGACACATCAGAAAGGATCACAATAAAAGCATATGATGATATAGAAAGAGTTTCAAAGGGCATGATCACCTTACCTCTTCAAGTGGGTCCTATCACAATTGAAACCCCTTTCCAAGTACTAGATCTTGATCTCCCCTACAACATCCTTCTCGGTTGGCCATGGATTCACTCCTTGCAAGTCATACCCTCCACTTATCACCAATGCATCAAATTCCCCTTCAATGGAAGAGAGATCACTATCAAAGGTGATCCACAACCTTTTCAAAATTGAAAACTCTTAGAGGGGAAACATCCATATCATTTCCCACTAAATAGACCCTTGCCAACTCCTCCATTTGACACATCAAATGTTGCCTCCACCTTATCCCAAGCAGATACACAAATCAAGATCCTGGATAATGGATATGGAGAATACAAATTAGAGGATGTCTTATTAATAGACAACCTCCCCCTATCTCCTAAGTCATTTGGCAAACCAAAAGAGCTCAAAAAAGATCAAAAACTGGTCATACAATTCAAAGATACCACCTTCCAGCAATGGGGCCCACTTGATGAGGAGAGCCTCAACACAAATGTATCTTCATGGCTCTACCAGGAAGAAAATGAAGACCCAGCAAAAATACCTAAAAAAATGTATCTGAAAGCATCAGCTATAGTCAAAAAACTGGGTTATAAAGGACACGACTTGGGACCAGAGGAGAAAGGAAGAAAAACACCCATAAATCCTATCTCCTACAAGTACAACAGAGGCTTGGGGTACACCCCGGTGCCTAAGATTATTATCATTGGTGCCCCTTAAAGTCCTTCTTTGGATATCGAAAGCTCTGACAAAGAGGAGTTCCATGAAATGCATTACGAATATGAAAATAACATCTTCTTTGACACTCACATCAATGCCATCACCCCCATAACCCCTCTGATTTCCCATGAGCTACATCTTGTCCATCCTGAACTCATAGACTAGGGCCAACACAAATCCACTTTAGATATCTACATCGATGATAATGCTCTCATTACTCTCCTGACTATGCGAAATTTGGAAGACTACAACAGATTACACGGTATTCAACTACATAAAAAGGGATACTTTGGTAGTCAGGTTAATGCCCTTAGCCACACAAAATATAATAAAAGGAAAAAACATGATTCCCTAGGTGAAAACCTCTTTGAGGCACCTTTGGATGAACAAAAAGCAAAAACAAAGGGCATATCCGAAAGTGAAAACCTAGGAAAGGCACTTGACGATGAGGGACTTGACCTCCCTACCACTGGTTATCTTCCACAAGATAGGTCAAATTTGCTAATAGAAGAAACAAACAGTATCAACATGGGCACCAAAGACATTCCAAAAAATGTACTCATTGCTAAGTCCCTCACAAAACAAGAGAAACAAGACTTCATCAATTTCCTCACAGAGGTAAAAACCAACTTCATATGGTCCTATGCTGATATTCTAGGTTTAGATCTTGACTTGGTGGTTCATAATCTCACTGTCCACCTAGATGCAAAACCTATAAAATAGAAGTTGCACAAAATGCATCCACATATTGGACTCTTGGTCACAGCAGAACTCCAAAAGATGTTGGACGCAGAATTCATCAAACCAATAGACTATGTTGAATGGGTATTCATCATCGTACCTGTTGACAAACCTGTTGGGGGCATCCGCATCTGCACTGGTTTCCAAGACCTAAACAAGGGTTGTCCTAAAGATGATTTCCCACTCCCCAACATAGATATGATTGTGGACCTTACAGCAGGACATGAGATGCTATCACTCATGGATGGATTTTTTGGATATAATCAAATCAGGATTATAGATGAAGATCAACATAAAACTATGTTTGTGACACCATGGGGGACTTTTTGTTACTAGGTCATGCCTTTTGGCCTAAAAAATGATGGAGCCACATATCAGCGTGTCATGCCAACAATTTTTCATGACCTCTTGCATAAAGTAATGGAGGACTATGTGGATGATCTACTAGGCAAATCAAAGACAAGATAGGAACATGTCCCTATCTATTATTTCTCACAGAGGAATCGAGGTCAATCCTGCAAAGGTGAAAGCCATCATGGAAATGCCTCCATCGAAAACTCTCAGATAGCTACGCAGCCTCCAGGGGAAACTCCAATCTATTAGATGTTTTATTTCACAACTGGCAGATAAGTGCCATCCATTTACGCGTTTGTTATGCAAAGACACAAAATTCAAATGGGACTGCTTGTGTCAAAAGGGATTTGAAAAACTAAAAGAATATCTGGCATCACCTCCAGTGCTTATGCCTCCTACTCCTAGAAAACCTTTTATTTTTTACATATGTGCTACCATAGTGGCATTGGGAGCATTACTGGCACAAACAAATGATTAAGGGAAGGAACATGCCATATATTACATCAGTTAGACACTAGTCATGTATGAACTCCATTATACCCCAATTGAAAGAGCATGAATGGCATTGGTATTTAGCACACATAAACTCTGACACTGTATGCTCAACAACAAAATAAAACTGATTGCTAAAATTGACCCGCTTAAATATCTCTTGTCAAAAGCTAAATGGGTCATGCTATTAAGCGAGTTTGACATTGAATATGTAGACAGAAAAGCAATCAAGGGATAGGTCATCATAGATCAACTTGTTGATGCCCCACTTCTAGGTGACCATCCTATTCTCACAGAACTACCAGATGAATTCATTATAACTATCACCACATCCTCCACATGGTAGTTATACTTTGATGGCTCTTGCACACAAAATAGATCGGGGGCAGGGATACTACTAATCACACCTCGAGGAGATTGCATCCCAAAGTCCTACAAGATAGCTTTTGCATGTACCAACAACATCACAAAATATGAGGCACTCATTACAGGATTACGCTTGGCTATCCAATGGAAGATAAGGGAATTACAAGTCTATGGTGATTCCCAACTTGTCATAAAACAAGTCAATGATGAATACCAAACAAAAGATGACAAACTTCTGCCATATCGTATCATGGTTGAAGATCTTAAGCAGCACTTCACAATAATCAAGTTTGATCAAGTCCTGCGAACAAACAATAGGGCTCTAGATGCAATGGCCACCAATGGCTCCCTCCTTTAGATGCCAGCACATAGTCAGAAGTGTGAGTTTTGATAACTCAATGATGAACCACTAGTACCAAACCGGTACTGAGAGGGGGGGGGTGTGAATCAATATAGACACAAATACATTCCAAAACCAGTTTGATAGCAAACACTCACAATGACTGATAAACAAAGATACTGGTAAAACAGAGTGCAACTGGTAGCATCCAGTATAGCTCAATCAGTCATGAACCGGTCACTCACTAAGCTTTTCTCTTAGCTCAATACCACATTATCATAATATTCACATACTTGAACTAGTAGACTTTAACTATCAAATCTTCACAATAGTGAGTTCAATATGTTTTATAGACAGGCATAAAACATAGAACCTTCATGTGCATAACAAATAAAACAAAGCATCACAAGACAAAAAGCATTTCACATGACAGACATATTTTTCACGTGGAAACCCAACTGGGAAAAACCACGGTGGGGATGAATACCCACAAGCTACTTTTTGAACTCTTTAGAAGTCCACTTTGTTAGGAGCTTTATCCAGTTAAGAACATTACAATAGGTTCTGGTAGGAACCGATCCTATTAGGGATCACTCGGTTAAGGGATACCCGGTTAAGGGTTAAATCCGATAGGGTCACCTTGTTAGAGGATTTTAAGAATTCAATAGCTGAAAGGATCTCCTAAGCTTCTCTAGCTTCTCAAAACTCATTAGATTCGAGTTACCAGGTTAAGGGATTTACAGCAAGCCGGTTAAGACCACTCGATTTAAGGGATTTTGAATCAAGCCAGTTAAGGCTACCTTGTTAGGGGATTTTACAACTGTTGATTTGGTTAGAGATCAACAAGTATTACAATGATCTGTTAATAGCACTTAATACTAATATAGATCCATTTAGGCTCCTCTTTTCCTTCTACACATACACTTTGCAGGTATCTCTTCTCTCCTATGGTCTGGCAAGAATCTTGTATCACTTTCATTGGATACACACTCACAAATTTTGCCAACAACTTCAGACAAAAACCTAACATCGACCTTATAGGGAACATACAGGTCGGTAGCAAAAACCTTAAACCTTAAACCTGTTAGGTTGAGCAATTCAAATGGTTTGATCCTGACTGTTGAAACATACTGCATTAAATGCACCAGTCTTGAGCCAATCTCAAGACATTCTCCATCGTCCATTATCCACCATTTTCATGGCGGCTGATAACCCATCACGCATTATCACCATTTGATAGAATTCACACATTCCTGAGGTAGATAGGAATAGTCTTCTTCATGCAAGATCCTTCACGCGCATAGAGCTTACGTGGCAACAAATGTGCTGCTTCACTTTGGCATATATCGGTTCACTCAGATGCCGGTACCTCTTTCTTCACTTATCTCATGTGCTGGTTCACACTATGTCTCATATTGACATCAATGACAACATACAATATCATTATGTCTTCATGCCAGTTTACATAAGGCTCATGCCAGTTCACATAATGCTCATGCCGGTTCACATAATGCCAACAATCTCCCCCTTTGGCATTGATGGCAATATACAAAAGATATCTTCTCTGCTTCACATCTTCTCCCCATTTACTACAGATATCTTTTCGCTTCACTTCTTCTCCCCCTTTGACAACAATGCCAAAGTGGAGGTACAATCATCACTGTTTTCTCATGTTGCTCCCCCTGAGGAGTAGCATCCTTAAACACATCAATCAACCAAAGATTTGTCTATCCAGTACCTGATTGATGTGGAACAACCACTTTTAGTTCACCTCCTGAAGGGGAAATACCCCTAATTCACCTCTCAAATGCACAAATGTTGTCTTTGGGAGAGGCTTGGTGAATATGTCTGCTAACTTTTCCTTACTGGACACATGCTCCAGCGCAATCTCTTTATTCTGAACCTTTTCCCTCAAGAAATGATACTTAAGCTCAAAATGCTTGGTTCTAGAATGTAAAACTGGATTCTTTGATATATTGATAGCACTTGTGTTATCACAGAATATACTTACCGGTTCAGATACAGGGATCTTGAAGCCTTCCAGTACATGCTTCATCTAGATTGTCTGAGTGTAGTTCATGAAAGCTGCAACATACTCCACTTCCGCTGTAGACTGAGAGATGCAACTCTGCTTTTTACTCATCCATGAGACCAATCTACCACCGAGAAAGAATGCACCACCGGTTGTGCTCTTCCGGTCATCCACATTACCGGCCCAATCAGCATCTGTGAATACTTTCAGATTGAAATTATTGTTGTATGGGTACCACAATCCATAGTCAATTGTTCCCTTCAGATACCTAAGAATCTGCTTGACTGCACTCAAGTGAGATTCTCTTGGACTCTTCTAGAACCTTGTAGTGATGCCAACTGCATGTGCAATATCCGGTCTACTATGCACTACATAATGCAACTTACCAATCATTGATCGGTATTCCTTCTCATTAACCAGTGCGGAATCATCCTCCTTTGTCAATTTGCAACCAGTCACCATCGGTGTACCAACTGGTTTGCTATCTTCCATACCAAAAGTCTTCAACACCTCTTTGACATATTTGGACTGAGTGATGAAGATTCCATCTTTCATCTGCTAGATCTACAGTCCAATGAAGAACTTAATCTCCCCTATGAGTGACATTTCAAACTCTTTCTTCATCTCATCAGCAAACTCATGACTCATCTTGTCATCTCCACCAAAGATGATGTCATCAACAAAAACTTCACAGATCAGGATCTGATCTTCTTTAGACTTCAAGTAGATATTGCTATCTTCACTCGTTCTCTCAAATCCAATCTTCACAAGATGGGAATGTAGGCGCTCATACCATGCTCTAGGTGCTTGCTTTAGACCATATAATGCTTTGTGTAGCCTACATACCATGTCACTGTCTTTAGATAGGGTAAACCCATCTGGTTGCTCAATATATACCTCCTCTTCAAGTACACCATTTAGGAATGCAGATTTTACATCCATTTGATATACCTTGAATCTCTTAAAAGCTACATATGCAAGAAGCATACGAACTCCTTCCAATCTGGCTATAGGAGCAAAGGTTTCCCCATAGTCTTCACCTTCTTCTTGAGCATATCCTTTGCATACCAGTCTGGCTTTATTCCTAATCACTGTGCCATCCTCATTCAACTTATTTCTGAACACCCATTTGGTGCCAATGACATTTTTATGCTCTGGTCTAGGTACTAAGGACCATGTACCATTTTTCTCTATCTGGTCAAGTTCTTCTTCCATTGCCTTGGTCCAGTCTTCATCATTATGAGCCTCTTTGAATGATTTAGGCTCAAATTCAGAGATCATACATAAGTTTTCTCTGATCTTTCTTCTGGTAAGGATTCCTGCATCCTTATCACCTATGATCTGCTTGGGATTATGATTCAACTTGACATACCGAGGAATGGTCTTAATTGCTTCTTCTTGCTTTTCTTCTTCATCCTTATCTTCATCAGTATGAACATTCACCGGTTCAGGAACACTGTTACTGGTGCTCGGTTGACTAACAACCGGTTCCCAGAAGGTTGCAACTGATTCATTTACAACTTGCTCACTGCCTGTTTTCTCAATCTTCTCAGAGGATTCATCAACTCTTACATTGATGCTTTCCATAATTCTCTGAGTCCTATTGTTGTAGCACTTGAAAGCTTTACTCTTGGTGGAATATCCTAGAAATATTCCTTCATCACATTTAGCTTCAAATTTGCCCTGATGTTGACTCCTCTTGATGTAACATTTGCTACCAAAGACCTTAAAATAATTTACCACAGGGGTCTTACCAGTCCAATTATCATAAGGATTTTTGTCCTTGCCCTTTTTGATGAGTACCCGGTTCATAGTGTAAATTGCAGTGCTCACCGCTTCTCTCCAAAAGGTGTGAGCAACCTTTCCTTGGATCAACATAGTTTTAGCTGCTTCAACCACAGTCCAATTATTCCTCTCTACTAGGCTATTCTACTATGGAGTTCAGGGGGCAGACAGTTGTCTCTTGATGCCAAATTCTTCACAGTACTTGTTGAATTCACTGGAACTGAATTCCCCTCCTTGATCAGTTCTGAGACACTTGATCCTTTTACCACTTTCCTTTTCCACTAATGCTCTGAAAGCTTTGAATTTCCCAAAAGCTTTAGACTTGTCTTTCAATAATGTGACCCACATCATTCTTGAGTAGTCATCGATGAGAATCATGAAGTACCTATCACCCTGCACACTTCTAGTTTTCATAGGACCACATAAATCAGTATGCACAAGATCAAGCAAGTTGTCAGCAGTGAAAGATTTACCTTTAAAAGTTGAGGAAGACATTTTCCCCAATTGACATTCTCTACACAAGGTATTATCCAGTTTGCTCAGCACCAACAACCCTCTAACTGCCTTGATCTTACTAGCCTTCACAATGTTGTCAAAGTTCACATGGCAGAATCTCCTATGCCATATCCAACTATCATCAAGCTTAGCCATAAGACATGTACTTATATTAGCATTTAGATGAAATAGGTTACCTTTAGTTTGCATGCCAGTGGCTACCAATTTACCATCTTTACCTTTGATTCTACAAACTCCATTCTTGAATTGCAGAGTGAGTCCACTGTCATTTAACTGGGCAACACTTAAGAGGTAGTGTCTGAGACCATCAACCCAATACACATTGTCAGCACTACTCTTTCCATTCAAGGAGATGGACCCTCTGCCTTTGACCATGCATGGTGCATCATTACCAAAGCAAACCACACCACCATCATACTCTTCTAATGATAGAAACTTGCTCCGGTCACCAGTCATATGGTGAGAGCAGCCACTGTCAATGATCCACTCATTGGAATCATCAAACTAGGAGATAAGAGCCTTCTTGTCTATCACATCTTCCTTTATAGCAATGAACACAATGTATTCATTTTCTTCATCTTCTAATTCCTCATCTATGACACCTTCGTCAACTGCCACAAAACAATTTCTTCGGTTTCCTCCTTTGAATTTCTTGAACCTTTCCAATTTGTCCTTGTTGTCACTATTAGGACAGTTCATAGCAATATGTCCTATCCAGTTGTAGGAGAAACATTTCAAAGGTAGCTTACCTTTGTATTTACCAGTTCCTTTTGGGAATCTCCTGGCTAAAAGAGCTTCAAATTCCATCAGAAACTCTTCATCCTTCATCTCTCTATTCTGACTAGGTTCCCCACTAGTGCTAGCCTCTTTTCCTTTTTTGGATGGTATAGCAGAAGCTTTAAAAGCTGATTCTAACTTTTGAACACTACCATCAAAGCTATTCAGCTCATAGGCTGTCAACTTGGCTATGATGGAGTCCAAGGATGCCTTGGACTTGTCTATTGATCTCAGCTCCTGAATAGCAGCAACCCTTATTGCATAGATCGACAACAGGGATCTCAGGACTTTACTTACCACAGTGGAATCTTCTATTTTGCCACCTGCACTCTTTATTTCTCCAACAACTATTTTGATTCTTATTCCATACTGTTGAATGGTCTCTCCTTCAACCATCCTCATGTCTTCAAAATTTCCTCTCAAGCTCTCTTCCTTAGCCTGTTTTACATGCTCATCACCACCATAGATATTTTCAAGAGAATCCCATACTTCTTTGGGATTTGCCTTGTCCTGAACATCAATAAACTCAATGTCAGATAGACTACTGATGAGGTCTTCCATGACTTGCCCATTTTCTTGTATCTCTCTCTTTTGGTCATCGGTGAGAGTACCGGTAGGAACAACATATACATTTTCAACATAACTCCAGTGTTGAACACCCATGCTTTTGATGAATATCTTCATCCTGTCTTTCCATATACCAAAGTTTTCCCTATTGAAATTTGGACCTTCCCTCTTCATCATTTGGCTAGGATCTTTTCCTCAAGCGGTTAAGCTTACAACATAGAGGACCTGGAGTGCTCTGATACCAATTGATAACTCAATGATGAACCACTAGTACCAAACCAGTACTGAGAGGGGGGGAGGTGAATCAGTATAGACACAAATACAGTCCAAAACCAGTTTGACAACAAACACTCACAATGACTGATAAATAGAGATACCGGTAAAATAGAGTGCAACTGGTAGCATCCAGTATAGCTCAATCAGTCATGAACCAGTCACTCACTAAGCTTTTCTCTTAGCTCAATACCACATTATCATAATATTCACATACATGAACTAGTAGACTTTAACTATCAAATCTTCACAATAATGAGTTCAATATGTTTTATAGACAGGCATAAAACATAGAACCTTCATGTGCATAACAAATAAAACAAAGCATCACAAGACAAAAAGCATTTCACATGACAGACATATTTTTCATGTGGAAACCCAACTGGGAAAAACCACGGTGGGGATGAATACCCACAAGCTGCTTTTTGAACTCTTTAGAAGTCCGCTCTATTAGGAGCTTTGTCCGGTTAAGAACATTACAATAGGTTTTGGTAGGAACCAATCCTGTTAGGGATCACTCGGTTAAGGGTTAAACCTGATAGGGTCACCTTGTTAGAGGATTTTAAGAACTCAATAGCTGAAAGGATCTCCTAAGCTTCTCTAGCTTCTCAGAACTCATTAGCTTCAAGTTACCCGGTTAAGGGATTTATAGCAAGCCAGTTGAGACCACCTGATTTAAGGGATTTTGAATCAAGCCAGTTAAGGCTACCCTGTTAGGGGATTTTACAACTGTTGAAGTGGTTAGAGATCAACAAGTATTACAATGATCTGTTAACAACACTTAATACTAATACAGATCCGTTTAGGCTCCTCTTTTCTTTTTGCACATACACTTTGCAGGTATCTCTTCTCTCCTATGGTCTGGCAAGAATCTTGTATCACTTTTGTTGGATACACACTCACAACTTTTGCCAACAACTTCAGATAGAACCCTAACATTGACCTTATAGGGAACATACAGGTCGGTAGCAAAAACCTTAAACCCTAAACCTGTTAGGTTGAGAAATTCAAACGGTTTGATCCTGACTGTTGAAACATACTGCATTAAATGCACCAGTCTTGAGTTGATCTCAAGACATTCTCCATCATCCATTATCCACCATTTTCATGGCGGCTAATAACCCATCACGTGTTATCACCATTTGACAGACTTCGCACATTCCTAAGGTAGATAGGAATAGTCTTCTTCATGCAAGATCCTTCACACACACAGAGCTTATGTGGCAACAAATGTGCCACGTCACTTTGGCATATACCAGTTCACTCATATGCCGGTACCTCTTTCTTCACTTATCTCATGTGCCGGTTCACACTATGTCTCATATTGACATCAATGACAACATACAATATCATTATGTCTTCATGCCAGTTTACATAAGGCTCATGCCGGTTCATATAATGCTCATGCCAGTTGACATAATGCCAACAAGTTCTTGGTCAAGCAGCTATTCATACCGGCATACAATCTACCAGAGTCTGAAATGGTGTGTGTACTTGTTGGTCCTAAGACCCCTTGGTACCAAGAAACCTCCGCTTTTCTAAAAGACAATGTCATTCCCCCACACCTTACCAAAACCCAATAACAAACCTTCATTCGCTGATGTGCTCGTTACACCATCCTTGGAGACACTCTATTCAAAAGGCATTTTGATGGTTCCCTCCTAAGGTGTTTAGATAAACAAGAGGAAGAATGGGCATTACATGAAGTACGCGAGGGCATCTATGGGGCACACTCAAGTGGGCTCACCTTGGCTAAAAAGCTTTTAACAATAGGATATTACTGGCCTGAAATGGAAGTAGATGCATATAACTATGTGAAGAAATGCATCCCTTGCCAACAACATGGCGACAAGATCCATGTACCATGACAAGAATTGCAGCCGTTCATTACACCCTGGCCCTTCTCATAGTGGGGGCTCGATCTCATTGGGAAAATCCAACCTTCATCCTCCAACGAGCATAAATTCATTATCACTGCCACCGAGTACTTCACCAAGTGGGTAGAGGCTATTCCTCTAACTTTTACCACTGGTAAGCAGATATCCAAATTCATCCTGAACTACTTGATCTATCAATATGGCATTCCAAAAGTTATCATTATAGATAATGGCAGATAATTTCAAAATCAGGATATCAAAGAACTCTGCCAGAAATTTGACATCCAACATCGCTTCTCCACCCCATATTACCCCCAAGGTAATGGTTAAGTTGAGGCTTCTAACAAAACCCTAATCAAAATCCTAAAAAAGACAGTCAATGAAGCTGGTCATGATTGGCACCTCCAACTCCATCCCGCTTTGTGGGCCTACCGCACTTCCATCCGCACACCCATAAGTGCCACCCCTTATTCCCTTATCTTTGGCTCTGAAGCTATCTTCCCCCTTGAGATCGAGATCCCCTCTCTAAAGGTATCACTACAAAATATCCTACCAGATGAAGAATACATAATTGCCCACCTACAAGAGCTAGAATTGTTAGATGAAAGGCACCTGAAGGCCTTGAACCATCTCCGGGTATATCAAAACCATCTATGCATGAGTTACCACAAGAAAGTCAGAACCTGGGAATTTTAAATTGGTGATCTTGTCCTTATGGAGAATCAAAAAACCCTTCAAGAAAGAGAAAAGAAAGGAAAGTTCGAGCCTAATTGGCTTGGACCATATGTAATCACAACAAAATATGGATCAGGGGCCTATCAGTTGGCTACTCCTGAAGGAGATCGTCTGGATGATCCAATAAATATCATGCACCTCAAAATATTCTATGCCTAGTCCTCATAAAGTCTTAAATTATCAAAAAATAAAAAAAATCATGAAAAATATATAAAAATAAGAAAAAGATCCTGAAAAAATCGTCACTCTGGTGAAAACCTGGTAAACAGGCACCCTGTGACACCCAAAAAAAATAAAAAAATCAATTCGTCCATTAGTGAAAACCACTTCGTGGCACTATGGACAAGTACCTTGGTGAAAATGTCCATGCAGGTGCCAAGGTAAATAAACTGGATCCATTGTCTATCAAGTCTGTGCTCCATCACCCTCACTATCCAAATCCGCCCATCACAACATTCCTTCCCTTCCACCTCTAAATAAATCACGCGTATGATGATGAGTCTTCGCCTAAATCATGAGTAAGGAATGTCCCATATACTAATCTTGTGTGCCTCTGTGTGAGCTTCATGAAGTCTTCAGAATAGTCCTAAGTCCACAAGTTACTCTTCAAGGCCATATGATTACTTGCCTAATCCAAAAAATCCACCCACTTTATCCTTTGCCCTAGGGATGAATCCTTCCCTCACTTGGTAACTTAATCCTCCACCCTAATCCTACTCTTGGCAAGAGGTGTCAATTGGTCATGAGTGAATGACCTGTTTGATTTCTTGGATTTTTCATTTTTAGACTTGCACTTTTTGTCCTATGACTGCATCTATCTACGACTACCTGGATTTTCCATATCTAGGTATGTTTACAATAGGTGCATAATGGGGCATATTTTCCTAGCATGGCATGTTTGGATCCCTCTTGTATAAACCAGAGACCTGGTACTAGTGTTTATCAACAATTTCTCTCTCATGTACAAGAGGTATCGATGTGTTTGAGGGTTTCCTTGCATGTACCCACAACTTTGTATTAGTGTATCTCAACACTTGCATAGCTATGTGTAAGGAATTCCCATTTGACTGTGAGTCAATCCACGCCTTGGGTTTCTCATGGCATCTTGATTCCTATAATCAGTGGTGTAGGTTACCAAGGGCAATATCAAACTAGGTTGGCTCTCCATAATTTTTGTGCACAACTCTGACCATAATTCCATAAGGCCCTAATCTAATAATCCCATGGAGTCCTCAATTTACCCCATTCCCCTTCTATTCCATATTCTTCTATTTTCTATCTAAGATCATTGTATTATTACCAACATATTCCCTCTTTGCATTATTCATTCACTTTATCCATGTAGGTGGCATTAATCATATAGATTGCATTACTTATTCATTTCATTACACTACTTATGTAAATTGTCATTTTTCACAAACATTTACCACATAGGTTGCACTTAGATTTCATTGCATACATCATTTATAATAAATGACATCAATTCATCCACATAGATTACATTACATTACTCATTTAGATCACATCATTTACATATCATTAGGGACCCACATTGCAGTATTTGTATAAATGACATTACATTCATTCCTCATATAGATTGCATCTATGCTACTTATTCATTCATCATAAATCATCTACATCTACATATCCATCATACATTCACATATGCAGCATATATACAAGTCAAAAAGCATGATCACTCATCCTTCATCCATAAACATGTCAGCAACATATCATAGGCATACATATATAACCATCCACACTGCATCACAAATAGGTCAGCACAACATATCCATAATTACATCCATACATCACATCACAAGAAAATAAAGATAATCCATCATAATAAAGTACACACATCATGCATCACCACAATTCATATATATATACATATAGGCTCAAAAAGATGAATATGTCTATCATAATACAATGATCACTCCAAAGGGTCAAAATATGATACACAAGCCAAAATGGAGCTAACTCTCCCCTCCTATCTCTCCACCCCCCTCCTCTGTACCTCCTCCACCTAATCGTCCTGCCCCCTCTCCTCTCGATGGCCTGAAACCCACTGATCCACCTATCTGTTGGCTCTATGTCAGCTATTGGCTCTGTGTCCTATGAGATTGCACACTCTCAGTGTATGAGGCTGCTTGTTGTGCCATAGGTACTACTCCGTGATATAACCCCCTATAGTACCCTACCTCTCGAACTGCCTTCTCTACCCTATCCTGCTACCGCATCATATCAGAGTACATCTACCCAAGACCTACGGGAACTAACATCTAACATGCTGCATCCCTCTCCCCCACAGTCGTGTCACCTTTGCCCTCTGCACTCTGGCCTATAGCCCCTCTAGTTCAGCATCCTACTTATGGATAACATCCTGAAGAGCCTCTATGGATATCCCTATCTATGCCACCTCTAGCATCCGCTCAGACTCCTCCCTTAGGGCATCCACCTCTATCCTCACTGTATGGAGACTCTCTGTCAAATCTGCTATCTCCCACTGCAACCATGCCACCTCTGCCTCCAGACTCTCCCTCCCAACTCTCTCTATCTGTATCTCATCCTCAAGAGAATGGAGCCTCACCCAGGTAGTATCCCTCTCCTACTACACTCTGTCAAGGTCATCCTGTGATACTCCTCCCCTCTCCTCTACCTGTGCCTCGGGAACATCCATAGGTACAACATCCTCTACCCCAACACTCACGGCCTCTATGGCCTCTCCTTCTGGTGCTCCCTCTCCCTGTCCCTCCACTAGATCCCTCCTCCATACAACCTTGACCCTCCTTTGTTGTCCACCAGCACCACACCTTGCACCAACCACAACTCTCTCCCCTGTCCCATCATCCTCCCCACCAACTACCTAGTCTATGGCCGGCTATAGCTCATCATCCTCCAAAACCCCTGGAATGGTAAAATGTACTGGCAAGTGCCCCTCCCACCAGCTCCAGTATCCCCTTGTCATCCCTGGATCCTCACTTGTGCCCATCCGCTCATCCTAGACCAAATGAGACACTGTTTAAAAACTAGTCCTACTCTCCAATGGGCTCACTGTCAGACCCCAAAACCTCACCTCCCATGTAATCTGAGGATATACTGGGATGTCTCCCACTATATCCTGAACCTGTCTAGGCTATCTCACCACCCTGTATAGTGCATAATACTCCATAATATAAATTGATATGCCAAATATCCACATCTCCACACCAGCCCTATGTAGCAGTCAGTCACCCCTCCATCTCTCACACCCCAAAAATGATCGCCATGTAAATTGCATAAGCTCATCAAGAATCTGGTGCCAAAACCATAGAGACCCTATCTGAGTATAGTGTAGCAGCCCCCTGTACCTATCCATATATAGCTGACGGTCCAACCTGTCCTGTACACCCACCCAGTGGCCGAGTAACCACAATGTGCTCCCAAGCCCAGATGTGGAGAAGTGTCACTCCTACGGACAAACTAGCATACTCCCTATACACCACCAAATGCATATCATGATATAGCTAAGCCAACATCACGGCTCCCCATGCATACTACAAACCATCATGAACCATGAAATAAAGGCACCTGCTCCATCCAACAGGAAATCCATGCCTGCCTAGATTAGGTATAATCCATCCGCTCAAGAATCCACAAATCACCAGTAGCACGTGAGGAATATGTTGAATACCCATCGCCCTACCCAAGTGCATCCTACTCCTATCCAACATTAGTGGGGTCTCATACTCGCAAACCTCTGAAGATAAAAATCCATCACATCCAAATGGTACTCTGGAATAACACCATGAATGAGGATCTTCAAGATCCTCCATACATCCAGAAGAGTCACTCTTGCCTCGCCAGTAGGAAGATAGAAGGTGTTATACCTACTGACCTACCTCTCAACTAATGTTGTCATCATCGCAGTATGCACTCGTATCCTCGATCACCTGCCCACATAATGCAACCTTAGAGAAACTAAAACCTCCAACTCATCACGCCCCAGCTCTCAATATAAACTCATAGTAGCAGGCTAGTTCTCTCTCGAAGCCAACGACCCCAACTCTTCCTACATCCAACAAACCAATTCATTATTTTCCGAGTCCTCAAGTCCTACTCTACCCTCTGGAACCATCCATACCCTCAACCCATCCCAAAATTTCTAAACCTATGCCTAACCTCTATTGGCAAATGCACACTCCAATGAGATATTGTAGGTGATTGAAGGTTTTCTCATTGATGGCAACATTGCACTCCTATGACATCGACAAGACAATTTACAAACACCAGCAATGATAGACTCTACACCAGCACATAGAACACCGGCAGTAAAAGGAAGTATACTGGCACCCAGGCCGATAGGAATTTTGTTTATTATATAATTTGTAGGCAAGTTGTAAAATGACTCATATATGTATGAGATCATTATAGAACATTTTGTAAGAAAGTAGATAGGTGAAATAAGGCAGACCTATTATGTGAATTATAGGTTAAAGGTTTATGTATGAAGCAAAGCTAAAACCGGTACTGGATCTAGCATAGTAGATGCTATTTTGAAGCAGTACAAGACATTGAATTTGCATAATCCATTTTGTAAGTCAGTGAGACTTCCCATTTTGTAACTGAGTAGTGAGCTCTAGGCACTTGGCCTTCCTGCATGTACAGGCCCCTATTGTAGCAGTAATATTCTCTTATTGGCCAGTAAGTGAATATTGTGGGTCACAAATCCCACTGAGGTTTTTCCCACACCGGGTTTCCTCATTAAAATATTGTGTTATGGTGTTCTTTTCATGTGGTTGATGTTATCTTTGTTTATTGCATTACTTTTTGTTTACCGATATACAATATTGATATGCTTTACATGTTTTAAGTTAAGAAAATTATCAAACCTGTTAGATACTGATTCACCCCCCCCTCTCAGTATCTTTGGGAATCCTAATAGTTGGTATCAGAGCTTGGTCCTCTATTTTCAGAAGCCTAACATCTTGAGGAATATCTTAACATCGGTAGAGATGGAAAACCCGATGAAGCAATTAGAAGCAGCTCTCTCAGACTATGATATAGAAAAGTTGAAAAATATCAAACTTGAAGATGATCTAAAAGTTGCACAGGACATTATTCAAGCACTTCAAGAAAATCTTACCATTGCAAGAAACAAGAGAAGAGAACTTTGTGAAAAGATGCAAAATGAGAATGATGAAAAGGAAACTCTTAGTGATCTGATGAATAAGCTGAAACAAGAAAACATGACAACAAAGAATGAGATGCAGGATATGACTATGAGATTTTGTAAAGAAATTGGAGATAGAAAGAAGAATGAAGAAGACTTGACTAGAAGACTGAACGATGCTGCAAATGAAAGCACAAGACTTAGTTATGAAAATGATATGTTGAAGACAGATTTGATGCATGCACAAAATGACTCAAATGAACTTATGAGACAAAAAGGTATCTTGGAAAGAGAACTGGCTACTACAAATCAACACAAGGAAAAATTCAAAAAAAGCTCAGAAGAACTTGGTGACTTGCTGAAAAATCAGAAACCAAATGGTGATACTAATGGCCTTGGCTTTGAAACTAGTGAAAGCTCTAGTATTGCAAACACACATGATCATAGAAAACTAGTAAGACAACCTACTGCTAATAAATTTAATGGAAAATGCTTTAACTGTAACAAGTATGGTCATAGAGCAAATCAATGTAGATCTAGAAATTATCAGAGCACTAATGCACCCACCGGTCAATGCTCCAAATGCAACAAAATTGGTCATAACTCAGAAAACTACAGAATGAATGTAAGATGTTATGTTTGTGGAAGATTTGGACACTTATCTAATTAGTGTAGAAGACAAACTGGCATAGGATATGGGAAAGCTATTCAGAAAAACAATGTGACCTGTTATGCTTGCAATAAGATTGTACATATTGCAAAATTCTGCAGAAGTAAGGCATCACAAGCAAGTAATAAGGGTGCTAGCTTGAAAGGTAAAGAAAAGGTTGAAGAGGTAAAGCAAGAATTCTCAAAACAATGGATCAGAAAGTCAGATCTAAATATTGATAGGAACACTCCTCCACCAGTAGAACAAAGTAACACTCCACCGGTAGAACAAAGTAACACTCCATTGATAGGAGACTCTTCATCTAACTGAATAAAATTCCTTTGAGGGTTTAGTAACCAAATGTGAAACATGCTATTATTCCCTCGGTTGATGGTAAGAAGTTGAAATTACTTCTATACTGACAGATAAGTTAAGTCATTACTTAACCGGCAAGCATTAAATGTGGTGGTTGGCAAAATTAACATTATAAAACAAGTGTTTTGGCTCCATTTTCATTTCACCGAGCATTCAAATCTTTGAGAGTGTGAAAATTCCCAAGCGAAGGCATTCCAAGCAAAGAACTGAAGCAATTCATCAAGCAATCATTCCTTAAGATAGATAAAGGTATTTATAACCATGGCTTCTTTATCTATTCCTGAATTCATTATTGTTGTCGAAGTTATTAAACGCCCTAGACCTGTATTCCAATTAGTTCTTGAAATTTCCAAGAAAGATGATAATATTGGTGCATTTTCCCAAATTCCTAAGGGAGTGGTTTTTGTTGAAGACCCTAGAATGTATATACATTGTCATATAGAGGAATTAGGTGTTGAGGAAATTAAGAATATTTATAAATTTGTAATTTGTGATGAATCCGAAAATATCAAACCTGAACACAAGATAGTAGAAACCCTAGGTTTCACTAAAATTCTTAGTATCCTGGATTTTCCCAAGAATGTTATAAGGATAGTACTAAGCAGGGTACATGGTGCATTCTTCTGGTTGGACTCACTTCACAAAATCACAAAAGAAGCAATAAAGGTTGTGACAGGGTTACCCTCCACTGGTAATAGACCTGATAAAACAAAGAAGGTCTCAAATGACCTAGTGATTAACCTAACTGGTGCAACATCTGATAAGAGATCCCTAAGCGTAAATGATGTAACGGATATCAATGTCAGATTCATTAGTGTGATCTTAGGCTAAAAAACCACACATGCAAATAGGTTAAACTCAGTCTCTAGCCTATGCATAAAGAGTGCCTATGACATGGTTAATGATAATGCAAAAATAGATGTGTGTGAATGGCTTAAAGATGAACTAATTGACAATTTGGGAAAGATAAAGAAAGACAAAAAGGGGACATTCAGATTTGGAAACCTACTTGTCTATCTAATGCTACACATAACCAAACAAGCACCCGGTATCGGTAATAGAAATCTTGGTTTTGATATCGGTAGGCAAACAATTGTCATATTTACTAAACAACATGGGAGAGAACAAAGAAAAGAACATAAATGAGTATTTTCAGGCACTGAAGGCCAGGATGAAGACCAGAGTCAGATTGTCACAAGCAATTGTGAACAAGTATAAGGATGAAATCTATTTTGTTATAAAGAAGGATGAAATTTTGATGGAGGCAGTTATCCCAAGAACCATCTGGGTTACTGAAATGGGGTATGAAACTGATGACCACATAATAGAAACATATGGAAAAGCCCTCCTAGAATCCCCTAAGGAACCCAAAGAAGAGATATTTGGTAGTGCTGAGACTATTGGAAAACAAATTCAATCAAAGAAAAATGTTAAAAATATTAAAGCAACAGTTAGAAAAGGATCCAGGCAAGCAAAAGCTATTAAGGAAGATGTACTTAAACAAACCGGTATTACTGAAGATGAGTTAGAAGAACTTTCAACTAGAAATTCACCTTTCACCGGTTGGAACTTCTTCAAAAAGTGACATACCAGCTGCATTCAAAAGAGTTGAAAGAAAAAGGAATTCTTCACCAGTATCTTCACCTTCTCCTAGAAGAACAAGACAGAAACAACAGGCAGTAAGGCCCCCAGCAAAGAAATTAACTCCGAAGAAGAAAAAGGTGACTCCTAAGAAGAAGTCCATAGCTCCTATTGATAAATTACTAGATGAAATTACTAAGGATGGTAAATTGAAAAATATCAGCAAAATGTATAACACATTATTAGATGATGACAAAGATAAAGTAGAGAATAGTGTAATAATGCACTTAAATATTTTTCAAAAAATTTTGATGCAAGTTGTTGATGAAATACCGACAGATCTCTACAATAGACTTGAAGCTAGGAGAGTAGGTATTATTGAACTTGATAAGAAAAAAAAAATTTGAAAAATTACTTGCTATACATCCTATCACTCACCTGATGAGATAGATAAATTGATCTCAGAAGCTAACCGGTCAGTATTTTCAACTGCTCACCGTCATGTAGCACTAATGGTAGGGAGAGTAAATGAGGTAAGAGAAGAAACAACTAATGCATGGGACATATTCCTTATAGAGAAGGAAAAGCGGGAAGAGTATCAAAGCCCTAAACCCATCAAGGTATATTAAAGGGATAAGGGAAAAGGTAAGGTTGGTGGACCACCCAGCATAAAAATAACAAACAATTTATCCCCACCGCCTCTAGATACTCCACCGGTAGTTACCACTGACAATCAACCGGCTAGTGAGAGTATGGACATACCACACGAGGATACAAATCCTGATTCTGAGGTGTTATATACAATGAACATCGACACTCAAAAATTCAATATTATGGTAGATAAGAATTCAACAAGGAAAACAGATGTGGAAAATGAGCCACCGGCAACAGATAGCACATAAGGTAAACCGGCAGGTGACAACACTGAGAAATAGGTAGAGCAACAGGCTCCCTCACAGCAATAGGTTCATGCAGAGACAGTGCCACTAGCAATAGCTGAACAATCCAAACCTTTGCTTAGATAAATGCAAACACAAACTGACCTACCAGAGGTCACCACAAGCAAAGAAATTGCTCCCACCGGTGGAATACATATTGTTGGTTCTTCCATTGTAGAAATCAGACCCACAAACGTGACAAAAGTTCTTTTGGATTCTATCAAGAAGATAACAGAGTGTAGTTCACAAGCATACAAAGCAATTGATGACACAATTCCAATTTTGAAAATGATAGCACCCAAATGTAATGTGGATAATAAAGATTCTTTGAATCAACTTGACACATTGTCTAAGTATATTACTGACAACATTGTGACAGTTGAACAAATAAATAAGGAAGCATTCCAAGAGAGACTAGAGAAGGAAAAACACAAATTCTTTGAAGAGGAAATAAAGAAGTGCATGAGACAATTTGACATTGTTTTACCGGCACTATGTAATACACTAAAAGAGTTTAAAACTTTGTATAGATATACATGCAAAACAAACTTCTTAACAATAGATATAGACAAGAAGATCAGCAAGGCATAGGAAAAATAAATCAACTAGCTGATAATTTCATTAATTCATCTGAACCATTATCAATTTTTGAGCAGAAAATAACAGGTTTTGAAGAGGAACTTTTGAAGTTGGAAAGAGAAAAGGAAAGAATAAAAGGAAAGGCAAAAGATCTAAAATGGAGACTTAGTCCAAAATTGGACTACCTCACCTCCTTAAGAAAAGAGATATCTGAGGCACAAGGATAGAAAACACCAGAATAGAAAATGCAACACCTCACTGGTACAATTCATATGATAGAGGCCACATTAAAGGATAGTGAATGGTTCACTCAGAGCTTGAATCAAGTATTGGCAGATCTTTTTCAAATTGTAACCAATCGGTTACAAGGATGAAGCTGGAAACCACACTCAATTGACACTTTGACAACCTTTGTCATTGATACCAAAGGGGGAGTAGTGGTAATGAGAAAAACAATCAGCAAATGGATCATCAGCTCAGGGGGAGCACATATTTTTTTGGTACACAATTTTTGGTAAGACAATTCTGACAGATTCTTTTTTATGACACTTTTTGGATTTTTCTCATGAGTGTTGCCATCAATGCCAAAAGGGGAGATTGTTGGCAAATGCACACTCCAATGAGATATTACAGGTGATTGAAGGTTTTGTCATTGATGGCAACCTTGCAATCCTATGACGCTGGCAAGACAATTTACTGGCACTAGCAACGACAGACTCTACACCGACTCATATATGTATGAGATCATTATAAGCCAACTTGGAAAGTTGTAAAATGACTCATATATGTATGAGATCATTATAGAACATTTTGTAAGAAAGTAGATAGGTGAAATAAGGCAGACCTATTATGCAAATTATAGGTTAAGGGTTTATGTATGAAGAAGAGATAAAACTGGTACTAGATCTGGCATAGTAGATTCTATTTTGAAGCAGTACAAGACATTGGATTTGCATAATCCATTTTGTAATTGAGCAATGAGCTCTAGACACTTGGCCTTCCTGCATGTGCAGGCCCCCATTGTGGCAGTAATATTCTCTTATTTGCCAGTAAGTGAATATTATGGGTCACAAATCCCACCAAGGTTTTTCCCACACCAATTTTCCTCGTTAAAATATTGTGTTATGGTGTGCTTTTCATGTGGTTGATGTTATCTCTATTTATTGCATTACTTTTTGTTTACTAGTATACAGTATTGATATGCTTTACATGTTTTAAGTTAAGAAAATTATTAAACCATTTAGATACTGATTCACTCCCCCTCTCAGTATCTTTGGAATCCTAACAACCTCCTCTCCCCCTAGTGTACATGCTGATTTACCCAGTGCTCGCACCCAAACCATGGCGCACATGCAAAAATGCAGATGCTCACAATAATAGAGAAACTTAACCCCCCCCCCAAAACCTGCCTACAACCTCCGTCAACACAAGCACCCGTGTAGGACCTTGAGCACTTGTGCGGATGCACGAGCACCCGCATCGATGCACGAGAACCCACGCTAAATATTTCCCCTCCCCAAAAAAAAAGTCCTAACCACCTTCTCCCAGTGAGTGCCCGTGTTGTTTGCTAGCGCTCGCACTAAGCTATTGGCACACACATTGAAACAATGATTAGCATGTGCACCTTGCCAATTATAGGCCTTATACTAAACCCTAATTCTACCCCTACCCTAAAAAAATCAAAAGGGGGTATAGTCCTACATACCGGTGGTCCATAGCTGGTGGGTTTTGTTGGGTCTCAAATCAATAGATTGGATAGGTTCTAAGGAAATGCCAACTCCTATGATCAAACCTTCCAGTTGACTTGGCCAACTTATAGAGTGAACCTATTTGGTTACTAACTCTCTCACTCTAGGCTCTGCAGAACCTAGGCAGGTATACCTATTCACTAGTTGTTTTTAATGACTAGTGCCTTTTATAGCAGATTAAGTATCTTGATCTGGTTTCCTCCTATCTCAGAATGGCATAAGTTCCTAGGATGGAGATATAGCAGATGAATTCAAGATTGTTGTTGTAGAAGCTATTTGATATTTGAATACACTACTGCCAACTTACTCTATGTTTCCTACTCAATTACTCCTATTGCTTTAAAATAACATATGATGAATATGGTGATAAGTGTAATTTATAAATGGCTAGTGCCTTCTTTGTTGTCTGGGCTACAAAGTCTTTATATTTCCTTACGACTTATTGTGTGAACTTGTGAGACAGTTTTTAAACCCACCCCTTTATGGATCTGTCAGTTACTATTTCTTATGAGATCAATTCAATGCCTATATTATAAGTTGCTTGAATGAATTTAACCCTACCTTTAAGGGACCACTCAAGTAAGCACTGCAAAGAACAATTACAATTCACAAGCAGAACTTTTATTTCAACCTTATAACATACAACATAAATTTCACTCAAAGAACATGAATAACCTTATCTCCTTTAGATAATATCACAAGCAATTGCCAACAACAAAATAAAATAATCCATAGCACATATGCAAAGAAAAGACGACTGATTGTATTATGTATCTGTCGAAATTTGTATAATAGGAAACTTATATGCTATCATACATTACTGTCTTGTTCCTCTGATATCTTTTTCTTAAAAATATTACAAGAAACCTCTCTCATATATATATGAGAGAAAAAGTTATCTATGAAAAGACGTGTCTTTTCGAAATACTAATTGTCAATTTGAACATTCCTAACAAACTTAAGTAAAAAGAGATTAAGAATTCCAAAATGATGAATATAATCATCCTCTTTAAAAGTCTTGATCTTGATGCTCTATTTCTTCAATTCTTCTCCCTGTGAAAGGTATTCGAATATCATCTGGTTGATGGTAGGGGCCATGTCATCTTTACTGAATGGAACTAAGGACTTTCCCAGTTTTGGCCAGTGAATGGGTAGTCTCCATGTCCTATAGATGCTCTCCAAATTAAAGAACTCTCTCGACAGTTTCTGTATATCAATTTTCTCTTCTACTTCTCAGTCTAGATCAAGCACCATATCAATAGTCTGTTTGTTAATTACCACCATAGGATTCCCTTGGTAGTCACATATGGTTTTGGTTTTTGGATCATAACAATCTACTAGAGCTTTCATTAATTCGACATCCACAAATACATTCGGGACTACCAATTTCCCTAGATTTTTCTTCCACAAGTTGCTTACGGGCTCAGGAGCATCCCTTCTCTTGTAACTAAATAAGAACAACTTATGTCCTCTGATTTTAGTCCATATGTCTCCTAGATGTTCAAATCTATCTTCCAACCCTTCCTCTTCACTCTTGATTTTTTTGGATCTCACACTGGATGTCAAGCACTGGTCTAGTAAATCCTAAGCTAAAGCTCTACCCTCCTTTTTTTGGAGAATTGTCGAGCTCTTCTTACTGTTGTTTACAGACTTCAGCTAACTCCTCGTAACTTTCTGTCGTTTGGCAACAACCTGGTTCTAATGAAAATTCGATCAATTCAGCTGTAATTGTGTGAGCCACTTGTGCAATAGTTAATGTTTCTGTGTTTATAATGGCTACTCAAATGTTTAAACTTAATTGTAGATGTGACATCCTCAACTTGAGCTTTCAATTCCTTCGTGGGAAGTACTATTCAACTGAAATGACTGTGAATCGTGTTTTCGATGAAACCCTTGTCCTCAGTTGAATGCTTTGATCTTTCATCGAAAGTTCACTTTCCTCGACATCACCTTATCGGTGAATGGCCCTTGTCGAAAAACCATCTTCTAGTCTCCCCGAAGTCATCCTTTCTTTGATGAAATCTTTATCACTGAGTTACTCGTGAGTTTCATTGAAATCATATTTCGATGAGTTTTATCCTTCGGTGAAAGTTCACGTGAGCCCTCCGAAATCCTTTTTTCTTTGATGTCCTTCTTTTATCGATGAAACCCCTCTGTTTTTATTGACATATTGTTGTCGATAAGATTTGTTCTTCGATGAATGTTTTTTAATTCTCCTCGGCACTTTTATTTCCTCGACTTCAACTTTTGTTGGCCTTTTGCTTTTCGATGAAACTGGAATGACGATGAGTAGTCTCTTTCATTTACCAAAAGAGATATTTTGCCGAAGTCATCTTAACTTATTGTTTTACACTTTATGCTTTATTTCGATGAAACTATTCTTTCGGTGAAACTCTTTCTGAGATGCTCGACATGATATTTTTGGCCGATGATCTTTTAGCTCTCACACCTTTGGGAAGATTTTTAAGTTGAAATATATTGTTCAACAGTGGCTCTGACTGAGGATGGAGGCATATTGTGTATCTCTTCAAGAATTCAGAATCTCTGGTTAGCGAGGATACATTTTGACAAGTTATGGTATTTACAATGGAAGTGGATCCTAATCTACTATACATATAACAGAATATATCAAGAAAAGAAGTTTTTCAAGAATTGTCCATGTACTGGCGATTCTTGGACTTCACCTGTTGCACTTTATAGAAGGTAAGAATCTTATCCTTTTTTATCCATAATCACATATGGTCCGATCCACAAGGCCTCAAATTTGCCATGCTTGCCTTTGTCTTGACTCCTTGCATTCCACATTAAGACCCAATCACGCACATAAAATTTCCTATCTGTTGTCCTCTTGTCATACAATCTCTTCATCTAATTTTGGATTTTGATATTCTACTTCTGAGCCTTTGCTCTAACTTCATCAAGCTCTACTAACTGCATCATCCTCTCTTGTGAGGGGTCTTCAACATCTATCCCTTCTTGAGTCATGAATCTATGTACAGGCAAGAGATTGTCCAAAGGCAATCTGGCTCTTTTGCCATAAACCAACTCAAATGGAGACTTTCCTATAGATTTCTTCACAGTTATTCTATCTGCCCATCATGCAAAACTCAACTTTGAATCCCATGCCTTCTTGTTGTGTCCTAGCATCTTTTTAATGATCTTTAGGATATTTCTGTTGCTTGATTTAGCTTTCCCATTTCCTTGAGGGTGGTAAGGAGATGAATGAGATATTTTGATGCCATATTCTTCACAAAAAGTGTTGAATTCCTCAGACCTAAAGGACATACCATTATCTGAGATGATCTTTGCAGGAACACCAAATCTAGTGATAATGTTCTCCATTATGAATTTTATTACCACTTTACTAGTAGCTTGTCTAGTGGGTATTGCCTCTACCCACTTGGTAAAATAGTCTGTAGTGACCAATATCCATCTATGTCCTCCACTGGATTTTTCTGATATCTCTCCTATGAAATCTATTCCCCATTGCTGAAATGGTTCTTCAGCTAGCATTAGTCTTAATGGGAGTGACCCTTGATATTTCATTTTGCTTGAAAAATTTTGACAAGCTTCACACTTTCTGACATATCTGTAAGAGTCATTGAAAACACATGGTCAAAAGTATCCAGCTCTCAATATCTTATGTGCAGTAGTCCTAGCCGAAAATGACCACCACAAACCCCATCATGCATTTCTTGAAGAACTTTCTTTGCTTGGCAGTCATCTAGACATAATAATAATATCCCATCTTTGTTTTTCCAATACAAGTCCCCATTGACAATCACATATCTTGCAGATTTCAACTTTAAAGTTCTTCTCTGATTATCAGTCATACCATCCGGGCATTTCAAGTGCTTAAGGTAATATATGATATCAGTGTACCATGCTGTATTCTCAATGTTGAAGTTGGCTTCTTCCAACCCTACTTGATTTACACAAGACTCCTCAATCTTAGTTCTTGTCATGAGTTTGGCCAATCCTTGACCTTTGATAACTCGTGAGATTTTGAGTTCAATGTTGAACTCTTGTATTTGGTTGATCCATTTACATCTTTTGCTCGTGACCTCAGTTTGTCTGAAGATATCTTTCACTGCTGCATTGGGAACATATGCTATAACTTCAGCCCCTACTAAGTATGGTCTAAACTATTTTACTGATTTGACCAAGGCATAAGCTTGCTTTTCATTCAACTCATATTTTATTTCTGAGGGGCTCAAAGACTTGCTAAAATATGCAATGGGCTGCTCATACCCTTCTTGATTCTTCTGCAGCAATACTGCCGCTATTGTGTGACAGGAGGCTAATGAGAATATTATAAAAGGCTTGCTAAAATCTGGAGAGATTAGTACTGGTGCTTCAGAAATTGCTCTTTTGATCACTACAAAGGAGTCGATTGCTTCCTCAGTCCAATCTATTTGGGCTCCTTTCTTTAACATCCTTACTATAGGTTTTATTATGTCTGCAAAATTTAGAATAAACATTCTTACAAAATTTATTTGTCCCAAGAATGATTGGATGGCCTTGATAGTTCGGGGAATGGGAACCTCATTGATAGCTGCTACCCTTTCAGGGTCAATTCTTACCCATTCCTTGGACACTATGTGTCCGAGTAACTTTCCTTCTTCAACACCAAGGTGGCATTTTTTAGGATTCAAGGAAATCCCATACTCTAAGGCTTTTTTGAATATCTTTTCAAGGTGCTCACAATGATCATCAGCTTTCTTTGAGTATGCAGTTAAGTCATCTTGGTATACTACCATGATTACATCAATCAGCTCTGCAAAAGCCACATCCATTGCCCTCTGAAATGTAGCACCAACATTAGTCAATCCGAATGGCATTCGTGCATAGACATAAGTGCCCAATGGAGTTGTAAAGGATGTCTTATATTTTTTAGTTTCTTTAACTTTCACCTGATTATAACCTGAAAACCCATCCATCATAGACAATAACTCACACCCTGTCACCTTCTGCAGCATGTTATCCATATTTGGCAATGGATAATTGTCCTTTAGAGATGATATGTTTAGGTTTCTAAAGTCCACATACAATCTAATATCCCCATTCTTCTTTCTGACCGGCACTAAGTTAGAGACCCATGTGGAATATCTGCAGGGTTCAATAATTCCCGCGTCTTTCATTTTTATGATCTCTTCCCTCATTTTTGGTAACAGTGTTGGATTAATAGGTCTCTGCTTTTGCCTGAATGGTTTAGCTTCTGGCTTAAGTGGTATCTCATGCTGAAAAAGATCTTCCCTATAAGCTTTGAGATCCTCATAAGACCATGCGAACACGTGTTTATATCTCCTTAGCAATGTTATCAGTTGTTGCCTCATGGTAGGAGTTAACCTTTTCCCAATGAAAACATTTCTAGGAGTATCTTCACTTCCTAAATTGACTTGTTCCACATCACTTTCTTTAATAGTTGATCCTTTAGCCTCAATCACATCCTGAGTATTGAAAGCCCTTTCCAATGCTACTAGGCCTTTTGGTAATTTGTTTGACTTCAGTCGTATGATTTCATGTCCAAATAAAGTGTCTTTACCTTCAGTCTTTTCCACAAAGTCATTGAAATTTATCGCCTGAGTCTGATAGTGATCCACACACTGTAAGAATTTCAACAGGTCTGCATCATCTTGAAACACTTGCCAATTATATAAGTTGTCAGGAACAGATGGTTTTACTTTCATCTCTACTTTAGATATCCCAGTTAGTGTTATATCATTATCCTTCAATGCAATACTGGCCAAAAAGTCTGCCATAATGTTCTTTGATCTGTCTATCCAGTTTATTTGAAAAGAATCAAAAAGTTCTATAGTATCCCAGACAACATTTCTATATTGTTTCAATCTTAAGTGCTTTGAAGAATACTTCTCCTTTACTTGTGAGACTATTAACTCTGAGTCACCAAACACACTGAGTAATCTAATTCCATGTTTAACTGCTATATTAAGACCAGTGAGCAAGGCTTCATACTCTACAATGTTATTTGTGCACTCAAATAACAATTTGAAAGAATATTTGTAGGTTTCCCTTGTGGGTGAAATAAATAGGATTCCAACCCCACTCCCTTCCTTGCTACAAGATCCATCAAAGAACATTTTCCATACTTGATCATCCTTTCCAGCTAGACCTGATTCAATGGGGATCCATTTGTCAACCTTAGGTTTTGTCAATTGCACTCGGAAATTGTCCATATCAGTTTGCAAAAAACATATTTCATTTGCTGATTCTTCCATATCTTCTATGATATATGTGGACCGGGGTTCCCTATCAATTTTTACTTCCTGTCCATTGATTGGAATCATAGCATATGATAAGTCTAACTGCACATACCCACCAATCATGTTCGACCATTGCCTAGATAGCAACATCCCATAGTTTGGAGGGACATCCACTACTGTAATATCTATTTTGTACGATGCTTCTGGACAAGTTGCCAATTTGAATTCTACATCCTTCATGATACCAACCACTGGGACCGACCTATTGTCCATGGCATAACACTTCCCAAAGGTAGTATCAACTTCCAATCCAAGCTCTTTCATCACTCCAATAGGCATAACATTTATGGCTGCTCCTGAGTCGATCATACAATTCTTCACTTTCTTATTGTTTACCACCAAAGTGAGATAAAATGGGTCTACCTGTGTTGGGTTTTTGGTTATGGTGGACCCTAAATATATAACTGGGGCCATTTGTTCATTATTGTCACCTTTTGGAACCTCTTGTTTCTGTTCACTCACCTTTTCCTTTTGGACACCTGAAATCATCTCAAGAGTCTTTTCTCTGTATTTAGGAAACCTCATTATTTCCATCAATGGAACAGAAACTTTTAATTGTGTTAATGCATTTGAAATATCAAATGAAGTGGAGTGTTGTGTTAAAGGAAATTTTGCTATTTCTTCCTTTTGAACATCAGGACCCCTTGTATTATTCTTTGGTACAATTTCCTTAGTCTTAGCTGCTTTATTTGTTTGCTTGAGTGTTTCACCAGTTTCTTTTATAAAAAGACTAGCAAGTTTACCTTGCTCTGGATTCCCCATTCTATTCCTCAAATCGTAAGTCCTTTTTGCTTGTGCAACGACATAAGTTGTAATTCTTCTTTTCTCTTCTTCAATGGGGATTCTAAGCTTAACACCTTCACCTATGTTGGTGGTTACGGGTAGCACAGAGCATTGATCAATGTTCATGGAATTTGATCCTCCTTCTTCTGTGAAGGATATCATGTTAACAGTCAGGTCACCCATATGCTCTTCATAACCATTCTCTTCCTCCTACAATCCTCTTGCTACAACACACAAAGAAGGAGCATGTGGCATATTGCAAGCATAACACCACATGTCATCATATTGAGCGTAGTTTATTGTTCTTTTCAGGGGATCTAGGACTTGTTGGTTATCTTTGTGGTTCCTGTCTACTGGTTTTCCATCCTTCCATGTAGTGTTATAGAGCATGTCATGCAACCTGGGCCTTTCAGGACGATAGTATTGCTGCTTTTCTGTTTTGTTTACCCTCATAGATAAATCTTTTAGAGCATTCAAAACTTTGTCAAGCTTATCCTCATCCTTATTAGTTTTGGGTGCTTTAGGATTGTACAACCTTGCATCTTCTCTTTTTCCCACTTTACCAACGGCCTTCCTATTATTTTCTATAACAATGGCAGCTTTCATAACATCTCGGAGGTCTCTAGGATTTCTGGTTCTCAGCTCATAGTTTGTTTTACTATCATAAGCATTGATGTAGTATAGAATGCTTACCTCAAGTACCGGCTTCATCCTATTGGGAATTTTGTTTAGAACCCTGTTAAATCTTTTGTTAAAGTCTACCACTAATTCATTTTGCTCCTTCTTGATGCTGATGATCTCATGCAAAGCAAATTCAGGGCTGATATGGTCTCCATACTGTTCAAGGAATAAGTTTTTGAATTCTGCAAGACTTCTAATGGATGCATCAGACAATGCTCTAAACCAATCTCTTGCATCTTTCGTTAATGACTGCATAAATAACCTGATCTTAACATCTTCATGCGGTAAGCCAAAATCCTCTATTACTGCATCAAAAGCCTTACAATGAGCTTCCCCTATAATTGCATTACTTCCAGTGAATCTTGGTATTGCAGTCCTGATTTCATTCGGGATAGGATATGGGTACACCATCATTCCTGAGAAATCAAACTGCCTCATTCGTTCCATATTCATTAGCCCATGCCCCCCATGAGGATTCCTAAAGTCTTGGTTCATGTTATTATATAAGGGCACTTGATTTTGATAAGGGAAAGGGTATTGATTCTGGTATTGATATTGAAATTGATCGGGGGGTGGACATTGGTTATAAAATTGGCCTTGAGGCGGAAACTGGTTATGAGCAGCAAAGTTATTATGTAAATTCGGCTGGACTGGTGGTGCACTCGATTGCACATGATCATTCCTTTTGTCACCAAACAAGGGGTTCTCATAAACCTTAAAATCATTACTCTTTGTTTTACTCACTCCCTAATCTGTCCGAGCATATTTTTTTCTGTAATTGTTTACATCTTGATTAAAGTCGTCCTCACCAACATTTATGCCTAATTTAGCACATAGCTCCAAACATTCCCGAGTCCTTCCAGAATCTCTCATTTCAGCAGCTGCCTCCATCATTTGTCTAGTTACATCTGTAAATCTATCTGCAGGATCTACCATACCTGATCCCGATGAAGGCAATGTGTTTTGTCTGGATCGTGCTTCGTGATATTCAAAACTAGGGGGGATTTGATATCGGCCCTTTTGGGCTCTATATGCTGCAACCAAATCCTCGTTTACTAGGCTTGAAGTAGTTGCTTTATCCTATTCTCTTAAAGGTGAATGCTGGTTGTTTTCATACTTATACTGATTGTACCTTTCTCTCATGAATTCATTTATGGATTCTTCTTTGTTTTTGTTCTTTAGTTGAGAGAAATCTAACTGAGATAAAGGCTGTCCATTTGTGACTGATCTCCCTTCGTCCATAGATATTCCTCTCCCTTTTTTTTAGAGTCGCCACCTCTCTTCTTAAGAGGAAAGTTTTTTCTTTCTTATGAGTTCTCTCCCACAGCAGAGTCTTAATAATTCTCCCAAGCAAAGTCGCCAATCTGTTGGGTCTCAAATCAATAGATTGGATAGGTTCTAAGGAAATGCCAAATCCTATGTTCAAACCTTCCAGTTGACTTGGCCAACTTATAGAGTGAACCTATTTGGTTACTAACTCTCTCACTTTAGGCTCTGCAGAACCTAGGCAGGTATACCTATTCACTAGTTGTTTTTAATGACTGGTGCCTTTTATAGCAGATTAAGTATCTTGATCTAGTTTCCTCCTATCTCAGAATGGCATAAGTTCCTAGGATGGAGATATAGTAGATGAATTCAAGATTGTTGTTGTAGAAGCTATTCGATCTTTGAATACACTACTGCCAACTTACTCTATGTTTCCTACTCAATTACTCCTATTGCTTTAAAATAACATATTATGAATATGGTGATAAGTGTAATTTATAAATGGCCAGTGCCTTCTTTGTTGTCTGGGCTATAGAGTCTTTATATTTCCTTAAGACTTATTGTGTGAACTTGTGAGACAGTTTTTAAACCCACCCCTTTATGGATCTGTTAGTTACTATTTCTTATGAGATCAATTGAATGTCTATATTATAAGTTGCTTGAATGAATTTAACCCTACCTTTAAGGGACCACTCAAGTAAGCACTGCAAAGAACAATTACAATTCACAAGCAGAACTTTTATTTCAACCTTATAACATACAACATAAATTTCACTCAAAGAACACGAATAACCTTATCTCCTTTAGATAATATCACAAGCAATTGCCAACAACAAAATAAAATAATCCATAGCACATATGCAAAGAAAAGACGACTGATTGTATTATGTATCCGTCAAAATTTGTATAATAGGAAACTTACAGGCTGTCATACATTACTGTCTTGTTCCTCCAATATCTTTTTCTTAAAAATATTACAAGAAACCTCTCTCATATATATATGAGAGCAAAAGTTATCTATGAAAAGACGTGTCTTTTCGAAATACTAATTGTCAATTTGAACATTCCTAACAAACTTAAGTAAAAAGAGATTAAGAATTCCTAAATGATGAATATAATCATCCTCCTTAAAATTCTTGATCTTGATGCTTTGTTTCTTTAATTCTTCTCCTTGTGAAAGGTATTCGAATATCATCTGGTTGACTGTAGGGGCCATGTCATCTTTACTAAATGGAACTAAGGACTTTCCCACTTTTGGCCGGTGAATGGGTAGTCTCCATGTCCTATAGATGTTCTCCAAATTAAAGAACTCTCGTGACAGTTTTTGTATATCAATTTTCTCTTCTACTTCCCAGTCTAGATCAAACACCATATCAATAGTCTGTTTGTTAATTACCACCATAGGATTCCCTCGGTAGTCACATATGGTTTTGGTTTTTGGATCATAACAATCTACTAGAGCTTTCATTAATTTGACATCCACAAATACATTCGGGACTACCAATTTCCCTAGATTTTTCTTCCACAGGTTGCTTACGGGCTCAGGAGCATCCATTCTCTTGTAACTAAATAAGAACAACTCGTGTCCTCTAATTTTAGTCCATATGTCTCCTAGATGTTCAAATCTATCTTCCAACCCTTCCTCTTCACTCTTGATTTTTTTGGATCTCACACTGGATGTCGGGCACTGGTCTAGCAAATCTTGAGCTAAAGCTCTACCCTCCTTTTTTTGGAGAATTGTCGAGCTCTTCTGACTGTTGTTAAGAACTTCAGCTAACTCCTCCTAACTTTCCATCTTTTGGCAACAACTTGGTTCTTATGAAAATTTGATCAATTCAGCTGTAATTGTGTGAGCCACTTGTGCAATAGTTAATGTTTCTGTGTTTATAACGGCTACTCAAATGTTTAAACTTAATTGCAGATGTGACATCCTCAACTTGAGCTTTCAATTCCTTCGTAGGAAGTACTGTTCAACTGAAATGACTGTGAATCGTGTTTTCAATGAAACCCTTGTCCTTGGTTGAATGCTTTGATCTTTCATCGAAAGTTCACTTTCCTCGACATCACCTTATCGGTGAATGGCCCTCGTCAAAAAACAATCTTCTAGTCTCCCTGAAGTCATCCTTTCTTCGATGAAATCTTTATCGATGAGTTACTCGTGAGTTTCATCGAAATCATATTTTGATGAGTTTTATCCTTCGGTGAAAGTTCACGTGAGCCCTCCGAAATCCTTTTTTCTTTGATGTCCTTCTTTTATCGATGAAACCCCTCTGTTTTTATCGACATATTGTTGTCAATAAGATTTGTTCTTCGATGAATGTTTTTTAAGTCTCCTCGGCACTTTTATTTCCTCAACTTCACCTTTTGTTGGCCTTTTGCTTTTCAATGAAATTGGAATGTCGATGAGTAGTCTCTTTCATTTACCGAAAGAGATATTTTGCCGAAGTCATCTTAACTTATTGTTTTACACTTTATGCTTTATTTCGATGAAACTATTATTTCAGTGAAACTCTTTCTGAGATGCTCGACATGATATTTTTGGCCGATGATCTTTTAGCTCTCACACCTTTGGGAAGATTTTTAAGTTCAAATATATTGTTCAACAGGTTTGTCATACCGTTAGATCCTCTCAGTGCAATGATCACATGTAGGAATGCGATCCATCTCTCCTTCTCTCCTTCTACGCTCTGATTGGCTCCAAGGGTTGTGTGTAACAATGAATCCTCATTGGGCCCTTTGTGGCTTATATGGGCCCCCTCGAGGGCCCATTCTCTCCACGGTCTCGGTTCTTCTACTTTCTCTTCTAGTTTTTCTACTTTTGCTTCCTCTTTCTCTTTTTCTTATCTCCTCCACTCAAATTCTTTCTTCTTTATTTCGAGAATTTTTCGTCAATTTTCCTTTTGACAAAATTCTCGAGGGGTCATACACCTCCCATGCGTTACACTGGGGCATCTATTTCTTTTTCTTTTATCTTTTACACACCACCAAATTTGCTGCTATGTAAAAGAGGGGCAAAATGTAGACACTTAAAAATAATTATTTTAAAGTTCTTGACATAATTAATTTATTAATTATGCCAATTTTTAATTCCTCCTTAATATTAATTAATTATAATTAATATTGTCACTATGGTTTGTTGATTGATTTATTTTATAAATCAATCCCCTTTTTCTTCTAAAAATCCTCAATATTAAATCTCCTCAAATTCTTCCTCTTAAGTAATTAATTGTCACCTTTTTTGCTAATCCATCATTAACCAGATCAATTCTTCTAGAAATTCCCTAAACTCACTTAGCATTATTCTTCTAATTTTTAATTCCCTCCAATAATTCTCTCTCCTAGTCAAATCCTCCTACAAATCTCATCTACCCTAATCCCTCCTAATCTTTCCTCTAATCCCTCTCCTAATGAGTTGCTAGTGGCTAATCATCATGATTAGCCAAAAAGTCAACTCCTTGTCCCTTCTATCCAACCACTCCCATTTAATGCTCTTTTCCTAGATGAATGTGAGATTTTCAATGTCTCACATTCCTCTAAGCATCTCATCTCCCATGGAATTTTTAATTCCTCCTTATTCCTCCAATCCCCATGAGCACCCCTTTTGAAGAATTTTTTATTCTTCATTTTCCATTCTTCAAGGAATATCTTATCCCTTGTTCCTCTCAAGGCACATTAGGAAGTCTTCCCAATGAACCTTGAGGAGTGTGGAGATGAGAAATTCCTTTAAGGCATATCTCTTGGTCTCAACACCTCCTCTTGGGCCTTGTGTGAGATCACAAGGAATCCTGACCCTCCATCTTCGATCAATCCTATCCCTCCATTCCTCCTCCTCTCTTTCTATACATTGAGGACTCCATCCCCTCATATCCCATCTCCAATTTTAGCAAATTCATGCTGCTAGTTTGTGCCTAGGAAACCATCTTTGCATCTTTACCATGCCAAAACTACTTCTCATCCATACTTGGCCATATCATCCTCAAATCCTTAATCCATCACATCCATTTGTGCACAATGTTGGAGAGACAACCACATCAAGCAATCTAGGAGAAAATCAACATCAAGTTGAAGAGAGGCACTATTCAATTTCACTGAAGGTTCAATCTGAGGGAGAAGGTAAAGGTTGTCAAGGTATAAGCATTGTCTTCTTGTTTTCATGTGGTTTGATTCATTTTTCATGTTTTATTATGTTTTAGTGTTTTGTTTGCACCCTAACCATTTGGATTCACCTTGCTACATTTTTTCCCTCTTCACTTACATTATACATGCAAACCCTCAACCATAAACAATTAGGTCAATGATTGGATAATAAACCAATTACATAATTACAAACCATATTGGCCTTAGACCAAACAAATAATATCCAACACATAAGAAATCTCATAAATACATCGATAGGTCCAATCCACACATTACATTAAAGCCGGTCCATAACCTAGATCAACCAAGACCCAATATAGGTCCACACACTTGAGAAATGATCTCCAATCACCAAGTCTCGACCATGATTACCAATAACATCCTAGAATTCCACCAAAATATGCACCAATACCACTTATGTAATTCATCAAGGATCTTTATCAAAAGCTCTGCCAGTGAAACCCTCACGGGAACTAGAAACCAAGCTTCTAAACAAGCAGGATAACATCCAATCATCAGACCAAAACCATCTGACCAAATATGAGCATGAGTATCATGAACAAGCCAATTCCATCACCAAACTATACCAGAGCCTACCAGATCATGTCAGGTCCAAGTTAACCAGAAACCACTCAACCTATTAGGACCAGAAGGGTGTCGATAAAGCAACCAAATAGATAGTGTTGGCATCAATGATGAAACATCAATTCAACACAATCAATTCCAAAAAATGGCCAACAATCTCCCCCTTTGGCATTGATGGCAACACTAGATGTTAAAAACATCTAAGTACCAAGAAATGCCAAACAAGTCTCCCCCGATGGAAGACAACCAACAATCTCCCACATGTAACTCTGAAATAAAGACCAAACTCCCCCTGTAAATAATATCTCTGTAAAGCTCTGAATTTATCCCTTTCTTTTTCTTTTTCACATCAATATCACTCCTCCTTTGACATCAATGCCAAAAATTTGATAGAAATATCAAAGCAAGAACATAAACCACTAAATCACAAAGTTGACTACTCCCCCTGAGCAGTAGCATCCCACATTAGTGCCAGAATGAATAATCTCTAATAATGCATGTTGGACTGATACCAAACCGCATCAATCAATTCTCTACTAGAGGGACAGAAAATCCCAATCTGACTCTCAGGTACTCAAATGATTCCTTGAGAAAAGGTTTACTGAAAATATCTTCAATCTATTCTTTAGTGTTCACATAAACCAGTCTAACTTCATTTGCTTCCACCTTTTCCTTCAAAAAGTTATACTTTATAGATATGTGCTTTGTTTTAGAGTGAAATACCAGATTCTTTGATATATCAATAGCACAAAGTTATCACAGTGAATAATTACCGGTGCATCACAATCTACCTTTATATCCTTCAACATTTGCTTCATCCATACAACTTCTGTACAATTAGTAGCAATAGCAACATACTCAGCTTTAGCAGGAGATAAAGAAGTACATGACTGTTTCTTGCTAATCCATGAAACCAACTTCTTTCCAAGAAAGAAAGCTCCACCGGAAGTTCTTTTCTGGTCATCAACATCTGTATATGCACATAAAGTAAAGTTATCATCCTTAGGATACCACAAACCATACTCTGATGTACCTTGTAGATATTTAAAAATCCTTTTCACTGCCATCTCATGATCTTCTCTAGGATCACTTTGAAATCTTGAAACAATACAAACATTCATAATGTCAGGCCTAGTCTGAGTCAAATAAAGCAGACCTCCTATCATAGATTTCTATCTTGTAGGATTTACCGGTGCAGAAATATCTTTTCTTGTCAATTTCTCACTTGTAACAATAAGAGTACTTACCAGTTTAGAATCTCCCATACCAAATTTCTTCAACCATTCCTTAACATATTAGTTTGATAGATGAAAATACCTTTGTCAATCTGAGTAACCTGCAAACCTAAGAAATATTTCATCTCACTAATCTTTGACATCTCAAATTATTTCTCCATATTCTTAAAAAATTCTATGCATAACTTATCTTCACCTCCAAAAATAATGTCATCAACAAATACTTCAATAATAAATATATCATCATCAGTGATTTTATAATATAAATTACTATCAGCACTACCCTTAGTAAAACTAAGCTTCAAAAGATATTTATCCAACCCTGCATACCAAGCTCTAGGTGCTTGTTTCAATCCATATAAAGCTTTCCTTAACCTACAAACCATATTTTTATCATCTGATAGTGAAAAAATATTAGGTTTCTCAATATAAACTTCCTCATCAAGATCCCCATTCAAAAATGCATATTTAATATCCATTTGATAAACCTTGTAGTTTTTATAAGCAGCATAGGCAAGAAATAATCTTTACAGCTTCAATCCTAGCTACAGGTGCAAAAGTTTCTCCATAATCAATTCCTTCCTTCTGAGAATATCCTTTACAAACCAATCTAGCCTCATTACTTATAACTTGACCATCCTCATTCAATTTATTCCTAAAAACCCATTTAGTTCCAATAACATTTTTATTTTTTAGGTCGGGGAACCAAGGTCCATGTGTTATTTTTCTCAATCTAATCTAATTCTTCTTCCATAGCTTTCAACCAATATTCATCTTTACTTGCCTCAATTACTGATTCCGGTTCAACTTGTGAAATTAAACATACCCCATTAGTTTCCAGTCTTCTTCTTGTCATCACTCCATTGCTCTTATCCCCAATGATCTGATCTTCTGAATGATTCAATCTCACATACCTAGAAGTCTTCTGACTTTCTATTCCTCTTCCCTTTTCTTCAATTACTGTAGAATTCTTTGATATTGCCAGAGTAACTGGTTCAACACTCTGTTCTAGTAAAGGTGCTACCAGTTCAGATATAACCATTTCCACTACCAGTTCCTTCTCATAAATTTTGATTTGACTTATGTTCAGCTCATCTACTTTGACAATAGCACTCTCCACAATTCTCTGCAATCTCTTGTTATAACATTTATATGCTTTTCTTTCATTAGAATAACCAAGAAATATACCTTCATCACATCTAGGATCAAATTTGCCAATGATATCATCTCTCCTAATATAACATTTACTAACTAAAATTCTGAAATACTTAACTGTAGGTGTATTGCCAAACTATAATTCATAAGGGGCCTTACCAGTTTCTCCTTTGATGTGTACTCTGTTGAATGTATAAACCGTTGTGATCACTAGTTCTCTCCATTGGATATGAGGTAGGCTAGCTTCCATCATCATTGTTCTAGCAGCATCCAAGATAGTTACGTTCTTCCTTTCCACAACTCCATTATGACGAGGTGTCTAGGGAGTAGAAAATTGCCTTCTTATACCATGCTTGTCACAAAAGTTAGTAAACTCAATGGATGACAATTCTCCACCATGATCTGACCTCAAACATTTAATCTTCAATCTTGTCTCAGTTTCCACTTTAGCCTTAAACTTTTTAAACTTTTCAAACACTTCAGATTTTTCTTTAAGAAAAGTAACCCACATTATTCTAGAATAATCATCAATGATTAGCATGAAATATCTATCACCTTGAAAACTTTTAACTCTAGCAGGGCCACAAAAATCAGTATGAATAAGATCAAGAACATCATTTGATTTATCTTATATACTTCTAAAAGAGGTTCTAGCCTGTTTACCATTTGACATTCTTTACATACCAGATTATAGGGCTTCATAATCTTAGGTATATCCCTAACTACCTTATTTGAACTGATCTTCACAATGCAATCAATCAATCTGTGTAATCAAACAAGTCTTCTCACTGGAGTTGAAATGAAATATATTACGTTTTGTCTGTGTACTGGTTACAATCTCCAATCCAGATCTGTTAATGATTTTGCATTTTCTGTTGACATTATACACTTAGATAAGAATGGTTGATTTTGTCATTGATGGAAACCAACTAGTAACAACATTCAACAAGGTTTCATAGGTTCTATCAGCAACAAACTTCACATATTGGCACCGATAGTCACTGCAACGGTTATTCACACAAACATCCATCAACACTAGCAGTAGATTATACTGGCAGTCCAAGCCGACTTGGAAATAATATTGTTTATGTTAAATGTATTGTAATGTAATATTATATTTGTATGACCAACATGATTTTAGGTCTCGGAGATAAATGAGAGGGGGGGGTGGATCAGTTGTCTAATAAATTCAAACCAAAAACCAATTAACCAACTTAATGCTTAATACCGGTAAACTAGTTAAGTATGTCGATAGACAGTGTTAATAGTAATTTGCTATATCGGTAAAGATTAATGCATGAAACATAAACATAAAGTCATCCACAACACATAACACCAATATTTATATGTGGAAACCCTGTAAGGGGAAAAACCACAGTGGGAAACCTTACCCACAATCAGATGATACTACTGCAGATGGTAAGTGTACATAAATGGGGTCTGCACATGCAGAAAGGCCAACAACCTAGAGCTCACTGCTCATTTACAAAATGGGAGTCACACTGACTACAGTTGGATGGTTAAATCCAATAAGAATGTGTTGTACAAAATAGCATCTTCATATGCTAGATTCAGTACCGGTGTAATGCTAATATGCTTCTACAAAAACCTAGCTTCACCTTCAAATGATGTCTTCATGTATACCTCTTCTTAATCTCACGTATACCTTCTCACAATTCTTCTTCGCATTCCACATTCGATCTTACAAATAAGATCTTACATTTATACCATACCCTAAGACCAATTTTAGTAGGTCGGCTCTACAAGATATTGCAATAAGAACATTTTACAAATAATATAATATCCAATGCAGTAACTGATTGAACATGTCAGCTTACTGCATTTACAACAATAATAAATCATCTCTATAGCATGCCATGCTGATCTGAAAAAAGCTAAGCCTGTCGGTGTAACCCTAGATAACCCTGGACCTATTTGCCGGTAAAAGCAAATATGCAAATATGAATATAGAAATGATTAATTCTTCAAAACAAAGTGTCCACATGATGTCTTTGACATTACCAAGTGTCTTCCATATCATTCCAAGTGTCGGTGAACATTATATCCTGCCAGTGAACCATATACCAGTAACTATGCAATAGTTACTTGCTTGCCGGTGAATGTTGTTGGATCTCCAAAGTGCTAGTATTTCAGTAGGTGTTGACATCAATGACAAAACCATACCAAAATACTAACAATCTCCCCCTTTGGCATTGATGGCAACACAAGATGGAAAAACCATCAAAGTGCCAAAACAGAAATGCCAAATACCAAAAACCAACAATCTCCTCTAAACAATTTCTCCCCTTGGGAGCAACATGTGTTTTCCAAAAAAAAATTTCAATACCAATCTCTCCTCAAAAGATAATGTGTTTTTTCATAGATATCTCTCCCCCTTTGAGATCAAATGCCAAAGTTCATATACAAAATACCAATCAATTCAATATACCAACTACTCCCCCTGAGAAGTAGCTTCCTCATTAAAGATGGAAGTAAAAGATTTGTTTTTCAATTCTGTCAGTTGATGACAATCATCAATTGTCTAAGTCTCTACCAGTGGTGGTATGACTCCAAGCTGATCTCTAAGATATTAAAAAGTCTCCTTAGGCAACGGTTTTGTGAAAATATCTACAAGTTGTTCTTTAGTATTCACATAAACCAGTTTTATCTCCTTTTCTTCAACTTTTTCTCTTAGAAAATTCAGTTTGATAGAAACATGTTTTGTTTTAGAATGTAATATTGAATTCTTAGATATATCAATTGCTACAGTGTTATCACAATATATAGTAATAGGTTCTTTCCATTTTACCTTTATGTCTTTCAACATTTGCTTAAGCCATAGTACCTGTGTACAGTTAGTTGTTGCTGCAACATATTCTAATTCTGCTATTGATAAAGATGTACAACTCTATTTCTTACTCAACCAAGAAATTAATCTCTTTCCAAGAAAGAATGCTCCTCCAGTGGTTCTTTTTCTATCATCCACATCTCCTACCCAATTTGCATCTGTGTATGCACATAGATCAAAATTTTCATCTCTAGGATACCATAACCCAAGATTTGCAGTACCTTGTAAGTACCGGAAAATCCTTTTTATTGCTAATTCATGATTTTCCCTAGGATTACTTTGAAATCTAGAAACAATACATACTGCATTCATAATATCAGGCCTAGTTTGTGTCAAATACAGTAGACCTCCTATCATAGATTTGCATCTTGTTGGATTAACAGGTGTCGATTCATCCCTTTGAGATAATTTGTCATTTGTAGTCATAGGTGTGCTTACCGGTTTAGAGTTTTCCATCCCAAATTTCTTTAGTAATTCTTTCAAGTACTTGGATTGACTCAAAAATATACCTTTATCAGTTTGTGAAATCTGCAATCCTAAAAAGAATTTTATTTCTCCAATCATAGACATTTCAAATTATTGTTGCATTTTAATAGAAAATTCCTTACATAATCCATCTTCTCCTCCAAAGATTATATCATCAACGAACACTTCTATAATCAAGATGTCATCATTAGTTATTTTGTAATATAAATTGATGTCTGCATTTCCTTTAGTAAGACCAATCTTTAAAAGATACTTATCCAACCTTGCATACCAAGCTCTTGGGGCTTGTTTCAATCCATACAGAGCTTTTCTTAACCTCTTCATTTGCCAATCTTCCTCTTGTCATAACTCCTTTAAATTTGTTTCCAATTGTTTGATCTTCAGAATGATTCAATCTTACATACCGGGGTGTCTTAATTTGCTATTGTTCTTCAATTACTATGGAACCCTTTGATGGTATCGGGGTAACTGGATCTTCATTCTGTACCGGTGGATTTAGTGTAGGTTCATTTGTCACAATTTCTATTATTGGTTTAGAGTCTATATACCTTGAAGTTCCTCTGAATTGTTCATCAATCTTTACATTTGTACTCTCAACAATTTTCTACAATCTCTTATTAAAACATCTATATGCCTTTCTCTTAGATGAATAACCAAGAAATATTCCTTCATCACTTCTAGGATCAAATTTGCCAATATACTCATCTCTTCTAATATAACATTTACTTCCAAAAATTCTGAAATACTTAAGAGTAGGAGTATTACCAAACCATAGTTCATGAGGGGTCTTACCGGTTTCACCTTTGATGTGAACTTTGTTGAATTTATAGACAGCAGTGCTAACTGCTTCTCTCCAATACACATGTGGTAGATTTTCTTCAGATAACATACTTCTTGTTGCATCCAAGATAGTTCTGTTTTTCCTTTCAACAAATCCATTCTGATGTGGTGTCTGAGGTGCTGATAACTATCTTCTGATTCCATTCACTTCACAGAATGTATTAGAGTCCTTAGATGTGAATTCTCCTCCTTGATCTGATCTTAAACATTTGATTTTCTTACCGGTTTCATTCTCAACCATTGCTTTGAACAATTTGAACTTTCCAAGTGCTTCTGATTTTTCTTTGAGAAAAGTAACCCAACACATTCTAGAATAATCATCAATAATTAGCATGAAATATCTATCACCTTGTAAGCTTTTAGTTCTTGTTGGACCACATAAATCAGTCTGAATCAAATCAAGAGCATTATTGGATTTGTCTGGAATACTTTTGAAACTAGCTCTAACTTGTTTTCCAAATTGACATTCCTTACAATTTATATTCTGAGGTTTCACAATTCTAGGTAGATCTCTAACTACCTTAGAAGTACTGATTTTTACCATGCAATCAAAGTTTACATGACATAGTCTCTTATTCCATAACCAACTTTCATCTATATGTGCAATCAAGCATGCCTTTTCACTGTTATTCAAGTGAAAGATATTACCTCTAGTCTAATTACTGGTTGCAATTTCCAAACCAGTTCTATTCATGATTTTGCATTTTCCATTTTTAAATTGTAACTGAAATCCCTTCTCAACTAATTGACCAACACTTAAAATATTATGCTTTAATCCTTCAACATAGTAGACATTGTCAGTGTTGTGCTTACCATCAAGAGATATTGAACCCTTACCTTTGATTGAACAGGCTTTGTCATTTCCAAATCTTACTAAACCTCCATTGTATTCTTGAAAGTTAAATAAATTACCTTTGTCTCCTGTCATATGATGTGAGCATCTTGAGTCAATGATCCATTCATCCTTTACTTCAACTTTAGCTGCTAGGGCTTGCTCTACCGGTTGAGCAGTAGGTGCCAGTTGATCTTTTGTTATAGCAACAAAAACCCATCCATTGTCTACTAGATCCTCATCAAAATCATCAGTCACACCTTCATCAACAATGTAACAAGATTTGTCTTTGTTCTTCTTAAATCTGTATCTCTGATATTCAGGATTAGGCTTGTATGTTCTTCTAGCTTCTTCTCTTAGTCTAGCATGTCTATCAGGGCATCTCAAAGCCATATGACCAATTTTATTGTAGTTGAAACATTTAAAGGGTGCTTTACCTTCATACTTACTTCCAACTAGACCTTTTGGCATTTTCCTTGCAAATAGTGCTTCAAGTTCTTCAAGATCTTCATTCTCCTTCCTAGTTTCTTCAAGTTCTCTTGCATAAAAGGCTTTCCAATCTGATTTGTCAAATGATGAAGCAAATGATGTTGATGCTTTAAAGGCCAAATCTATCTTTATAGTAGCAATAGGACCAAATTCCTCAATTTCAAAAGCTGAAAGTTTTCCAATCAATGTATCCCTAGTTACTGATGTATTAGGCATTGTTCTCAACTCATTCATAGTAGCAACCTTCATTTTATATGCCGGTGGCAAACCTCTTAAGATTTTTGAAACAATTTCATCCTCACTCAAGGTTCCTCCACAACATTTAATACCCAAAACAATTTCATTTACTCTTTCCATAAAAGTTGAAATTCTTTCATCTTCTTCCATTTTCAGATGTTCATACCTGACTTGGAAGCTTTCAAGTTTTGCAATCTTGACTGTGGAATCTCCTTCATTTAGAGTTTCCAAATGATCCCAAATAGATTTAGGTCTTAGCAGTAGACCTATCTGATAATCCCATGATTTGTTGATCTGATAATACACTCAAAAGTGCTTCTCTTGCTTTGCAATCATTCTCCTCATCTTTAGCTAGGGTAGTTGGAGTAGTCTGACCAGCTACAGCAGCAGTATAACCATTCTTTGTAACTTCCCATATTTCTTTACCAATGCAATTTAGATGTGTCTCCATCTTGATCTTCCATATCCCATAGTTGGTTCCATCAAGTTTAGGACTGTCCTTCCTGAAATAATTAGTAGACATTGGATCTCCTCAAGTTGTTAAAGTTCTACAAAAGAGGACTAGGCTCTGATACCAATTGTTAGGTCCCAGAGACAACTAAGAGGGGGGTTGAATCAGTTGTCTAATAAATTCAAACCAAAAACAAATTAACCAACTTAATGCTTAATACCGGTAAACCATTTAAGTATGTCGGTAGACAGTGTTAACAGTAATTTGCTATATCGATAAAGATTAATGCATGAAACATAAACACAAAGTCATCCACAACACATAACACCAATATTTGTACGTGGAAACCCTGTAAGGGGAAAAATCACAGTGGGAAACCTTACCCATAATCAGATGATACTACTGCAGATAGTAAGTGTACATAAACGGGGTCTGCACATGTAGAAAGGCCAACAACCTAGAGCTCACTGCTCAATCACAAAATGGGAGTCACACTAACTACAGTTGGATGGTTAAATCCAATAAGAATGTACTGTACAAAATAGCATCTTCATATGCTGGATTCAGTACTAGTGTAATGTTGATATGCTTCTACAAAAACCTAGCTTCACCTTCAAATGATGTCTTCATGTATAACTCTGCTTAATCTCACATATACCTTCTCACAATTCTTCTTCGCATTCCACATTCGATCTTACAAATAAGATCTTACATTTATACCATACCCTAAGACCAATTTTAGTAGGTTAGCTCTACAAGATATTACAATAAGAACATTTTACAAATAATATAATATCCGATGCAATAACCAATTGAACATGTTAGCTTAATGCATTTACAACAATAATAAATCATCTCTATAGTGTGCCATGCTGATCTGAAAAAGATAAGCCTGTCGGTGTAACCCTAGATAACCCTGGACCTATTTGCCGGTAAAAGCAAATATGCAAATATGAATATACCAATGAATAATTCTTCAAAACAAAGTGTCCACACGATGTCTTCGACATTACCAAGTGTCTTCCATATCATTCCAAGTGTCGGTGAACATTATATCCTGTCGGTGAACCATATACCAGTAACTGTGCAATAGTTGCGTGCCGGTGAATGTTGCTGGATCTCCAAAGTGCTAGTGTTTTAGTAGGTGTTGACATCAATGACAAAACCATACCAAAATACCAACACATGATGTATTGTAAAGACTCATATATGTATGAGATCTTGTAGGTCATTTGTAGTAAAGTAAGAAAATTATGTATGTAAGCGATATATGAGAGCGAATAATTATATATACATTTTGATGTGTTTATCTTGAGAGCGAATAAGAGAAGAGTAGAGCGAAGACTATTCTGTGTAAGTAGAATCATTCACCATAAAGGTTTTGGTAGAGGTATTAGACAGAGCTTAAACCGATAGTGAATCTAGCATTGCAGATGTTATTTTGAAGCAGTACATTGTTATTGGATTTAACCATCCAATTGTAGTCAGTGGGACTCCATTTTTGTTGAGCAGTGAGCTCTAGGCAGTTGGCCTTCCTGCATGTGTAGGCCCCTATTGGTAATAAGTAATGTTTAGTCATATAGGCCAGTGAGTAAATATTGTGGGTGACAAATCCCACCAAGTTTTTTCCCTTACCGAGTTTCCTCACCAAAAATATCTATGTTATGGTGTGTATTGATGCTCATTCTTTTGTTTCTCTTTATAGCATTATTATTTTCTTACCGATATATTAATTTGGGTTGTAAAGTTGCAAACAAGTTTAAATATTTCATCCACCGGTTAGACACTGATTCACCCCCCCCTCTCAGTGTCTTTGGGACTAACCAAGTATCTAACATTTTCCATCCTTGAACTATAGTTGAAATCCCTTATTTACCAATTTTCCTACACTCAAAATATTATGCCTCAAACCTTCAACATAATAAGCATTGTTAGTATTGTTCTTACCATTCAATGATATAGTTCCTTTTCCTTTGATCATACTTGCTTTGTCATCTCCAAATCTAACTAGACCACCATCAAATTCTTGGAAAAGATAAAAACTTCCCTTTATCTCCAGTGCTATGATGTGAGCAACCACTGTCAATTACCCATTCATCCTTGTCTTCAATTTTAGCAGAACGTGCCTTCTCTTTAGGTACATTCTCTTCCAGTGCCGAATCATCCTCTTTGATAGAAAGGAACACCCATGCCTTCCTCATCTGCTATGTAGCATGATTTGTCATTGTTTTTCCTGTACTTATACTTGATCTAATATCCAGGGTTAGGCTTAAATGATCTTCTAACTCTTTCTTCAAATCTTGAATTCCTTTCAAGACATCTAGATGCAAAATGACCAATCTTATTACATGCAAAACATTTAAAAGGTACTTTTCCTTCATACTTCCTACTGGTCCTTTGGGTACTCTTTTAGAAAATAGTGCTTCAAGTTGCTCAAACTCATCATCTTCTCTATTTACATCTTCTAACTCCTTTGCATACAAAGCTTTCCAATCTTGCTTAGCGGTTGTAGATGTAGATGCATGAAAACTAGGTTCAGTCTTCACAGCTCTAGAAGGTCCAAATTCTTCAAGCTCAAAAGAAAATAGTTTCCCAACCAAAGTATCTATGTTGATAGATGTATTAGCCATTGTTATTAATTCATTGATAGTAGTAGCCTTAATTTTGTAAGCTGGTGGTAGGGCTCTCACGACTTTAGAAATAATTTCATCTTTGCTCAGAGTTCCACCACAACATTGAATTCCCATACTAATCTCATTTACCCTTTTCATGAATGCAGTAATTCATTCATCTTCTTCCATCTTCAGGTTTTCATATCTCACCTGGTAACCATCAATTTTAGCAATCTTCACTGTAGGGTCACAGATAAAGTTTTTAATTTTTGATAGTACAAAGTTTTTGCAAAGTCTTAACTTGGTTTTGGTAGACATTTTTTAGATTGTACATAACCGGCTACAGGTTTCTAGGTAATTTTTAAATTTTTGATACTTTTTGACATCCTTTGTCATTGATGTCAAACAGGGAGTGGTGTAATGAGAAAAATATATAGAAGGAGGTCACTTTCTCAAGGGGAGCACTCTCAGTTTTCAGACTTCAAATTTTGGGTATCAGTTTTGATTTTTCTCATGAGTGTTGCCATCAATGCTAAAGGGGGAGATTGCTGGCATTATAAACTCAAATGAGAATGGTTGATGTTGTCATTTATGGAAACCAATTGGTAAAAAGGTTCAACAAGGTTTCATAGGTTATACGAACAAAAGACTTCACCTACTGACACCAACAATCACTACAAGGGTTATTCATACCGACATTCGTCTACACCTGCAGTCCAAGCTGACTTGGAAATACTATTGTTTATGTGAAATATATTGTAATGTAATATTATATTTGTACGGCCAACATGATGTATTGTAAAGACTCATATATTTATGAGATCTTGTAGGTCATTTGTAAGAAAGTAAGAAAAGTATGTATGTAAGCAGTATATGAGAGTGAATAATTATATATGCATTTTGATGTGTTTATCTTGAGAGCGAATAAGAGCAGAGTAGAGAAAAGAATATTCAATGTAAGAAGAATCATTCAACAACAAGGTTTTGGAAGAGGTATCAGACAGAGCTTAAACCAGTACCAAATCCAACATTGCAGATGCTATTTTGAAGCAGTACATTGTTATTAGATTTAACCATCCAATTGTAGTTAGTGGGACTCCATATTTGTTGAGAAGTGAGCTCTAGGACGTTGGCCTTCCTACATGTGCAGGCCCCTATTGTAGTAAGTAATATTGATTCATATTGGCTAGTGAGTAAATATTGTGGGTCACAAATCCCACCAAGGTTTTTCCCTTATAGAGTTTCCTCGCTAAAAATATATGTGTTATGGTGTGCATTGATGCTCATTCTTTTATTTCTCTTTACTGCATTATTATTTGCTTACCGGTATATTAATTTGCATTGAAAAGTTGCAAATATATTTAAATCTTTCATCCACTAGTTAGACACTGATTCACGCCCCCTCTCTCTGTGTCTTTGGGACTAACCAAGTATCTAACAATTGGTATCAGAGCCAGGTTCTCTATTTGTAGAAGCCTAATAGCTTGAGGAAGATTCTGAAACTGGTACTGATGGAAAGTTTGAGACAACAGTTGGAAGGAGCTCTTGAAGATTTTGATGCAGAAAAATTGAAGAACATCAAATTGGAAGATGAACTCATATCTTCTCGGGAATTCATCAAAGCACTTCAAGAAAACCTATTCATAGCAAAGAATAAGAGAAAAGAATTACATGTGCAACTGCAAAACCAAGATAATGAATAAAAGGAAACTCTTAGAGATATTGCAGAGAACCTGAGACAAGAGAATAGTAACAGGAGGAGTGAGATTGAAGACTTAACCATGAGACTATGTAAGGTTATTGAAGATAGAAAGAGGAATGAGGAAGATTTGGCCAGAAGACTTAATGAAAGATCAGATGAATCTCTAAGGCTTAGTTATGAAAATGATATGCTTAAAACATATTTGATTCACATGAAACATTACAAAGAGGAACTTTTGAGATAGGTTAGCACTTTGAAAAGTGATTTGGTCACTGCAAATGAATACAAAGACAAATTCAAGAAGAGTTCAGACAAGCTTGATGATATGCTGAAAAGTCCAAAACCTGATGGAGAAATAGTTGGACTTGGATCTGAACATGGAGAAAGTTTTGGAACTGCAAACAATCATGATCACAACAAACCGGCAAGGCAACCTAATGCTTATAAATTCAATGGAAAATGTTTTAATTGCAACAAATTTGGTCATAGAGAAAATCAGTGCAGATTTAGGAATAATCAGAATACAAACTTACCCATCGGTTAGTGTTCCAAATGCAATAAAAATGGTCATAACTCAAACAATTGTATAATGAATGTGAAATGCTATGCTTGTGGTATATTTGGACATCTATCTAATAAATTTAGAACTCAAACCGGTTAAGGTTATGGAAAAGCTATTCAAAGAAACAATGTAACATGTTATGCATGTAACAAGATTGGGAATATTGCAAGATTCTGCAGAAGCAAGAATGTACTGACAAACACAGAGGATATAATGACAAAGGCAAGGAAAAGATGAATGAAATCAAGCAAGAATTCATTAAACAATGGATCAAGAAGAGAGATCAGAAGAATGATGAATCTGTCTCTGCATCGGGAGAACAGAGTAATCCTGTACCGGCAAGAGATTCTTCATCTAATTAAGGAATAATCCTTAGGGGTTAGGCAACTAATTGAAGATCATGCATTTACCCTCAGATGGTGGTAAGAAGTCAAAATTCTTCTTTACCAAAACATATGTTGAGTTACATGGAAATTCACTTCACCAGTGAAGCATTTATTATGGTTGTAAGTTAACTTTTTGGTTATAAAGAACTTGAATTTTTCATTTCAACTCACCAAGCATTCAAGCATTTGAAGAGCGTGAAAGTTGAGCACCAACATTCTAGAGGCAAAGCAACAAGGGTTTTTTAGGGCATCCAAGCTTTTCACTTGCATTTGAAAATCAAAGGTATTTATCTTACGAAATGACTTCTTCATCCTTCGTTCCTGAATTCATTGCAAACCCTAATATTGTGGAGAACATCAAGCATCCTAGACTAGTTTTTAATATCATCCCTAAGATAGCTAAGTTGGATGACTCCATTGGTGCATTTTTAAGAATCCCTAAGGGAGTTGCATTTGCTGAAGACCCTAGGGCATACATTCACTGTAACATTGAAGATTTAGGGTCTGAGGATTTAAAGAACATGTTCATGAATGTTATCACTGAAAATCAAGGTATAGTCAAACCGGAACACAACATTGTTGAAGATTTAGGGTTCATTGACATCCTTCACATGCCTGAATTTTTAGATGAGATTGCCCCTTATGTTCTTAGCAGAGTTCGTAGTGAATTTTTGTGGCTAGAATTAGTTTTCAAAATTGCTAAGGAAGAAATTAAGGCTATTACTGGTTTACCTTCTACCGACACTAGGCCTGAGAAGAAAAAGAAAATTTCAAACAAATAGGTTATGAACTTAACCAGCGCAACATCAGATTACAGATCACTTAGGGTTAGCGATATAACCAATAACAATGTCAAATATTCTAGTATGATTATTGGATATAAAGTTGCTCATACTAATAGGCTGAATTTTGTTTCAAGTTTATGCATTCATAGTGCCCATGAGATGATTATGAATAATGCTAAAATTGACATCTGTGAATGGTTGAAAGATGAACTGTTAGAAAGTTTGGATAAAATTAAAGGTGATAAGAAGGGGACATTCAAGTTCGGGAATTTGATTGTATGCTTAATGCTATATTTCTCAAAGGAGATTCTCAGTATTGGACACAAGGACTTTGCCTATGACATTTTTGTTGGAAAATAGATTAAGGAGGCAATTACCAGCATAGGTTTAGATGGTGACAAACAGGTAAAAGAATACTTCAAGGACTTTCAAGCTAAAACGAGGCAAAGGGAAAGGATTCCCCAAAGCATTGTTGACAAATATGACAAACAGATATGCTTTGTGATTAAAAGAGATGAAGTATAGATGGAAGCAGTTAGACCTAGAATTGTCTAAATAATAGAGATGGGTTACAAAGTGGACTCACACATCTTGGAATCTTATGTCAAGATACTCCTAGATGCTCCACCAGAACCAACAGAAAAGATCTTTGGTAATGTTGAAACTATAGAGAGTGATGTTACTATGCAGAAGCAGAGGAAGAAAAGAGACAAAGTAATAAAAGATGCTTTGAAGTTTATTTAAGTTGTTAAAAAGGGATTGTTGAAACTTGATCAGATGAAATATGTTTCCGAACAAGAAAGAAAATCAGAACAACAAACGGTACCACATATTTCTCCTATGGCTACCTCATCCGATTTTGACAATGACAAGGCTACAAAATTCAAAAGGGTGGACAAAAAGAAAGGAAAACCCTCACCAGCACCTGCTCCATCACCGAAGAAATAAAAAACACTTAGAAAGAAACAATAGGCTATGAGAGAGCCCAATGGTCAGAAGAAGAAAGTCACACCAAAGAAGCAACCGGAACAAAAGGAACCTGACACTCTTTCACCAGAAGAGCTGATAAATGAAATAACTTAGGAAGGAAATCTTGGTAATGTTAGTAAGTGTTGGTATTATGGATGAATTTGTCACGTTTTGTATTGGTTTTTTCATTGATGTCAACACTTGTCTTCTTGGAGGTTTACATTATGGTTCACTGGTATGGTTAGTGGCTTATGCACAGTCACCAGTATATGTTCACCAACAGGTTATATTGTTCACCGACATCGATGGTAACTTGGAGATCATTTGGTTATGTCGAAGACATAGATTGGAAGTTTGGTTTTGGTGTTTTTCTTATTGGTCTAATCGGGTTGACAGATTTGCCTTTACTGGTAGATAAGTCTAGGTTATGGACCGGTACATGTTATCTATTCCAAATCAGCACGACACGTCATGGAGATGATTTATTAATTGGTAAATGTATTGAGCTGACATGTTGTATCGCATCAAGACTTATTTGTAATTGATTTAATTGTAACATCTTTAGTGAGCTGACCTATTCATTTGGTCTTAGGTTTTGTATATATGATTGTAAGATCTTATTGAAGATCATGGTACTCATGAGCGAGTGTGGATACTGAAGAGTGAAACTAAGCAGATCCTTGTGCAAATCACATAGACATTATTTGAAGGTTGAAGGAAGGTTATGAAGGTGTTTTGAAACTCATGTTTAGAGCTTAACTGGTATTGAATCCAGCTTTGGAGATGCTATTTTGAGTAGTACATTATCATTGGATTTAACCATCCAATTGTGTAATCAGTGTGACTCCTAATTTGTGATTGAGCAGTGAGCTCTAGGCAGTTGGCCTTTCTGCATGTGCAGACCCCATTTATATACACATACTATCTACAATAGTATCATCTAATTGTGTGTAAGGTTTCCCATCATGGTTTTTCCCTTACTAGGTTTCCACATCAAAATCTTTGTGTTATGTGTTGTGGATATTGTTTCTCTTTATGTTTCATGCATTAAGTTAAATCAGTACTGCTATATCTATTAATCTAATTTACTGACACTTAAGTTTGGTTTACTGACATTAAGGTTAAATTGGAATAACTTTCATTTGGATTATAATTTATTGATGCTTGGTTCACAACGGATTCACCCTGCCCCCTCTCAGTTGTCCTTCCCAAAACCTAACAGTAAGTTCTATCATTCTTTTATTGATTCTGATAAGTATACCATTGAGGAGAGAATTATTTTGTATCTAGATATATATAAGAAGGTTCCTATTGAGGTTATAAATGTTATTCGTAATGCTCTATACTTGAGACTTGAAGCTAAGAGAATGTCCATTATGGAGTTAGATAGGAAATTGAAGGTTGAGGCACTATTAGTGGTTCATCCTGTTAAGTCTAAGAAAGAAATAGATGATTTAATAGCTGAAGCTAACATGACTATTTTTGTGAGTGGTCACCAGCAAGTTATTCTTATGGCCGACAAACTAAAATAGATTGCAGATGAAACAACTGATAAGTGGGATATATTCTTTGTTGAGAAAGAGAAGAGAGAAGAGAAAGATAGATAGAAAGTTGATAAATCATTTACTAAAGTATATCAAAAAGAAGATAAAGGTAAGAGAAAGGTTAGCAGTGTACCTGACATCATAGTTAAGGACAACTTACCTCCACTAGCATAGGACACCCCACTGGTAGTATCAAAGGCACCCGCAGAAATGGAAAATCAGCCTGAAGAAGAGAAGTCGGAGGAAGTAAAAGAAGATGATATTGATCCCGAGTCAAAGATTTTATTCACAATGAATGTTGACACTTAGGACATCAATATTGTCTTGGATAAGGAAATTACAGAGGAAAAGAAATCTGAAGCTATAAATGTTGAGATCTCTGAATGACTGGTCAAGATTGTTAACACTTGGCAGAATATTGAGATACCAGCAAAAGTAGAAAAAGAACCAGAACAGACACAATCTGAATTGGTAGAGAATAAGAATGAAAATAAGGAAGAGAAAGTGGATAAAGAAGAGGTTAAGGTAGCTGAACAGGTATTTGGAGAAGAAAAGAAAATTATTGTAGAACCTAGCACTCCTCCCAGTACTTCTACTATGGATTACAGACTGACAAATGTTACTGAGGTATTATTAGATTCCATAAAGAAGATAATAGAATGCAATGCCTTAGCATTTAAGGCTCTTAATGACACTCTACCAATTTTGTAGATGATTGCACTGACGTGCAAGGTTGATCACATTGTTGGGTCTATAGGTAAATTGGACACATTGTCCAAATTCATTTCTTCTAACATTCAAACTGTAGTTAAGATAAATGAGGAGACCATTCATGAAAGAGTTAATAAGGAGAAGGATGAATTCTTTGACAAAATAATAAAGGATTGTATAGGACAGATTCATTCATTGCTACTGGCATTGAATTCCACCATTTTGGAATACAAGGAATTGTACAAGGAAGCCTGCAAACCTCACCATCTAACAGAAGATATTGATGAGAAAATAAGGAAAACACAAAAAGAGATTGATGACATTGCTGACAATATGATTGGTTCTTCAAAACTTACATCATTTTTGGATCAAGAGATGGCTATTTATGAAGAGAAGATTGAGAAATTGGAAAGAGAAAAAGCAAGGTTGAAGATGAAAACCCGGGAGTTAAAGAACAAACTTGGTCCTAGATTGGATAATTTGTTAACACACTAGCATGAGCCATCTAAGGCAACTATTCAAGGGGAGAGATCACCAAAGAAATAGATGCATTATCTCACCGAGATGATTTGACAAATAAAGACTTCAATTTTTGACAGTACAAAGTTTTTGTAAAGTCTTAACTTGGTTTTGGCAGACATTTTTCAGATTGTACATAACTGGCTATAGGTTTCTAAGTAATTTGTAAATTTTTCATACTTTTTGACATCCTTTGTCATTGATGTCAAAGGGGGAGTGGTGTAATGAGGAAAATATATAGAAGGAGCTCACTTGCTCAGGGGGAGCACTCTCAATTTTTGGACTTCAAATTTTGGATATTAGTTTTTTATTTTTCTCATGAGTGTTGCCATCAATGCCAAAGGGGGAGATTGTTAGCATTATAAACTCAGATGAGAATGTTTGATGTTGTTATTGATGGAAACTAATTGGTAACAAGGTTCAACAAGGTTTCATAGGTTCTACCAGCAACAAACTTCACCTATCGGCACCAGCAGTCACTACAAGCATTATTCACACCGGCAAGAGATTATACCTGCAGTCCGAGCCGACTTGGAAATAAAATTGTTTATGTGAAATGTATTTTAATGTAATATTATATTTGTATGGCTGACATGATGTATTATAAAGACTCATATATGTATGAGATCTTGTAGGTCATTTGTAAGAAAGTAAGAAAAGTATGTATGTAGGTATGTATGTAAGCGGTATATGAGAGCAAATAATTCTATATGCATTTTGATGTGTATATCTTGAGAGAGAATAAGAGCAGAGTAGAGAAAAGGCTATTTTGTGTAAGAAGAATCATTCACTAGAAAGGTTTTGGTAGAGGTATCAGACAAAGCTTAAACCGGTACTGAATCCAGCATTGCAGATGCTATTTTGAAGCAATACATTGTTATTGGATTTAACCATCCAATTGTAGTCAGTGGGACTCCATTTTTATTGAGCTGTGAGCTCTAGGTAGTTGGCCTTCCTGCATGTGTAGGCCCCTATTGTACTAAGTAATATTTATTCATATTGGCCAGTGAATAAATATTGTGGGTCACAAATCCCATCGAGGTTTTTCCCTTACCGGGTTTCCTCCGCAAAAATATATGTGTTATGGTGTGCATTGATGCTCATTCTTTTGTTTCTCTTTACAACATTATTATTTTCTTACTGGTATATGAATTTGGGTTTTAAAGTTGCAAATAAGTTTAAATATTTCATCCACCGGTTAGACACTGATTCACACCCCCCCCTCTCTCAGTGTCTTTGGGACTAACCAAGTATCTAACATTTTCCATCCTTGAACTATAGTTGAAATCCCTTATCTACCAATTTTCCTACACTCAAAAGATTATGCCTCAAACCTTCAACATAATAAGCATTGTCAGTATTGTTCTTACCATCCAATGATATAGTTCCTTTTCCTTTGATCATACTTGCTTTGTCATCTCCAAGTCTAACTAGACCACCATCAAATTTTTGCAAAGATAAAAAATTTCCTTTATCTCTAGTCATATGATGTGAACAACCATTGTCAATTACCCATTTATCCTTGTCTTCAATTTTAGTAGCAAGTTCCTTCTCTTCAGGTACATTCTCTTCCAATGCTGGATCATCCTCTTTGATAGATAGGAACAACCATTCCTTTCTCATCCACTATGTAGCATGATTTGTCTCTGTTTTTCCTGTACTTATACTTGTTCTGATATCCAGGGTTAGGCTTAAATGATCTTCTAACTCTTTCTTCAAATCTTGAATTCCTTTTAGGACATCTATATGCAAAATGACCAATCTTATTACATGCAAAATATTTAAAAGGTGCTTTTCCTTCATACTTACTTCCTACCGGTCCTTTGGGTACACTTTGTTGGCATATGGACACTCCAATGAGACATTGTATGTGATTGAAGGTTTTGTAATTGATGCCAACCTTGCAATCTTATGGCACTGGCAAGACATTATACTGACAAAGCATTACACCGGCAAGATAGTGTACTGGCATCAACAGATCACTCAGGACACCGACACCGGTACAGAAGAAAACAACTATACCAGCACATAGGCCGATAGGATTTTTGTTATGTAATATTTTGTTTATTATTGTAAGCCGACTTGGCAAATTGTAAAATGATTCTTATATATAAAGGAGATCATTGTAGACATTTGTAAGAGTGATGTAGGAGTATTAAGGAAAATATTAGGTAGACCTAATGTGCGAAATATAGATCAAGGGTATATGTAAAGAACAAAGCAAGAACTAGTACTGAATCTGGCATTGAAGATGCTATTGTAAAGTAGTACAAGTTATTGGATTAGTATAATCCTTATTGTAAGTCAGTGTGACTTCCCATTGAGTAGTGAGCTCTAGGCAGTTGGCCTTCCTACATGTGCAGGCCCCTATTGTAAGTAATATTCTCTTATTGGCATGTGAGTAAATATTGTGGGTCAAAAATCCCACCGAGGTTTTTCCCATAGTGGGTTTCCTCGTTAAACATCTTGTGTTATGGTGTACTTTTCATGTGGATATTCTTGATTATGTTTATTGCATTATTTCTTGCATACTGGTACATTGTTATATTATGTTCTACATGTTTTAACTTAAGAAATTCTTATTACCGGTTAGATACTGATTCACCCCCCCCCTCTCAGTATCTGTGGGACCCCTAACAATTGGTATCAGAGCCTGGTCCTCTATTTTCAAAATCCTAACAGCTTGAGGAAGATCTTGACACTGGTAAAGATGGAAAATCTGATGAAGCAACTTGAAGGAGCTCTTATAGACTATGATGCAGAGAAATTGAAAAATATCAAATTACAAGATGATTTAAGAGTTGCTCAGGATATCATTCAGGCACTTCAAGAAAATTTTACTATTGCAAGAAATAAGAGAAGAGAACTTTGTGAAAAATTGCAAAATGAAAATGATGAAAAGGAATCACTTAATGATATGATAAGCAAGTTGAAATAAGAGATCATGACAACAAAAAATGAAATGCAGGATATGACTATGAGATTTTGCAAAGAGATTGAGGACAAGAAGAAGAATGAAGAAGAATTGACCAGAAGACTAAGTGATGCAGCAAATAAGAACACAAGACTTAGCTATGAAAATGACATGTTGAAGACAGATTTGATGCATACTCAGAATGACTCAAATGAACTGATGAGACAAAAAGAAATCTTGGAAAGAGAATTAGAAACTGCAAATCAACACAAAGAAAAATCAAGAAAAGCTCAGAGGAACTTGGTACCTTGCTGAAGAATAAAAAACCTAAAGGTGACACTTTTGGAATTGGCTTTCAAGTTGGTGAAAGCTCTGGTACTGCAAATACTCAGGATCACAACAAACCGGTAAGACAACCTAATACTTATAAATTCAATGGAAAATGCTTTAACTGTAATAAGTATGGTCATAGAGAAAATGAATGTAGATCTAGGAATTATTAGAATATCAATACACCCACCGGTCAATGTTCAAAATGCAACAAAGTTGGTCACAACTCTGAAAACTGCAGAATGAATGTGAGATGTTATGTTTGTGGAAGATTTGGACATTTATCAAATCAATACAGAACACAAATCGGAATAGGTTATCGGAAAGCTATTCAGAAGAATAATGTAACTTGTTATGCATGTAACAAGATTGGGCATATTGCTAAATTTTGTAGAAGTAAAGGAACACCGGTAGACAACAAAAGTGCTAGCTTCAAAGGTAAAGAAAAAGTTGAAGAGGTTAAGCGAGAATTCTCAAAACAATGGATTAGAAAAGCTTATCTAAATATTGGGAATACTTCTCCACCAGTGGAACCAACCAATGCTTCAGTGGTAGGACAGAGTGATGCTTCACTGGAAGGACAGAGCAATGCTCCACCGGTAGGAAGTTCTTCATCTAATTGAAGAAAATTTCCTTGAGGGTTTGGCAATCAAATGACACATGTGCTAATTATTCCCTCTGTTAGAGATAAGAAGTTGAAAATTACTTATTACCGCCAGACAATGTTAAGTGAATACTTAACTGACATGCAATAAATGTGGTAGATGGCGAAAAGACATTATAAAAGTAAGGTTTTGGCTCCATTTCATTTCACCATGATTTCAAATTTTCAGAGAGCACGAAGATTCCGAGCTAAGGCATTTTGAGCAAGAAGAAAGCACACTCCAAGCAATCATCCACCCAAGGTAGTAAAAGGTATTTAATCATGGCATCCACCTCTGCAATTGAATACATAGCAAACCCTACTGTTGTTGAAGTAATTAAAAGACCTAGGCCCGTATTTCAGTTAGTTCCCGAGATAGCAAAGAAGGATGATACCTTAGGTGCTTTTTCTCAAATCCCTAAAGGAGTTGTATATGCTGAAGACCCCAGAATGTATATCCACTACAACATTGAAGAGTTAGGAGATGAGGAGATCAAAACCATGTATAAAACCATAATATGTGATGATACTGGCAATGTTAAAGATGAACACAAGATTGTTGAAACCCTAGGATTCACAGAAATCCTTAGCATTCCTGAATTTCCTAAGGATGTGATTAGGATAGTTTTAAGCAGAGTACATGGAGAATTTTTCTGGTTAGATGCAATCCATAAGATCACCAAGGAAGCTATGAAAGTTGTGACAGGGTTACCGACCACCGATAAGAGAACAGATAAAACCAAAAAGGTTCCCAATGACCTAGTTACAAAACTAACTGCTGCAACGTTTGACAAGAGATCTTTAAGGGTTAATGATGTAAAAGATATCAATGTGAGATTCATCAGTATGATATTAGGTTATAAAGCCACTCATGCTAATAGACTCAATTCAGTTTCAAGTTTATGCATTAAGAGTTCTTATGATATGGTAACAGATAATGCAAAAATTGACATTTGTGAATGGTTAAAGGATGAACTAATTGACAACCTTGGAAAAATCAATAAGGACAAGAAAGGAACTTTCAAATTTGGAAATTTGTTAGCATACCTAATGCTACACATAACAAAATAGGTTCCTGGTATAGGTTATAAAGAACCTGGATATGACATACCGGTAGGAAAACAATTAACTAAACTATTCAATAACATGGGTGAGAACAAGGAGAACAATATTCATGACTTTTTCCAAGCATTAAAGACCAAAATGAAGAAAAGAATAAGGTAATCTCAGAAAATAGTAGACAAATACATAGATGATATATGCTTTGTTATTAAGAAAGATGAAATCTGGATGGAAGCAGTCATCCCAAGGACAATTTGGGTAACCGAGATGGGCTATGAAACAGATGACCACATAGTTGAAACATAGGACAAAGCACTTCTAGAAGCCCCTAATGAACCTAAGGAAGAAGTATTTGGTAGTGCTGAGAATATAGAAAGCCAAATACAATCAAAGAAAAGAGTAAAGAAGGTTGAGTCATTTGTGAGGAAAGGGTCCAAACAAGCAAAAGCCATTAAGGAAGATGTATTGAAGAAAATCGGCACAATAGAGGATGAGTTGGCAGCTCCACAACCTGAAACTCACCTATCACCGGTAGGTACTTCTTCGGAAGGTGACATGCCAGCAACTTTTAAAAGAGTTGTTAGAAAAAGAGATCCTTCACCAGCAACCACACCTTCACCTAGAAGAACAAGGCAAAAGCAACAAGCAGTGAGATCTCCGGTTAGAAAGGCCACACCAAAGAAAAAGAAAAGGACAAATAGAGACTTGGCACCTCTTGATGTACTGCTAAATGAAATCATAGAGGAAGGAAAACTGAAGAATATAGAGAAAATTTATGACTCTCTAATTGCTAATGAGAAAGAGCAAGTTGAGAACAGTGTTATATTGCATATGGACATGTACAAGAAATTTTTAATGGAAGTAGCAAATGAAATTCATGATGATTTATTCAAAAGACTTGAGGTCAGAAGGCAAGCAGTGATAGAATTAGATAAGAAAATAAAAATTGAGAAGCTACTTGTTGTATATCTGGTAAACTCTCCAAAAGAAATTGATGATTTGATTGCTCAATCAAACCAGTCAGTATTCTCTACTGCACACTGGCATATTTCACTAATGGCTGGAAGAGTCAATGAAGTGATAGAGGAAATAGAAGATGGATGGGATATATTCCTAGTTGACAAAGAAAAACAAGAAGAGTACAAGAATCCTAAACCTATAAAGGTATATTAGAAAGATAAAGACAAGGGGAAAGGCAAAGTTGGTGGACCACCAAGCATCAAAGTTAAAGACAACCTACCTCCACCAGTGAAAATAACAACTACTGAAGATCAACCGGCAGCAGAAAGTATGGATGTAGATGATAACAATCCTAATTTTGAAGTCCTATATACTATGAATGTTGATACCCAGAAGATCAACATAATAGTAGATAAAGATACAACTAATAAGTCAGATATGGCAAACGAGCCTCCGGTAGCAGGGGAAACAGAGAAACCGACAGAAGATACAGAGAAAAAGGTAGAGACTGAGTCACAGATAGAGACAACACAACATACAGAGAAACCAATAGAGCTAAAGGCTCCAGAACAATATCAACCGGAACAGGTACATAAGGAACACAATGCCACTGGTAAGTAGTGAAGTACGAAAACCAGTGCTAAAAGAAATGCAGACACAAACTGACCTACCAAAGGTCAATACAAGCATGGTTACTTCCACCAGTACTTAGATTGTTAGATCATCATCAACATTCAAGTCAACAAATGTGACTGAGGTATTACTTGATTCTATCAAGAAAATAACTGAATGCAGCTCACGGGCTTATAAAGCAATTGATGATTCCATACCAATTTTGAAGGTAATAGCTCCCAACTGTAATATAGATAATAAAGATTCTTTAGGACAATTGGATACATTGTGTAAATATATTTCTGAAAAACATTGAGAAAATAAAGGAAGAATCAGTGAAGGATAAGGTAGAGATTGAAAAATAGAAATTCTTTGATGAGGAAATAAAGAAGTGTAACAGAGATTTTGACACACTTCTACCGGAACTATGTAGTTTGTTGAAAGAATACAAAAATCTATATAAAGATACATGTAAAACAAACTTTTTGACTGTAGATATTGACAAGAAAATAAGTAAGGCATAGGATGAGATAAATAAACTTGCAGACAACTTTGTCAACTCACCTGATTCACTATCAGTTTTTGAAGAGAAGATAGCAAATTTTGAGGAAGAATTACTCAAATTGGAAAGGGAAAAAGAAAGAATAATAAACAAGGCAAAACATTTGAGATCTAAACTAAGTCCAAGATTGGACTATTTAGCATCTCTACGGAAGGAAATTTTTGAGGCACTAACACAGGGAAGCAAAACATTAGCAGAGCATTTGCAGCATCTCATAGGTACAGTAAAGAGAACTAAGACAGCAATAAAGGATAGTAAGAAGTTTATGGATAGAATAAACTTAATTTTGGGAGATCTTTTTCAGATAATAACTACCCAGCTACAAGGTTGAGGTTATGGATAGATGAACCTACAAACTCTACTGACATCTTGACAACCTTTGTCATTGATGCCAAAGGGGGAGTAGTGGGATAAGAAAATTCAAAACAAAGGAATCATATGCTCATGGGGAGCTCTCACATTTTTGATAAACATTTTTGGTAACATTTTTGGACTACACATTTTTTGATACTTTTTGAAATTTTCTCATGAGTGTTGCCATCAATGCCAAAGGGGGAGATTGTTGGCATATGCACACTCCAATGAAACATTGTATGTGATTGAAGGTTTTGTCATTGATGGCAACCTTGCAATCCTATGGCACTGGAAAGACATTATACCGACAAAGCATTACATCGGCAAGATAGTGCATCGGCATCAGTAGATCACTCAGAACACTGGCACCAGCACAAAAGAAAACAAGTATACCGGCACAGAGGCCGACAAGATTTTTGTTATGTAATATTTTGTTTATTATTGTAAGCCAACTTGGCAAATTGTAAAATGACTCTTATATATAAAGGAGATCATTGTAGACATTTGTAAGAGTGATGTAGGAGCATTAAGGAAAATATTAGGCAGACCTAATGTGCAAAATATAGGTCAAGGGTATATGTAAAGAATAGAGCAGGAACCAGTACTGAATCTGGCATTGAAGATGCTATTGTAAAGCAGTACAAGTTATTGGATTAGTATAATCTTTATTGTAAGTCAGTGTGACTTCCCATTGAGCAGTGAGCTCTAGGCAGTTGGCCTTCCTGCATGTGCAGGCCCCTATTGTAAGTAATATTCTCTTATTGGCCAGTGAGTAAATATTGTGGGTCACAAATACCACTGAGTTTTTTCCCACACCGGGTTTCCTCATTAAACATCTTGTGTTATGGTGTACTTTTCATGTGGATATTCTTGATTATATTTATTGCATTATTTCTTGCGTACCAATACACTGTTATATTATGTTTTGCATGTTTTAACTTAAGAAATTCTTATTACTGGTTAGATACTGATTCACCCCCCCCTCTCAATATCTATGGGACCCCTAACACTCTTCTAGTTTCTCAAACTCATCATCTTCTAATTCCTTTGCATACAAAGCTTTCCAATCTTTCTTACTGGTTGTAGATGTAGATTCATGAAAAGCAGGTTCAGACATCACAGCTCTAGAAGGTCCAAATTCTTCAAGCTCAAAAATAGATAGTTTACCAACCAAAGTATCTATGTTGATAGATGTATTAGACATTGTTCTTAATTTATTGATAGCAGTAGCCTTCATTTTGTAAGCCGGTGGTAGGGCTCTCGAGACTTTAGAAACAATTTCATCTTCGCTTAGAGTTCCACCGCAACATTGAATTTCCATAACAATCTCATTTACCCTTTTCAGGAATGCAGTAATCCATTCATATTCTTCCATCTTTAGGTTTTCATATCTGACTTGGTAACCAACAAGTTTAGCAATCTTCACTATAGGGTCAACTTCATTAAGAGTCTCCAACTTATCCCATATAGCCTTTCCAGATGATTTTTCAATTAATCCCATTATTTGTTGATCTTAAAGTACACACAAGAGGGCTTCTCTTTCTCTAGAATCATTCTCAAGCTCCTTGTCTAGTTTTGCCAAAGGAGGATTGCCAGATCTTGGATTATCCCTTCGAAAGATAGCTCCAGAAGAACTGGGGGAACTTGAACTATTAGTCACCATAGGATCTTCCTCAAGTAGTTAAGCTTTCTATAGAGAGGATCAATGCTCTGATACCAATTGTTAGACAATTCAAATAACCAGAAGACAACTAAGAGGGGGGGTGAATCAGTTGTCACAGATTACCGAAACCAATTACAATTTAAATTTAAATACCGAAACCCAAAACATTAATACTGGAATAGAAGTAAAACCAATTAAGCATAAACAATAATCACAGAATAAATACCATCCACATGACACCAAGATTTGTACGTGTAAAACTGAGTAAAGGGAAAAACCATGGTGGGAAGCCTACCCACAATCAAATAATATTTCTGCAATAAGTATGTGAACTACAATTGAGGGGCCTATACTTGTAGGATGGCCAATAGTCTAGAGCACACTTCTCATCACAAAAGGAGCCTCGCTGACTACATATAAATCCAAACTACAATCAGGAGAAGTGTTGAACTACAAAAGATAGCATCTCCTATGCCTGAGTATAGTTTTGTTAAGCTCAATATCAGAGGACAAAATCCTCTTACATAAACCCAATTTGATCTCTAATGATCGACCAACTCCTCTTCCTAAATGATATTACATTATTGACACATCACATTCCTTGACCATGACCTATAACAATAATCATGATGATCTATAATGAGATCTTACATCTATATATACAAACCCTCGACCATAAACAATTAGGTCGGTCACTGGCTAATAAACCAATTACATAATTACAAACCATGTTGGCCTTAGACCAAACAAATAATATCCAACACATAAGATATCTTGGAAATACATCGATAGGTCCAATCCACACATTACATTAAAGTCAGTCCATAACCTAGATCAATTAGGATCCAATATAGCTCCAAATGCTTCAGCAATGATCTCCAATCACCAAGTCTTGAACATGATTACCAACAGCATCCTGGAACTCCACTAGATTCTACACCAACATCACTTACGCAATTCATCAATGATGTTCATCAAAAGCTCTGTCGGTGAAACCCTCGCCGGAACCAAAAATCAAACTTCTAAGCAGGCAGGATAGCATCCAATCATCAAACCAAAACCAACTAACCAAATATGAGCAAGAGTATCATGAACAAACCAATTCCATCACCAACCTATACCAGTTCATGCTAGATTCAGGTTAACAATAAACCACTCAACATACCAGGACCAGAAGGGTGCCGATAAAGAAACCAAACAACTAGTGTTGGCATGAATGACAAAACATCAATGCAACACATAATTCCACCAAATGGCCAACACCTTTATCCAATCAAGATCTTATTTTGTTGTGGCTTCTTAAAGCCTGCTTGATTTCTCTTCCTCCTACACATACTAAATTTCCTAAGAATGATTCTTTTTGTGCATACCATCAAGTGTTTGGTCATTCAACTAGTTAATGTAAGGCCTTGAATGACAAGATTCAACAACTTCTTCAATCATGTGTCATTGATCTTTCATGTATTGATATGCCTCCTTGTTCTTCTTTGCATAGAAAGTGACATTGAGGTGTATCTCTATCTTGTTGTTTATCACATTTCAACCTTCTTTTCACTCTCATAATGTCTCTATCTCTCACTCATCGTGGTGACTATCTATCTCTCGCCTGTCATGGTGACTATCCTTTTATCGCTTTTTCATGTTTTCTTAGGTGGGGGCCAAACCACTTGATCTTTTTCTTTTTCAGGATTTCCTAGGTGGGGGCCAAACCATTTGTCACTTTTGCTTTCCTTTGTAGGGGCCAATATAATACTTACCTAATCTATCTCTTATCGCCCAATCATGTGGCTATCTAGCATGTCACTACCCATGCCAAAAAAATCTATCTATCTCATCACCCTATCATATGGTTATCTAGCATAATGCACTTTTTTATCCATACTGTCATATCTCATATCACACCATTTTTTTTATCTTGTATCTTCTCATAACAAGGGGATTTCCTCCAAAGCAGGGCTCATTTATGTTACGTTGTCTTATCTATCATTTATCTCTATCCTTTATCTTATCATCCGATATGTTAGTCTACAGCTAGCATGTTTGCGATGTATCGAGTAATAATATCTATTCCAAATCTCAGCTTCCTCTCACTAGGGGTAATCTCGTCTGATCAATGAAAATCTACCTCTCTATCATGACTCTCTTCTTTATCTTCTATGAGGCTCTACCCCGACTCATCCTAGCATTTTAGTGTTTTTCATGTTGAGACTATTATGGATGCTTTATTTTTATGCATTATGGATTTAGAACTTATATGATTCCATGATTTGGATAACACTGATGTATATTGATGCATCATTTCTATGCATTATAGATATAAAACTCTATATGATTCTAGAATAGGATAACTTTGTGATGATGTATGTCATTATTGGATTTGCAGGACTTTACTATGATGATAGAAATAGGATGCATTTCTTATGTATGGATCAAAATTATGAGGATTATGATAATTATGTGGATTTATTTTGATACAAGATATATTGATTTTGTTTAATGTCAATTGTATGTAGAGTGTTTGACGTGTATTCTTATTCATGTGTTTAAATATTATATGAGGTTATTTGGAAGTACTAATGTGTAATTGAGATGCGTAGGAAAATTATCCATGTGACCATGGAAATATTATGGAGAACCAAACCTAGACCTATGTACGTTCGTAAAACCAGGGGTTGTCTATTTGGAGAGACAACACCCCATATGTATCGTATTTTATTTCTGAAAGTAAATGTTGCATGTGTGTTAAATTGAATTATTAATTTGTGTAAATCCATCAAGAGACAAATTTCATGTGTAATTTTGTAATGTATTTTATTGTGTCACTTGACACATGTTGATTTATGTCTTGAATTTTGACTTGTCTCTTGAAGGGAGTTGTTTCAACCATAGCCTTTTCAAACATGTGAATGTGGTTCTAAATTTTCCTTGGGTAGAGAGTCTTTGGAGTGGTCAACTCAGGTTTGACCCAAAAATCAACTTCAGATGGGTTTATAAGGGGTCAAATGGACTCCTAGGGGTAGTTTAAAGGTGTTTCCTAAAGTACATAAGGTATACCTATGGGTTAGGAGTGTTTTTAGGCATGTGTCTACTCCCATGTGACTGTTTAGTCACCTCAAAAAGTGGGTTTCCTAAGGTGAGCGAAAATTGAAATTAGAAGGTGCCATCTAGGTTAGATAACCTTCCTTTTTGATGTGAGATCCTTTTTCCACTTTCTCTTACTTTTTCCTTTTTCAGTTTTAGGAATCTGTGAGAACTCTCACTGAGGTCTTTTTAGGCAAGGATTAGAGATTTTGTGGGTAATCACCCACTCTCCATTTTTGGAGATCATGCAATTTTGAAAAGAAAATTTTTGGGATAGAATTTTGGCTAAGTGTAGAAGAAAGGATTTGTGGAATTGGGCTGCTCATCCTTAAACTAGTTCTAACAAACCTTTGGGTAGATTGAAGGTTGGTTCATCTTCTCCTTTTGTTTCTTTTTATGTTGTATGTTTATGTTGGAAAGATTGTTTGCATATAAAAGTTGTTTTCTTGTATTTTATTTTGTGAAAATTATTATGCGACCTATCTTTTATTCTTTATTGCATTTCCTATGATTTGGGAGTAACCAAGGCCTTCTACTCTTGGGAGAGTAGAATGGTCTTGCAGGTGGTAGAAGTTTGATAGCCCTCGAGTGAGAGGCTCTCATTATGAGAGTGAACTCAAGGGGTGTATATGTGACCCTTGCTGCATGGCCTGGTTTATGCATTTGGGGGTCATAAGGAGAGAAAGTATGGCATGAATGCCTTGGGGGCATAAGGATGTGGGGGTTAATGAACTTATGATATATCTTTTTTTGCCATGAGGTGGCTTTGTGATCTACCATTCTTGCAATCTCCTCAGGGTATTAGGTCCACTACCACCCATGTAAAGACATCACATTTTGTGATGAATTGTAGCCTTGGTTGGGAAAGTGTTTGTTGTATGTTTTTCCCTTGCTTGTTGTGTTTGCATGTGTGTAACCTGTCCAGGGCTTCATTTTCCAATCTTGGGGTGGCTTCTAGTAAGCCTAGGCTGGGAGGTGAGCACTCCATGGTCAAAACCTTATGATTTATTTGTAGGATTGCTTGGAAAGAAAAGAAAAAGACAAGTTTGAAAGCTACTGGTTTTACTTGATTTGCAGAAAAAGATTAAAGAATGGAATACCATATTTTAGTTGTAGCAATGTAAAGGAAAAGCTATATGTTGTATTTATTTTGAAAAAGAAATGCATTCATTTTAATTAAAGTCCTCATTTAATAGAAATGAGAGACTAGATGGGTATCTCACCCCTACGTAATGTTGACTATCTTGTATTCTAAGTATTCTTTGAAAGAAAAGTATTATTTTGTCACAAATGAAATGTTTATGTTGGATTTTAAGTTATGTATTGTTCTTGAAATAATATTGGTTGTATACATATTATTTTGAAAATAAAAGTTCATTTTATCTCCTTATGCATAGTAAAATAATGGAAATGAGTAAAGTAATAAACTTGCATGTTAGTAAGAGAATATTAATCATTTAGTCCTAATTATTTATATTCAAATACAAATCATGGTTTAATAGATTTAACATGTCTATCTCTAAGGTTAATTTAAATGATTCCAGTCTAATATAGCTGCTGTAAAAAAATTATTAAATTCTGTCACTTTATTTATTTGCAGTAAATAAATCTAGAATTAGTAATCCATCTCTAAAGTTAGCAAATAGATTGTCAATAGAAAAAGAAATGCTTCATTTAAACTTGTTAGTTTTGAAAACCTACTTTATGTGATTTTAGGAAAAAGAAATATAAACAGATTATTTTAAAGTAAATAAAAGAAAATTTACCCCTATTTCCATGCAGTCAATATTTTATTAATTTCTGCATGATTTAAAAAGGTTAAGAAAAAAAAAAAAAGATTGCTTAAGTGTATATATATATATATAAGACTACATATTTTATCTAAAAATATCCTTAGCTTCTGAAACTGTTTGTTTGAAAATATTATAACCACAGAAAAATACATATATATATATATAGATATAGATATAGATATAGATATAGATATACATATACATATACATATTTATATATTTAAAAAAAAAAAAAAAAGGATTTAATTTATTTTTCAAAAAAAAAAACCAAAATGGGGGAGCCTCGGCCCCCCCGCGCTGTGGGCCGCAACCCACAATCGGGGAGGCTTCGACCTCTATGGGCAGCGACCCACAGCGACGGCGCAGCCGAGCTGCGGGTCGCATCTCACAGTGGCGGCCAAGGCCACGACTATGGGCCACGACCCGCAAGTACGGTTGTGGTCGTCCGTACAGGGAGCCTCCCCCCCATGAACTCCTCTCACCTCCACCACCACTACTACCTGCAACAAAACCCCCTTGCCATCCGGCCCTCTCTTGGATTCGCCATACTTTCAGCCCTCCACCTCCCTGCATTAAACATAAAACCCTAACCCGACTTGGGTTAGGGTATTCTGGGAGATATAAAAGAAATAAAATAAAATGTTAGTATAATTTCTTTTATTTGTAACATTAAAATTTTAGTGTTCATGGTTATTTTAAAATTTAAGAACTTAAAAAAAAAAAAGTGTATTAGATATATATATATATATATATATATATATATATATATATATAGTTGAATATATGAATGTATAAATCTAATTATAGTTTAATCATTTTATTTATACATTCATATTTTATATACGTTTATATAAACATTTAAATATCATGTTTTAAATTTTAATTCTTTTGAAGCTTTATATTTTACGAAATTATAATGATTTCTTTTGTATGATTTTTGGCCATAGGGGATTAACTTTAGTCCACCTAAATTTAGGCTTGTCGAAAATAAACTTTATAGGGCAAATTTTATTATGGATTTATTTAGCCCTTTAGTCAAATTTAATACACATTATAATTATTGTTAAATTGAAATATAGGTGTTTTAAAAATCTAAGTGCTAGAGTTAATTTAATTAATTCCTACAATGATTAAAAGATAAATTGAGACTGATAATATCTCTTGTCAATTTAATTAGAGATTTTTGCTTAAATGAATTTATTATTTATTAGTTGATGAGATAATAATAAATTCTTTGGGGAGTTAATTTTCCACATGTAATTTTAGAATATCTCGCTCACTTAATATAGTTGTTTAAATTAACTTTAGTTGAAGAAGAATTCAAACGTAGTTAAGACAAGACTTGATACTACGTTACTTTAATAAACTTAGCTTCATTAGGTTATGTTTTTAAAATAATTTATTCCATTTGTGCCCAAAAGTTTGGGCATGACATCTTCCTCTACTTTAGCTTTGTATCTATCTTTTTTATCTTCATCATTAGTGGCCTTCCTTCAGAGCGAGGTTGGTGCTACTTATCTTTGATCATTTGGCATAACACAACTTGTTAGATCTATCTTTTTTATCATCATCATGTCTACATGACTGCTAGTGATGCATCAAGCTAGTGTCTGGGTCATGTTCTATCTCTTCGATATTGTTTACATCTCTTACTTCTGGTTGCATTATTCCTTTAAGTGATCAATCCTTGCATTCTTCTCTTTATTTTAGAATTCCTCTATCTGTTATTTCTTGTTATTTTCAGGATGATGCATGGTACTGAGACAACCTTTTACATCAAGGTCTCTTTAAATTTGCTAACTCAAGATTGTAGTTTCTTTGCTCTATGCTTTCGTGTGTGTGCTATCTTTTTCATTATCATATTCTAACCTTATTGTCTTGGGATTTCTTTATTTTCCAACCTTGTTCTCTCGTGCAAGTTTTTCTATCTAATGCATCTATTTTGTAGGTCTTAAGCTTGGGGGCATGCTTCCTTGGCTTGAAGATTTATCTTCTTCCTCTATAGTATCCTTTTCATATCATGATGTTATTTATTTTTCAGTAGTTTTCCTTTAGCATGCATATTCATGTTCATTCATAAGCCCGCTAAAGTGAATGCAAAATGTAGTGTCAAAAATTGCACACCCCTTTGTAATTTGACCTACATCTTTTGTAACCAATTTGGTGTCCATTTCCCTAGCACTTAAGTAGTCTCATTTAAGCCCTTGCATCAGCCTTTTCCCTCTTAGTATGCTCAAGACACCCTTTCAGCAGCTATCCTTCTAAGATATTAAATTTCCACAGTTCATGATGTATTATGCTTGAAGTTTCTGGATTCAACTGTGTATATTTTGTTAGCTTCGAGTGAGAAAATGAGAGAAAAATTGATAAATTGTAGACCAGATAGCTTAAAAATGGGTAGGTAGATGAGGAGCACAACTACCTAGGACAAGAAAGGACACAAAATAAAAATAACATAAATAAATAAATGAATAAATAGATAAATAAAAGAAGAAACACCAAAATAACAATCCATACAAAAAAGCAATGGAAAAAGAAAAGAGAGAGAAAACATGCATAAACGTGTTTAAATATGTGTAGGTGTGTGTGTGTGCATATATGTATATGTATGCATGTATATATGTATGTATGCATGCATATATGTGTGTGTGTATGTGTGTATAAATACATATACATGTGTATGTATTTATATACATATACATATACATAAACATGTATATGTATATAGATACATATACATATATGTATATAAATACATACATATATATATATATACATGTATAATATATATACACATATATACATATATACATACATACATATATATATATATGTATATATACATATATATGTATGTATATATGTATATATGTGTATATATATTATACATGTATATATATATATATATATATATATATATATGTATATAAATGCATATGTTTGTGTGTGTTGTGTGTGTTTGAATGAATATATGTATGAATATATCTATATGTATATTTATACATATACATGTACATCTACATGTACATATACATATGCATATACATACACACACACACACACACACACACACACACACACACACACACACACACACATTATGTACAACTATATACACATGTGAAAAAAAATGGTTTTTGTCTTTTTCATCCATACATATATAGATGTACCTTTATATATATATAAACACATGGATAAGAAAACCATTGAAATAATATATGAAAATATATGTGTGTGTGTACATATATATATACAAGAACAAAAATAGACAATAAAGTATACTTGTGCACATATGTCTAAGGGTGTGCACATATATAAGACTATGTACGCATGTACATGCATATATGTGCACAAGTATAAAAGAAAATATGAAAAAATAGGAAAGCAAAGAAAAGCAAAGAGAAAAATGGAGAAGGAAATAAAAACAAAAACCGATAAGAAAAGGAACAAACGACAAAAATCAAAACAACTTAACCTAGGAACAAAAGGGGAAACCAAGGGGGTTAAGGAGGGGGGAGGGATGGAGACCTGAAGCTACACAAAATAGGATGCCATGACGAACTTAATTTCCATTCCTCATCGTGATTTAGTTTTGATGAATGGTTATTAATTTCTATGGCCTCCTTGAGTTTCCTTTTGAATAAATTATCTTCTTTAGAAAGGATTTGGGAATGCTCTAAACAAATATAGTGCTTGGTGGAAAAAGAGTGTTCAGCTAAAGAAGACTTGAGAACACGCTCATGTTTGATGTCTACACTGTGTTCCTTGATCCGAGTTTTGAAAGAACAACCAGTCTCACATATGTATGGGATGCCACAAGAATAGACAACTTTATAGACTCTAGAATCTAGGAAGCTATCTCTGGGGTTCTTAAGAGAAGGAATGTGGCTCCTCAAGGTGGAACAAGGCTTGAAAGCATATTGAATACTCTTATCGAGGAGGATTGTGGAGATCTTATGGGAGAGGCCTACCAAGTAAGGAGTAGGAGGACTTGAATTGGTTGAAAGTTCTAGAGATTTGTTTATTATTGTAACCATTTAGGAGGAAGACATGGTGAAGGTAATCTAGCTCTTAGTCTAAGTTAGCAACATCAAAAATATGAAGAGCCCGATAGGTGAAGGTTTCAAGAATGCTAACCTTTTGGGTAGGGTGGTGGTGTTGGGAGGAAGAATGAAGGTAAATATTGGTGTGGGTGGATTTTTGGTAGATGGTACAAGATAGGGTAACTATCATTTTTCTTTTGTTTCATGTTAGCTGCGTGTTTCTCTTATCACTTGTCATTTTTGAGCATGACTTGCTTGGATACTAGCACGTCACGCAGATGTCTGTGTGCCATGCATTTGTCCCATGATATCTTAACGTTCAAATGTCAGTTCTACGCATTTTGATACTTGTCACCTATCTTGGTTGGTGGAAATGGCTCATTGACCTCTTCTTTTCCCTCATTTTCTCTCATTTTAAATCCATCTTTTCTCTTCTCCCTGGCTCTCTAGCTTCTCCAAGAAATTTCTCTTGGCTCTTGGCTCTCTTAGTTATTCAACCTCTCTTGGCTCTTGCTATAGAAGTCTCTAGTTTGCTACAACACTCTCAAGCTCTCACAATATCTCTCATAACTCTCTTGGCTTTTGTCAAGCCTATTCGGTAATATCTATCTATTTATCTCATCTTTGAGCATCTTGGGAGTTATCACATCCTTTATCTATTTGATCATTTTATCATTCTAGCTTTTTTATCTTTTCGATCCATCTATCTATCTAGGTTGTTCATGGAGGTGGAAACACCAAAATGGGGATCTAACTAAGGCAGACTCCTAAACACAACCCCCAACATTTTCCTTCTTTCTTGTGTGCAGATTTATAATCATAAGAAGGGGATCATTTAACGGGAGGCTTCAATCGTGGACCAGTTTTGAGCTTCCTTATTTTCCCTCTTCTCAAGTCATTCTATTATTTATCATTCTATGTTATTATCTTTTCTTGTTATTTTTCTACGTTTATTTAATATTATAATTGTATCTACTATCCCTGTATGGTTTTTGTGTTATGTATGTACTAGACGACAACACATTGCATTGGTGTCCCAATTCCGCACACTCATCTCAATGAAAGAGACTCAATAGAGTCATTTGAGAGTCTTGTCTGTAGTCTATTAGCTTATCTTTTCATTTTTAGCCCCTAGCTCATCCTTAGCACCAATGAGTGAGGTAGTGGCAAATCAATTTGTCCTCTGAGATTCCTAATCTTGGAGGTGAAAAATCCCCTCCTCTACATAATTGAAACTACAAATAAAATTGAAATAAAAATAGGGAGATAAAAACCTACTTGAAAACCCATGAAGAAAGACAAAGAAAGAGAGAGAACCTGTAGGAAAATATTTGAAATAAGAATCCTCTTCTAATCAACAACAAAATTATAGCAATCATGCTAAAAGAAATCCAATCGAAACTCGAAGAAAAACTCTAGAAAACAATCCTCCAATCAATACAAAAATACTACAAACTCTTCTCCAAAATTCACGATCCAAAATTCTCCTTCAAAATTCTCCACAATTCACAATCATAATTCTTCTAATCCCAAAACTTCGTGAAAATAAAAACATAAAATAAAACTCTCATAAAGAGAATACATACAAAATTCAACTACAACCTAAATAAAGCTTCACAAAAACATGCACAAAACAAAAGAAAAACCCTAATTCAAAAATCATAAAAAATATCACCTAAAAACATTAAATCAATAATATTTAAATATTTAAACACCAATTAAAAACTCCCCTAAAAATAGTTAACTCCCACTCAACAACATGCAAAGAATAAATAATTATTTCCAACTAAAAACATTAATTATTCACCAAAAAGAACAACTAGTTCCACCAAAATAGAACAATCAGTTCCACAATAAAGCATAATTTCCACTCAAGATAACTCCCACACTAAAAATATTCACATGCACAATAATAAATAATATACAATAATGGGAATATATTTCTTAAATCAAAAATACAATTAAAGCAACGATAAACAATAACTAATTATTAATTAATTTATAACACTTGCGTTATAATTAATATCAATAATTATGATAACATAAAATCCCAAACACTCAAGTAAATCATAAAATAATGCCAATACCTAAACAAGACTTACCATAGACAACAAGGTGATCAAATATTGTCTATATGACAATTTTGACAGGATAAAAATAAAGACTAGATAATTGTGTTGGAATGTACTAATATCGACAGTAAACTGAGAGGGGGGGGGGGTGAATCAGTTTACTAACATTAACAACCATCAATAAAATTTTAAACCTTAAAACCGGAGCACAACCCAATGAAGAATATAACATGAAATCACAACACACATAACACCAATATTTGATGAGGAAAACCCGGAAAGGGAAAAACCACAGTGGGAAACCCTACCCACAATCAGATGAATACTCTGCAGTAGTATTGTGAATAATTACAAAGGGGTCTGCACATGTATAAAGGCCAATAGCCTAGAGCACATTGCTCATCACAAAGGGAAGTCTCACTGAATTATAAAATCATTGGAATACAATCCAGAAAATAATGAACTGTGAAAGTAGCATCTACTAATGCCTGATACAGTTCTGGTTAAGCATTGATGTCTACTCTACAAACCAAAACCTTTCCAACCTTCACCTGAATGATATGACTTTATTCACACCTAATCTTTCTTTGATAATGCAGATTTAACTAGCCATTGATACCCCATCTATATCAAAATCACATAAGCAAGTCACCTAGAAATATATATCATCAACCTTATTGACAAGGTCGGCTAAACCCTAAACCCATAAACCCATAAATATAAAATTACATCAAATGATACCACCTGACCAATATTATGATTTAGATTACATAGCATGGACTTAAATCAGGTAACCAAACAATTATATCCATCGAGGATTTTGCTAAGACCAAAATCCAACACGCTTCACTTGTCGGTAGAAACCCTTAGTGATAGTTTAACCAGATCCAAATAGGACCACCATAAAAGAACACCATCCAAAGAAAACTCACCAAATGCTCAGGATATGATCAAGAAGCACCAATAGCATGAAAGAAACTGATTCCATAAGCCAGACCCAAAATTCATTTACCAAGTCACCAAAACAGCATACCAGCAAAGCTAACTGGAAACGCCAGAAGTTGGTAAAGGCAAAAGCTAGCCAGTAAAGCCAAGAACAAGCTGGTCACTATAAATACCAAAAGAGATAACCAAACCATGAAGCCACTAGAATATAGAAATAAAATAACCATTAGAATAAGCATCCAAAACCAAATCCAGAGGTCTAATCATATCGGATTAGAATCACAGCCAAAACAAAAATGATCACCAAGACTAACCAGGATAGATCCAATTGAGATATTCTCCAATTGGGATATAGTATTGACATTCCAATTGGAATAGCCTCCAACAAGGATATAGTATTGACATCAATGACAACACTTAACCCAATCCAACATATTGCCAACAAATTGTCCATAGGTTAGGACAATGGCTAGGGCTACATACATTCTAGGCCTTTTATTATCTCTTGTACCACCATTGGGATTTTAAGACATGCTCAGACCTGTGGGACTAGGTGGAATTGATGTTTGATACATACATACATTAACATATACATATATACACTCACATATATACACATACACATACACATACACATACACATACACATACACATACACATACACATACATACATACATACATACATACATACATACATACATACATATATATATATAAGGAGGTAACACCCCCACCCCCACCATCCAAAATCTTCCAAATCCTCCCTTTCTGTTTAATGCTCTTAAAAGAGATGAGCTCAATTATGGTCCTGTCACAAGCCATGCTAAAAAGAAGAGACAACACTAGAAAAATGAAGAGATAAAAACCACACATCCAAAGAAAACCAAGGGCATCCAAAAGAACACCCATAATCTATGTGAAGAATACTCGAGCCATCATAACCTTAGGTGATATTTCTAATGTAGCCTCACATTTCACCAAAAGAAATGATGAATTTAATGTTACGAGGTTAAGACTCATAATTATGCCAAAAGTGAGTTGTCACTAGAAACCCCCATGTTGGTGAATGAAGCAAGGCCATTTCCCTACTTATAAATATTGGATATACATAAAAAGTTTTCAAAGAGATAAGGATAGCCAAGGAATCCAAAATATAGGATTCAATGGACAAACTAGGGGGATTAACCTTATTAAGAAAATTAATTGTATTAAGATAATTTATTCTATTAACACAAATCCCTTCCAACCAAACATTGCAAAAACCTTTAGAACAAGTCAATTTCAAGCTATGATATGTTGTTGTAGCTTCAACAAGGTGGTTATTTTGGATACCTAGAGGGAGTACCACCACTGAAATAAACCTACCATTATAATCTCTTAACACTCTTTCACTACCAGTAGGCCCCAAATTTGTTAGACAACTCAAATAATCAAAGCACAACTGAGAGGGGGGATGAATCAGTTGTCAACAGATTACAAAACATTAAGCATTCAAAACCTTATTACCGGAACACATAAACTCAATATCAGAATGCATAAACCAGATACCAAAATGACTGATAGAACAATTAAACATAAACATAAATCACAAAACAGTTACCATCCATCTAGAACACATGACACCAAGATTTGTAGGTGGAAAACCCAGTAAAGGGAAAAACCACGATGAGAAGCCTACCACAGTTAGATAATACTTATGCAGTAAGCATGTGATTACAATATGAGGGGCCTACACATGTAGGAAGGACAACAACCTAGAGTGCACTTCTCATCACTAAAGGAGCCTCACTGACTACAAAATAAATCCAGACTATAATCCGGAAAGAATAGTGAGCTGCAAAGATATCATCTCCTATGCCTAAGAACAGATTCAGTTAAGATCGGTACCAAAGGTCTTAAACCTCTCTTACTAACCCAATTCGATTAGCTACGATTGACCAAAACCTCTGCATATGATTACAACATTATTCACACACAGATAGTCCTATATCCCATTACCATATACCCATTAACATTCCCATGATCTACAAAGAGATCTTACATCATATATATATACCAACCCAGGACCTAAACAATTAGGTCAGTCACTTAAAAGATAATACAATGAATTCATAACATAAACCCGCAATCCAATGATCAACCAAGTCAGCTTAGGCCAAAAACAATGTAAACCAATCATTAAATCTCATCGGTAATGCATCAGGAACATCCTCCAACACATTACATAAACTGGTCCATAACCTAGATAACACCGAACCCAAAATAGGTCGCCATAAACCAAATCCAACACTACCAATCAACAGGAACATGAACATGATAACCAACAACATCCTAAGTGTTGTTCACCAAAAGTGATAACCCAAGTATACCTACAATCCTTCTATGAAATGGCCAATTTCAGTCTATGAAACACATAACGGCTTGGACAACATAACATAGGACCCTAATTTATCCTCCTGCACTTCAAGTTCTGCTAGACCTAGGGGGGACACCCTTTTGATGCACTGAATCAAACTTATTTACTCACCACGACAACATCAATGAAGCAGATAGATCATTCCACAAACTCTCCCAATTTAGAGACACACTATAGATTGGCTAGATCTGTATAAATCATAAATGAAAACAAAGCTTTGAATGAGAAGAACACACCCCTAAACATAAAGGGAAATAGATTTATCTTTTAAAATGTATATCTGAGACCATTCCCAAATTTGTCAAAGACTAGTGCCTTGTTCATTGGGTAGCAGAGTCACACACAGAACTACTAATATAAATCATAGATGCAAGTTTGTTTTCCTTAAACAAGATATTCATGTATCAATACCTTATATTAATGCACTATTTGATTCATTCACAAATTCATCAAATCTAGATACATATTTCATCATTTATGACTGACTACAGAATTTAAAACCTTCACTGAAGGATACCTATACACAGCCACAACAATCTCCTTGAAATTGACAAATTTCATCCTCCTTGAGGATTCAATTTATGATAATGAAATACATACCTAGAGACAATACTGTGTGGAATTTACTCATGCCTGACACAAGTAAGACCTGCAACTAAAACCACATTTACAACACTACACTGCAATCTCTATACCCTGAAACCAAACAAAAGCATTCACAAACTTGGGTCAAGATATTCAGAAAATGGAAGCCATCAAATCTAGAGCATTTCTCCAAATTTCTAGAACCCCTACAACTGAGAAGAATTGGGAATAAGAAGGAGAGGGAAAAAAGAAAAGTCTGCATCAGAACATGCCAAGTGTCCCTCTTTCTAACTGAATTTCATTCCCGACCAAACTACTCCCAAAATATCTGATCTTTGTCAAAATGGACAGCATAATTGGATTCCTCACTCTGAGAGCTTTCCGGAAACATATAATACTTCATACTTTGACCAAAAATACAGCCCTAGACAAATTAATCCGTCAAATGTGCACATCATTTAAATTTTTCAATTTTCTCTATAGTCAGAACTATATATTTAACTGATTTTAAATTTGATTTTTTGGCCCTTTTTATGCCTTGATACCCTACCACGTGGTGGTCTCTAATTGGTTGATGGGGTTGACTGGATGCCACCTGGGGTGACACCTCATCACCGCCATGTCATCCGCTTTGTCACTGCTACTTGGTTGTCACGTGTACGCCACATCAACACCACGTCATCGCCACCTAGGTGTCAATGGGATGAGATCTACCTACTGGACATCTGACTGTACCTGTCCCCTGAGGGCCACATGGATTTCGCCATTTTGCAGCCTCTAACATTCGTGCATCTTCAAGCTCCAAAATTGCATAGGCTATTGGATCCTCTGAACTTGCTCACTCTTTAACTCTTCACGATCTGCCTGAGCTTTTTGCCATTTCGTAGGGCTTAACTCGTGTGCATCTCGCCTTCGCGAAGTCATGCCGACCATCGATCTGCTCCAAACCTTCTTGCTAGTGAAGTCGGCCTTTCTCTACAAAATTTTGCCCGTCTGCCTCAGGAAGCATGCATGTGTGGGGTCCACCACTCACCATCTGTCACCTCCTCCAATTGCCTTGGGATCCGCACCCACACGTGAGCTCCGCTTGGGCACCCAACACCACCATCTGTCAAAAGCCCAAAGGCTTTCACATTATGTATTGGTGGATATTTACATATAAATATCAAAAAACATGCTCGCCCAGCCAATGTGGGATTAAAGATTTTTCCCAAAAATGCATTTTCTGAAGGTTTTTTAATGGCACCCTTGTTAGCAGCATTTGGCTTGAAGGTTATTATATGCCTTGTTACATTTTCCACTGTGCAGGAGGACATTAACAAAAGACTATGGAATTTAAACGATACAATACGGCCAATGGCATTGTTGAGAATTTCTTTAATTTGGCGTTGAACCTGGTAATGCATTTGCTAGAGCACATGTTTTTACTCCTCCAAACTTCATGTTGCAGGGAATATTGGCTTCTATGCCAATTGCATTCGATAAAAAATGCTTAGTGTGGCCTCCAAATAGCCATGCAGAGGAAGGATACTGCTGCTTGCATTTCCTCAAGACTCCAATGCTCCTTCACCATCCTCCATGTCACACGGAAGAGGGGAGCTAGCTGGTATTTGTTTGCATTGGCTATGGGGGTTCTGAAGTTTTCAACGTGGGAGGAGAGGATACATAACAATCTATTTTCAACTCCCCTCAATGCCATTTCCATGTTACCTGCTGAACGTTGGATTTGGGGACACCCAACAGCCATGCCATATGCCATTTGCAATTTACTGAAGGTTTTTTAATGCTGCTGCTAACCTTTTCAACCACCATGTGAAGGGGAAAATACTCCATGCAGGGGGCTATTTTCCATTCAGCCTACCTGGAAGTTCATAGACCACGTGAGAGAGGGAAAATGGAACAATTTTCTTTCAACTCCCCTCACCATCCGCCACATGACCATTTTCTTGATGGTCTTTGTTGTTGCTCCCTTATCTTCCCTGTCACGCAAGAGGGGAGTCCTTTACCAACAACATTGCAGTCAATGTGCCATGTTGCTTCCCTTCAGACACACACGTGAGATTTGATAGATGGCTATACACCAGCCAATATTGCATTTGGTCTTTATTTCTTACACAGCCTTTCTTTGTGCCATTGAAAACTCAAGCTGGTGACACAATGTGCATTCGGTGGCTGCCAGCATAATATAATTCTGCTAGTTGTACAAAATGGAACACCATATCTCAAGACCGTCCACTAATAATTTGTAGTCAAACAATACTTTGCAAGTTCTTCCACTATTGAACGCATCTCAACAAACATAAAAGATCACTCAAGATCATCAACACTTGGAGAAAGGGTCCCATCATAATCAAAAAGACTGCAATTTGCTCTTTTTTTTTTATGCACTCATCATCTGCTCAAAAATTCTTAGTGCTGAAGAATGGTCTTCCATCCATTAGGCATAAGATTCACTTGGAATGTGAGGACTAGCTCCATCCAGTTTGAATTCATTTGCTAACTTAATGTCATCACAAGAAGATCTAGTTTTCATACAACCAATCCCTCTACTTTTGAACTCCATGTTGACAGTACATCTTCTCCTCCATTGCTCATATCTGGCATGTAAAATGTCTTGGTTGTTTCGACCACAAGAGGCATTTTCATTTTTCATTGTCCTTTGGTGGGAAATATATAAGTATTCAACTCCAACTATGGATGTCAACATTACTCTAGAAATGCTCATAGGGCCAAGTTGCCAATAGAATAACACTGCACAGGCATGAGCCAGGTTGGGCCCCAAATTGGGTCCGACTAAAAAAAATTCAATTTCATGTAACTGACATCTGGAATGATTCAGGAACCTTAAACACACCTCTGGAAATGATCGGCATCGTTTTCGGATCATTAAATTGAATTTTGCAACATTCAGGCAATTACGCCACATTTTTTGCATTTAATCGTTAAGATGTAATTTTCAAACCTATCAAAACACCTTTTTGGATCTCGCCGTCTGATAGGCATGTACTCTGATATGCAAGCATGAAATCTACCAAATTATTTCTCAAGACGAGTCCCAAGCAAAGAGATATTAATTGGTGAAAATGACCCACCGGCTTTGTCGACACTACAGACCTAACGAAGTCAATGTTCTAACAACACATGATGCCTTTCTCAAAAATACCGAACGACCTCCGTAGGCCCTCAAATTTGAAACATGTGTACCTTAAAGTATATATTAAAACTTAGAAATCTTGGTTTGATCACAAGACTGACAGAATGCAAATGGTGCACTCATGAAAATGGCTACATTAACTAATATAACACTGAAAGTGCAGAAGACTGAAAATGATGGCTAAATGACCCCTTTTGAAAACCGATCAAACGGATTGGTAGAGGCTTGAAATTTGAAACATAGCTCATCATTTATACCATAATTAACCCTAAAGAAACATTTTATCATGATACCCACTGAGGCAACTTTTACACTCGTGCGAAATAGGGCTCCGACTAGCTGTTGAAACAGGGACCAGTCAAACCACACAAACTGCAAATAGATTTGGCTTTGAAAACTAAGCAGATGGATTCATTAGGACTTGAAATTTTGCAGGATGACTCACATTTATGCATAGAATTGAATCCATTTTGAATTTCTTCATGAAAATCAATAGGGAAAAATATATAATTGCTCAAAGTAGGCTACTTAATAAAACTGCATTTGTGCCTAAAATGCACTTTCATCTCACCTCTCGAAATGGGTATCTTGTAAACGTCTCCATACTAAATCTTGAAAGTTGCACATCACTGAATAGGCCAAATGAAAGGTTTAGGACATGAATCCCAAGCCTTACCCTCTAAAGATCAACTGGCTCCATTTTACCCCCTTGCTAACTAAGCCATTCGAACTGACTTATTTAGATACTTTTCTGACATGCAGAGCAAATTTTTTGAAATGGGCCTCTAATATTGACTCAATTTTGATGAGTCCCAATAGTGGCTCTGACTAGGGATGGTTGATTGCAAGATCAACACAAGAACATAGAATCAATGGTTAAGCAGACCACCAAAAAATGGATCACATCTCTTCTCTTCTCTTCTCAAAATAGGGCTTCCTTATTCTACCCACACAGCAGGGCACTTTATTGAAAACCACATAACTGAAGCAAAGCAACTATACAAAATATACAAACATACTTAAAACTGAATCATAAGCTGCTCAAACAATCTTATCATTTACCTCTATCAAAAATCTGATTCTCATTACTTGATGTCATGATCCAAACAAAGGCACTTTTCAATAACAACTGAGCATAACTTTTATAATCCACCTCTTTTGTCTCATTACTGAAACAGCTAGTGTGCATACCTTTGGTCTGATTTTGAAATTTGTGATCACACACTACTTCAATAAAAATAAAACCATGAGACAACTCACCATAAAGGCTTTCCCACAAGCTGCCATACACTTCACTATCCCACTCAACTCTATCATTTGCAAGGACAACATCATGCTGAACTTGAAAAATAAAACACTCATTTTCAACATTGCAATTCCTATCAGCACTCACCTTGCTATCATTTAAATTCATAGAATGAGGGGCATTACTAATCAACTGATGCAAACAAGGAACATACAGGTTACAATCTGGACGTGACACTTCACTATGCTGACCACACCCCATACTATCCTTGTTTATACTCAAAACCTCTACATTCTCAACATCCCATTCATGGAAAAGAATGCATACCTCTGGCTGAAGAAAATCCTCAGCTGAATCTTTTTCATTCAAACTTATATCTACCTGAAACACTTTCATTTGTGGTTTTAAGTAATCACCACACAACCCATGCCTCTTACCTTCATCATGACATAATTTTTTACAACCTATGCTATTGTTGTTCATCATTATGGACTGGTTCATCATTTACAACATCTGGCTGATCAGTTATTTCTTCATACAAAGGGTTAGAAACAAAATGAAGAATCCCCTTATGAACATTATGACACTGAAGTGATTGGTCCGTATCTATATCAGCATTGAATAGAACATTAGTAAAATTGCTAAAGATACCATCCGCATTATCACCATAATCATCTTCATCAGACAAAGAAGAAATTGAAACTTGACTAGAACAATCCTCAGTGTTCCATGTTTCACATCCATAAGATTTTATCCTATGACCATCATTTTGAAAATCAAGATAATCATACTTATCTTGCCACAATTGATCTTCTTCACCAATAGAACACTCGTCATCGGCCAAAGAATGAGAATGAACATCACTGCTATTTACTTCATCTGATAAGTTTTCAGCATGTTCACTAAAATTTTCTATCATAAAACCATCTGTTAGATCAGCATGTTGTTCATCAAGTGTACAAGCATTCAATTCATACTCCTTTTCTGAAGAATCCTCTTCACTATATTGCAGAAGGTCTTCATCAATAGCTCGAAGGCTCTCCAATATCTAAACCTTCTTGTCCACAACTTCAAGAGCTTTTCTAAGTTCTACAATCTTCTGGACTTGCATTGCATTTTGTTGTTCCATGTGAGATTCCGTAAAAATTTGTCCATCCGTGTGTGCTATATTTTCATTGCAATCACGTGTACCCTTGAAATTTTCTGAATTAACATTGTGCATAAATTTCAAAATAGAAAGATCATCAACATAATTACAAGAAGTGAAATCTGAAAATACATTTACTTCATCCTCAACACAAGTGACATTATCAATGTTTAAGTGAGGGTCAACTATTGTTTGCACCAAACAATTCTGATTTTCATCATATGGCACATTTTCACTTGCACAAACAGCAACACTTAGTAATCCCTCTGTATTTGGTATTTCAACATCAAATACATCAGCAGAATGTAAAGATTGATGGTCAGCACCATCATTGTTTTCATCATCATTATCCTTGAGAGATGCATGATTCACTTGGTAATTGTCAGTGACATAATTAGCATAACCAACATACAAATCAAATGGTACATATCCCTTGTATATATCTACCTTTGTATCAACATTTTCACAACACTTCCCATTGATCATTCCATCATTACTATGAGAGACAATCGGCATTAATAGCAAAGGTTCTTGACTCTCACTTAAATCTGAAACACATGCATCAACAAAAAAATTTGGAACTGCAGAGCTTGATGCACCTAGACAAGGAATGATTTGCTCAGCTTCATATGGTATTTCACCATTGAAGGTGCTTTGACAAGAAACTACAGCAGACACAAATTTCTTCGAGATTCCAAACTTCAAATTATTTTCCATGTCCCTAGCTGTGTTAAAAGCTTCATACAAGGTTTCGGCACTAATACATTTAGCCTAAAATTCCGAAGGAGAAGGTATATTGTGATCAAACTTGATTTTTTTTTTTTAAAATGCCCAATTTCATCGAAATTTCGATGATAATGCAACATTTGGCTTCGATGGAGAAGGAATTGGAAATGACATTTGGGTTTTTTTAGAAGAAGTGCCTGCATTCATCGAAATTCTGACGATCATGTGCATTACTTAAAAAAAAAGAAAAGACCAAGTCATTTCATAAATCCCGCCTCTTTACAAAATCCCACCTCTCATTCATCCCGCCTCTGTAGCGAACCTATGGGTTTAATCGTGGTGGGGAAGATCATTGGTGTGAAACCAGTCAGTTCTGCAGCTCAGGTTGGAAGTGGTGATGGAGTATGATTCAGTGGAAGTGGAGGCGGACACTCACTATCGAATCTCTATCCATCTTCATTGGCTTCAACCACAACTATTCACGTAAGCATCCCTTTGCTAGTTGATCATGGGAAATAGCAATCTAGCCAACCAAATTCCCTAAGCATGGGTAGCACAATGCAGCCCAGGGATTGTAGGTTTGATGGGAAAAGCGATGTTGGACACCCTTCTAATAGTAGGGCCGAATACCACGGCGATCCTCCTTTTTCGACCCATGCTTGGGACTTATCAGACTTAGTTCAGAATGATCACAGGGCTGGCCACTTTCTATACAATAATTGAAGAAGGATGCTTCAGGGCCCTACCTCCCTACCCCTCAATGCTGATGTCGCTGCTTCAACTCCAACCAATCAAGAGGTCGACTCCCCAGCGCCAGTGCTAATTGCAGACAATGGTTTGAGCTCTCCCTATCTATCACAGGTGACTTTTAATCACTTTCGTTTCCAGTTGGTTTCATATTAGGGGATCACAATGGGGATCACAATAGGGAACATGCAAGTAGGGGTCGTCCCTCGATGAACATGAAGGAGGGAGGTGGATATAGTTCCCTGTGGGTTTAATCGCTACAGGAAAAAGGTAGGGTATAATCAACAAATTCATTGTTATACATATTCAAATATTTAGATTCAAATTTTATTATATATTATCAAATTAATTGGCAATAGCAGAGATGGTGAGAGGTTTCTGTAATATGATATGATCGATTTAAAAGAAGAATTTCTTACAAGACCTAAATCGTTGAACAATCCTACAATCATGTATTATTTAAACACTGCATTTTAAATAATGAATAATATAGTTAGCCTGAAACATATTAACACTACTTTCCATATTTAAAATATATCCTAATTAAGGGGATGGATGACCTAAATCTGTGTGATCGAGTGCCATTATGTAAAATATATCCTAATTATGGATGCTGGTATATATGGTAGTGACAGAAAATCCTTGCTGCAAAACCGTGAGAACAATGTGTAGTGATTGAGTGCTATTTTTTCTCGGTGTTTTGGAGGGGAGCATAAGTGTACTGTTAGGAAGGTGGTATAAAATGGAAGCTGAGAGGTATAAGGTTATGAGGTGTGGGTTAGGATAAGATAGGGAGGTAAGTGATGAAGTATGTAATGGTAAAAGAGTAAGTTAGGATATGTTAGGGGTTTGGAAGGTAGGAAAGTGAATGGGGGGAGATAAAAGGATGTGAAGGATGGAATGGGGTTAGGTAGGTGAAGTAAAAGTAAGTGTGTATGAGGTTAAGGTGTAGGATATGATGTAGGAAAGTGGAGGAGGTTAAGATAGGGGAAATGAAAGGTAGATGGAAGGTAATAATGATAGGAAGTGAGGTAAAGGTTATGAGGTGTGGGTTAGAAAATAGGGTGTAGGAAATGGAAGGAAGGGTCATATCACTTTGAGAGTTTTCACCAAGATGAGTAGCCCGAGTATGGACCTCAAATCTTACAAGCCATGAGGATCCACTTGTAGTAGAGGAGCATATACTTGCATCTTGGGAGCTTATTAGGAGTTCACCTTGAATTTGGGAATTACATATAGAGGAGATAGAATATTGATCAATACACATTACCTAGCCTCATCATGCATAAATACAAGAGGTATAGACTATAGCAAGCACATATCATGAGCCAAAGGATCATATTTGAGAGTTTCTTTATCTCCAATCCTCTACATTTTTAAGATCCACAAATGGGATTGAGGATAAGTCTTGTTTACTAATTAGCTTGGACTTATGCTTCGGGTTGCATCTATATGTGAGCAACCTAAAGGCATAATTTTCAATGCAATTTTTGAGAGGACTTGCTTCCACCTTGTGGTACTAGGAGGATAAAATGCACCAACTCACATTGGAAACCCTCTCCAGATACCATTTTGGAGTGCTTCAAAGTGTGTTCTATTTCAAAATATTTTTGACAAAGATGCATAGATGAGTTTCACAATTTACATAATAAGGTTTCATAGTGGCTCAACATGAGAGTTAGTTTTTGGAGTTCTTGTAGTTTGTAGATTACATTCAAGACAAGTTACTTGTCAATTATTTCATCAGGGGTGGAAAGCCCAAAATTTTAGTTTTCCTACACATGGCCAATCCAAATGACTTTAGGGTTGCTATGGCAAAGTCTCTTATGGAAAAGGAGGTACATGGGAGGACACAAGAGGCATGAGAGAATTTTGTAACCTTGATTAAGGGACTAAAGTGTCCATAGGCCTCCCCATCCTTCAAAGGATAATTTAGACTTACTATATGATTTACAAAGGAAAACCCAATAGTATCAATATTAGGGACAAAGGCCTACTAGAGCATAGTAGGGGCCATAGGGTAGTCACATTTGACCATCATAGACATAAGGATATTTTAGGTATGAGAGACTATAGGGCTATCAAGCTAGGCCTTCTATGACTCAACAACCTTTTAGGGGAGAATCTAGTGCTTTTAGTAATTAGGATCTAATTATGGTGGGGCCTAGACAACATAGAGTTATATGAGAGGCACATGTTATGTATATGTTAGTATTAGACAGAGAGTGCCCACAAGGTTTTAGAGTAGGTGGACACCATGCTAGGATGTCAAAGTAGATAGTTTATATGTGGGTCTTTACCCTCCCAACCACTCAACATATACCACCATGGGTCTTTACCCTCCCAACCACTCAACATATACCACCATGGGTCTTTACCCTCCCAAACACACAAAGGTCAAAGGAAAATTCACTGCTGCAACACTCACTTTTTGTGACAGTCTCAAGCACTTAGGATAGTCACTCCTTTCATGGCCATTCTTCTTCACACAACACTCTCTAACATTAATTATGATGATAGTGTACCTCCTTAAACCTTCCACCAACACCTAACTCAATACCAAACTCTTTCCCAATCTCGCTAATGGACTAATTAACTCAATTCACTAAGAAATTGTGACGGTCAATGCAAGGTTTAGGACAGTAGTAATTAGGATCTTCTAATTATTGTGGGGCCTAGCCAACATAGGGTTATATGAGACATGGGTAAGTTCAATTGTGATTTCTCCTCTACAACCTTTGCCAGTCTGTGCGAAAATGAGAGCTTGACAACATTCTTTCGCTTTTAGCTAGCTAAATTTTTCAAGAATTTTATCTCTAGATTTAATATTTCTTTTCTTGCATGAATCTATTAATTTTGAGATAACAGATCTTGCCTTCCTGAATTGATCCTAGTTTATCCCTTTAACCCTGATTAATTTATTTAGAGTGTTTAGTTCCATTTTAATCCTTTCTTTTACAATTAAATATTATTAAAAAATTGTATTATTGTTCCAAATTTTGTGGATATTTAGGAGACACAAATAAAATATAAATGTAATCATTCCATATTTTTGTAGGAGATATTGGAATGAGACTAATAGGAAGAGTAGTAAACATGAGTCACAATGAGCACTTTAGAATAAATCTAAACATTATAAGGAAGAGTAGCTTGGAAAAATAGAAGCGTAATTTATTTTCCAATATGCAAGATTATTACTTGGGAAAGAATCTTGAAAGAGGATTGAAAAGATTCCTTGAGCTAACATTGTCTCACTTATCCAAAATTATGAGGAAGGATTCATTAATGAAATGGTCATTAACAAGATGGAGAGAATAATAATTAGGAAGAGATAGATTTCACATGTTACTAGGTGACTAGATTGGAGAGAAACTAGAGGCAAATCATTTAGCTTGGCCATGACACAAAGTCTTAGAATAGATGCCAACCTTGGTGAATGGAATGAAAATCCCAAACAATTAATGAGTGGTGAGACAAGTAGAGGCATCTATAAATTTTGTTTTGAATAAAATAAAGAAAAAATGGGACTAAAACCAAGGGAAATGCACATGGAAAGGATATGATGAAAATCAAAATAAATAGTTTGAAGATAATATTAGTTACCTAAAGGATATTCCACTTGATTATTTGGTATATCATAACTATTTTGACAAATTTTGAAACCATTAGAGGTACCTTTTGCTTCTGTAGATGAGGAATTCATTCATGTTGAAGTTGTGATAGCTTATTTGCCTCTTTATAGACAACAAATTATCCATACGAATTATCATATATACTTGTAACCTCCATCCCAAACCACCTATTTCACTCTTCTTCCTTTGTGTACCTCTTTTATTCTTCCATTACCTCTTCGCTTACCTAAATTCAATCCAAAACATAGTGTATATAGCATCAAAAAAATTCCATATTTGATTAATATTATCCACAACATATCGAAAAGACAAATACCACACTTACTGTGTCATCAACCAAAAATAATTTACTTACATATTCAAAGAGTTCAATAATGGAGAAACATCCATGTAGTGCTCTACACATGTCCTTGAAGGTTCAAGAAATACTTATCCTCTATTGGTCCAAACTTTAAATCACTTTCCATGCATGAAAATAATTGCAACCATACACAATTTCCCACCCAATAGATTCTCTCAAACTAGTTTACTATCTCAGCATAGGGTCAAGGAAAAGCGGGTCAAAATAGGAATCCAAGTGTCTTAAAAGCCTTCAAGACCATAGTGGTGAGGATTGAATTTCTTTCTTTAGTGGTATCTTTCTCTAGATTAATTAGTTGGGGATTCTATTAGGACCTTTTCCTATTTAAAAAAAAAATATAAAGATTACATCCCTAAGTATTGCATTCATAATAGAATAAACTTCTGCAATATTGAGACTAAATGCATAATATATTTATAGTGATGAATAAAGAAATATTTAAGATTATCAAAAAATTGATGTTTTCTTTCTCCCAACCGTCATTGGATATTGGGTGATCTTTGAGGCATTATGTCAAATAGTTCATGTGCCTTATCTAAGCTTACATATTTTGCATGCATGTGTACCTGGGCAGTTTCACTACAACATCTATACTCACTAATCACATTTGGTTGGAAGTTTCTAAATCCATTTCAAACACATCTTGTGCATATCCTACAATCATAGCATTCCATTAGATCGTGTTTCTTTGATGCATCTCACTAAACAGTTCATGCGCTTTCATGTCTATACTTCCACATTTTCCAAACATGTCAAACAGAGCATTTCCAACCGTAAGCATCTGATATTAATTACCCTTACCTTCTTCTTTGATGGAAGCCCATACTCTGTTCCAAAGCTCCCATTTTGGCACAGGTAGAGAGTACGTTGGCAAATAAAACTGATCAGAATGGAAATCTATTTGTTGCATTGACTGCATTGTGAGGACACTTATGTATTTCATTGACAACATAAAGTAGGAAAGGACATGAGAATATCTCCTCGGGGAGGTATTCTATGACAGTTGCGAGGTAGATGAGAGTTTCTTATGCCATTTGCTTTGTTCTATGTAGTCAAACGCGAGAACACTATTTGAATTCAAATGCTAACGGTGATTGTCTTTTTAACAAAAACAGACAGGAAGGGACGTCAAGGGAAGGAATGGGCCCACAACACACCTAAGAATTCAAAGCTTAGTGTGTGTTGTTTAAGGCTGCCCCCTTAAGACATCATAATTGATTGGCTCTTCACTCCTAAGACCTTCAAAAGTCTTTAATGGCTTCATTGAGTCCTTTTGTCTTCCAAATGCACCTGCACCAACTTGAATTCTCCTTCAATGCTTGATTGCCTGTTCACTTGGAATTGAATTGATTTTATAACTAAGAGATCACTTGAATTGTAGGTAGACCCCTTCAAATGACAGGGTAGACTTCCTTTTATACCTTATATATGTCTTGAAAGCATTTTATCCTGATGGCTTTAAATTAAAGTACTTTCTATTCTATCTGGTATTGGTGGAGCAGAGGTTGCATTGCATTGTCCTAGGATACATATTTCCACATATACAACACAAGTTAAATGTATCCCAGGTCGATGCAAAGAAACCTCTGCTCCAGAGATCACCAAAAAATAGATAAAGAACTTTAATTTTATGCCATCAGGATAAAAGTCTTTAATCAAGACAGATAAATGGTATGCAACTGGATCTATTTGGAATGCATTACCCAAACACCGCAATCGATTAGTCACCTTTGAAAAGAAAGTGGTGTGATGAAATGCACTCCATACTACTGCTACACAATATTTTGGTCGATGATATTTTTAAAATAGTAAAGGAAGGTGTATCGAACAACCAATTTCTGATCATTATAAATAATGAATATTTTAAGATCCTTTTCTGATATGTAAGTTGAGAATATTTTATGAAAGGTCCCTAAATGAATACACTTTAAACTGATTTTAATATACCTTGAAGTGTGCAATATGGAAGGTTTATATTCTTAATCTCCTGCCCATTTCTTAATTTAAAAGATGATATCTTTATTAAATATCTTTATTAACTTGATTTCTCCTTCAATTCTTGATGAATGCTTCATTGCATGTTCACTTGGAATTGAATTGATTTTATAATTAAGAGATCACTTGAATTGTAGGTAAACCCCTTCAAATGATAGGGTAGGCTTCCTTTTATACCTAATATATGTCGCGAAAGCATTTTATCATGATGGCTTTAAATTAAAGTACTTTCTCTTCTATCTGGTATTGGTGGAGCAGAGGTTGCATTGCATCATCCTAGGATACATATTTCCACAGATACAACACAAGTTAAATGTATCCCAGGTCGATGCAAAGCAACCTCTGCTCCAGAGATCACCAAAAAATAGAGAAAGAACTTTAATTTAATGCCATTAGGATAAAATTCTTTAATCAAGACAGATAAAATTTGAGTTTGATTGTCACATTCACTTTGCCAAATTCTTCACATGTAACTCCTGAATCAATTTCCTACTCACAAGAATTTTGTTATGTCTCAAATATAGGGAAACAGAAGGCTTCAAATAGAAAACTTGAACATGCAACTAAATCCATTGACTAACCAGAAGAACAAAATTAAGAAATGGTTTGATCATCTGAGAGATGTTGTAGACTTGCAACTCACTAGCTAACTTTTTGCGGGTAAGAATTTTTTTTGTTTTGGTTATGGTTGTGGTGTTTGTAGGGAGACATTTACAAATTTATATCTATTTTCACTATTTAATGGTTTATGGGTTTGTAATAGTAATTTAATGTTCTTTCATATTTTTGTATATATTCTTTATAATAGCCTATTATATTGATTTGTTCTATTATGCATAATGGTGTGGGTTAGACGACTTTGACGTTGGTGCATGAAAGCATTGAACGAGTTCTACTTTTAAAAATTACATGAAACATTTTTAATTTATTTGATTCAGTGTTATTTGCAAAAAATGATTATCAATGATGTTTCCTTTCTCCAAGAATTGTCTAGGATCTTTCCATTAGATAATATGTAACATCGAATGACTAAATCTTTTCATTACAAATGCTTATTTTATTTAATTATTATCTGAGCGTGAATTAAAATTTATATCTGTACAGAAGCAAAACATACAAGTTGAAGAGTCATGTGCAAGCAAATTTCCTAAAAGAAAGCAAGCAGGCATTATCTTAAATGACATGGAAACAAGCTCATCAGTTGCCTAGAAGAGAGCAATTGGAGAATGGCAGAGGAAAGTGTTTAAGGGTGATAAATAGATAGATAGTATGCAATACAAACAAACAATGTCTAGAGTGTCTGATGTGACGTCTCTAATTTATGTCTAGAGGGATTAACTGGTTTTGGAGTTCCTGCAAAACCTATTGGGCCACACTTGGAGGAAATCAATGTGTTCATGCAAGGAGCACCTTTTTTCTATTATGAGAATGATACTTTTGCACTGAGGGATATTTGGAAGTCAATATCCAAAAATTTCTATAGTGTGGAACCAGAGTTGGCAGACGCGAAGTAATTTTCAGCTTTCAGAAGACGAAGAGGTTATGTACACAATCTCCCAATAGAAGGGAAATTTCAAGCATTACCTCTCCCCCCCATGACTATTCAGGAAGCACTTTCTAAGACAAAGGACTATTGGCCTCCATGGGATCAAAGAAAAAAATTGAAGCATAGACTCTAGATGATGTGGTGGTGTCCTTCGTGAAGAACTCTACACTATAATTGAAAATTCATGAGGGAAATAGCAAGATAGTGAAGAGAAATACAATCTTGAAAAGTGGGAAGAATGGATCTTGGTTTGGGTGGGGCCAAGTCAGGTGGCTCCTCCAAAGGTTGACGAGATAGAAATCATATTAGGATTTGAAAAAGATCACACTCATGGAACTTCGTGTGTGAGTGATCGATTGTGGTGTTTGGGTAATGCATTCCAAATAGATACAGTTGCATTCCAAATGGTTAATGTCTTGATTAAAGACTTTTATCCTAATGGCATGCAACTGTAGCTATTTGGAATGCATTACCCAAGCACCGCAATCGATCACTCGCACATGAAGTTCCATGAGTGTGGTCTTTTTCAAATCCTAATATGATTTCTATCTTGTCAACCTCTAGAGGAGCCACCTGACTTGGCCCCACCCAAACCAAGATCCATTCTTCCCACTTTTCAAGATTGTATTTCTCTTCACTATCTTGCAGTTTCCCTCATGAATTTTCAATTATAGTGTAGAGTTCTTCACGAAGGACACCACCACATCGTCTAGAGTCTATGCTTTAATTTTTTTCTTTGATCCCATGGAGGCCAATAGTCCTTTGTTTGAGGAAGTGCTTCCTGAATAGTCATGGGGGGGAGAGGTAATTCTTGAAATCGCTCTTCTATTGGGAGATTGTGTACATAACCTCTTGGTCTTCTGAAAGCTGACAATTATACTTCGAGTCTGCCAACTCTTGTTCCACACTATAGAAATTTTTGGATATTGACTTCCAAATATCCTTCAGTGCAAAACCATCATTCTCATAATAGAAAAAAGGTGCTCCTTGCATGAACACATTGATTTCCTCCAAAGCGTGGCCCAATAGGTTTCGTAGGAACTCCAAAACCAGTTAGTTCCTCTGGATATAAATTAGAGACATCACATCAGACACTCCAGACATTGTTTGTTTGTATTGCATACTCTCTATCTATTTATCACCCTTAAATACTTTCCTCTGCCATTCTCCAATTGCTCTCTTCTAGGCAGCTGATGAGCTTGTTTCCATGTCATTCAAGATAATGCCTGCTTGCTTTCTTTTAGGAAATTTGCTTGCACATGACTCTTCAACTTGTATGTTCTACTTCCATACAGATATAAATTTTAATTCACGCTCAGATAATAATTAAATTAAATAAGCATTTGTAAAGAAAAAATTTAGTCATTCGATATTACATATTATCTGATGGAAAGATCCTAGACAATTCTCGGAGAAAGGAAACATCATTGATAATCATTTTTTGCAAATAACACTGAATCAAATAAATTAAAATGTTTAATGCAATTTTTAAAAATAGAACTCGTTCAATGCTTTCATTCACCGACGATAAAGCCGTTTGACCCACATCATCTCTCGCCATCAGAATTTCGACGACAACTAATGGAATGTCCGATGAGGATGCTGTATATCCGATGTCACTCCATGTCAAATGATTGTCGAGGAGCAATCATAACATCCATCAGAAATCTGACGGAAATGGCATCGTCGGAAATCCTGACGATGAGTTTTTGATGGTAAAGTTTGTCGGAAGACCGACGTTTGGTCGTCACAAATCCGACAATTAGCTGTTAGAAATTAGGCCCAAATGTACTAGTGTGGGTTCTTTGTTTCTCAATAGGAAACCCATCTTCTTACCAAAAGCACTCATATAAACATCCAGACATACTTTATCATCAAGTTTATACTTTCTGGAAATCTTGGACAAAACTTGTGAAAATCTGATATTAAATGTTGGTACCAATTCATCTTCCCTGATTTGTATATAAGTGAACTCTTTCATCATATCATAATCACTCATTTTTTCATCAAATTGATCCATGAAATTTGAAATCAATTCCTCCCATGAGGAGATAGAACTCACTGGCAAAAAAGAAAACCAATCTCTTGCATCCTCTTTCAGTGACTGAACAAACAATTTCATGCATATATCTTCCTGACAAATTTCAAATTCTCCTATCAAATCTAAAACTCTTTTCACGAGTTGACATGCTAATTCTGATTTCTTCCCACTGAAAATTGGCAAATACTTTCTAATTTTTGTGGGTATGGGATTTGGGTAACCCAAAATACCTTCAAAGTTTAGAGCAGCATAATACTTCACACGGAAACTCTTTCTATTACATGGTTGTTCTGGTTTACTAGGCATGGTCATATGTGGATAAGATTGGGGTTGAAAAACTTCACAAATCATTTCTTCCTACTCCCACAAATGATTATTCAATCTTGGATAAAAAACTTCAAGCACATATCCTTATACTGAAACTATTCATAACATTGCTTGACACAAAGTTTTTCCTAAATTTGCATACTACAGAAGATCATAAACACTGGATATTTCAGCAGAATAGATATGGAAATTAATTTTTTTGTGATTCTTCTTTCCCTCTAGACTAGTACTGTTCACTAAATGGGAAAACAACATTACACATTCTAATTTCAGAAGAGATATCTTGCATTTAAAACCTCTAAAAATACCTGGAGATTTGCAGCTGTAAGACTTATAAATCTGAAGATTAACTTCCACTTTTAGCACTGTCTTTTACCTCAGAGTCACCACCTCTTGCATAGAGGACATTTTTAACAGCAGAATGCCATCCAACACAAATTTTAATTCTCTATTTCTCCTTCAAACTTGCTGCAACAAACACTCTTCTAGGCTATTTTAACACTGGTATGAACCACAAAGTCGCCACCCAAATAAGGAATTAGGGAAAAGTTCACATACAGCTACAAGAACTTCTTACAACTCTCAACAATATAAATTCACTATTACTCCTTCATAAAATATGACATGAAACACATATCATTCTGCAGATCCAGAACAAGGAGCATTTTCTTACATAAAATTAAATTTCAAAACTCTGTGCATACACAATGGACAGACTTGCTGGATATGAAATTAGGCAATTCTTATTCAGCAATTTCCCAGCAGAGTCGTCATTTTTGTTGTTCACCAAAAGTGATAACCCAAGTATACCTACAATCCTTCTATAAAATGGCCAATTTTAGTCTATGAAACACATCAAGGCTTGGACAACATAACATAGGACCCTAATTGATCCTCCTGCACTTCAAGTTCTTCTAGACCTAGGGGGGACACCCTTTTGATGCACTGAATCAAACTTATTTACTCACCACAACAACATCAATGAAGCAGATAGAGCATTCCACAAACTCTCCCAATTTAGAGACACACTACAGATTGGCTAGATCTATATAAATAATAAATGAAAACAAAGCTTGGAATGAGAAGAACACACCCCTAAACATAAAGGGAAATAGATTTATCTTTTAAAATGTATATCTGAGACCATTTCCAAATCTATCAAAGACTAGTGCGTTGTTCATTGGGCAGCATAGTCACACACAGAACTACAAATATAAATCATAGATGCAAGTTTTTTTTCCTTAAACAAGATATTCATGCATCAATACCTTATATTAATGCACTATTTGATTCATTCATAGATTCATCAGATCTGGAGACATATTTCATCATTTATGACTGACTACATAATTTAAAACCTTCACTAAAGGATAACTATACACAGCCACAACAATCTCCTTGAAATTGACAAATTTCATCCTCCTTGAGGATTCAATTTATGATAATGAAATACATACCTAGAGACAATACTGTGTGGAATTTACTCATGCCTGACACAAGTAAGACTTGCAACCAAAACCACATTTACAACACTGCACTGCAATCTCTATACCCTGAAACCAAACAAAAGCATTCACAAACTTGGGTCGAGATATTCAGAAAATGGAAGCCATCAAATCTGGAGCATTTCTCCAAATTTCTGGAACCCCTACAATTGAGAAGAATTGGGAATAAGAAGGAGAGGGAAAAAAGAAAAGTCTACATCAGAACATGCCAAGTGTCCCTCTTTCTAACTGAATTTCATTCCCAACCAAACTACTCCCAAAATATCATATCTTTGTCAAAATTGACTACATAATTGGATTCCTCACTCTGAGAGCCTTCCGGAAACATATAATACTTCATACTTTGGCCAAAAATACAGCCCTATATGAATTAATCCTTCAAATGTGCACATCATTTAAATTTTTCAATTTTCTCAATAGTCAGAACTATATATTTAACTGATTTTAAATTTGATTTTTTGGCCCTTTTTATGCCTTGACGCCCTGCCACGTGGCGGTCTCTGATTGTTTGATGGGGTTGACTGGATGCCACCTGGGATGACACCTCATCACCGCCATGTCATCCGCTTTGTCATTGCTACTTGGCTGCCACCTCAGTGCCACGTCATCTCCACCTAGGCGCCACTGGGACGGGACCTACCTGCTGGACATCTGACTCTACTTGTTACCTGAGCGCCACCTGGCTTTCACCATTTCGCAACCTCTAACGTTTGTGCATCTTCAAGCTCCAAAATTGCGCAGGCCGTCGGATCCTCCGAACTTGCTCATTTAACTCTTCGCGATCTGCCTAATCTTTTCGCCATTTCACAGGGCTTAACTTGCATGCATCTCACCTTCGTGAAGTCATGCCGATCGCCGATCTACTCCAAACCTACTCGCTGGTTAAGTCAACCTTTCTCTGCAAAATTTTGCCCATTTTCCTTGGGAAGCGTGCTTGCATGGGGTCCACCACTCGCCATTTGTCACCTCCTCTAGTCACCTTGGGATCCATGCTCACACGTGAGCTCTGCTTGGGCGCCAAATGACACCGTCCCTCAAAAGCCCAGAGGCTTTGACATTATGTATTAGTGGACATTTACATATAAATATAAAAAAACATGCTCACCCAGCCAATGTGGGATTAAAGCTTTTTCCCAGAAATGCATTTTCTGAAGGTTTTTTAATGGTGCCCTTGTTAGAAGCATTTGGCTTGAAGGTTCTTATATGCCTTGTTACATTTTCCACTACGCAGGAGGACATTACCAAAAGACTTTGGAATTTAAACGATACAATATGGCCAATGGCATTGTTGAGAATTTCTTTAATTTGGCGTTGAACCTGGTAATTCATTTGCTAGAGCACATTTTTTTACTCCTCCAAACTTCACGCTGCAGGGAATATTGGCTTCTATACCAATTGCATTTGCTAAAACATGCTTAGTGTGGCCTCCAAACAACCACGCAGAGGAAGGATACTGCTGCTTGCATTTCCTCAAGACTCCAACGCTCCTTCACCATCCTCCATGTCACATAGAAGAGGGGAGCTGGCTGGTATTTGTTTGCATTGGTTATGGGGGGTTCTAAAGTTTTCAATGTGGGAGGAGAGGATACATAACAATCTATTTTCAACTCCTCTCAATACAAATTTCATGTTACCTGTTGCACGTTGGATTTGGGGATACCCAACAACCATGCCATATGCCATTTGCAATTTACTGAAGGTTTTTTAACGCTACTGCTAACCTTTTCAACCACCATGTGAAGGGGAAAATACTCCATGTAGGGGGCTATTTTCCATTCAGCCTACCTGGAAGTTCATAGACCACGTGAAAGAGGGAAATTAGAACAATTTGCTTTCAACTCCCCTCACCATCCACCACGTGACCATTTGCTTGATGGTCTTTGTTGTTGCTCCCTTATCTTCCCTGTCACACAAGAGGGGAGTCCTTTACCACCAATGTTGCAGTCAATGTGTCATGTTGCTTCCCTTCAGACACACACGTGAGCTTTGATAGATGGCTATACACCAGCCACTATTGCATTTGGTCTTTATTTCTTACATAGCCATTCTTTGTGCCATTGAAAACTCAAGCTGGTGACACAATGCACATTCGGTGGCTGCCAGCATAATATAATTCTGCTAGTTTTACAAAATGGAACACCTTATCTCCAAACCATCCACTAATAATTTGCAGTCAAACAATACTTTGCAAGTTCTTCCACTATTGAATGCATCTCAACAGACATAAAAGATCACTCAGGATCATTAACACTTGGAGAAAGGGTCCCATCATAATCAAAAAGACTGCAATTTGCTCGTTTTTTTTTATGCACTCATCATCTGCTCAAAAATTCTCAGTGCTGAAGAATGGTCTTCCATCCATGAGGCATAAGATTCACTTGGCATGTGAAGACTAGCTCCATCTAGTTTGAATTCATTTGCTAACTTAATGTCATCACAACAAGATCTAGTTTTCATACAACCAATCCCTTTACTTTTGAACTCCATGTTGACAGTACATCTTCTCCTCCATTGCTCATATCTAGCATATAAAATACCTTGGTTGTTTTGACCACAAGAAGCATTTTCATTTTGCATTATCCTTTGGTGGGAAACAAATAAGTATTCAATTTCAACTAGGGATGTCAACATTACTCTAGAAATACTCATAGGGCCAAGTCGCCAATAGAATAACACTGCACAGGCATGAGCCAGGTCAGGCGACAAAGTGGGTCCGACTAAAATAAATTTTGATTTCATGCAACTAACCTCTGAAATGATTCAGGAACCTTAAACACACCTCTAGAAATGATCGGCATCATTTTTGGATCATTAAATTGAATTTTGCAACCTTCAGGCAACTACGCCACATTTTCGCATTTAATCGCGAAGACGTAATTTTAAAACTTATCAAAACACCTTTTTGGATCTTGCCGTCTGACAGGAGTGTACTCTGATATGCAAGCATGAAATCTACCAAATGGTTTCTCAAGACGAGTCCTGAGCAAAGAGATATTAACTCAATGTGCAGGCAATGCATGATGCCTTTCTCAAAAATACCAAATGACCTCCGTAGGCCCTCAAATTTGAAACATAGGTACCTTAAAGTATATATTAAAACTTAGAAATCTTGGTTCAATCACAAGACTAATAGGATGCAAATGGTGCACTCATGAAAATGGCTACACTAACTGATATAACACTGAAAGTGCAGAAGACTGTAAATGATGGCTAAATGAACCCTTTTGAAAACTGATCAAACGGATTGGCAGAGGCTTGAAATTCAAAACATAGCTCATAATTTATACCAGCATTAACCTGGAAGAAACATTTTATCATGACACCCACTGAGGCTACTTTTACACTCGTGTGAAACAGGGCTCCAACTAGATGTCGAAACAGGGACCAGTCAAACCACACAAACTGCAAACGGATTTGGCTTTGAAAACTGAGCAGATGGATTCATTAGGACTTGAAATTTTGCAGGCTGGCTCACATTTATGCATAGAATTGAATCCATTTTTAATTTCTTCATGATAGTCAATAGGGAAAAAAATATAATTGCTCAAAGTAGGCTACTTAATAAAACTACATTTCTGCCTAAAATGCACTTTCAGCTCACCTCTCGAAATGGGTATCTTGTAAACTTCTCCAAACTGAATTCTGAAAGTTGCACATCACTGAATAGGCCAAATGAAAGGTGTAGGACATGTATCCTGAGCCTTACCCTCTGAAGATCAACTGGCTCCATTTTACCCCCTTGCTAACTAGGGCATTCAAATTGACTTATTTAGATACTTTTCTGACATGCAAAGCAAATTTTTTGAAATGGGCCTCTAATCTTGACTCAATTTTAATGAGTCCCAACACTAAGAACCATTTAGAAGCCACAACAACACCACTTATCACGTGCATCAAAATATCTTCAACAAAGCTTTATCAATAAAACCCTTACTGGTGACCAAAAGGCTTACTAGAACAAATGATAGTATCTGAGTCATCAAATACCAAACCAGCTGATCGTGATACGTATCTGAATAGCATGAATGATAGATCCAAATCAATTCCACAAACCAAAGCATACCAGATCAATATCATAATCCAACCACTCTACCGGAACCAACTGGAAACCGCAAACAACCAAAACAATTGGTGTTACCATCAATGAAAAAAAATCAATGCAACACATAATCAATTCCTCCCAATTGCCAACAATCTCCCCCTTTGGCAGTGATGGCAATATTAGATGTGAAAAACATCCAAGTGCCAAGAAATGCCAAACAAGTCTCCCCCTATGGATGAAAACCAACAATCTCCCACAAAATACCAGAAATATGACATAAACATCAAAGAAAAATTATAAATTCTCTGAATCTTACAGCTAACTACTCTCCCTGAGTAGTAGCACCACCACATCAATCCAGAATGAGTAATAGCTCTGATAATGCATATCGGACTAATGCCAATCAACATCACTCAAGTCTCTACCAGAGGGGCAGAAAACCCTAGCCTATCTCTGAAGTATTCAAATCATTGTTTAGGTAAAGGTTTAGTGAAGATGTTTGCAATCTTCTCTTTAGTGTTCACATAAACCAGTCTGACTTCATTTGCTTCCACTTTCTCATTCAAAAAGTTATACTTGATAGATATATGCTTTTTCTTAGAATGAAAAATTGGATTCTTTTATATATCAATAGCAGCAGAGTTATCACAGTGAATAACTATCAATTCATTACAATCACCTTTATATCCTTCACCATTTGCTTCATCCATAGAACTTGTGTATAGTTAGTAGCAATAGCAACATACTCAGCTTCAATAATAGATAAAGAGGTGCATGATTGCTTTTTTTTAACCCATGAAATGAGTTTCTTTCCAAGAAAGAAAGCTCCACCGGATGTGTTGTTTCGGTCATCAACATTTCCAGCCCAATCTACATCTGTATATGCACATAATGTAAAGTCATCATTTTTAGGATACCACAAACCATATTCAGTTGTTCTCTGCAAATACCTGAAAATATTTTTCACCACACTTCATGATTTTCTCTAGGATCACTTTGAAATCATGATACAATACAAACTGCATTCATTATATCTGGTCTAGTATGAGTCCTATATAACAAACCTCAAATCATATACTTGTACCTTGTAGGATTTACCGGTGTAGATGCCTCATTCTTTGTTAATTTCTCACTTGTAACCATTGAAGTACTAATCTGTTTACCATTTTCCAACCCAAATTTCTTTAACAACTTTCTAGCATACTTAGTTTGACAGATGAAAATACCCTTATCATTTTTTGTAATCTGCAAACCTAAGAAAAAATTCATCTCCCCAATCATAGACATCTCAAATTCATTCTCCATATTGTTATATAATTCCATACACAACTTATCTTCACCTCCAAAAATGATATCATCAACAAAGACTTCAATCATCAATATGCCATCATCAGTGATCTTATAATATAAATTATTGTTAGCATTACCTTTAGTGAAATCAACCTTCAAAGGATATTTATCCAGTCTTCCATACCAAGCTCTATGGGCTTGTTTCAATCCATATAAAGCTTTCATTAACCTGCAAACCATGTTTTTGTCATCTGAAAGTGAAAATCCATTAGGTTTCTCAATATAAACTTCCTCTTCAAGATCTCCATTCAGAAGTGCACAATTAACATCCATCTGATAAACCTTGTAGTTCTTATGTGTAGTATAAGCAAGAAAAAATCTCATAGCTTCAATCCTAGCTACCGGTACAAAGGTTTCACCATAATCAATTCCTTCCTTCTTGGAATATCCTTTACAAACCAATATAGCTTTATTACTCACAACTTGTCCATCTTCATTCAACTTATTCATAAAAGTCATTTAGTTCCAATAGCATTCTTATTTTTAGGTCAGGGAACTAAAGTCCCTGTGTTATTCTTTTCTATCTAATCTAATTCTTCTTCCAAAGCTTTCATCCAACATTCATCTTTACAAGCTTCAATTACTGAAGTTGGTTCAACTTGAGAAATAAAACTTACCTCATCAGCTGCCAACCTTCTCCTTATCATCGCTCCCTTGTTTTTGTCTGCAATGATCTGATCTTCTGAATGATTCAACCTTACATACCTAAGAGGCTTCCGATTTTATGTTCCTCTGCCTTTATCTTTAGTCACTGTCAAATTTTCTGATACTGTAGGAGTAAATGGTTCAATATTTTGTTCTGGTGTAGGTGCTACCGGTTTAGTTATGATCATTTCCACTATCAGTTCTCTCATAAGTTCTTATTTGACTTTTGTTCTTCTCATCCACCTTGACATTTGTGCTCTCCACAATTCTCTGCAATATTTTTTAATAACATATATATGTTTTTCTTTCATTAGAATAACCAAGAAATATTCCTTCATCACATCTAAGATCAAACTTTCCAATGGAATCATCTCTTTTGATATAACATTTACTACCAAAGATTCTAAAATACTTAACTGTCAGTGTATGACCAAACCATAACTCATAAGGTGTCTTACCGGTATCTCCTTTGATATGAACTCTATTGAATATGTATATCACCATGCTTACAGCTTCTCTCCAGTAGACATGAGGCAGATTAACTTCCATCATCATAGTTCTAGTTGCATCCAAGATAGTTTTGTTCTTCCTTTCCACAACTCCATTATGTTGAGGTGTCTGGGGTGCACACAATTGTCTACTTATCCCATTCTTCTCACAATAGCTATTAAATTCACCGGATGTGAATTATCCACCCTGATCTAACCTTAAGCATTTAATCTTTAATCCTATTGTTGTCTCAACTTTAGCTTTAAAGATTTTAAACTTTTCAAATGCTTCAGACTTCTTCCCTTAGAAAAGTAACCCACATCATTCTTGAATAGTCATCAATGATTAGCATGAAATATCTATCACCCTGAAAAATTCTGATTCTAGCAGGACGACACAAATCAGTATGAATAAGATCAAGAACATTATTAGATTTGTCTTGTATACTCTTAAAAGAATTTCTAACTTGCTTTTCCATTTGACATTCCCTACATACTAGATTATAGGGCTTTACAATCTTAGGTATATCTCTAACTGCCTTAGTAGAACTGATCTTGACAATGCAATCAAAATTCACATGACACAACCTCTTATGCCATAGCCAACTCTCATCAATTTGTTACCCCTAAGAATGAAGATGACTTGGCTAGAAGAATCAATGATGCTGCAAATGAAAATCTAAGACTCAGTCATGTGAATGATATGCTAAAGACAAATCTAATTCACCCAGAACATGACAAAACTGAACTCATGAAACAGAAAGATTTCTTGGAAAATGAGATGGCTACTTGTTACCCCTATATTTTTGCTCTTGCCTAAAGCCTCATAATCAGCTAAAAACCAGTTATTGCTAATGTTTTAATGTTGAAAGTGCTGGTCACCTTTGTTCAAACTTTCAAGCACCCTCTTGGACATCCCCTACCTGCCAGTCACAAAGAAGTCATTGTTTTTCAAATTCTGTGAAATATGACATAAAATCCTTTTGCAGAGATAATTTTAACATTCTCTTCTCCAAAATGATCAGTTTTTATGGCCAAACTCCATGTCGGCTAAGAGATTTTAATTGTTTTATTTTTGGGTTATCCATATTCCCAAACAATTAAATCTCAATTTTTTATGTGTCATATACAAAAATAATTTATGGGTTATGCTCTACTCAGCTTATTTATTCGACAGTTAAAATTTCATAAGAAACAAAGCTCCCAATAAAATGTTATGCAGGCTTTTTTATGGCAGCCCAAAAGAACAATTGTCATTGAACTTGAACCTTGAACCTTTTCAAAAAGTTCAAAGTTCGGGTTCAAATTCAAAGTTCAAATTCAACTAGAGCAGGCTTTGTAATTTTTGTTCATTGAACTTGAACTATTTTGGTTCAAGCCCGCAAGTTCAAGTGCACGGGTTCAAAAAGTTCAAAGTTCAAATTTTGGGCTTTGTAATTTTCGGTCATTGAACTTGAACTATTGAACCTCACAGGTTCAAGGTTCAAGCTTCAAAGTTCGCAGGTTCAGAATGCGGATTTTTTGAGACAGAACAATTAGTCTCGGTGCGGGGGGCATAACGTTTAATTGCAGCGTTGGATCGGGATACATTTTTGACAAGTTTTAGAAAACCTAGTTTTATAAATCCTCACTAGAGCGATTGGACAACTATTATTGCGTTCGAAAGTTATTGATCTCTGAGTATGGTTCTATACAAATTTCTAAGAAAAATATTATTATGACAAGCTCACGTTTGAAATGGAGATATAAAATAAATGACCACCTGTCAACACATAATTAGATGTGTTTAAATTACATTCTCTTCAAATATTTTTCAGAAAGAAATGGAGGATAAAAGATTTGAAGCAAAACTAAAAAGAGTTGTCAGAAGAAGATAGAAGATAAAAGAAAAGATTAATTAATAATCTTTTCAAGAATCAGTTATTGGTAACTGAAATTCTCAGCTATATATATGTAATGAAAGAAAGGAGAAGGGGTTTCTTCTTTTCTTTCCTTTCTCTTTCTGCTGTAAAAAAGGAAGAGGCAGCATTGTTTTCTGGATTGCACAGTTTTATTTTCAGAAAAATTAGCATTGATGGAATGAAGAAGATTTTGTTGATCTGTGGATTTGTCAATATTTTCTTTTGATTATAATGAACTTTGTTTCTCTTGTGATTACCTTTCATTGCCTTTTTTGTTACATTAAACTGTGTATGCATTTAATTCTAAAACTTTGATTTCAGAAATTATTTGTATTTGGAAAGAAATCTGTTGTTAACTCTTTGTCTGGGTATTCTGATCCCCCTTGTCCTTTGAGACATGAAAGAGACTCGATCAGCATCTAGAGCATTTTGATCTATTAGAAAGGGTATTTTCGTGGGTGTACTATGTTTTACTTGCATTCATTCACTGCATTATAAATCTATTATTCGCATCTACTTTCATGGTTATGGGTAGATGTTAGTCTTCCTTTATTGCTTTCTGGTTAAAAGCATATTCAGAAAATATATATTTTTATCCAACGAAGGGAGTTGTACCTTCATATCAAAATTTAGAGAGCACTTGCACTTACCATTGCAAGTGACTCAACTGTTGGTTCTTGTTTTGTCTTTCAATTTGGGCATTTGGGAGTCATTTTTAAAAGGTATTTAAGAAGGACAAATCTGTTTACCAACAGATTTTTGGCGACTCTACTGGGGATTCGGAATCAAAAGATCAATCATTTTTGTTTCATTTTTTTTTCCCAAGTTTTAAAGACATCTCTATGTGAAAGGAGATTAGCGACTCTGTTTGTGTTTAGTTGAAGAATTTCAGTCTAAAATCATGGCTTTAGTTGCAACACAACCATTTGCTCTACCACAATATTCAATCTTGCCTAAAAGATCAATTGAATGCTTTCCAAAGTTTGCTGGAGATAAAATTCAAGATCCATATGATCATATTAAAGCAGTTATTGTTGCCTGTGGAATTCTTGGAGTGCAAGAAGAAGATGTATTTGTGAGATTATTTGTTGGAAGCCTCACTAGAAACACTGCATAATGGTTTCAGAATTTAGAATATGGATGCATTACCAACTAGAATGATTTAAAAGTAAAATTTCTTGAAAGATTCAAAATTGTGATTGATACATATGATTTGCTGCTTAATTTCTTTCAAATACAAAAGAAAGAAGATGAGCCCATTAGAAGTTTCATTGAAAGATTTAATCGGTGTGTTGGAAAGATTCCTCATGGGTGCCAACCGACTGAAAATAATCAATTATGTGTATTTATTGATGCATTACATCTTCAGATTCAATTTTTGTTGAAACGTAAGAAGGTGCAAAATCTAGAAGATGCACATAAAGAGGTTGTTGAGATAGAGGATGATCTGATTTTGAGTGGGATGAAATGCATGAGTAAATGTGTTGTGAAAGTTCTAGAATCTGAAATTTACTTTCATAATCAAAAATTTTACCCAAGAAAGAAGCCTTTACCAGAGAATATTGTCATGAAAGAAACAAAGTCAACATCATCTATTTCTTGTTGTCAAAACTTGACAGTTTTTAATGGAAACGATTTTTGAGCATCTTCTGAAACTGAGAATGACACTTCTAACATTGCAAGAGTTTATTATTTTCAGGCCAATGGATTTGATTTTTCTGGAGATGTAGATGATCATGTTATTTAATCAAAAGAGTTGGCAGCTTGCCCAACCATGTCTATTATTAAACCAACTTTTGATGATATGAATAATGAGGAATTATGCAAAAGTTCTCAAGAATTTTTTTCTTCTTCTGATTTTGAATCTTTCACATTTAAAACTTTTGATGCAGTTTCAGCAAATGATCAAACAAGCATAAAGGGCCAGCATGAGAAAGAAATAGATAATTGTGGACAACTAGAGGTTATGCCAATGGATTATGATTATTTTCAATTCACTTGTAGCTATGGTGAAGGACACTTGCAGACTGAGTCTTTGAGAAATTATGAGGGTGTCAGAAAACAAGTGGAAGGTAATGCATTATTTATTGTTGCTACAATATCTAATATGCAGCCAAACCTTGAAACATTCAGATTTGGTGATGAGAGTTTTGAAAATAAATTGTTCCTAGAAGAGTCATGCAGTTACCCGATGTTGGAGTCTTTTTATTTTGAAAATGATGTCATATCAGCTCTGTCTCAGGAACCAACACATGAGGATGAGTGTTGTTTTGAAAATCTTTATAGGGGCTACCTAATTCAGAGTCTAGATAATTATTTAGACAATCTGGCACAATATTCTGATGCAAATTTAAATCAGCATGTACAACATAATGTCAAGATATCTTAGTTTGATTCAGAAATTCATAATGCAGAGTGGCTTTTTGGATCCAATAATTTATTTGAAAATATTTTACAATACATTGTTGTTGGGTCTCTTCTCATGGTGGTTGCAGAATGGTAGTTGGGAATGAAGCTTCTTTCTTATCGACCACTTTTCCACACCGACACATACTTCTCACAACCAGTTGATGGCTTTACATGAACAACCAGTTGCATTCTTGGAGGCATGGGTTGTTTGCCCGATCTTTTGTAAATAAATTTTTGGTGTGATTTAAGTTTAGCTTGTCTTAGTTTTCAGCCTTGTTTTAGTGTGGGTTTTGGCTTGTTAGTTTTGTTTTGTTGCCTCTACCCTCATCTGCAGGAAGATCCCTATGCTTTGTTTATCTTGACTCTGTTACCCAATGGCTAGGCACTATTCTTCTTCTTTCCCAGAGACATTCTAGATTCTCCTAGTCCTTTATAGTCCTGGTCCCCAATCAGAGCCAATGTTACCCCTATATTTTTGCTCATGCCTAAAGCCTCATAATCAGCTAAAAACCAGCTATTGCTAATGTTTTAATGTTGAAAGCGTTGGTCACCTTTGTTCAAACTTTCAAGCACCCTTTTGGACATCCCCTACCTGCCAGTCACAAAGAAGTCATTGTTTTTCAAATTGTGTGAAATATGACATAAAATCTTTTTGTAGAGATAATTTTAACATTCTCTTCTCCAAAATGACTAGTTTTTATAGCCAAACTCCATGTCGGCTAAGAGATTTTAATTGTTTTATTTTTAGGTTATCCATATGCCCAAATAATTAAATCTCATTTTTTTATGTGTCATATGCAAAAATAATTTATGGGTTATGCTCTACTCAGCTTATTTATTCAACAATTAAAATTTCATAAGAAACAGAGCTCCCAGTAAAACGTTATGTAGGTTTTTCTATCGCAGCCCAAAAGAACAATCGTCATTGAACTTGAACCTTGAACCTTTTCAAAAAGTTCAAAGTTCGGGTTCAAGTTCAAAGTTCAAATTCAACTGGAACAGGCTTTCTAATTTTTGGTCATTGAACTTGAACTATTTTGGTTCAAGCCCGCAAGTTCAAGTGCATGGGATCAAAAAGATCAAAGTTCAAATTTCAAGCTTTGTAATTTTTGGTCATTGAATTTGAACTATTGATCCTCGCAGGTTCAAAGTTCAAGGTTCAAAGTTTGCAAGTTTAGAATGCAGATTTTCTGAGACAGAACAATTAGTCTCGGTGCGGGGGGCATAACGTTTAATTGCAACATTGGATCAGGATGAATTTTTGATAGGTTTTAGAAAATCTAGTTTTATAAATCCTCATTAGAGTGATTGGACAACTATTATTGCATTCGAAATTTATTGATCTCTGAGTACGGGTCGATACAAATTTATGAGAAAAATATTATTATGACAAGCTCACGTTTGAAATGGAGATATAAAATAAATGACCACCTGTCAACACATAATTAGATGTGTTTAAATTACATTCTTTTCAAATATTTTTCATAAAGGAATGGAGGATAAAAGATTTGAAGCAAAACTAAAAAGATTTGTCGGAAGAAGATAGAAGATAAAAGAAAAGATTAATTAATAATCTTTTCAAGAATCAGTTATTGATAACTGAAATTCTCAGCTATATATATGTAATGAAAGAAAGGAGAAGGGGTTTCTTCTTTTCTTTCCTTTCTCTTTCTGCTGTAAAAAAGGAAGAGGCAGCATTGTTTTCTGGATTGCACAGTTTTATTTTCAGAAAAATTAGCATTGATGGAATGAAGAAGATTTTGTTGATCTGTGGATTTGTCAATATTTTCTTTTGATTATAATGAACTTTGTTTCTCTTGTGATTACCTTTCATTGCCTTTTTTGTTACATTAAACTGTGTATGCATTTAATTCTAAAACTTTGATTTCAGAAATTATTTGCATTTGGAAAGAAATCTGTTGTTAACTCTGTGTCTGGGTATTCTGATCCCCCTTGTCCTTTGAGACATGAGAGAGACTCGATCAGCATCCAAAGCATTTTGATCTATTAGAAAGGGTATTTTCGTGGGTGTACTATGTTTTACTTGCCTTCATTCACTGCATTATAAATCTATTATTCGCATCTACTTTCATGGTTATGGGTAGATGTTAGTCTTCCTTTATTGCTTTCTGGTTAAAAGCATATTCAGAAAATATATATTTTTATCCAACAAAGGGAGTTGTACCTTCATATCAAAATTCAGAGAACACTTGCACTTACCATTGCAAGTGACTCAACTGTTGGTTCTTGTTTTGTCTTTCTATTTGGGCATTTGGGAGTCATTTTTAAAAGGTATTTAAAAAGGACAAATCTATTTACCAACACTACTACAAATCAACACAAGGAGAAATTCAAGAAAAGTTCAAAAGAATTTGATAACATGTTGAAGAATCAGAAACCTAATGGTGATACAAATGGCCTTGGCTTTGAAGCTGGTGAAAGCTCCAGTACTGCAAACAATCATGATCACAGCAAATCGGTAAGACAACCTAATGCTTACAAATTTAATGGGAAATACTTTAACTATAACAAGTATGGTCATAGAGAAAATCAGTGTAGATCTAGAAATTATTAGAACACTGATGCACCCACCAGTCAATGTTCTAAATGAAATAAAGTTAGTCATAATTCAGAAAATTGCAGAATGAATGTAAGATGTTATGTTTATGGAAGATTTGGACACTTATATAATCAATGCAGAACACATACTAGCATAGGATATGGGAAATCTATTCAGAAAAAAACAATGTGACTTGTTATACTTGTAACAAAATTGGACATATTGCAACATTCTGTAGAAGTAAGACATCACCAGCAAATAACAAAGGACCCAGTTTGAAAGGTAAAGAAAAGGTTGAAGAAGTAAACCAAGAATTCTCAAAGCAATGGATCAGAAAGTCAGATCAGAATGTTGATGGGAATACTCCTCCATTGGCAGAATAGAGTATCACTCCACCGGCAAGAGACTCTCCATCTAACTAAAGGAAAATCCTTTGGGGGTTTGGCAACTAATTGAAAAACATGCTAGTATACCCTCGGTTGATGGTGAGAAGTTAAATTACTTCTTTATCAGCAGATGAGTTAAGTTTGACTTAACTGACACGCATTAAATGTGGCAGTTGAAGAAAAATAACATTATAAGTAAGTGTTTTGGCTCTTTTTCCATTCACCGAGTATTCAAATCTTCGAGAGCACAAAAATTTATGAGCGAAGGCATCCTTAGCAAAAAGTGAAGCAGTTCATCCAAGAACTAATCCTAAAGGCAAATTGAGGTATTTATAACTATGGCTTCTTCATCTACACTTTAATTTATAGCAAACCCTACTATGATTGAGGTTATCAAGCGTTCTAGACCCGTATTCAAACCGATTCCCGAAATTGCGAAGAAGGATGATACCCTAGGAGCATTTTTGAAAATACCTAATGGAGTAGTTTATGCAGAGGATCCTAGAATGTATATACATTATCATATTGAGGAATTAGGAGATGATGAAATCAAGAACATGTATAGGACTATAATCTATGATGAAAATGGTAATATCAAACAGGAACACAAAGTAGTGGAAACCCTAGGTTTTGTGAATATTCTTAGCATCCCTAATTTTCCTGAAGATGTGATAAGAATAGTCCTAAGTAGAGTACATGGTGAATTCTTTTGGTTGGATTCCATCCATAAGATCACTAAAGAAGCAGTTAGGGCAGTAACAGGCTTGCCTTCCACCGGTAGCAGACTTGACAGAACTAAGAAAGTTTCAAATGACATTGTGATAAACTTAACCGGCGCAACATTTGACAAAAGATCCCTAAGAGTCAATGATGTGAAGGACATCAATGTCAGATTTGTTAGTATGATTCTTGGCTATAAGGCTGCACATGCAAACAGGTTAAACTCAGTATCCAGCCTATGTATTAAAAGTGCATATGACATGGTGAAGGATAATAAAAGAATTGATGTATGTGAACGGCTTAAAGATGAATTGATAGACAACCTGAAGAAAATCAAAGGTGATAAGAAAGGAACTTTCAGATTTGGAAATCTGCTTGTATGTTTAATGTTATACATTACCAAGGAAGTACTTGGTATTGGTAAGAAAGACTTTGGTTTTGATATACTAGTAGGAAAGCAACTGTTGGACATATTGAACAACATGGGAGCTAACAGAGAGAAACATATAAATGAACATTTTCAAGCACTAAAGGCCCAAATGAAGACAAGAATAAGACCATCTCAATAAATTGTTGACAAATATCAAAAAGAGATATGCTTTGTAATTAAGAAAGATGAAATCTGGATGGAGGCAGTTGTCCCTAGAACTCTCTGGGTAACCGAGATGGGATATGAGACCGATGATAACATAATTGAGACCTATGCAAAAGCCCTCTTGAAGCACCAAAAGAACCATCTGAGGAAGTTTTTGGCAATGCAGAAACAATTGAGAGTGACATCCAATCTCATAAAAGAGTCAAGAAAACTGAACAAATAGTTAGGAGAGGTTCTAGACAAGCTAAAGAAAGTAAGGAAGATATTTTGAATAAAACTGGTATCAAGGAAAGTGAGTTGGAAGGACTTCAACCGGAAGCTCATCTTTCACCTGTTGCAACTTCTTCTGAAAGTGATATACCTGTTGAGATCAAAAGGGTAGTAAGGAAAAGAAAACCCTCACCGGCACCCTCACCTACACCCAGAAGAACAACACAAAAGTAACAGGCAGTTAGACCTCCAGCTAGGAAGTTAACTCCAAAGAAAAATAAGGTAAAACAGGCTATTGCTCCACTGGACAAACTTCTAAATGAAATAACTGAGGATGGAAAATTGAAAAATATTAGCAAGCTGCATAACACACTTTCTAATAATGATAAAGAGAGCATAGAGAATAATATAATTTTACACTTAGACATTTACAAAAAAAATTTGATGGAAATTGTTGATGATATACCCAATGATTTATATAGAAGACTAGAAGCTAGAAGGGTAGCTATTGTTGAGTTAGATAAAAAGATAAAGATAGAAAAATTACTTACAGTTCACCCAATGAACTCCACTAAAGAGATAGATGAATTAATTAGTGAGGCCAACTGGACAGTATTTTCAACCGGTCATCGACATCTAGCACTAATGGTAGGCAGAGGGAATGAAATCACTAAAGAAACTACAGATCAATGGGATATATTCTTTGTTGAAAAGGAGAAACAAGAAGAACTTAAAAGACCCAAGACTATCAGAGTCTACCAAAAGGACAAGGATAAAGGAAAAGGTAAGGTAGGTGGACCTCCGAGCCTAAAGGTAGCTGATAACTTGCCCCCACCTCTTTCTGATACTCCACCGGTAGAAACTATTGACAAACAACTGGCAACAGAGAGTATGGAGACCCCTCATGAGGATACAAATCCGGAATTTTAAATTTTGTACACTATGAACATAGACACCCAAGAGGTAAATATTATGGTAGATAAGGAACAAACTAAGAAGACAGATGTGGCAACAGAGCCATCGACAGAAAATGTTGGAATTGATAACATTGGAATTGGGGAACAACAAAAAACTAAAGAATCAAATGATCCCCCAGACACTGAAAAGGAAGAGACCACAGATGTGCATACTGTTGCATCTACTGAGCCACCAACTGCAGATGTTGATATTGGGGTTGAGACACAAACTGAACAATCAGTTGATCCCATGTCTACTGGAATGGTGACTGATACTAAACCCACTAAGCTAACGACATAGAGAAACTAGTTGAGATATCAGCAGTGGAAAGTACAGAGGTGTATACAGAGAAACTGACAATGGATACCATTGGTAAAGCATCAGAAACACCAATAGATAACACTGAGAAACAATCAGAAAAATTGGCAGATGAGAGCATAGTGAAACAGACAAAGACAAAAGCAGAGAAATAGTTAGAGTCATAGGTTCAAATAGAGACAATGCCACCTTCATCTGAAAATCCCAAACCTTTGGTAGTGGAAATGCAAACTCAAATAGATCCTCTTGAGAAAGAGGAAAGAAAAGCTATCACTACAATTGATGGACTACAGATTGTGAGGATAGTTGGATAGTCATCCGGCACATCAATGACTGATTTCCGGCCAACAAATGTGACAGAGGTGCTCTTGGACTCAATAAAGAAAATAACAGTGTAATGCACAATATTACAAGGCTATAGATGACACATTACCAATTTTAAAAATGATAGCTCCGAAGTGTAACATAGATAATAAAGATCCTTTGAGCCAATTAAATAATTTGTCTAAATATATAACCGGCAATCTAATTACACTAGACCAGATAAATGAAGACACATTCAAAGAGAAAATGAATAAGGAGAAAGAAAAATTATTTGAGGAAATAGTGAAGAACAATAAGGAAAAAATAGACACCTTATTACCAGCACTAGGAGAAACAATTTTGGATTTCAAGAAACTATACAGAGATACCTGCAAAACTGATATTTTGACAAAAAACATAGATTCAGAGATCAACAAAGCACAAAATAAAATCAACAATATTGCTGACAATTTAATAGGAACATCAGATTCATTTTTGGAAATTGAAAAGAACATTGCATTTCTTGAGGAGAAAATTGAGAAGTTAGAAAAAGATAAAGAAAAGATAAAGCATAAGGCAAAGGATTTAAAATGCAAACTAGGCCCTAAACTAGATTACCTCATTTCTTTCAGAAAATAAATTTCTGAGACTTTGGTTTTAGGTCTTAAGACACTAGAAGAGAAAATACACATACTCATCGATACAATTTGGAGAACAGAAGCGACATTAAAGGACAGCGAGAGGTTCGGCGATAGTCAAAATTTTGCATTGACGGACATCTATCAGATTGTAACCCACCAGTTACAAGGATCTAGGTAGGAACCACACTCCACTAATAGTGAGTGACAACCTTTGTCATTTATGCCAAAGGGGGAGTAGTGGAGATGAGAAAAATGATCAGAAGAAAGACATCATTAGCTCAAGGGGACCACACATTTTGATAACATAGTTTTGGTAACTCTTTTTGGATACTTTTTAGATTTTTCTCAAGAGTGTTGCCATCAATGCCAAAGGGGGAGATTGTTGGCAAATGCACATTCCAATGAGAAATTGTAGGTGATTCAAGGTATTGTCATTAATGGCAACCTTACAATCATATGATACCGGTAGGCACCGGCACCGATAGACTCTACGCTGGCATACAGTTCACCGGCACTGAAAAGAAAGATTACCGATACCATGGCTGATAGGAATTTTGTTTAATTATATTTTATATTTAATTGTAAAATCCTTTTGTAAGCCGACATGGTGGATTGTAATATGACTCATATAAGTATGAGATCTTGTAGATCATTTAGGATGTAAGTATGGAAGGTTTATTGCAGAACTAATGTGCGAATAGTAAGGAAGATTTTGGATAAGGATTTATGATTATTGCAGAGCTTAAACTGGTATTGAATATGGCATAGTAGATATTGATCTGAAGCAGTACATGATATTGGATTTGTACAATCCATTTTTGTAAGTCAGTGTGACTTCTTTTATAACTGAGCAGTGAGCTCTAGGCACTTGGCCTTCCTGCATGTGCAGGCCCCTATTGTATGAGTAATATTCTCTTATTGGCTAGTAAGCGAATATTATGGGTCACAAATCCCACTGAGGTTTTTCCCACACCGGGTTTCCTCATTAAAAATATTGTGTTATGGTGTGTCTTTCATGTTGTGCTTGTTGTTCTCATTTACTGCATTATTTTGGGTTTATCGGTACACAGTTTTGAAATGCTTTTCATGTTATAATTCAAGAAAATTCATATACCGGTCAGATACTAATTCACCCCCCCGCCCTCTCAGTATCTTTGGGAATCCTAACAAACTGATAGTTCACAAATGCTATGATATGCAATGCTAAATGACTATGCTAAATTATTATGCTAAAATGATAATTGCTATTTGCTTCAAGATTAAAACTCACGGATGCATAAGTTTTACAAATTATTAACTTGCTTATGCACTTGAAGACTACTCTCTCTCAACTAAAATTCATGATTTTATAGACTGTGAGAGGATAAGATGATGTGTCTTAGATCAACTGTCATGATCAGATCTATAGATTTGGATGGCTGTGAGCAAAGGTGAAGGTTGAGAGAAAGGGGGAAGGATAAGACAAGTGTCACTCATCTCACCTTGACTGGGTTGTTGACTGAGGGAATCTAGGGATGGTTGGAGAAGATTTAGGCATGAGAGGACAAGTGGACTCAAGTCCTTCCTAAGATGTAGGGATGTTGGAGAGAATATAGAAGGAGGTTATGAAATATGTGTATGTACACAATATTTCATTAAGTTTTGAGGTTGGAAATATGATGAATTAATATTTAAGAAATATTAATTTCCTTAGCCACATGATGGATAGTTGGCAAAGGGAAGATGAACTAGAGATGGAAGGTGAGTTGGATAAGAAAGATTAAATAATTTAAGAAATTATTTAATATTTGAGACTATAGGATAGAAGAATAATCATTAAACATTATATATTCAAATGATTGAAGGCAATTATTAAATATTTAGATATTCAATTAATTGATTAGAAGAATAATTAAATATTAGATATTTAATTAATTAGAGGAATAGGATAGATGAATTAATTAATAAAATATTTCAATTAAATTAGTTAATAGAAAGACATGAAATGAATTAAATAAATTAATCTTTTCAAATTAACTATTTAATAGAAGAATAAATATTAAATAAATATAAAATATTTATTTAATTGCTCATAGCCATTTTTATATGTATACAATTACAATAAAAGTTATTTCCATATCGGCTTGAGTGTCGGTATACTGTTGTCGATGTAATCTGAATGTCGGTGAAAGTGTCTACCGGTGTCGGTGCTTGTCGGTGTATGTAGAAATCTTAATGTCGGTGAATGCCAATCAGTTGCTTATCAGTTTGTCAATCAGTTTGCCATCAATGACAACACAACCATTCTCATAAGAGTGTAGAATGCCAACAATCTCCCCCTTTGGCATTGATAGCAACACTCATGAGAAAAATCAAAAACTGTTATCCAAAATTTGATATCCAAAAAGATGTGCTCCCCCTGAGCAAATGATCTCCACTGAAAATCTTAAAGATGCATTTTTCTCCGTTACTACTCCCCCTTTGGCATCAATGATAAAGGATCTCATAAATGATTAAAAAAGAGTACCAAGATGTTACCTCAAAGTTTGTAACCGGTTGGTTACAATCTAAAAAATGTCCACCAAAACCAAATTCAGACTCTGCATGAAGTTGTTGTTGTTGGTAAGAACTGCCTCAATCTACTAGATCATACCAGTGAGATAGTGCATTTGGTGCTCCGGTGATCTTTCTCCCTTAATTGTAGCCTTAGATAATTCTACCCTTTGTGTAATAAGATTGTCCAATTTTGGACCAAGCTTACATTTTAGTTCCCGGGCCTTAGACCTTATCTTTGATTATTCTTTTTCAAGTTTCTCCATTTTTTCTTCAAAAACTATCATTTCCTGCTCAAAAAATGATATAAGACCAGAAGAGCCTATCATATTGTCTACTATGTCATCAATTTCTTTCTGTATCTTCTCAATCTCCTTGTCAATATCCTCAGTTAGTTGGTGTGGTTTACATGCTTCTCTGTACAACTCCTTATACTCCAAAATTGTAGAATTAAGTACCCGTAATAATGTATTGAAATGATCGGTATAATTCTTTATTGTGTTTTCAAATAATGCATTTTTCTCCTTATCAAATCTTTCCTTTATTGTATCCTCATTGACCTTTTCTATTATTATAACATTATCAACAATATATTTGGACAATGTGTCCAATTTACCTAAAGAATCTTTGACATGGTCTACCGGATAGTTAGGTGCAATCATTTTCAAAATGGGTAGAGTGATGTCAATTGCCTTATATGCCAATGCATTATAATATGTTATGCTTTTAATAGAATCCAAAAAAACTTCAGTAATATTGGTCGGTCTGAATTCACCTGTAGATGTGCCTGGTGCCATAGATGTCAGACCAATTACCTTTATTATATCCTTCTGATTGCCTTCTGGTGGATCTGTCTGAGTTTGAATTTTTGTTGTACATGGTTTCTCAATATATGTAACTGTCATTTGAGCAGTCTCAACATGAACTTCTGCCTCAGGTTGTTTTCCATGTGTCAGTTGCTCTGTGTGTGTCAGTTGCTCTGTGTGTGTCGGTTGTATCAACAGTTTTTACCAGTGGCTCAATTTCATTGCTTTCCTTATGAATTTCCTTTACTTTATCCACTTGTACCTCTACAGTCTCAGTATCCATCACTATATTTACATTTTGTGCATCTACATTCATTGTAAATAGTATCTCTAATTCAGGATTTGTATCATCAGTCATGCCTTCTGTACCTGTGACTGGAGGATCGACTTCATGGACCGGTGAAGTAGAGGTTAGAGGAGGAGTGTCCTGTATCGGTGGAGGGATGTTATCAGTTATTTTGATAGGAGGTACACCAACTACCTTACCTTTCCCTTTATCCTTTTGATATACTTTGAATGTCTTTTCTACTTTCTTCTTATTTATTTCCTCTTGTTTTTGTTTCTACACAAAGAATATATCCCACTGATTAGCAGTCTCATCAGCAATCTCTTGTTAGGATTCCCAAAGATACTGAGAGGGGGGGTGAATTAGTATCTTACCGGTATAATAATTTTATTTATAACATGAAAATTATCTTAAAACTATGTAACAGTAAACCAGAAATAATGCAACAAATAAGAATAACAACCACAACATGAAAAGCACACCATAACACAATATTTTAATGAGGAAACCCGGTGTGGGAAAAACATCGGTGGGATTTGTGACTCACAATATTCACTTACTGGCCAATAAGAGAATATTACTACTTACAATAGGGGCCTGCACATGCAGGAAGGCCAAGTGCCTATAGCTCATTGCTCAGTTACAAAAGAAGTCACACTGACTTATAAAAATGGATTATACTAATTCAATGTCTTGTACTGCTTCAGATCAGCATCTGCTATGCTAGATTCAGTACCAGTTTAAGCTCTGCTACACACATAAACCATTAACCTAATCATTCGCACATTAAGTATGCTACCTTCTATTCATATTTTGCATCCTATTATTGCTTAAATGATCTACAATGATCTCATACATATATGAGTCATATTACAATCTGCCATGTCGGCTTACAAAATATGTTTATACAAAATTGTTGTCAGCCAAGGTGTCCGTATTCTTCCTTTCGGTGTCAGTGTTCTATATGTCGGTGTAGAGTCTGTCGGTGTCGGTGCCCGAGTCTTCCTGGTGGTATCACATGATTGTAAGGTTTCCATCAATGACAATACCTTCAATCACCTACAATTTCTCATTGGAGTGTGTATTTTCCAACAATCTCCCCCTTTGGCATTGATGGCAACACTTATAAGAAAAATCAAAAAGTGTCCAAAAAGATGTCCAAAAAGAATTTGCCAAAATTTGTCATACCAAAACTATGTGCCCAAAAATGTATGCTCCCCCTGAGTTGATGATGTCCTGTTCTCATCATTTTTCTCATCTCACTACTCCCCCTTTGACAAAAGGTTGTCATTCACTGTCAGTGGAGTCCTACCTAGATTCTTGTAACTGATGGGTTACAATCTAGAATATATCTATCAAAATCAGTTTTAAGTTGTCACTGAATCTTGTGCTTTCCTGTAATGGCTCTTGGATTCTCTGAATTGTACCGGTGAGTATGTGCATTTTCTCTTTCGGTGTCTTAAGTCTGGGAACCAGAGCTTCAGAAATTTCTTTTCTAAGAAATGAGGTAGTCTAGTTTTGGACCAAGTTTACATTTTAAGCTCTTTGCCTTAAGCTTAACTTTCTCTTTGTTCTTCTCTAACTTCTCAATTTTCTCTTCTAGATCTCCAATTTTCATTTCTATCTCCAAAAATGAATCTGATGTACCTATCAATTTGTCAGCAACATTGTTTATTTTAGTTTGAGTTTTGCTGATCTCTGAATCTATATCGTGTGTCAAGATGTCTGTTTTGCAAGTATCCATGTACATTTTCTTAAAATCCAAAATTGTTTTTCCTAGATCCGGTATTAAGGTGTCCATTTTCTCCTTGTTCTTCTTCACAATTTCCTCAAATAATTTCTCTTTTTCCCTAATCAATCTCTCCTTAAATGTGTCCTCATTTATTTGATCAACTATCAAAATGTTGCCGGTGATGAACTTAGACAATGTGTCTAGTTGACCTAAAGAATCCTTATTATCCACTATGCATTTAGGTGCTACCAATTTAAGAATAGGGATTGTATCATCTATAGCCTTATAGGCTTATGCATTGCACTCTATGATCTTCTTTATTGAATCCAATAAGACTTCTGTTACATTTGTAGGCTAGAATTCTAATATTGAAGTACCAGATGTCTGCCCAACTATTTTCACAATATCCATGCTACCGGTTGTAGTAATTACCTTGCTTGATTCGACCTATGGAAGGTCAGTCTATGTTTGCATTTTTACTTCAAAGGTTTAGGCTTTTCACTTTTAGTCGGTGGCACTGTCTCTGTCTAAACTTGTGTCTCAACCTATTTATGTTCTGGTTCCTCCATTTGTGTCTCAAAGGGTTTCTCTGAGCTCTCAACAGTCAGTTTCTCAATTTGTGTCTCTGTATGCACTTCCGGTTTCTCAGTTTGTACCTCTGAACTGTCCATTTCCGAATCTCTTGACTGTTTTTTAGTTTTGTCTACCGGTTCTTCTAATGGTTTACCAATGTTGTCCTCTGCCGATTGCTCTGTTAGAATATGTTTTTCCGTGCTCATGTTTACAGTGTTATTAACCTCAACCTCAACATCTGCAACCGGTGACTCAGTACTCACTTCTTCCTTCTCATCCTCAGTGGTTTCTTTGTCAACCACAACATTTACTTCCTATGTGTCTAAATTTACAGTGTACAAAATTTTAGATTCAGGATTAGTATCCTCAAGTGGATTCTTCATACTCTCAGTGGCTGGTTGATTGTCTATAGTATCTACTAGTGGAGTATCCGAAGGAGGTGGGAGCACATTATCAGTTATTTTAAGGCTTGGAGGTCCACCTACCTTACCTTTTCCCTTATCCCTGTCATTTTGGTATACTCTGATAGTTTTGGGTCTTAGTAATTCTTCATGTTTCTCTTTTTCTACAAAGAATATATCCCATGCATCTGTTGTTTCCTCAGAGACTTCATTCACTCTACCTGCCCTCAATGCTACATGTCAGTGAGCAGTTGAAAATATTGTCCGGTTAGCTTCACTAATTAATTTGTCTATTTCATCAAGTGAGTTAAGTGGATGCACTGCAAGTATTCTTTCAATTTTTTATTTTCTTATCCAGCTCAACAATAACTACCCTTCTAGCTTCTAGTCTTCTATATAGATCATTTGGTATTTCATCAACAATTTCCATCAGAAATTTCTTGTAAATGTTTAAGTGTAAAATTACACTGTTCTCTATGCTTTCTTTGTCATCGGCAGATAGTCTGTTGTACAGTTTGCTAATGTTTTTCAACTTTTCATCTTCAGCTATTTCACTTAAGAGTTTATCCAATGGAGCAACATCTTGATTTACCTTCTTCTTCTTCTTAGGAGTTAACTTCTTTACTGGAGGCCTCACTGCCTTTTTCTTTTGTCTTATTTTTCTAGGAGTGGGTGAGGGTACCGGTGAAGGTTTTCTTTTCCTTTCTACCCTTTTAAATACTGTTGGCATATCACTTTCAGAGGAGGTTCCAACCGGTGAAAGATGAGCTTTCGGTTGAAGTCCTTCCAACTCACTTTCTTTTATACCAGTTTGTTCCAAGACATCTTCCTTAATTGTCTTTGCCTATCGGGTTCCTTTCCTTACTGTTTCTTCAACCTTCTTAACCCTTTTTCTTGACTGAATTCCACTTTCAATAGTTTCAGCATTTCCAAAGACTTTCTCAGTGGGTTCCTTTGGTGCTTCAAGAAGGGCTTTTGCATAAGTTTCTATAATGTTATCATATGTCTCATAGCCCATTTTAGTTACCCAGATAGTTCTAGGGACAACTGCCTCCATCCAAATTTCATCTTTCTTGATTACAAAACATATTTCCTTCTGATATTTGTACATAATTGCCTATGACAGTCTTACTCTTTTTTTCATTCGAGCCTTCAATGCTTGAAAGTGTTCATTTATGTTTTTCTCTCTGTCTTCTCCCGTGTTGTTTAATAGATCCAATAGTTGCTTTCCTACCGGTATATCAAAGCCAAAATCTCTTCTACCAATACTGGGAACCTTCTTAGTAATGTACAACATTAGGCAAACAAGCAAATTTCCAAATCTAAAGGTTCCTTTCTTATCTCCTTTAATCTTCTTTAGATTGTCTATCAATTCATCTTTGAGCCATTCACACACATCTATTCTAGCATTTTCATTTACCATGTCATATGCACTTTTGATACATAGGCTAGAAACTAAGTTCAATCTGTAGGATAGGAATTTCGAAATCATCACAAGCATTATAAACATACTAATCATTAGCCCAATCATGAAAGCAAAACTGCAATGATCTATCCTAAAACACATTCAATAGAGACATGAAATAAAAAACATTCAAAACTAGAAATTAAGCAAACCAAAGGTATGATTTGAATGCTCCTTCATGCGGCTCCATTGTTCCTCTTTCCTCTTCAAATGGTTTGGTTGTGGATCTCACCTACAAGTGCACATACATGATTGAAAGCAAGTAGAAAAGATTATTGATCAAGAGTACTAGAAATGTGATTGACTAGAAATTCGATAGTCTAATTACCAATTAGTTTTGATTGATGAAGATCATCCAATTTATAGAAGAATTGGAGAGATGACAAGATTAGCATGATTCAATTCAAATGGAAATTGCAAATCAATTATGTCAATTATGACAAATTTATGACAAATTATGCACCTTCTATGCAAAATTTGTTGACTGATGATTTATGACAAATTATGACAACTTCTATGTCAAAATTGATTGATTGTCAATTATGACAAATTTATGACAAATTGTCATGTCATTTCCATGAATTTAGGAGAGAAATAGGAGGAATTTGAAATTAGGATTTAGAAAATTAGGAAATTAGAGAATTAAGAATTTAGGAATTAAGAAATTGATAGAAATTAGAAATTAGGTAAATTAATTAATAATTTGTCATTTATTAATTAATTCACAAAGAGGAATAATTAGCCAATTAAATGAACATTTAATTGCAATGAGAAGACTTAGGATAAATAAACAATTTATTAATCCTAAAGGACGAAATGACACACAAGGTTAAATGATGAAATCACGAAACCCTAGAAGACGAATTAGCAATGCGAGAATGACAATTAGGTCTTGACAAAGGATAATTGATATCGATTCGATTTGATTTTGGATTGATAAATGACCAATGTGATAAATGATTTGATTGATAAAATGTGCCAATTGACGAGGAACAATGACTAATTGATCCAAATTGACATAATTGAGACAGACAACGATCGATGATAAATTTATTGCAAGATGACAAAATTGACAAGAGAACAAGGATCGATGACAAAATAGATTGCAAGACGACAGGTTTGAAAATGACCACGATTGATGACAAATCAATCGCAAAATGACAAGATCGAACATGACAACGACCAATGACAAATCGATCGTTAATCCACAAGATTGAAGGATTGATAATAAATCGACAAGATTGATAAGAGGACAACGATCGATGAAAAATTGATCGCAAGATTGACAGGAGGACAAAACCCTAATTAGGATTGACGATGTCCAAAATAATGACAAATGAGCATGCACATTGATGCAATAAGATAGAATCGATTAAAATCATGACTAGATAGTGTTGTTGACAAGACCAAATTTGAGAGCGAGATAACTGAAGAATGTAGAAGAATGACTCGATGTTCGCAAATGATAAAAACCAAGTACGAATCATAGGAGAAATGTTAATGTGACGCAAAAACCTAAAATGAGGCAATGCGCAAATGTTAAAGTATAACTCTGCAAGCGTTGACCATTTTTAGGTGTCTACATTTTGTCCCTCTTTGAGATAATGCGATTTTAAGCGTTGTTTCAAAGAACAATAATGAAAATGCCCCAGACAATGACAATGACATATGCATGCCCCCTTGAGGAATTGGCCGGAAACATGCAGAAAAGAGGCCAATTGATCGATAAAAATGATAGGATCGAACAGACTGACAATCGGAGATCGGATGCATGAAGGACAAGCAATTGAAGACACAAAAGACTGCGACCAACATAAGATAGAGAGGGTGCACGTCCATCTATGCACTGACAAAGATCTATAAATGAGACCAAGAGAGTGACAATTTGCTCATTTACACTAGCCAAAGAGGAGGATTTGTTGCTCTGGACAAGGACACTTGCAGATAGATGGCGAACATTCCAATGGCGGATCACCTCGGCAAATGTGTATGCACATTCAGACGACCGGACGACGCAGGAGCAGCGGTATGGATCTCAAAAACCCATGTTTTCAATTTGATGAATTTTGAGTGCTTACGAGACATTGCGGGGCCCACAGGGGATGCAGAAGAGGACTCCTGTGCTTGTGTAGGGCGAATCCTGCGCTTGTGTGGGGTCTTCTGTGCTTGTGTAGGGAGACACAAGCGTAGGTTACCTAACACAGGCACAGGTTACCTAACACAGGCGCAATTGTGCAATGCAAACCCTAATTTTGGTCAAAATGACATGCAAATGATCTGGAAAAAGGGGACAAGGGTAGGATAGGTCAGATTAGATGAAAAACACCCTGATTAGGCATGAAAATGAGGAAATGCAACCTGTAGGAGAAAACCCTAAAACTAACAAAAATATGCCCCAATTGTGATGCAGAGTCGACAGTATCTGTTGATCATGCGAGAGAACCGACCAGATGGCTTCATGCTACGACATAGACTCAAGAGCACAGAGAGAGATACCTTAGCAGGACTTGGGATATACTATGTCACGTTCATGCCCAAGATTAGGGCAAACAAAGGACTGCTTACCGCATTAGCAAAGCGATGGCATTCAGAGAATTCCTCATTCCATCTGGCTACTGGAGAAGCAACGGTGACACTGGAGGATGTATGGCGTATCCTCCGCATTCCGATTCATGGAGAGATGATAGAGTATGACCCAGTGATAGGGAGAGATGCATTGTACAGATTGTTTGAGTGTGATGTAGATGATCTGGATATCGTCGAGAGGGAGATTGGCTGGGAGACTATGGCATCAGAGTATGATCGACGATACGTGGTGATAGCAGTGGTTATAGCATGTCTACTAGCAGGAGATAGACGAGGACATGGATTCCCTATTGGATGGGGAAGAGTGCTAGAGCGGATGGCGATAGAGGGGATGGTGTACACATGGGGACCATGTGTACTGGCTATGCTCTATTTTCAGCTGCATCAGATAGCATATCAGGGAGTTCAAAATTTGAGCTGTGGAATTACACTGCTACAGGTATGGGCATTTGAGCACATAGCCATATGTCGACCGATTACAGATAGATAGGTAGTACCACACCGACCATATGTGTACTGCTATGGGGGAGCACTGAGACAGGGTCCTTTTGGATACATACTATACTGGCGACATGAGCTAGACAGACTGAGAGAGTTCATATGGAGGCCATATCGTGATTGTCCGGGATGGTCAGATGATATTGATGAGTTACCATATTGTAGATAGGAGAGGTACCTTATTGGGAAACCAGTGAATCACCAGAGAGTGATTGAGTTGTACCTGCCAGAGAGAGTCAGATGACAGTTTGGAGAGAGGCAGGATGTACCTAGGAGGATTGCACACTTTGCCCAATCTCACAGAGAGATGAGTCAGTGGGGGAGTATGATTCAGCCACACACAGCATATGCGGACTTCTCACAGCTATAGTAGAGATAGTGGGATTGGAGATCAGATGTGGTGGACGCTGGGACGACAGATGAGTATGATAGATGGTTTGCACGAGGGCGGCCAGTGCCATTAACAGATCTGGATATTCCAGTACCTAGGCGACAGGAAGACTTCCCACTCACAGGAGAGGAGGAGGGAGATGAGGAGGACGAGGAGGAGGACAGTGATGAGGATGGGGATGATGAGGATGGAGATGAGGATGAGGGCAGGGATGATGAGGACAGAGATGAGGATGAGGATGACGATGACGGAGATGGGGATGGGGATGACGAGCAGGAGGCATGGCAGGATATACCCATAGAGCCGAAGACAGCTAGGACAGAGGAGATGGAGATGTGTAGGGCTACCATAGTGAGCCAGCAGGATCATATTGCGACATTAGAGAGACAGCAGGACCAGTTCAGAGTGGAGATAGCTAGACTCACAGTGGCTCGAGATACAGCTATAGCGCAGGCACGGCAAGAAGAATAGAGAGTCACTGAGTATATTGGGTCGATTCGGGATGCCAGTGCATGGGAGATGGCACAGATGTTGGTAGAGACTGGAGAGGAGATACGCCATTGGAGGACACTATACGAGAGTGCAGTTCCACCAGAGTAGAGAGCACCTTCATATCGGGCACGATTGAGGACAAAGAGCAGGGCACGCTCTCGGAGGTCATTGAGCAGCATGGGGGTGAGTGGACCTATGAGACCACCACAGCCAGGACCAAGAGGGACATCATCCGCGAGACATGGCAGGGATGAGGAGGACAGAGGGAGCACCCAGTGACAAAGGCACGTGCTCCTTAGATAGACAGTGGACATTATGTAGTTTAACATTTTGTAGTAGTCAGCTTGCGGGCCATACTTAGGATAGACAGTCCAATTTTGTACTCCGATATTATTGTGACATATGATATGATATGCATCGATATGATGGGATGCAATATATTATGACTGATGTTACTTTCTATGTATGGATGACTTATGCATTGTTTATGTACCATTGTGGAACATGTATGGATGCATATTTTGTTTTATGTGTTTTTATGCATTGATAACATGAAATGGATAAAATGCTTGATGTGATGTTTGACATAATGCAAATGTACTAACCAAATGGATGCAGGATGCAGTATGTATGGTTGGAAATCGGAGCACTAGACCGAACTGACCAGCCGACCGGACAAAAGAAATGTTAGTAAGAAGAAAATGAAACAGAGAATAGTTAGAGATGAAGAAAAACTTGCTTTCAGTAATGCACTTTGTAGGTGAGAACCTTTATTTTAATATAGCAAAATGGATGCGTAGCATCATGGCATTGAAGGCTAGAGCTGAAATGCAACCCTTTTTGCAAAAGACAGACACATCACAGACAAACAACAATCACAATCAAAAGAAAAGGACCATGAACCATCCTAGTCACTCTAAATCACTCAGTGACATCATCGAGCAACATAGAAACATGATCGAAGATAAATCAATAGAAAGATAAGATGCACAAATTCCAACAAATCAAACAAACACCTTGATCTTCATTGTCAAAAGTTGAACGTGCTGATAGGACGATCATGCTGTCTGGTTTCAGGACATGTGGTACCCCGTCTAAGACAGGACACAGTCTGGTTTCGAGTATACCACACCCTGTATAAGACCCATGATATTAGCCAAGGACGAATTGATTTTGAGGTTGTGATATGACAATTCTGATCAGTTTGAATGTCTGGGTTGATTGAAAGAGTTCATTTGTTTAAGCGTGATTTCATTAAAGCACAGTGTTGGATTGATTGTCGTTGGATGCATACTCAGTGAGCTGTCTTATGCACAGAGGGGTTATTTATTGCAAAATGCTTGATGCCAAAGAAATTGCTGTTTTTTTGGATTTTGATGTTTTGAAAAAAAAATTGTTCATTTTTTTTCAGGACTTTATTTGACTTTTTAGGGATTTTTTTAGGACGTTATGCAATTTTTTTTAAAGATTTTTTTTTTTTTTTTCAGGACATTATTTGATTTTTTTTGGATTATTTTAGGATCATTTTTCAATTTTTTTTGAATTATTTCAAGACATTATTTGATTTTTATGATTTTGCCCCCAGTGTCTAGCAAGGCAAGGAATATAATAGGTGAATAAATAGGCTTTCTGAAATGATGGTGGATAGAGGGAAGACAAAGGCCTTTTATTATGGAGACAACGCAGATGCAATTTTCAAGGGCTATGGTGTGATGGGACAAGAGACTGGATATGACAATGTAAAGCAATGACATGGCATGCGGGACATGTCAAGAGGTGTTTGAAACCATGTTTAAATTTTGCGTCCTTATGTTAGATCAAGATCAAGGAATGAAAAAGAGTGTATGGATAGTGATAAGATATGGATAGGATAAATAAGACCAAGAATGGATAAGGGACAGGGACTGAAAGTCGGGATAGGATACGGGATAGTGGCAGAAAGTTGCAATAAGCTAGGGAATATGGATGAAAGGTTGTAATAAGCAAATGGATAAATGACCAAAAGCTATGATAGACTAAAAGCTGCAAACAAGATGCATGATGCTCATGACGATCCTCAGCCTTGTCAAGATCAAAGATGGAAAGGGAAAATGGACATGAGGGACAATAGGATAATGGAGGGTAATAGGACATGAAGGAGTATGACATGGTATGATAGGATAATGAAGGGCAATAGGATATGAAGGAGGAAACCTACCCCCAAGTGTGGTATGCAAGAAGTTCATAGATTATGCATGATGCTTGTTTGCCAAGTTTTCATCATGGTACTTGCCCAAGGTGCCTGTTTGCCAGGTTTTCACCAGTGGACGAATTATTTTTGCTTTTTTTTTGTTTTTCTTTTTTTTTTCACTTTTTTTTTTTTGAATTTTTTGACTTTTTCAATAGAAGATGGACACATGATAGGGGATGGAAGAAGGACGCAAGCATCTTTTTGTTTGGATAGTAGCCTTGAAAAGAATAGACCATGACCTTTAAAAGTATGCTCAAAGACGTTGGTAGGATAAGGACATGAAAAAAAAAGATGAAACTAAGGCAAGGATTTATGCAAAGGATTGGATCAAAGGGATTGAAGGATGGAAAATATGAATTGGATAATGGATAGGGTATTGGAAGAATTCAGCTTCACTAGATGGAAATGAAGGCAAGATCGACATTGGCACACACCTTGAGGGGTGATGGACTGATGGAAGAAAGACGTATTTTGGATATTGAGATTTGGATGGAGGAAAGAAATTTGAGAGGTTTGGATGGAGGACTATCAATTTTGGGTGCCAAGTTGGATGTTTCTTTAGGCTTTTGTGCTTCAAGGAGCTACTTAGGGATCCACATGGTTTTTGATTTTTTATGCTTTTGTGGTTCCTTGGAGTGCATTGCTTGCACAAGGGATTTAGGAACCCATATATATTTTGGCTTTGCTTTATTTTGCTCAATGGGCCTTTGTGACCTTTTGGATATTTCTTTTTCTTTATAGATCATATTGTTCTTTGTTTTCACATGTCGATTATATTGGACATGTTGATCCTTGAATACATGTGGATTTCTAGACTTATGACTTTGATACTTGGCATCCAAATTGCTTGGAGGGGGAAAGGAATGCATGGATGGATATGAATGAAATGGAGTTCTTTTGGATTGATGAAATTTACTCAAGGATGTGTGCCTTTACTGACCTTGCATAGAGGACGAAGGGATATAAGGACCTAAGATGGATGGAAGGGATGATGGGGAAGGGATATGTTTTGATTTTGATGGAGGGATACCAATGTCTTGAGAGTGAGTTGTGTAGACATGACCCTTAAGATCTTCTTTAACATGAAGGGATTCTTGCTTATGGAGATCTACTCCTTTGCCTTTATGAATATCTTGACATGTAGGATACTCTTTTCTTTGGGAAGAAGACACGAGTCCATTATGAGGTGGATATGATATGAGAGAAATAATGAGATCTTAAAGTGGATCGGATTGCACCAAAGTGGAAGAACCCATTATGCATGTCGAGGGTTCATGAACATCTTGCACTGACACGTTAGAATCATGAAGGGGATTAGGATCATGAGGGTGATTAGGATCATGTAGTGGACATGGTTCAATGACAGGCTCTTCAAGAGATGGAATGGGAGAAATAATGGGATCATCAAAAGAAATGAGACCTTGGAGTGTATATGGAGCATTAGGACAAGGAGATGGACGAACAAGTGGATCTTGTGGAGGATCTAAAGGAATAATTTGATCTTGACAAGGAGGAAGATCATTGGAATCCTCTTTAAAGGTTCTTTGCTCTTGACTTTCAATGGGATCATCATAAAGGATGGAAAGGATATCTTGATCTTTCTCAGGAAGTGGAATGTCAATGGGATTTGAAAGGACATTGTGTTCATGAAATGGAAGGGGATCATTTGGGATTGGATGGACTAGGATATCTTGAGCTTGCTTGGGAAATGGAGTGTCAATAGGACTTTGGATAGGATGGACAAGAATAGGGGAATCATCGTGAGTGTCTGGGAAGATGAGATCCTGGTCAACAATTGGATGGGATGATAAGATTTTTGGATCTTGATCTTGATTTTCTTTAGGACTCATTTCTTCGCACTCTAAATTATCCTCTTGACATGAGGTTGGACTTTGGATATGCATGGAGGATTCTGACAAGGGATCAATGTTTTGGCATGAAGGAAATGCACTTTGAACATTTGTGATGGATTCTGGCAAGGAATCAATGCTTGAACATGAGGAAGAGGGACTTTGAATGGGATCCTCTAAAACAAGTAATAGCAATAAAGTGCATGGTTGCATTGGGTCTAGTATTTCTGAAACATGACAAGGATATGCATCATGAATTGGATTATCTTGGCAATCAATTATGGATAGCTCTTGGATAATTGCATCCTTGGGTGTATTGTTTGATGAGGACAATATGGAAGGTTCTTGTGAAACTTCTAAAGGTGTAGGGATAGATGCCACTGGAGAGTCAATTTGCTTGTGGGGAGATGACGCATTGCTAGACATAATTGTATTATCGTGATCTTCCTCAAAGAACTCACTTGGTAATTTCCTTAAGATCAATGCAATAAAGCCACCTTTCTTTCGAGGTTTTGACATAGTTGTATCTGGAATTTGAACTTGTTTTTGGTTTGATGTCATGTTTTGATATTGGACTTGGTTCAATTGTTCCGACATGTTTAAAACTTGGCTTGGTGTGTGTTGCAACCTTTGTTTTTGAATGTTTGGTTGACATTGATATTCCACCATTGGTTGAACCATTTGTGGACATTGTATAGTTGGTTGGACATATTGTTGAAATTGGACCATTGGTTGTGTTGGTTGTATATGTTGAACAATTGGTTGAACCATTGGTTGTATTGGTTGAAAATCTGATTGATAGTAAACACCTTCTTGTTCTTGTTGTGGAGGCACATAATGTTGAAATTGATGTTGTCTCTTTTCTTGAAATTGTTTCATCATCTCTATTTGGGAGAGGAGAGCTAGTATGTCTGATCGTTCAAGAAGAGATCTTACATCAATTGGCTCAACCTTTGGATTTCGACCTTGAAATTTTTGAAACATTTTGGACATTTGTGATCTATTCTTCTCAATGTTTTTCACTCTTTGTTCCAATATCTCCTCTTCTTGAGCTAGTTTCTCCTCTAGTTTTTGTATTTGGAGACTTGTTTGATCATAAAAAGTTTGATCAATGTTGCTTTGTTGTTGGGTTGGATAGAATTGTGATTGCATTGTCGGTTGATATGTCAAACTTTGTTGCATCATTGGTGCTTGGAACCTTGTTTCAATAGACATGTCACTATGCAAATGCAATATTTTTGGAATTTTTTTCAAGGATAATGTATGATATGCAACTAAATGCAAACTAAAATGGATGAAAATGCAATCTATGGCAAGAGTGCAATCTATGTTTTTGGTTGTTTTTGAAGATTTTTGACAAACTTATGAATGCAAATCTAAAAGAGACCCTTGGGAAATTGGAATGATGTCTAGACCTCAAAGGACAAAAGGATTAAGTGACAAAAGGACAAGATGACAATGTCTCCCCTATATGTTTGGATACTAAGCTAGGTTTGACAAAATGACATTGATGACAAAAGGACAAAAGGTTTGATAAGGTCTAGACTTCCTAACAATGACTTAGGGTATATCAAAGATTTGGATTACTCAAGTATGACAAAACCTAGCTTTGAGACTATATGCAAAAGGACAATTACTATGCAAATAACCCTAATATGATATGATAATGACTTAAGCTTAATGAAGAGACCTAGGGTATGAATGTATGACAATGGTATGACTTTAATGCAAGAGGACACATGCAAATGAATGACTCTTATTGATATGCAAAGGAGTATGACTTAGGTGAAACCTAACCTTGGTACTTGACAATGAACTTTGCAAAATGCAACCTAGAATGAACCTAAATGTAAGTGACATGAATGTTGAGATAAGATTTTGAACAATATTTGACAACCATGTTTGAAAGTGTTTTGAAGTTTGTTGGATGAAATGCTCTTATGTTTAGCCTTGTTTTGAATCAATTTGTCTTGTTTTTGGAATGATACACAATTCAACTTTTGACAAACAAAGAAGACAAGATATTTCAACTTAGACTCAATACAATCATGCTCATTCACATATTTCTTATGGTAGGCAAGGACATTAGGTACTTGAGAGGTAGACTTGTTATGGGATTCAAGGAGAATACATAGATGCTTGACCCCATGGGCTCCCCTCCACGACACTCACTTCTCAAGGTAGCCAAGCATCAGTCCCCATGGAAATCTCCCCATGGCGAACTTAGTATCTCTTCCAAGTATCCGAACTTGTCCTTCTCAAGAAACTAGAAGGGTTTTTGGCCTCTAAAACAAGGTGTGTAGTAAGGATTTTTGTTAAGCATTACTCCTTGATGTCACGCAAGCATGATTGAGACATTAAGCCCATCAAGATACCAAACAAATGTAGTCGTGCAAGCATGATTTAGTCCGTGAGGTCCTACTTAGATGTTGATATGAGAAAGAGTCCAAGGGTCATCACTTCCCAAGTAACTACAATTCCCACGTAATACTTCCTTCAAAGCTTTCGCTCATCGGGTATTTTTTTATAGTGAGTTAGAATGCCAAGGAATTATAGCTGTACTCACTTTGGGTCATTCCCTTCTCACGATTATCACTTGCTTGCAAAAGAAAAGTGGTCGGGAAGGCAGGCCCTCTAAAGGAGACGCACAATCAAAGACAAAAGCATGGTATCGAAGATCTAGATTTTTGATCACCCTAAAAGGATGAGAGCATACTCTCCTACTCCAATGTCACACTCAACAATCAAAGAAAAAACATGTTCATTCCAACCTATTAGAAATCACTAGGTGCCTAAAACATTAATAACAAACACCAAGTTTAGTTGTTTCTCCAAGGCAACCTGCAAAACCCAAGTTAGAAGTTTGATTTGTTGTCTTTGACTATCGATTCTGCATAACACATGTTAGTAGTTTGATTTGTTGTCTTTGCCATGCATATGCCAAGATTCTGCACAGATAATTAGTACCAAAAACCAAAACACAAAAAACAGAATGCAAAAACTAAACAAATTTCAAGTAAAATACTGCATTTTTACCTCTGTTCTGGATTTTACACAGGCGCAGAAATCATGACACAAGTGCAGAATGCTCAACATAGGTGCAGGTTGCTTCACACAGGCGCAGAAGTCTCCAAAAAACCCTGCACGACCCTATTTTTGGGTTTTTTGGCCTGCAAATCAACTCAAAAGCACTCAAAGACACAATAAAGGGATTAGATGGTTAGTGTTCAAGTCGGGTTCACCAATTAATGTAGGATAGGAATTTGGAAATCATCACAAACATTATAAACATACTAATCATTAGCCCAATCACGAAAGCAAAACTGTAATGATCTATCCTAAAACACATTCAATAGAGACATGAAATAAAAAACATTCAAAACTAGAAATTAAGCAAACCAAAGGTATGATTTGAATGCTCCTTCATGCGGCTCCATTGTTCTTCTTTCCTCTTCAAATGGTTTGGTTGTGGCTCTCACCTACAAGTGCACATACATGATTGAAAGCAAGTAGACAAGATTATTGATCAAGAGTACTAGAAATGTGATTGACTAGAAATTCGATAGTCTGATTACCAATTAGCTTTGATTGATGAAGATCATCCAATTTATAGAAGAATTGGAGAGATGACAAGATTAGCATGATTCAATTCAAATGGAAATTGCAAATCAATTATGTCAATTATGACAAATTTATGACAAATTATGCACCTTCTATGCAAAATTTGTTGATTGATGATTTATGACAAATTATGACAACTTCTATGTCAAAATTGATTGATTGTCAATTATGGCAAATTTATGACAAATTGTCATGTCATTTCCATGAATTTAGGAGAGAAATAGGAAGAATTTGAAATTAGGATTTAGAAAATTAGGAAATTAGAGAATTAAGAATTTAGGAATTAAGAAATTGATAGAAATTAGAAATTAGGTAAATTAATTAATAATTTGTCATTTATTAATTAATTCACAAAGAGGAATAATTAGCCAATTAAATGAACATTTAATTGCAATGAGAAGACTTAGGATAAATAAACAATTTATTAATCCTAAAGGAAGAAATGACAAAGGTTAAATGATGAAATCACGAAACCCTAGAAGATGAATTAGCAATGCGAGAATGACAATTAGGTCTTGACAAAGGATAATTGATATCGATTCGATTTGATTTTGGATTGATAAATGACCAATGTGATAAATTATTTGATTGATAAAATGCGCCAATTGATGAGGAACAATGACTAATTGATCCAAATTGACATAATTGAGACAGACAACGATCGATGATAAATTTATTGCAAGATGACAAAATTGACAAGAGAACAAGGATCGATGACAAAATAGATTGCAAGACGACAGGTTTGAAAATGACCACGATTTGATGACACAATCTATTTGCATGTGTGGCTTTGTAACCTAAGATCATACTGATAAATCTGACATTGATTTCCTTTACATCATTTACCCTTTAGAGACCTTTTGTCAAAAGTTGCACCAGCTAGTTTCATCGGTATGTCATTTGGGACCTTCTTTGTTCTATCAAGTCTGCTACCAGTGGAAGGTAACCCTATAACTACTTTTACTACTTCTTTGGTGATTTTTTGAATTGAATCCAACCAAAAGAATTCACCATGGACTCTGCTTAGGACTATTCTTATTACATCTTTGGGAAAAACAAGAATGCTAAGAATATCCACAAAGCCTAGGGTTTCTACTACCTTATGTTTCGACTTGACATTACCATCTACATCATAGATCACAGTCCTATACATGTTTTTGATCTCATCATCACCTAATTCCTCTATATGACAATGTATGTATATCCTAGGGTCTTCAGTATATACTACTCCCTTAGGAATTTGAGAGAATGCATCTGTGTTATCGTCTTTCTTCACAATTTCGGGAACCTGTTTGAATACGGGTCTAGAGCACTTAATAAACTCAATCACAGTAGGGTTTGCAATAAATTTAGGAGTGGATGAAGAAGCCATAGTTATAAATACCTCAATGTGCCTTAAGGATGAATGCTTGGATGAACTACTTCACTTCTTCGCTTAGGATGCCTTCGCTCGGGAATTTTTGCGCTCTTCAAAGATTTGAATGCTCGGTGAATGAAAAAGGAGCCAAAACACTTTCTTTATAATGTTATTTTCTCCAACCACCACATTTAATGCTTGCCGGTTAAGTCACAACTTAACTCATTTGCCGGTATAGAATTAATTCGACTTCTTACCATCAACCAAGGGTATAATAGCATGTTTTTCAATTTGTTGCTAAATCCCTGAAGGATTTTCCTTCTATTAGATGAAGTGTCTCCTGCCAGTGGAGTGTTACTCTGTTCTACCAGTGGAGGAGTATTCCCATCAACATTTTGATCTGACTTTCTGATCCATTGTTTTGATAATTCTTGCTTTACCTCTTCAACCTTTTCTTTACCTTTCAATCTAGGACCTATGTTATTTACCGGTGGGGTCTTGCTTCTACAAAATTTTGCAATATGTCCAATTTTGTTACAAGCATAACAAGTCACATTGTTTTTTTGAATAGCTTTCCCATATCCTATGTCGGTATGTGTTCTGCATTGATTAGATAAGTGTCCAAATCTTCCACAAACATAACATCTTACATTCATTCCGCAATTTTCTGAGTTACGAGCAATTTTATTGCATTTAGAACATTGACCGATTGGTGTATTAGTGTTCTAATAGTTTCTAGATCTACACTGATTTGCTCTATGACCATACTTGTTATAGTTAAAGAATTTCCCATTGAATTTGTAAGCACTAGGTTGTTTTACCAGTTTACTATGATCATGATTGTTTGCAGTACCAGAGCTTTCACCAGTTTTAAAGCCAATGCCATTTGTATCACCATTAGGTTTTTGATTCTTCAGCATGTCAACAAGTTCTTCTGAACTTCTCTTGAATTTCTCTTTGTGTTAATTTGCAACAGTCAGTTCATTCTCCAAGATTCCTTTCTATCTCATGAGTTCAGTTCTTTCATTTTGTGTATGCATCAGATCTGTCTTCAACATATCATTCTCATGACCAAGTCTTGTGTTTTCATTACAAAATATGTTTATACAAAATTGCTATCGGCCAAGGTGCTGGTATTCTTCCTTTTTGGGTGCCAGTGTTTTGTATGCCGGTGTAGAGTCTGTCGGTGTTAGTGCCTGAGTCTGCCTACCGGTATCACATGATTGTAAGGTTTCCATCAATTATAATACCTTAAATCACCTACAATTTCTCATTGGAGTGTGCATTTTCCAACATCTATTTCACTCTTCCTGCCATCAAGCTCACTTGTCAGTGCCCACTGACAAAAACGGACCGATTTGCTTCAGATATCAATTCATCAATTTCTTCTCTTGAATTAATAGGATGTATAGCTAGAAATTTTTCAATTTTCAGTTTCTTATCTAGCTCCATTACTACTATCCTTTTTGCTTCCAATCTTCTATAAATTTGATTCAGTAAATTATCCACAACTTCAATCAGAACTTTCTTATATATGTCCAAGTGTAAAATAATGCTATTCTCAATACTCTACCTGTCAGAATCATTAAATGTATGTTAGGATCCCCAAAGATACTGAGAGGGGGGGTGAATCAATATCTAATTGATTATAGAATTTACTTGATTTAAAATATGTAAAGCATATCAATACAGTATACTGGTAAACCAAAAATATTGCAGTAAACAAAGATAACAACAACCACATGAAAAGCACACCATAACAAAGTAGTTTAACGAGGAAACCCGGTGTGGGAGAAACCTTGGTGGGATTTGTGACCCACAATATTTGCTTACTGGCCAATAAGTGAATATTACTCTTACATTAGGGGCCTGCACATGTAGGAAGGCCAAGTGCCTAGAGCTCACTGCTCAACTACAAAATAAGAACTCACACTGACTTACAAAATGGATTATACAAATCCAATTTCTTGTATTGCTTCAAAATAGCATCTTCTATGCCAAATCCAATACTGGTTTTAGCTCTGCTTCATACATAAACCCTTAACCTAAAATTCGCATATTAGGTCTGCATAATTTCACCTATCTCTTTCTTACAAAATGTTCTACAATAATCTCATACATATATGAGTCATATTACAACTTGCCATGTCAGCTTACAATGATTTTACAATTAATTACAAAATATATTATAAACAAAATTCTTGTCGGCCAGGGTGCCGGTATCCTTCCTTTGTATGTTGGTGTCATGTGTGCCGGTATAGAGTCTATCATTGCCGGTATCATATGATTGCAAGATCTCCATCATTGACAAAACCTTCAATCACCTACAATTTCTCATTGGAGTGTGCATTTGCCAACAATCTCCCCCTTTGGCATTGATGGTAACACTCATGATAAAAATCCAGAAAGTGTCATAAAAAAAGTGTCATCCAAAAAATGAGTCTGCCAGAATTGTCTTACCAAAAAAATATGAGCTCCCCCTAAACTGATGAGCCATTAGCTGATCATTTTTCTCATAGCCTCTACTCCCCCTTTGACATCAATGACAAAGGTTGGCATTCACTATCAGTGGAGTCTTGCTTGGTTTCTTGGAATTGGTGGGTTACACTCTAAAAAATATCTATCAAAATTGAATTTATGTCGTTGCTAAATGTTTTACTGTCTTTTATAGCCTCATGGGTTCTCTGCACTGTACCGGTGAGTATGTGCATTTGCTCTTATGGTGTCTTTAGTTCGGGAACCAAAGCCTCAAATATTTCTTTTCTCAAAGAAATAAGATACTCTAATCTTGGACCAAGTCAACATTTTAAGTCCTTTGTTTTGTCCTTTATTCTTTTTTTTTCATTTTCCAGTTTCCTGATTTTCTCTTCTTACTTTGCAATTTTCTTTTCTAATTCCAAAAATGAATTTGATGTCCCATCAAATTGTCAACAATATTGTTAATCTTATCCTGTGTCTTTCTTATTTCTTTGTCAAGATCTTTTGTTAATACATCCGCTTTGCATGTATCCCTGTATAGTTTATTGAAGTCAAAAATGATTTCATTGAGTTCCAGTAAAAGAGTGTCCATCTCTCCCTTCTTCTTCTTAACTATATCCTCAAAGAATTTTTCTTTTTCCTTTATCAATCTCTCCTTAAATGTATCCTCATTTATTTTGTCCAGTGTTATTAGGTTATTGATTATATACTTAGACATTGTGTCTAATTCGTTCAAATAATCTTTGTTGTCTATGTTACACTTTGGAGCTATCATCTTTAAAATTGGTATGGTGTCATCAATAGCTTTATATGCTAGTGCATTACAATCTATTATTTTCTTAATTGAATCTAGTAGTACCTCTGTCACATTTTTTGGTTTGAATTCAGACATGGAGGTTCCAGATGTCTGTCCAACTGACTTCACATTTTGTAATCTGTCGATGGTGATAATAGCATTGCTTTCCTCTTTTACTGGAGGATCAGTTTGTGTCTCCATTTCAACTACCAAAGGTTTAGGTTTTTCAGTTGTAGCTGGTGGCACTGTCTTTGAATGTACTTGTGAATGAACCTATTGTTCTTCCTATTTCTTTGTGCTCTCAATTGATGGTTTTTGTGATGGTGCCTTTGATGATTTTTCAGTGGTATCCGCTGCCGACTTTTCTTCTTGTGATTCTGTATTTTCCATTGGTTTTTCTGTGCTTGCCCCTGAAATGTTTTCAATCGGTTGCTCAATACCAGTGCTATCAGTTTTTCTTGTATCTGTTGTCTGTTTAGTTTGTTGCTCACTCCCAATTTCAATGTCTCCAACTGTATCTTCAACATTTGTCTCAGTTGTTGTGTCTTCTATCGGTGGCTCAGTTGCCACATCACTTTTCTCACGTGTTTCCTTATCAACCACAATGTTGACTTCCTGTGTGTTGATATTCATTGTGTACAACACCTTAGAATCAGGATTTGTGTCCTCATGTGTTGTCTTCATACTCTCCATTGTCGGTTGATTTTCAGTAGTGTCTACCCGTGGAGTATCTAAAGGCGGTGGGGGTAAGTTGTCTGTTATCTTTATACTGGGAGGTCTACCAACCTTGCCTTTTCCTTTGTCCCTAATTTTTTGGTATACCTTGAAGATTTTAGGTTTTTGATTTCCTTTGTTATCTGATTCACTCTCCCTGCCATTAGTGCTACATGCCGGTGAGCAGTTGAAAATACTGACCGGTTAGCCTCAAAGATCAATTGATCTATCTCATCAGGTGAGTTAACATGATGTACAACAAGTAATTTTTCAATCTTTATTTTCTTATCAAGCTCAATAATAGCCACTCTTCTAGCTTCTAGTATGTTGTATAGATCTGTCAGTATTTCATCAACAACTTGCATCAAAAATTTCTTGAAAATATCTAAGTGTAATATTACACTGTTCTCTACTTTCTCCTTGCCATCAGTAGATAGTGTGTTATACAGTTTGCTGATATTCTTCAACTTGCCATCCTCAGTAATTTCATCCAATAATTTATCAATAGGAGCTATAGTTTGTTTTGACTTCTTTTTAGGAGTCAACTTCTTTTTCTTTGGAGTTAATTTCTTTGTTGGGGGCCTTACTGCCTGTTGCTTCTATCTTTTTGATGTAGGAGAAGGTGTCGGTGAAGGTTTTCTCTTCCTCTCAACTCTCTTGAATACTGCAGGTATGTCACTTTCAGAAGAAATTCCAATTGGTAAAAGGTGTGTTTCTTGTTGGATTGCTTCCAATTCACATTTAGTTATACCGGTTTGCTTTAGCACATCTTCTTTAATAGCTTTTGCCTGTCGAGTTCCTTTTCTGACAGTTGCCTCAACCTTTTTAACTTTGTTCTTTGATTGAATTTGAATTTCTATAGTTTCAGCATTACCAAATACTTCTTCTCCAGGTTCCTTAGGAACTTCTAGGAGGGCTTTTGCATAGGTTTCTATTATGTTGTCATCAGTCTCATACCCCATTTCAGTAACCCATATGATTCTAGGAACAACTACCTCCATCCAAATTTCATCTTTCTTTATTACAAAACATATTTCCTTTTGATACTTGTCCACAATAGCTTGTGATAACCTTACTCTTGTTTTCATTCGAGCTTTCATGCCTGAAAATAATCATTTAAGTTCTTTTCCCTGTTCTCTCCCATGTTGTTCAGCAATACTGATAGTTGTTTTCCTACCGGTATATCATATCTAAAATCTTTGGTGCCAATACCGGGTACTTGTTTGGTTATATGTAGCATCAGACAAATAAGTAGGTTTCCAAATCTGAGTGTTCCTTTCTTGTCTTTCTTTATCTTTCCCAAATTATTAATCAGTTCATCTTTAAGCCATTCACATATGTCTATCCTTGCATTATTATTTACCATATCATAGGCACTTTTAATGCATACGCTAGAAATTGAGTTTAACCTATTTGAATGTGTAGTCTTGTAACCTAAGATCATACTGATAAATTTGACATTGATATCTGTTACATCATTTACCCTTAGTGATCTCTTGTCAGATGTTGCACCAGGTAGTTTTGTCACTAAATCATTTGAGACCTTCTTAGTTCTGTCAGGTCTGTTTTCGGTGGAGAGTAACCTTGTCACAACCTTTACTGCTTCTTTAGTAATCTTGTGAATATAGTCCAACTAAAATAATTTGCCATGAACCCTTCTTAGCACAATTCTTACGGTATCCTTGGGAAAATCTGGGATACTAAGAATTTCTGTAAAACCTAGGGTTTCTATTATCTTGTGTTCAGTTTTGACATTTCCGGATTCATCACAAATTACAGATTTATACATATTCTTAATTTCCTCATCACCTAGTTCATCAATATGATAGTGTATATACATTCTAGGGTCTTCAAAATATACTACCCCTTTAGGTATTTGAGAAAATGCACCTAAACTATCATCTTTCTTTGCAATTTCAGGAACTAGCTAGAATACGGGTCTAGGGTGTTTAATAACTTCAACAACAGTAGGGTTTGCAATAAATTCAGGAGTAGATGAGGATGCCATAGCTATAAATACCTTAATCTGCCTTAGGAATGAAAGATTTGATAGATTGCTTTGCTTCTTTGCTTGGGATTTTCATGCTCTCGAAGATTTGAATGCTTGGTGAAATGAAAATGGAGTCAAAATACTTGTTTTATAATGTTATTTTCTTCACCTCCCACATTTAATGCTTGTCAGTTAAGTCACAACTTAACTTATCTTCCGGTAAAGAAGTAATCTCAACTTATCACCATCAACCGAGGGAATAATAGCATGTTTTACATTCAGTTGCTAAACCCTCAAAAGGATTTTCCTTCAATTAGATGAAGAGTCTCCTGTCAGTGGAGTGTTACTCTATTCTACCGGTGGAGGAGTATTCCCATCAACATTCTGTTTTGATTTTTTGATCCATTGTTTTGAGAATTCTTGCTTTACCTCTTCAACCTTTTCTTTACCTTTCAAACTAGGACCTTTGTTATTTGCCAGTGAGGACTTTCTTCTACAAAATTTAGCAATGTGCCCAATCTTGTTACAAGCATAACAAGTCACATTGTTTTTTTGAATTGCTTTCCCATATCCTATGCCGGTTTGTGTTCTACATTGATTAGATAAGTGTCCAAATCTTCCACAAACATAACATCTTACATTCATTCTGCAATTCTCTTAATTATGAAGAACTTTGTTGCATTTAGAACACTGACCGATGGGTGTATTGGTGTTCTAATAATTTCTTGATCTACATTGATTTTCTCTATGACCATACTTGTTATAGTTAAAGCATTTGTCATTAAATTTATAAGCAATTGGTTGTCTTACCGGTTTTCTATGATCACGTGTGTTTGTAGTACTAGAGCTTTCACCAGCTTCAAAGCCAAGGCCATTAGTGTCAACATTAGGTTTTTGATTCTTCAGCATGTCACCAAGTTCTTCTGAGCTTTTCTTGAATTTTTCCTTGTGCTGATTTGCACTAGCTAGTTCTCTTTCCAAGATTTATTTCTGTCTCATAAGTTCATTTGAGTCATTTTGTGTGTGCATCAGATCTGTCTTTAACATATCATTTTCATAACTAAGTCTTGTGTTTTCATTTTTAGCATCATTCAGTCTTCTAGTCAGATCTTCTTCATTTTTCTTCCTATCTTCATTTTCTTTGCAAAATCTCATAGTCATATCATGCATCTCATTCTGTGTTGTACTTATCTCTTGTCTTAGTTTGTTTACTAGATCATTAAGAGTTCCATTTTCATCTCCCTCTTTCTGCATCTTCTCACGAAGTTCTCTTCTTTTATTCCTTGCTATAGTGTAATTTTCATGAGGTGCTTGAATGATATCCTGAGCAGCTTTTAGATCATCTTCAAGTTTGATATTCTTCAATTTTTTTGTATCATAGTCTAAAAGAGTTGTTTCCAATTGTTTCTTCAAGTTATCCATCTCTACTAGTTGCAAGATCTTCCTCAAGCTATTATGCTTCTGAAGATAGAGGACCAGGCTCTAATACCAATTGTTAGGATTCCCAAAGATACTGAGAGGGGGGGTGAATCAATATCTAACTGGATATAGAATTTACTTGATTTAAAACATGTAAAGCATATCAATACAGTATACTGGTAAACCAAAAATAATGCAGTAAACAAAGATAACAGCAACCACATGAAAAGCACACCATAACATAGTAGTTTAACAAGGAAACCCAGTGTGAGAAAAACCTCGGTGGGATTTGTGACCCACAATATTCGCTTACTGGCCAATAAGTGAATATTACTCTTACAATAGGGGCCTGCACATGTAGGAAGGCCAAGTGCCTAGAGCTCACTGCTCAACTACAAAATAAGAAGTCACACTAACTTACAAAATGGATTATACAAATCCAATGTCTTGTATTGCTTCAAAATAGCATCTGCTATGCCAAATCCAGTACCGGTTTGAGCTCTACTGCATACATAAACCCTTAACCTAAAATTCGCATATTAGGTCTGCATAATTTCACCTCTCTTTCTTAAAAAATGTTCTACAATGATCTCATACATATATGAGTCATATTATAACTCGCCATGTTGGCTTACAATGATTTTACAATTAATTACAAAATATATTATAAACAAAATTCTTGTCGGCCAGGGTGTCGGTATCCTTCCTTTGTTTGTCGGTGTCTTGTGTGTCGATGTAGAGTTTGTTGTTGTTGGTGCCGGTATATTGTCTTGCTGGTATCATATGATTGCAAGATTGCCATCAATGACAAAACCTTCAATCACCTACAATTTCTCATTAGAGTGTACATTTTCCAACAATGTATTATACAATTTATGCACATTGGTCAAATGTCCACCTTCAGTTATTTCATTCAACAAATCATTCAAAGAAGGGGTAACCGGTTGTTGTTTCTTCTTTGGTGTTCACTTCTTGGGTGGTTCCCTTACTGCCTGTTGTTTCTTTCTCAAGGTCCTTGTTCTCTTAGGTGAAGGAGATGCAACCGGTGAAGGTTTTCTCTTCCTCCTTTCAACTCTTTTAAATTTTGTTGCCTTATCACTATCAATTCCAAAAGATGTCCTAACCGGTGACACATGTGCTTCCGATTGTAATCCTTCAAGCTCGCTGGCTATTATACCACTTAAGTTCATGACATTTTCTTTAAACTCACTTATCTTCTTAGAAGCATCTATTATGTATTTTTCTCTCTTCTTTGTTTTCTTCAATAGATTTACATCACTCTCAATGGTCTCACCACTACCAAAGAATTTTTCTGATGGTTCTCGTGGTTCATCCAGTAAAGCTTTAGCATATGTCTCTAGAATAGTAAGATCTACTATCAGATGTTACTCCGATTAGGCTTGTCACCATTTTGTTGGGAATATTCTTTGTCTTATCAGGTCTACTATCGGATGAGGGTAAACCTGTAACTGCCCTAATTGCTTCTTTGGTAATTTTGCAAATTTATTCCAGCCATATGAACTCTCCATGAACTCTACTTAACAAAATTCTAACGACCTCCTTAGGGAATACAAGGATGCTCAAAATATCAACAAAACCTAGGGTTTCCACAATCTTGTGATTTGGTTTAATAACTCCTTGCTCATTAGTTATAACCTCATCATACATTTTCTTCAAACCCTTAGATCCTAGATCATCTATATTGCAATGTATGTAAATCTTAGGGTCTTCAGCAAATGCTACACCTTTAGGAATTTTTGAAAATGCCTCGACAGAGTCATCTTGTTTAGCAATTTTGAGTTTTATCTTAAACACGGGCCTAGGTCTCTTAATGTTCTCGACAATGGTAGGGTTTGCAATAAAATCAAGAACAGAAGAATAAACCATTAAAAACTACCTTTTACTACCTAAAAATATTCTGAATATCTGAAGAGATCACTTCACACCTTTGCCTTGAATTCCTTTGCTCAATTTTCACGCTCTCTGACAATTTGAATGTTCGGTCAGTCAAAAATGAGGGAAATCTGATGATTTATAATGACATATCTTCCACCAACTGCATTAAATGCTTGTTGGTTAAGTAAAAACTTAACACATCTTTTGGTAAAGAAGAAATCCATCTTCTCACCATCAACTGAGGGTAATCTACATGATTTTCAACTTTTTGCAATACCCCCAAAGGGTTACTTCTCAGTTGGATGAAAAATCTCCTACTGGTGGAGAATTACTCTATTCTACCGATGCAGAGACAGTTTGATCAACTCTCTGATCTCTCTTCTTAATCCATTGTTTTGAAAATTATTTCTTTACTTCATCTACCTTTTCTTTGCCTTTCAAATTGGATCATTTATTGTTAGATGGTGAAGTCTTGCTTCTACAAAAATTTTCAATATGTCCAATCTTGTTACAAGCATAACAAGATACATTATTCCTTTGAATAGCCTTTCCATATCCTACGCCAGTTTATGTTCTGCATTGATTACATAAGTGTCCACATCTTCCACAAACATAGAATTTCACATTCATTCTGCAATTTTCTGAATTATGACCAATTTTGTTGCATTTGGAACATTTGTTGGTGTTGGAAATAAGCCACACCCGGACCAATGATGGACTGGTCCAAGAGGGGATAGTAGCTCAGTGGTAGAGCACTCCAGCAGCGTATGGAAGGTCCTAGGTTCGAGTCCTAGCTAGTCCATGTCTCAACATGGTATCAGAGCCAAGTCTAGGCTAGGAGCCCCAAGCACACGAGAGGTGTGGCTTCACGGGGGGGTGTTGGTGATGGAAATAAGCCACATCTAGATCAACAATGGACTGGTCCAAGAAGGGCCAGTAGCTCAGTGGTAGAGCACTCCAGTAGTGTATGGAAGGTCCTAGGTTTGAGTCCTAGCTGGTCCATGTCTCAACAACATTGACCAGTGGGTGCATTAATATTCTGATTAGTTCTAAGTCCACACTTGTTATAGTTAAAGCATTTCCCATTAAACTTATTAGCATTAGGTTGTCTTACCAGTTTACTGTGATCATGATTATTTGCAGTACCGGATCCAATTTCAAATCTAAGTCCAATAGTATCTCCATTAGGATTGTGACTCTTCAGCATGTCATCAAGCTCCTCTGAACTTTTCTTGAATTTGTCTTTGTGTTTATTTGCAGTAGCCAACTCATTTTCCAGAATTCCCATTTGTCTCATAAGCTCAATTTTATCATATTGCATGTGAACTAGATCTGTCTTCAGTATATCATTTTCATGACTAAGTCCTAGATTTTCATTTCCATCATCATTAAGTCTCCTAGTCAAGTCTTCTTCATTCTTCTTTCTATCTTCAATATCTTTACATAACCGCATGGTCATATCTTGCATTTCATTCTTCATATTATTGTTTTCTTATCTCAACTTGTTTGCAAGTTCTCTAAGAGTTTCTTTTTCATCATCATCATTCTGCATCTTCTCATGAAGTTCTTTTATTTTATTTTGTGCTATAGCAAAGTTCTCTTGAAGTCCTTTAATGAATTCCTATGCAATCCTTAGATCATCTTCCAGTTTGATATTCTTCAATTTCTCTGTATCAAAATCTTCAAGAGCTCCTTCCAACTATTTTCTTAAGTTCTCCATCTATATCGATAACAAAATTTTCCTCAAGTTGTTAGGCTTTTTCAAATAGAGGACCAAGCTCTGATACCAATTGTTAGAATCAATGACAGTCCCAAACACACTGAGAGGGGGGGGTGAGTCAGTGTCTAACTAGTTTAGATAATATTTATACTTATTTATAATTTTGCATCCCAAAATAGTGTACCAGTAAATAAGAATTAATGCAGCAAATAAGAATAACAGAGATAGCATAGAGAACACACCATAACACAAGATATTTAACGAGGAAACTCAGTGTGGGAAAAACCTCGATGGGATTTGTGACCCACAATATTATCTCACTGGCCAATGAATAAATATTACTTACATGAGGGGCCTGCACATGCAGGAAGGCCAACAGCCTATAGCTCACTGCTCAACTACAAAATAGAAGTCTCACTGACTTACAAAATGGATGATTAAATCCAATACAATGTACTGCTCAAATCAGCATCAACTATGCCAGGTTCAATACTAGTTTAAGCTCAGTCTATAACCAAAACCTTGCTATCCTTATACAAAATTCTTCTATCAATTTCACATCATCATTCCTCTTTCATCACACACACCACATACCAAAATGACCTACAAGACTTCATACATATATGAGTCTTTTACAATATACCAAGTCAGCTTTCAAAAAGATAATTATATTACAATAAAAGATATTTCCATGTCAGCTTGAGTGTCGGTATACTGTTTCCAATGTAATCTGAATGTCGGTGAAAGTGTCTACCGGTGCCAGTGCTTGCTAGTGAATGCCAGTCGATTGCCTATCAGTTTGTCAATCAGTTCGCCATCAATGACAACACAACCATTCTCATAAGAGTGTAGAATGCCAACATATTTAACTATGTTGCAGTATTCTATTCTAATATTTTCCAAGATAGAATAGAACTCATTAAGTTACTAAAAAAAATCCTCCAGCTTGGTCATCTAAACATGATGAATCTATTGACAGAATAAAAAGAAAATGTGCTTCATTACCAACTCTTCATCTATCGGGTAATGATTGGTGTCCTCTTTGGATTGGTGACTTAAACTAATTGTAAACATTTGAATCATTTGTGAGGTTGGAATTGGGTAGTAGATCCAAGAAGCTTTCTCACCATGGTTTTTCCCTTTTAGGGTTTTCCATGTAAATCTAGTGTTATGAGTTTTGTGTTTGTATGCCTTCATCATTTACTTAGGTCAAAATTAATGTTGATGCTTTTTAAGTCTATGTGATTGGATGCAAAATTATAAAAGAATAAATTGATGATATACAAACTCAAACCCCTCTCAGTCAATCGGTGTGCTCAACAAATCGTATCAAAGCCCTAATTCCTTGGTACAATCCTACTAAATGAAGGTAGATCTTGGATTAGAACACATGGTAGGTCAAGAAGGAGCATCATATAATTGTTGGCAATTTTTCTGCCAACCTTAGTAGAGCTCAAATCCAGTATTTCAGTGTGGCTAATGGTTCGTGTTAGTCAATACCGATAACATGTCGTGTTATCAGTCTCAACAAGGTTAGCTGCTTCTTCATAATTTTTGTAGAGAGTCATATAAAATGAGGGTAATATGATGTGTCAATAAAATGAGTATTATTGACCCCAAGCCTAATATGCTATATCAATAGCTCATGTCAAAAACATGTCATGATATTGATCGGGTCATGTTATTGACCACCTTAGTTTGCAACATCTTATTTGGCAACAAGGTAGGCCCCAGTTGACTAAGTGTTTGGCGGGTTTAGATAAAGCTCACGAGATAAGGCCCAAGGGCCAGGAAGGGGCATTTTTTAATCCCGCAGGCTTAGATAGGCAGTAGTGGCATATCGCGGGATAAGGAATTGTCCAAAGCAAAGAGGAAAACCTTATCTCGTGGAGTAGAATGAGGACACAAATGACATCGTGTGATAAGGAAGACAAAAGAGGGTGGTCTTTTTCCTTACCCCGCAAGATTAGAGGGACTTTAGCGAAGGCCCATGGGACACGAAGTTAACGAAGGCTCAAATGTTGTTATGGGATAAGAAGTAACAAAGGTGGAGGTGTTTTTTATATTATCTCACAGAGTGCAAAGAACAACAAGAGAACCTCACGGGATAAGACCCAAGTAAGAAGAGGGTCAGACTCTCTTATCCCGCGAGGTAAAACAAAGACATAAAAAGGCTCGCAGGATAAGAAACAAAGTAGAAACAAAGAGAAAGCTTATCCCAAAAGGTTGAGTAGAGAGTAAAAAGAGGTCATGGATAAGAATGCACCAAGGTAGTAAGCTTATAATGTTATCCCACATGGTATGTAGAGTTGCTCAACAATCGAACACAGTAGTGAAGCGTGGACCCAGGGTGCTACAACAACCATTTATGGTTGTCAAATCTTCATAAAGGCCCAATCAGATGGCCATATTTTAATCAATGATTGGGCCTTATAGATGCCTATGTGGAGAGATCTCACGTGTCCATATTCACATGAATCTCTTAGATCGACGATGGATATTTAAATTCGTAATGGCTGCTGAATTTTGATTTCTCTGTGTGGGGTAGTTGTCGATTCTATGGTCGAGGTCATTCTTTGCTCAGTCGGCACTCAATTTTGGACCTAATCTCACTCCTACCACTAGATTTCAAAGCCATAACTCCAGAGGTGACCCCTACAGGCCGTCTTTAGATGCCACCATGCCCTCTTTAATGCAAAACAAAGACTTTTTTCCCTGCAAGCATATTTGGCCATGCTTGTTGACAGGGATAACTTCACTAAGGTGTGGTTTTCACTCTTCCAGAGGTAGAGGATGCCTTCAGAGGCCAGATTGAGCATGCTACCAGATCTATCAATCTGATTTCTCTCTCCTCTGATATTATTGTAACCTAACCTAGGTGGGATTAGGGTTTTCTCAAATGTAATCATCTGAGTTATGCCTGAACTATAAACACAATTTTGTAACCTATTTTTAGGATCTTCCCTTCTTTTTCTCTTACAGCAGTCTATGACTTCTACGACTATAAAAATAACCTAGCCTCTGCATTAATAAAATTTTGCTTGCCTTACCTAGTTCTAGTTTATGCAAATGTGTGTATTTTCTTACTTGTTTGTATGAATGAATCTCTTTCTTGTTTTCTCAGCATGTGTGATAGTGTTGACTCCTCTTAGGGTGACATCTAAGAACATTGTTTGTTCCTCTACCATTATTAAGAATTCCAACCTTGACTTAGTCTTAGAAAGCTAGACCTAGATATAAATGTGTGTATCTTTTGGGCAATTACAGGTTGGGGTAGATCATCTTTCAGTCTAGGTGCAAACCCTATATCGCTCCTTTCATGCAATCCTTCTCTCTTTCCCTTTTCCATGTCAAAGCATAGATTAGATTTTCATGTGTTGGGTTGGTCCAACACTTTGCATCAGATTGAATAGGAAGCTGACATTCTCTAGAGACTCAAACTCACATTTAGCAAGGTCCCACACTTGAGAGTTTGTTTCCATGTTTCACAAGGTTGATGACTAAGGTTTCTTGGGTCAACAAGGGTGAAAAAATTTGTGACAACAATTTTTGGCATGCCCGGTGGGACTTTTGGACTTTTAGTTCATAGATGGTCATCAAGGGTACAAACTCTAAGTCACATGTCATTTTTTTGCTAATATTTTAGTGCTTTCCTTAGCAATACAACCTTTAGAGGCAATCAATCAAAGCATTTTGGGACTCTACAAGCAACATATCCACTGGTGAAGCAGTCTAGTGCTCAAACCAACTTAAGAATTGGTGTACTCTTCAGTATCCAACCCTTGGAGGCAATCATTCTTCAAGAACCTAACTTCAAAGCCATTTTGGTGACCTTGGTATGTCACCCTTTCTCTCTGGTAGGATAGATCTTTTGTCCTTTTTATAAAATTTTGTGTCAACAAAGGTTATCTTTTTAAATGCTTTCAATATGAGCACATAGTATGGGTGCAATTTCTATGCATCCCCATTTTGTTAAAATCCCAATCAGCCCTCCCCCTCCCTACCAATATGAACAAACTAGGACTGCTCTTAGTTTTAACCCATGTAATTTTGCTCCAGCAATAGGTGGGTATTTTCTGGATGCTTACCACCCACCCACCCCTGCTCAGGCTACTCATCAGCTTAGCCAAACCCTAAAGAATGAAATAGCCCTCCTTGCAGAGGCTACGGTGTCACAAGCAACTCAAGGGTTAAGAGACACTATGATGGACCAAAGAAAACAACTTGATGAGATCAAGAAATAGCTCTGGGAACAGAAGTAGGAGGAGGCCTTTTACCAACAACAACAACAACAAGAGGAGCTTGCTTATCAAGATCAACAACTACAACAACAACAAGAGTTGGAGGCTCAACAAAAACATGAGGCCTTTCTAGTAGAGAAACTTGCTTCTGCAAGAGAGGAAGAAATTAGGCAGTTGGCAGTCCTAGAGGTCGAAATCAGGCAGGCGAAGGCCTCTGCTCCTTTTCCCCCTAAAAGAGGATTTCCAAGTTTCAGACAGGGGAGCCCTCCTAGATCTTTTGAGGAGCCTGTCCTTGACCAGAGTCACCCTTATATTGAGCCTATCTAAGAGAGACATAATTTCAATGTCCCAAGTTCCATGGGAATTCCATCTTTGGATATGGAGGAGCCTATCTTTTAGGCCCCTCAGTGCTCAGGTCCTGTTGAGATCTATATTTGCAAGGAAGGACCTGTTGTTTGGAGGGAAGATGGGACTCATCCTCCCCACATATTTGAGAAGTAGCCTACTATCATTGACGATGACATTGAAGAGTCTGAGATGCTATAAAAAGATTCCATGGTGGAGCCTGAGGTTCTAGCGGAGCAAGCAGAAGATAGTTTGTAGTATTTGGACACCAAGAAAGAAGAATGCAACAAGTAGGAAGATTTGATTAGTTTTGATCATCTTCCCTTATTTATTGAAGATGAAGAAACTCTTCCTTCATTTGAGCCAATGGTGTATTCTCTACATAAGGGGCCTACACTTGAATAAATTAGTCTTAGTGACTATGGGATATTGGGAGAAATTAGTTTTGCTCCCACTCCCATTTTTTCAGTCCCTCAGGTGAGATGCAACAACACCCAAGTCAATCCCTTGTGTCTTAAGAGTGAGGAGGAGTTAAAAGAGAACTCTTTTTGGGATGACTTGGAAGGCTTTTGTTCAGGTTTGGACACTTTGCTACCTTGTCCTATGCAAGTCCCGAAGAAAGAAAATAAGGACTTTCAATTTTTGGAAAGTCAAGATGATTATTTATATGAGGTGGCTATCCAAGGTGAACAAGATCATGAATTAGAGTTCACCGAGAGAGAAGATTTTATTTTCTCTAATTTTGATGATGAGGTTGAGGTAGAACATGTGGAAAATGCCAAGTTTGATCTTGACCTTGATCTCCACATCAAACATAATTGACACTTTCTGTGCCAACCTTAATGAAGTTGAGTTCATCCCCTTAGGAGGGAAGAAATTTGGTGCAGATCCCTACCCAAACTCCTAAGGACAAGACCAAACAAGGTTAGACTAGTGAACCCTTGAATGACTACAAGGGTCCATCAAGGAAGGACTCCACACCTTAGATGAAACTACACACACATTCACTAAGCTTGGTCCTACTCAAGATGAGTAAAATGATTCAACTCCTCAACATGCCTTACCAGTGACTCTTACTCTTAGAGATTTAGAATTTGGTCAATACTTAACATCTAAGAACTCTTTCAAACCCTGGTTTTGGTTTTGGGCACCAATTCCTTATATCTTCTTTGGAAATCTACCCCCTAGGCTTGTAGCCCTATTTGGCGATAGAATGGAGTTTAACTCAAAAATGTTCCACACACGTATACAAAAAAATTATCATTTTAGACACCCTTTTGGAATTTGTACTGATCCCCAAAATGGTTTAGCCAAATCTGCAATTACAAGGTCTATTCCCTTCAGAGGCTGAGAAACCTAGTAGGGGCAATTAGCCCTATTTTCCAAAGAAACTACCTTTACCAGTACACCAAATGAAAAATAAACTTTATGGGCATGTGGGGAATAGTGAGAAACCTCTAATTCCATGGTTTGATGCCTAGAATTCACCGCTATGAAAACCTATAATGACTGTCCTAAATCTTGTCCTAGGTAGTCACATAGAGATGCCTACCTAATCTTGCTCCTTTCTCTACACAACAAAGTTTCCCCTACAAAAAACCATGAAAAAAATAAATTATAGAGGTTTATCCTGCATCCCTCCAAATTAAGAGTCTTCTAATGGAATAGAATGCAAGATAAAGCCATTTTTGTTCAAAACCCTCTCCAAACCCTCACTTTTCGGGTTACAATTAGAAGAATGGAGGGTTCTCTCTACTCTAGAATAGTTAAGACCTCACACCACCACCACAAGAAAGATATATCATATCCCTATCTACTCCATGGATTGTGGGATTCAAATCAATCCGTACATGCATGTGCAACTCCTGCAAACTCAGTATTTCTTGGAAAACTGAAGTATTTTGTGAATTATTGCTTCACAAATTCCAACTACAATAGCATCCCCCTTGGGAATCATGTCCACAAGGATTATACAACTTTCCAATGGTTTCCCACCAAACTTGGAGTAGGTTGGAGTCATTGAAAGTCTTCCCCCAACCAATATTCAAAAAGCTGCACTTTTGCACTCAAAAGTTGCATTTTTGCAATTTTGCACAAAAAGTTGTCATATTGCCTAAGGTTAGAATCCACATACATGGATGAACCAAACAATCATGAAACATGTCTAAAACCTATCAGACACAAATATAGACCATCTATTACCCCCATTGACCACATTGTCCGAATTGGCTTCTTAAATTGCCTAATTGGTGACATGGGCTTACATGGTGGGGTTTATTTGCATACATGAAACAAAAGACACACTAAGACACCCTAATTATCCTATTCTTCATCTTTAGGGTCATGAATAGATTTTTTATGAGGTTCTCATTCACCATACTCCCCGGAAGAAGAGATCTCAAGCCCATTTGAGATCAGAGTTTGTAAATCTGCACCATGATTGGATATTTGTTCACTTGTCATCCAAACTACCTCAGAGTTTGGTTTGTCTTTCCAAGACACCAAGTACTCAATGTACTCATTGTTCCTTGTCTTCTTTGTGACTCTAGTTTCTAACAGTTTTCTCAACTTAGGTGATCCATGCCTTGGGATGTCATTATCTGTTGCAACCTGCATTGGTTTTTCTTATTCATTGTCACTGCCTTTGAAAAGTGTAAAATCACACACATTAAAAATGGGTGATAATCCAAGATCAAGAGGAAGTTGGATCTCATAGGCATTGTTTCCACACTTCTTCAATATCTAACATGGTCCAATCTTCCTCTACATGAGTTTGGTGTATTTTCCTTTTGGGAGTCTCTCCTTCTTCAAATGTACCCATACCAAATCCCCAACAGTAAACCGTACATCTCTCTTCTTCTTATCAGCATGAGCCTTATACTTCACTACAGATTGTTGGAGATGATACTTGACTTGGTCATGCACCTCTTTGATGGTTAATTCAAAAGCTTCACCATCTACACTAATGGGCTCTTCTTTGGGTAAATCTCTTAACTCCAATACTCCCCTTGGGTGGATGCCATATACAATCTAGAAAGGAGACTTCCTTGTGATCCTATTGATTGTATCATTATAAGGGAACTTTGCCTATGATAGTATACTATCCCATTTTTCTCCATGTTGCCTTGTCAAACACCTTAATAGGTTTCCCAATGACCTATTGACAACTTCAGTTTGCCCATCCGTTTGGGGATGATAGGCTAATGAAAAAGCTAGGTTAGTCCCCAAATTCTTCCAAAGGGTCCTCCAAAAGTGACCTATGAACTTCACATCATTGTCTAAAATAATGTTTAGGGGCAATCCATGTATCTGGACTATATCATTGAAGAATATGTTTGCAACATATAATGCATCACAAGAAGTCTTACATGGAAAGAAATGAGCCATTTTAGTAAACCTGTCCACCACTACAAAGACAATGTCAAATCCTCTCCTTGTCCTAGGAAGACCTAAGAAAAAGTCCATACTTATGCTCTCCCATGGCCTAGAAGGGATGGGTAAGGGCTGATACAAACCTGCATTTGTAGACTTCCCCTTGGTTTTCTGACATATGACACATGTCTCTACAAACTTTCTTACATCTTCTTGCAATTTAGGCCAAAAATAATGTCTCTTCACAAGGTCTAGGGTCTTTTCAAGGCCAAAATGACCTGCCATAGCTCCACAATGCTTCTTCATAATGATATTCAACCTCATGGAACACTTTGGAATACACAACTCCACTCCTTTGAACAACAATTCATCTTGTATCAGAAATTCAGAAAACTCAATATGGTATCTCTCACCAAAGGTTTCACATACCTTGTATATCTCTCCAAAGTATTCATTAACATCATACATACTCTTCAAGGAATCAATACCAACACTCTTCATCTTGATTTGGTTGACAGTCAAGACCCTCCTGCCCAAAGCATTTGCAACTTTGTTCTTAACTCCCTTCTTGTGTTTGAGGGTGAATGTGAAGGCTTGTAGGGTCTCTACCCACTTCATGTGGCGGTGGTTTAACTTCTCTTAGCTGTTTATGAAACTGAGTGTCTGATTATCAGTAAAAACTATGAACTCCTTAGGCAATAAATAGTGCCTCCACTTCTTCAAAGACTGTACTAGAGCATACATCTCCAAGTCATAAGATGAGTATCTCTTCTTTGCATCATTTAGCTTTTCACTGAAAAAAGAAATAGGTCTCCCTTCTTAACTAAACACTGCTCCAATAGTCATGGGGGTTGCATCACATTCCACCTGAAATATCTTTTTGAAGTCTGGAAGGCAAGGACTAATTGTTCTGCAACCTTCTTCTTCAATGTCTCAAATGAATCATCTGCCTCTTTGGTCCAACTGAACTTGCACTTTTGTCCTCCCTTTATGGTGTCAAGAATGGGTGCACAAACATGACTAAATCCTCTTATGAACTTCCTATAGAAAGTTGATAAACCATGAAAACTTTGGATATCATTCATAGTTCTAGGTGTAGGCCAAGACACTATAACACTCACCTCCTCTTGGCCCATTTTCAACTCACCTTGTGAGATTAGAAAACCCAACTAGATGATCTCCTCCTACATGAGCAACCACTTATCCAAATTCATCATTAGTTTCTCTTCATGTAACCTCCTAAGAACCATATCTATGTGTTTGAGGTGCTCTCCCCTTGTGTGACTGAAGACCAAGATATCATCTAGGTATACTATGACAAAGTTTCCTATGAACTCCACCAAGACTTCATTCATTAACGTCATAAAGATACTAGGGGTGTTGGACAACCCAAATGGCATGACCTTCCACTCATATAAACCCTCATTGGTTTTAAAATTTGTTTTCCATTCATCGTCTGGCCTTATTCTAATCTAATGGTATCCACTTTTTATATCCATTTTTGTAAAATACTTAGCACTCCCTAATCAATCAAGTAAATCCTCTATTCTAGGGATTGGTAACCTATACCTTATGGTTATCTTATTGATGGCTCTTGAATCTGTACAAAGCCTCCAAGTGCCTTCTTTCTTGGGTGCAAGGATTGTCGGTACTGTGCATGGACTTTGAATTTTGCCAATCAGTCCTGATTCAAGCAACTATTCAATCTGCCTTGCCCTTTCTACATTTTGGTCTGGGGTGAGCTTGTAGACTGCTTTGTTTGGGAGAGTAGATCTAGAGATTAGATCTATGCAATGACTGATGTCCCTCACCAGTGGTAGGGACCTTGGCATTCCATCTGAAATGATGCCTTGATGCTTATCAAGAAACTATCTGATTGCAAGGTCTATGTGCTTCTAACCTCCTTCTTTCTCTTCTATATACTGCTCTTTCCTTTTCACCTTGGGGCTAGGCATGAGGGCATAGAAAATAGCACCTTTCTCTACAATCTCCTTCATGAAATATTTACCTTCTACCTGATGAATACTAAGAGGGGGGGTGAATTAGTATGCCAAATATCTTTGCACTTAAACACTTTGCAAGACTAACAGTAAACCGTTAAAACAGTTTAGTAGACAAACTGGTTAGCACACATGCAAACCAAATAGAAAATAATGCATTCACCCACAGAAGCACAAACACCATAACATGAGATTTTGACGTGGAAATCCAAATGGGAAAAACCACGGTGAGATGGAACTCACAAGTAACTATTTGCAGAATAGGAACCAGACCGGTTAAGGTCATTAAATTTTCTTTACCAGAACAGATCCTGTTAGGAATCTCAATCTCTATTAGGAGATAAGTCCAATTAAAGACTACCTTGCCAGAGGATTTTAGATCCACATATGTGAACCACCTTGTTAGAGGATTTACAAAAGGCTTTTGGGCCTACTCGGTTAAGGGCTACAGACTTGTTGAAGATGTGAGTAATCAACAAGTGAGTGATCTAGCAAATAGCACAAATTGCTTGGTTAGATCCTTGATAGCTCGTTCCTAATGCATTCCAGCATTACTTCAGTCTTCTATACATTCATAATCTCTTTGACTCCTCAACCACCTTAAACCCTAGCAACAACATCAACCGCAACAACAACCTAAAACCCTAGACATGATGTCCTTATAAAGGAATCTGATTTCATGTCGGTCCAATAGGATTACAATACAATTTCCTAGGTTCAATGCATCTAGACGTATCTGGTAACACGACACAAAAATCACCCTTAAAGTGTCAGCACCATCAAATAATCAGTGGATGGTAACTCATCACAAAATGTCGGTTGGTAACTCATCACAGAGTATTACCGGTTCATACAAAATATTGGTTCAAGAAAAATGCCAGTTGCTGGTTTGACAAAATGAAGACTGGGAAATATGTGTTCTACCGCTTTGATCCTTCATGCCACTTGAGATCCTCGAACCACTTGGGGTTGACATACCACTTTAGATTGGTAATCACTTTCTACAAAACACCAATAGTCTAAGGACTATAATGCATCATACCGGTTGGAACATGTACCGGTTGGGCTTTAACTAATACATACAAAAATGATCTCAATGCAAGTGCATGTCCATCAATGACAATCATAACATAATCATCAAAAATGCCAACAATCTCTCCCTTTGGCATTGATGGGAACACTTAGGAAATTTTGACATCTAAGTGTTTTACAACAAAAATATGCCAGAATCAAAATTACTCCCCCTAAGCATATACACTATCCCTTTTGCAGAAAATACAATGTATACTACTTCTTAATAGAAATAACATGAAAGTATACATCAAAACTTTCAAAATTTATACTTCTCCCCCTTTGCCAACAATGACAAAAATAATATTACAGACTAACCCATGTTTCATTAAAATAATAAGTGTTTATGACAGTAAAGAATAAAACTTGTCAAAAATAGATTTAAAGTCTTGCAAGAATTGTTTCATAGATAAAGACCAGGACTCAAGTAAGGAGGTTGCCACTTCTTTCTCTGTCTGCATCTAGGAGACCTATTCTTCCATGGCATCGAGTGTGCTCATCTCTTGAGTCACTGTTAAAGCATCCAAATTGAGATAACATTTTTGAAGAATCTGCAGGTGTGGGAGTAGAACCAGTTGGAGTTCCTACAAATCTCAAGTCCAGTTGCTTATTTCCAACTCTAATTTGGTAGACTGGATGTGAAACCAGTGAACGGTTTGCCCATAAGTTGTAAAAGAGTCGTATGGCAGCTTGAAGGTACTCATATACAATTGCAAGTCAGTTTGAATCTTCTACTTCTATACAAGCACATCATCATAGAAGAGATGGGGTTGGAAAATCTTACTTAGTAGTAGATTTCGCTCATCTAGAGCATTCCTTATATCCTTCTGTGCTTTTTGTAGTTCAAACTGGAGCCTGTTAAGCTTCTTCACCAGGGCAATGTTGAGAGCCTTTTGATGCTCTTTCTTAGCATTTGCCTCTGCTATCTCCTCTAAGCTCTGCACTTGATCATCCACTACTATGCATAGGAGCTTCAATTGGGCCAATGATGAGTCAGTACTAGGGAGGTTTGTACCAGGTAACAAACTGGTAAGAGTGTCTACTGCCGCTTGGATCACATCTTGCTCCTTTTTCCTCCGTATCACTTCAAGGCGTTCTTGAGAAACCTTGATGCTCTGCAGTAGCTCCATTTCACTTGTAGACTAGAGGTTAATAGGACTGGTAAGGTCAGTTAGTTTGGCTTGATTGTCGGTTGCCTTTGGAGTCTCCATCTGCGTGCCCTTTTCTGCTTTAGTTTCCTTGTTCTCCTCTGCCTTCTTTTTCTCCGCTTCTTTTCTCTTTTCCTCTTCCTTATCCTCCTCTGCCTTCTTCTTTTTTGCATCCTTCCTCTTCTCCTCTGCTTTATCTTCCTCTTCCTTCTTCTTTTCTGCTTCCTTTCTCTTCTCCTCTTCCTTTCTCTTCTTCTTATCCTCTTCCTCTTTCTTCTTCCTTGCATCTTCTTGTTTCTTTTTCTCTTCTTCCTCTTCTTTTCTTTTCTTCTCTTCTTCTTTTCTCTTTTCTTCCTGTTTCCATTTCTCCTCATCTTTTTTCTTTCTTCTTCTTGTCCTCTTCCTTTTTCTTCTTCTCCTCTTCATCCTTCTTCTTCTTCTCCTCTTCATCCTTCTTCTCTTCCTCTTCTAATTTCTTCTTTTCCGCTTGCTTCTTTGCTTCCTCCTTTTTGTCCTCTATTTCCTTTTACTTTACTTCCTATTCTGCCTGCTTCTCCTATCATATTTCTTTTGATGGTGTACCCTGAGCAACATCCTCTCCATCCAGAGCATCGACATCAATAGTGTCTATGGGTTCAATAACTGAGTTTCCTTCATCATCAAACACTTCATCCGGTTTTGTTATTGCCAGTTCTTGCTCAGCCTTCTTGTTGGCTTCAGCCACTCTATGCATCTTAAGAGCTTCTAGAGCAAGAGTGTGTGTATTCTTAAGAACTTCTTGACCCTTCCCTTCCCGTAATAGGAGTCTTCTTCTTCTCATGAAGAAGAGGCCTTTCTATTTATTCATTACTCTGAATAGTTTTGAATTTGATACATCAGGAAAATGTTCAACAAAAACTTTCTCTCTCATTTCCTGTTCCTTCTCTATGGCAATGCGCCATTTATTGTATAAGGACTTATACAAAGAATCTGGTGTCTCAGATCTAATTTCTGAAGGTGGCCAGTCATTAACAAATAAATACTGAATGATTTCTTTTTCAACCGCTTCCTTTTCATCATCATTAAAGTCATCAAAACAATCAATCAAATCATTCAGCACTTTTCTCCTAATGTTTTTGATAGTTCTTTGACAATGTGTCAAAGGTTTGTAGGAGGAGATGTCAATATTTATGGGTGCCAATGATGTTGGTTCATTCTTTGTCTTTTTCTTTTCTTGTTGTGTCTTCTTAGGTTTTTCCTCAGACATAGTTTCTTCTGAGTCTGGTGAGGCATTCCTTGTCTTCCTCTTTCTCTCGAACACTTTAGCAAGTGTTGCTTCTGGTTTCTTTTTAGTCGGTGACCACTTGGTCACCTTAGGACTGGCTATAGTAGCCAGTGCCGATGCTGAAGGCACTGCTTTTGCCTTCTTCATTGAAGGTTCTTTTCCTTTCTTTGCTAAGGGTTCCTCAATTGGTGTTATCCTTTCTAAGTAGGTGTCGGTTCTCCTTACCTTTGGATCAAGTGGTGAGGCAATAAGGGTAGAGGCATATACTTCTAGCATATCATTCATTACCTCATAGCCCATAGGCTCCACTTCCTTCTATCTGGGATCAACAGCCTCCATTATGTATTGATCCACTTTAATGGTGAAACATATACCATCTTCATATTTCTTGACAATATCACCTGATATTCTCATCTGCTGACTCATTTTGCATCTGAACTCATCAAAGTACTTTTTTAGAATTTTAGGGTAACTGGTTCCAACTACTTGAAGGCTTTCCTTGATTTGCTTGGTTACCGGTTGATCAGCAGACCACTGGACATCACCTACTCCTGGAAAGTAGGCTTGGAAGTAAAAGAACAACCCAACTAGTAATTGTCCAAACTTGAACCTCAATGCATTGTCTTGTTTGATCTATTTAAAATTCAATGGGAGTTGCCTTTGCATACCGATGCATAGGTCAAATGATGCATCCTCCTTGATCATCCGGTAAATGGCATTTACCGCTGCAGCAAATACAGAGTTAAGTCTGCTAGCACAGAATGTCCGGTAGCCTATCACCATGCAGGCATACTTGACTAGATCATCCTTGATTGAATTGACGGTCATTCCTCGTGAGTCGCTCACTGAACCAGTGAGCTTGGACATTTCAGTCTTGCTTACCATCCTTAGGGCTAGCACTTCCCCTATATTGTAGAAACCGGTGATGGCATGAATTGCTTGTGGTGTAATATCATGCGTTCTTTCCAGGTACATCTTGTCACCATGAACTCTGCTCAGAATGATCCTAATGTGATCATCTGTGAAATCCTCTAGGAAATAAACAACATTGTGGAGCTTCTTCTTCTCCAAAATGCTATACTCCGGTTTGATCTTTTTATCTTTTCCACAAAATAAACCTAGTTGCGAGTGAATTGCTAGAGACCCTAGGTCTTCGATTTTACAATCTATGTAATCTGAGATTCCCTCTTCTACTATCACACCAGCTGGAACTTGTGATAGGACATTATATTTAGACTTGCATTGAATAAAGCTTGTTGAATCGACAAATGCACTAGAGCTAGTATGGGATGCAAAAGCCATGATAGAAACTAAAAACTCAAAAAATGCCTTTTGGAAATCATGAATTGAGGGCTTTCAGATTCTTCTCCACCTCACACTCCATCGGTTGCAGAATCACTTCTTTGCGCTCTTCACTTGACCGTTTGCAATTTGAATTTGAATCTCCTTCAAGGTTCCTTAATTTCTCAGAATTGCAGCACAAATCACTTTTCTTCGCTCTGCACTTGAAAACCTTCTTTTCTTCAAAAAATGATAGTGAGAAATGATTTGAAAATTCCTTTTAAACATATTCCTCACCTACCACAATTAATGCTCCACCATTAGGGCATAAACCCTAATTTGCCTTTTACCATTTTCGGTCTTCTACTAGATGATAGGTATCGTATATCGGCTAAGGTCTTTTACTAGTGTAAACCGGGGGTTCGAAACATTTCACCATTTTCTACCCCTAAGCTTTTCTGAAGCTTAGTTTGTCGGTTCCATGATTTCCACACTAGCTGTAGAAACCGGTTCCTCTTGCAACATTGTTGGTTTCTTCTTCCAGGTCTTGTTCATATCCACTTTAACAGTTTCAACATCAATGTTTCCTTTCGGAGTGACCGGTATGTCATCCGATATGTTCTTTCTTGATCTACATAATCTGGAAATGTGACCCGATTTGTTGCAGTGATAGCAGACCAATCCAGGTGCTCTCCAAGGTCCATTATTCATGTTGTCATTCTTCCTTTTGCATGTTGCAATAGTGTGACCATGACCGTGATAGACCATATAGTTTTCTCTCCATCTAGTTGCCGCTTGATAGCCACCACTTCTTGGCTGATGATTGAAGGCATTAAACCAGTTGCGATTCCGGTTCACAAAAGGTTCAGGACCAACTCCTTGGGTCCTCTGAGGATATCTTCCACTGTTATTCATAATAGACCTGCATTTAGATGCTCTATGCCCAAACTTGTTGCATGCATAGCAGTTACCATTGAATTTATAACATCTAGGCTTATCATTTAGAAAATAAGGAAAATTATTGCAAGCCTTACTCCTACACACATTGGCAGTATGTCCTTCTTTAAGACAGTTAAAGAAAACAGGATTAAACTTATGCTTACCTTTATCCTTTGATGCCGGTTGATTCTTTGATGTTCCAGCATTTGTACTAGAGGTCTCACCTTCCTCATGACTAGAATAACCAAGTCCATCAGTATTCTTGACAGGTTTGGCAGATTCAGCTTTTTCTCTAGCTTGACAGTACTTTTGTTGAACTTAGCAAGTATTTCCTTTGACTCAGAGAGTTCTTTGGAAATAGCAATATTTGTTTTCATTAGGTTTTCATTCTCAGAGATGGCAATGTTTAGTTCTCCTTGCATGTCTTCCTTTTCCACTTTTCTCACATGGAGTTGAGTAGTTAGGGCACTAATCTCTTGCTTCAGCTTGGAGTTTTTGTGATCTTTGACTTTCACTAGATCTTCAGCTTTCCTCTAGTTCTCAAGCTCTTGGCACATTCGGATAGTCAGTCCTTCCAATTCTTTTCTCAGGTTGGAATTGGATTCATTCATCTTTTCTACTTCCTAAATCAGAGCTTCCATGTCCACTTCATCAGAATAACTATTTTCAGATAGCTCCATCAACTTTTCAGCATGTTCTCTCCTTTTTGCTTGAGATGCCTTGTATTTGGCCATAAGATCATCATAGGCTTTCTCAGATTGAGTGAGCCGATGAGTAAGTTCCCTCAATGTGTATTCCCCCATATCTCTTTCCAAGTGGTTAAACTTATAGAAAGGTAGGCTCTAATACCAATTGTTGAATACTAAGAGGGGGGTTGAATTAGTATGCCAAAAATCTTTGCACTTAAACACTTTGCAAGACTAACAGTAAACCAGTAAAACAGTTTAGTAGACAAACCAGTGAGCACACATGCAAACCAAATAGAAAATAATACATCCACCCACAGAAGCACAAACACCATAACACAAGAGAATTTGACGTGGAAACCCAAATGGGAAAAACCACAATCAGATGGAACTCACAAGTAACTATCTGCAGAATAGGAACCAGATCGGTTAAGGTCATACAATGTTCTTTACCAGAATAGATCCTGTTAGGAATCTCAATCTTTGTTAAGAGATAAGTCTGATTAAAGACTACCTTGCTAGAGGATTTTAGATCCATAGATGGGAACCACCATGTTAGAGGATTTACAAAAGGCTTTTCGGCCTACCCGGTTAAGGGCTACAAACTTGTTGAAGATGTGAGTAATCAATAAGTGAGTGATCAAGAAAATAGCACACATTGCTTGGTTGGATCCTTGATAGCTTGTTCCTAATGCATTCTAGCATTACTTCAGTATTCTATACATTTATACTCTCTCTGACTCCTCAACCACCTTAAACCTTAGCAACAACATCAACCACAACAACAACCTAAAACCTTAGACATGATGTCCTTATAAAGGAATCTGATTTTATGTCGGTCCAATAGGATTACAATATAATTTCCTAGGTTCAATGCATCTAGACGTATCTGGTAACATGACACAAAAAGCACCATTAAAGTGTCAGCACCGTCAAATAATCGGTGGATGGTAACTCATCACAGAGTATTACCGGTTCATACGAAATACCAGTTCAAGAAAAATGCCGGTTGCCAGTTTGATAAAATGAAGATTGGGAAATATGTGCTCTATCGCTTTGATCCTTCGTGCCACTTGAGATCCTCGAACCACTTGGGGTTAACATAACACTTCAGATCGGTAATCACTTTGTGCAAAACACCAATAGTCTAAGGACTATAATGCATCATACCGGTTGGAACATGTACCGATTGAGTTTTAACTAATACATACAAAAAGGATCTCAATGCAAGTGTGTGTCCATCAATGACAATCACAACATAATCATCAAAAATGCCAACACTACCATCAGCACTCTTGTAGCCTTACCTTTTGATTCCATCTCTTCCTCTATCAGAGGAAAGAGTTATATCACCTTACCATCCTTTGTGATTGAGTAGGTGTTTCTCAACCCATCATGATGAGCTTTCAAGTCATACTTCAATGGTCTCCCAAACAATAGATGGCATGCATCTATTTCGGCTATGTCAAATAACAATCTATCCTTGTAAGATACAATCTAAAACTCCACCCAAGCCTACTCTTCTACCACTACTTGCTGACCTTGGGTGAGCCATGAAACCTTGTAGGGGTAAGGATGAGGCAGCTTTCTAAGCTTAAGCTTTTCTACCATCTCAAGTGATACAAAAAATTTTAGTGGATCTGGAGTCTATCAGAACCTTGTATACCTTTCCTCTTGCCTTGCAAGTGGTTTTGAAAAGGGATTTCCTTTGTGTAGGCTCCTTGTTAGGTAACTTCATGGTGGTTACTTATTTCCTCATCATCAGAGCCTCTCCTCTTTTAGGATAGCTATAGCTATTAGGAGCATTAACACTTTGATAGGTGTTTGCACTTGCCACACTTTGACAATCAGATTCTTGCACCAAATTTCTTCTCCGGACACCTATTGGCCATATGCCCTTCTTGGTTGTAGTTGTAACACATAGGAGATCCTCTGCCTTGGGATCTTCCTCTAGAGGGTGGTCTTCTACCCCTAAATCTCCCTCTTGGATTGTAGCCCCCTCCTTGGTTGTAACTGCTCTCACCTCTATTGCCTTCTTGATTAAGTCTCCCTGGTAACCAAAACTATTTCCTGTACCTCTGAAAGGGCCTCTTCCTCCTTTTTGTTGTCTCCCTTTACCTCTGCCATTTTAATCATGCCTTCTCTTCAACTTCTCCTCCACCTTGAGTGCCAACTAAAAGCACTTTTGGACTGTCTCCAAGGTGTGGAGATTCAAGTCTTCTTGGATTGTAAACCTCAACCCATTCAGATATCTTGCCACCTTCTCAACTTCACTCTCTTTCACCTTAGTCCTCACACACAACTTCATGAACTCCTCAGTATTGGAACTCATGTCCATCTCCTTTTGTTTCAAATTTGGTCTCCTCCTATGCAATTGGATATTGTAGTCCATTGGGACATAGGCTTCTTTCACCAAAGTCATCATCTTCTTCCATATAGCCACTCTTCTCTTTCCCTCTTTCACCCTCTCATCTTGGATGAAAGTCCACCAATTCGGTGCAGCCCCTTTCATTTTGGATTGGGCCATCTTCACCCTCTGGTGGTCTTATATGTCTTCACATTCAAAAAAATTGTCCAAGGAGCCTATCCACTCTATCATTGTATCCGGCTCCATCTTGACTGAAAATACTGAAAGATTCATCTTCACATCCATTGTTCTTCTCTCCATGGACTTGAGGACACTCATCAAGTGTCTCTGGTCTGCAGGGACCTCTAGCTCTTCCTGCATAGGGATCTCCTCTTCATCCCCTTCTTCTCCAGAGTCTCTCTCTCCCCTCTCCACTTTGTCCTTCAACCAGTCCATCTCATTTCTCAAGGCCTGATTCTCAGCCCTGACTTCTCTACCCTCAGCCATCTACTTCTTCACCAGTACATTCAAATCCATATTGGTCATTCTTGAAGGTGCCTCATGGGATCCTTCTTCTTTTGACATCTTGTTTTATCCTTCTCTTCCAAAGGATGCTCCTTTGCTCTAATACCACATGATTCAGAGCACTACCCTAAATCCTAAGCACAAGCCCAAACAAGGTTAGGCAAGTGACCTCTCGAATGACTACAAGGGTCCTGCAAGGAAGGACTTCACACCTTGGATGAAACTACACACACATTCACTAAGCTTGGGCCTACTCAAGATGAGTAAAAGGCTTCAACTCTTCAACATGCCTTACCAGTGACTCTTACTCTTAGAGATTGGAATTTGATCAATACTTGACATTTGAGAACTCTTTCAAACCCTATTTTTGGTTTTGGGCACCAATTCCTTATATCTTCTTTGGAAATCTACCCCCTAGGCTTGTAGCCCTGTTTGCTGATAGAATGGACCTTAACTCAAAATGTTCCACACACCCATATAAAACATATTATCATTTTTGACACCCTTTTGGAAGTTGTATTGATCCCCAAAATGGTTTGGCCAGATCTTCAATTACAAGGTATGTTCCCTTCGGAGGCTAAGAGACGTAATAGGGGAAATTCGTCCTATTTTCCAAAGCAACTACCTTTACCAGTACACCAAATGAAAAATCAACTTTATGGGCATGTGGTGGATAGTGAGAAACCTCTAATTCCAAGGTTGAACACTTGGAATCCATCGTTGTGACAACTTATGATGACTGTCCTAAATATTGTCCTAGGTAGTCACATAGAGATGCCTACCTAATATTGCTCCTTTCTCCACACCAAAAAGTTTCCCCTGCAAAAAAACATGAAAAAACTAAATTAAAAAGGCTTATCCTGCATCCCTCCAAAGGAAGAGTCTTCTAATGGACTAGAATGCAAGATAAATCATTTTTTGTTCAAAACCCTCTCCAAACCCTCACTTTCTATGTTACAGTCAAAAGAATGGAGGGTTCTCTCTACTCCAAAATAGTTAAGACCTCACACCACCAAACAAAATCTATTTCATCTCCCTATCTACTCCATGGATGGTGGGATTTAAATCAATCCATACAGGCACGTGCAACTCCTGCAAACTCAGTATTTCTTGGAAAGCTGGAGTATTTTATGTATTATTGCTTCACAAATTCCAACTACAATAGCAGCCCCCTTGAGAATCATGTCCACAAGGCTTATACAACTCTCCAATGGTTTCCCACCAAACTTGTAGTAGGTTGGAGCAGTTGAAAGGCTTCCCCCAACCAATTTTCAAAATGTTGCACTTTTGCACTCAAAAGTTGCATTTTTGCAATTTTGCACAAAAAGTTGTCATATTGGCTAAGGTTCCAATCCACATAAGTGGATCAACCAAACACTCATGAAACATGTCTAAAACATATCAAACACAAATCTAGACCATCTATTACCCCTATTGACCACATTGTCCCAATTGACTTCTCAAATTGCCTAATTGGTGACATGGTCTTACATGGTGGGGTTTATTTTCTTCACTATGACATTCAACTCCGTATTGGTCATTCTTGAAGGTGCCTTATGGGATCCTTCTTCTTTCGACATCTTGTATTCTCCTTCTCTTCCAAAGGACACTCCTTTTCTTTGATACCACTTGATGCAGAGCCCTACCCAAACTCCTAAGGACAAGCCGAAACAAGGTTCGGCTAGTGACTCCCTGAATGACTACTAGGGTCCTACAAGTAAGGACTCCACACCTTGGATGAAACTACACACACATTCACTAAGCTTGGGCCTACCCAAGATGAGTAGAAGGCTTCAACTCCTCAACATGTCTTACCAATGACTCCTACTCTTAGAGATTTTGAATTTGGTCAATACTTGACACCTAAGAACTCTTTCAAACCCTGGTTTTTGTTTTGGGTACCAATTCCTTATATCTTCTTTCAAAATATATCCCCCTAGGCTTGTAGCCCTATTTGGTGATAGAATGGACCATAACTCAAAAATGTTCCACACACCCATACAAACAAATTATCATTTCAGACACCCTTTTGGAAGTTGTACAGATCCCCAAAATGGTTTAACCAAATCTACAATTACAAGGTCTATTCCTTCGGAGGCTAAGAGACCTAATAGGGGCAATTAGCCCTATTTTCCAGAGAAACTACCTTCAGCGGTACACCAAATGAAAAATAAACTTTATGGGCATGTGGGGGATAGTGAGAAACATTTAATTCCATGATTTCATGCACGGAATCCACCGCTATGACAACCTATGATGGTTGTCCTAAATCTTGTCCTAGGTAGTCAAATAGAGATGCCTACCTAATCTTTCTCCTTTCTCCACACAACAAAGTTTCCCCTGCATAAAACCATGAAAAAACTAAAGTACAGAGGCTTATCCTGCATCGCTCCAAAGGAAGAGTCTTCTAATCGACTAGAATGCAAGATAAAGCCATTTTTGTTCAAAACCCTCTCCAAACCCTCACTTTCTAGGTTACAATCAGAAGAATGGAGGGTTCTCTCTACTCAAGAATAGTTAAGACCTCATACCACCACCAAAAGAAATATATTTCATCTCCCTATCTACTCCATGGATGGTTGGATTCAAATCTATCCGTACAGGCACATGCAACTCCTGCAAACTCAATATTTTTGGGAAAACTAAAGTATTTTGTGATGAATAATGATGAATAGTAAGTACTCAACAGATACTGAGAGGGGGCGTGAATCAGTATAGACAAAAACTTCCTTAAACCACTTTGACTGCAAAGACTGCACAAACTAGTAAATAGGATCACCGATCTAAAACAGGGCACTACCGATAAAACATAGTGAGACTGTGAAACACATAAACCGGTAACACTTAGATCTTCTCACAACCTAATCTCTCCTTTCCACTTCACCCATATGCATAAACAAGTAATACATCAGAAATATAAAGACCACTGGATCATCATGCATTACCACTTAACAGAAAACACTAATCATCACATGAAAAAGCATCACACATGACACACTAATTTTTCACGTGGAAACACAATTGGGAAAAATCATAGTGGGGATGAATGCCCACAAGTTGTTCTTTGAACTCTTCTGAAGTCCACTCTGTTAGGATCCTAGTCCATTTAAGGACTTTACAATAGGTTCTGCTAGGAACTGATCCTACTAGGGATCACTCGGTTAAGGGATGGCTAAATACCTAGTTAAAGGTTAGAACCCTGCTAAAGGTTACCTCGCAAGAGGATTTGAAGAACTCAATGAATTTGAGTCACCCTATTAACAGATTTACAGAAATCCTGTTAAAGCTACCTGGTTAAGGGATTTTCCAACTACTGAAATGGTTAGAAGTCAACAGGTAATACACTGATCTGATAACAGCATTGAATGCCAAGACAGATCCATTTTCGTTCCTTTACTTTTGCAATCACACTCTCCAGGTATCAACACACTTCTCTAGTTTGGCAAGAATCAAGTATCTCTTCACTTGGTTACACGCATAACATTTGCCAAAAACTTCACAATGCAAATCATCATCGACCTTATAGTAAATAGATAGGTCGGTGGCATAAACCCTAAACCCTAAACATTTTGGTTATCAATACAGTCAGTCCAATCTTGACCATTCAATCACATTACATAGGTTAAAACAATCTTGAACAAATCTCAAGACATTCTCCATCGTTCATTCTTTGCCGCTTCTGGAAGCTGATAACTCATCACGCGCTCTCCACCATTTACTGAGACTTCATAAATTCCCGAGGTAGATAGGATCGATCTTCTTCATGCAAGATCCTCAAGGAAATCCTTCACGTGCACAAGGCTGATGTGGCAACAAGATCTGATCTTCATTTCAATGCTAACCCATCATAGGATGTCATCGATTGAATCACACAGACTTGGAATGCATCAACCAGAAACCCTAATACAAACTTTCCATATACCGATTCATATATTGGTTCACTTTCTGCATATACCGGTTTACTTGTATCATCATACCAGTTCACTTGTTAGGTTGCTTACTTCAATATACCGGTTCATACTTTAGGATATTGACATCAATGACAACATACAATATCATCATGTCATCACAGTTTTGCACATATGCCAACATTTTGTGTATTATCGCTTCACAAATTCCAACTACAACAGCAGCCCCCTTGGGAATCATGCCCACAAGGCTTATACAACTCTCCAATGGTTTCCCACCGAAATTGGAGTAGGTTGGATCTGTTGAAAGGCTTCCCCGAACCAATTTTCAAAATGTTGCACTTTTGCACTCAAAAGTTGCATTTTACAAAAGTCGCATTTTTACAATTTTGCACAAAAAGTTCTCATATTAACTAAGGTTGGAATCAACATACATGGATCAACCAAACACTCATGAAAAATGTCTAAAACCTATCAAACACAAATCTAGACCATCTATTACCCCTATTTACCACATTATCCCAATTGGCTTCTCAAATTACCTAATTGGTGACATGGTCTTACATGGTGGGGTTTATTTTTTCACCATGACATTCAACTCCACATTGGTCATTCTTGAAGATGCCTCATGGGATCCTTCTTCTTCTGACATCTTGTATTCTCCTTCTCTTCCAAAGGACACTCCTTTTCTCTGATACCACTTGATGCAGAGCCCTACCCAAACTCCTAAGGACAAGCCGAAACAAGGTTAGGCTAGTGACTCCTTGAATGACTACTAGGGTCCTACAAGTAAGGACTCCACACCTTGGATGAAACTACACACACATTCACTAAGCTTGGGCCTACTCAAGATGAGTAGAAGGCTTCAACTCCTCAACATGCCTTACCGATGACTCTTACTCTTAGAGATTTGGAATTTGGTCAATACTTGACACCTAAGAACTCTTTCAAACTCTGGTTTTTGTTTTGGGTACCAATTCCTTATATCTTCTTTGAAAATCTATCCCCCTAGGCTTGTAGCCCTATTTGGTGATAGAATGGACCATAACTCAAAAATGTTCCACACACCCATACAAACAAATTATCATTTCAGACACCCTTTTGGAAGTTGTACAGATCCCCAAAATGGTTTAACCAAATCTGCAATTACAAGGTCTATTCCTTCAGAGGCTAAGAGACCTAATAGGGGCAATTAGCCCTATTTTCCAGAGAAACTACCTTCATCAGTAAACCAAATGAAAAATAAACTTTATGGGCATGTGGGGGATATTGAGAAATGTCTAATTCCGTGGTTTCATGCCCGGAATCCACTGCTATGACAACCTATGATGGTTGTCCTAAATCTTGTCCTAGGTAGTCAAATAGAGATGCCTACCTAATCTTTCTCCTTTCTCCACACAACAAAGTTTACCCTGCAAAAAACCATGAAAAAACTAAAGTACAGAGGCTTATCCTACATCCCTCCAAAGGAAGAGTCTTCTAATCGACTAGAATGCAAGATAAAGCCATTTTTGTTCAAAACCCTCTCCAAACCCTCACTTTCTAGGTTACAGTCAGAAGAATGGAGGGTTCTCTCTACTCAAGAATAGTTAAAACCTTAGACCACCACCAAAATAGATCTATTTCATCTCCTTGTCTACTCCATGGATGGTGGGATTCAAATCTATCTGTACAGGCACATGCAACTCCTGCAAACTCAATATTTTTGGGAAAACTAAAGTATTTTGTGATGAATAATGATGAATAGTAAGTACTCAACAGATACTAAGAGGGGGGTGAATCAGTATAGACAAAAACTTCCTTAAACCACTTTGAATACAAAGACTGCACTAACTAGTAAATAGGATCACTGATCTAAAACAGGGCACTACCGGTAAAACACAGTGAGACTATGAAAAACATAAATCAGTAACACTTAGATCTTCTCACAACCTAGTCTCTCCTTTCCACTTCACCCATATGCATAAACAAGTAATACATCAGAAATATAAAGACCACTGGATCATCATGCATTACCACTTAACAGAAAACACTAATCATCACATGAAAAAGCATCACACATGACACACTAATTTTTCACATAGAAACACAACTGGGAAAAATCACGGTGGGGATGAATACCCACAAGTTGTTCTTTGAACTCTTCTGAAGTCTGCTATGTTAGGAGCCTAGTCCGGTTAAGGACTTTACAATAGGTTCTGCTAGGAAACGATCCTGCTAGGGATCACCCGGTTAAGGGATGGCTTAATACTCGGTTAAAGGTTAGAACCCTGCTAAAGGTTACCTCACAAGAGGATTTGAAGAACTCAATGAATTTGAGTCAACCTGTTAAAGGATTTATAGAAATCCTATTAAAGCTACCTGGTTAAGGGATTTTCCAACTGCTGAAATGGTTAGAAGTCAACAGGTAATACACTTATCTAATAATAGCACTCAATGCCAAGACAGATCCATTTTAGTTCCTTTACTTCTGCAACCACACTCTGCAGGTATCAACACACTTCTCCAGTTTGGCAAGAATCAAGTATCTCTTCACTTGGATACACACATAACATTTACGAACAACTTCACAATGCAAATTATCATCGACCTTATAGGAAATAGATAGGTTGGTGGCATAAACCCTAAACCCTAAACCCTAAACATTTAGGTTATCAATATAGTCGGCCCAATCCTGACCATTCAATCACATTTCATAGTGTAAAACAATCTTGAACAAATCTCAAGACATTCTCCATCATTCGTTCTTTGCCGCTTCTGGAAGTTGATAACCCATCACGCGCTCTCCACCGTTTACTGAGACTTGGCACATTCCCGAGGTAGATAGGATCAATCTTCTTCATGCAAGATCCTCAAAGAAATCCTTCATGTGCACAAGGCTGACGTGGCGACATGATCTGATCTTCATTTCAATTCTAACCCATCATAGGATGTCATCGGTCAAATCACATAGACTTGGAATGCATCAACCAGAAACCCTGATACAAACTTTCCGTATACCGTTTCACATATTGGTTCACTTTCTGCATATACCAGTTTACTTGTATCATCATACCCATTTACTTGTATCATCATACTAGTTCACTTGTCAGGTTGCTTACTTCAATATACCGGTTCACACTTCAGCATATTGACATCAATGACAACATACAATATCATCATGTCATCACACTTTTGCACATATGCCAACATTTTGTGTATTATCGCTTCATAAATTCCAACTACAATAGCAACCCCCTTGGGAATCATGTCCATAAGTATTATACAACTCTCCAACGGTGTCCCACCAAAATTGGAGTAGGTTGGATCCGTTGAAAGGCTTCCCCTAACCGATTTTCAAAATGTTGCACTTTTGCACTCAAAAGTTGCATTTTACAAAAGTTGCATTTTTGCAATTTTGCACAAAAAGTTCTCATATTGGCTAAGGTTGGAATCAACATACATGGATCAACCAAACACTCATGAAACATGTCTAAAACCTATCAAACACAAATCTGGACCATCTATTACCCCTATTGACCACATTTTCCCAATTGGCTTCTCAAATTGCCTAATTGGTGACATGGGCTTACATGATGGGGTTTAATTGCATACATGAAACACAAGACACACTAAGACACCCTAATGATCCTATTATTCATCCTTAGGGTCATGAATATCTTGTTTATGAGGTGCTCCTGCACCAGAATTTGGTCAACATGATCCAATTTTGATGGTGGAGGCGGATGAGCAAGAAAAGGCTAGAGGAGAGAGCTCAACCTTTGGCATATCAAGGGGTTGCCCAATCAGATATATCTCCATGATTGGGGCCAAACAGGAAGTTGTAGAGGCACATACCCAATTTATAAATGTATCTCATACCAGCAATGTGTCTGATCAAGAAAGTGGGATATGTATTTTTATCTCTAGGTTGTAGGGTTTCTTGCAACTGTTCATGGCTCTTCCTTCACTTTTCTAGCTCTCTATTTTGTTTGTAGTGTGTTATTTGTGTTGGCATGATTGGCATAATGGATGCAAATGAGGTGATGTAGTTAAAGACTAATGACTGAACCAGTAGAGGATAGAAGACTATTTGTGATTAAGAGATTGAGATTTTGTGATTAGATGACTTGATCATTTATTTGTGTTGTCATTAATGGAAATTGATGATTAATGATGTTATCTGATGTTTGGTTTGTCATCTAAGTGAATTAGTTTACCACAGATAGGGTTTACCAACAATATACAGAAGACTGTGAAATAGGACTTTAACCGGTATATGAAGAGATGTTTTACTTGAAGCAGATGATTGGTGATTTGTGGTTTGGAATGTAAGCTTTTATCATGGAAATGAGTATCTGATCTGAATCGCATCTTATGATGACTATCAGAAAGCATGTTTCTAATTTCTGATGAGGTTATGCTACGATTTTAGTAGGGTTTTAGAACTGGTGAAGAAATCATAAAACCGGTAATGATTTTTGGTATGGTGGTGATCGACATTAAGTCTACATGTTGATGATAACATGACACAAACTACATGAAATTTTTGAAAGATGTTTTGGTGCATTTGGAGAACGAATTTCTTGGGAACGTGCAAAGTGCTTAGCGGAATTGGCTAAGGGTTTGACTTTGTACTAGATCGACTTGTTGTGATGACTTATGATCATTCAACGGTTAATATTGATTTGTAATTGATTGTAATTATCCATATTATGATATATAATGAGTTGTAAAGATTTGTGATGATCTATGATGTAATTTAGAGTTTAGTGGTTGACCTAGTGCAAATCATTATTTATGTTGGCTTAGTTGATGTTCATTGTGTCAGTGGCCTTAGAGAAGAGTGTGAAGCCATACGAGAGAAAGTGAGATCTTCATGAGAGTTACAGATAGTGGAGCATAATTGGATTTGATTTAGCAAGCTGAGAAGTGCAAGTAACAGATCACTTTTTCACTGTTGTTTCCTAATAGTTGCATCAGATTAAATCCCTTAACAGAGGAGGCCCTAACATGCCTTAATCTTGTAAATCCCCTAATAGGGTAGCTCTCAAAAAGAGTGGTAAATTCTCTCAATATTTTGATCCTAATAGGTCATTAAGCTCCTAACCGAGTTGCACATCCAAATCCCTTATCTGGGTGACTCCTAACAGGGTCTTCTCCTAACAGGGCGTATTGTAAGCTTCTAACGTGGCTAAGCTCCTAACAGGGCGTACTTCAAAAGAGTACAAATATTTGTGGGTACTAACTCCCACCGTGGTTTTTCCCTATTTGGGTTTCCACATCAAAAATATGGTGTTCATGTGTGGTATGATTTTGGTGTGATGTTATTGACTATCTCTAGTTTATTCATTATTTTTGGATACACCATTATAGCAGTTTATCAAAGATTTATGAGTGGTTACCGATATTTTTTAATGAATTGGCATATGTGGTAAATGAATTTAGATTTGTGGTAAGTTATATTTGGGTTTAAAGTTTCAAATTAGTGTTAATAGTGTTTCACCCCCCCTCTCAGTATTAACGAGGTCCTCATAGAATTAACAATTGGTATTAGAAAATTGGTCCTTTGTGTGCAGAAAGCCTAACTGCTTGGGGAAAGATTGTGAGGAAGTCAAGATGATGAAGAAATAGGGTCCTAAGTTCAACAAGGATAACTACAAGATCTGGAAAGATAGAAAAAACATCTACATCAAAGGTCTTGGTGTACAATATTGGAAGCAAGTTGAAACAAAATATGTTGCTCCTACTACTACTACTCCCTTGACATCGGATGAACTCAAAGAGCAGGAAGAGAACATGCAAGCCTTAAAATCTGTTGTTAGTACTTTATCTGATTCAAAATATATTGATGCTCAAGGATTGGAAACTACACGTGAGGTTTGGGAAAAGTTAGATATAATCTATGGAGGAGATGATCATGTACAAAGAGCCAAAGAAGAAAGCTTGAGAGGAAAGTTTGATGACATGAGAATGCTTGAAGGATAAAATATTGCATAGTATGGTCAGAGAATCAAAGAAGTTGTTGGTGGCATAAAGAGTGCTAGAGGTAAAATAGATGATGAAGCAATAGTAAGTAAAATGCTTAGAACTCTTCAACCGCAATAATCTATAAGAGTATCTGCAATCTAATAACTTAGATTTATTTCAAATGATACCATAACTTTTGATTTATTTATTGGTAAGATTATAACTTTTGAGTTGAATAGTTTTGACAATAGTGTGACAAAATCTACTGAATCTACCTTTAAATATTTTGTTACCGGTTCATCTACTAGAAAAGGAAAAGATATATGTCAAAATCATGAGTGCAAGTCAAGTCATGGAAGTAACCAGGGAAATGAAGACAATGAAGATCGGATGATGGAACTTGAGGCATTGTTAGCAAAAAGATTTCCTAGAGGCATCGGTAAGTATAAAGGAAAGCTACCTTTGAAGTGTTTTCCTTGTAGTAAAATTGGTCATATTGCTGCTATTGTCCTAATGCTGATAAGAAGGAGAAATTTAGAAAATATAAAGGAAAGGGCAAAAAGAAATGTCATGTTGTAATAGATGAAGGTGATAACTCAATGATGAACCAATAGTACCAAACCGGTACTGAGAGCGGGGGGTGAATCAGTACAAACAAAAATACAATCCAAAACTGGTTTGACAGCAAATACTCCAAATTACTGGCAAGCAATGATACTAGTTGAAACAAAGTGCAGCCGGTAAGACCCAAAATAACTAAAACAATCATAAACCGGTCACTCACTAAGCTTTCCTCTTAGCTCAATACTATAGTACCATTACACCCTCATGCATGAACATGTAAACTATCATTAGATCTTTACAATAGTTAGTTCAGTATGTTTTGTAGATAGGCATAAAACACATAACCATTATATGCTCAATAGGTAATAACAAAGCATCACAAGACAAAAGCATCACACATGACACACATATTTTTCACATGGAAACCCAACTGGGAAAAACCACAGTGGGGATGAATACCCACAAGCTTCTTTTTGAACTCTTTAGAAGTCCGCTCTGTTAGGAGCCTTGTCCGGTTAAAGACATTACAATAGGTTCTGCTAGGAACCGATCCTGTTAGGGATCACCCGGTTAAGGGATGGCTACAATACCTGGTTAAGGGTTACCTTGTTAGAGGATTTCAAGAACTCAATAGCTAAAGGATCTCTAGAGCTCTATAGCTTCCCAGAACTCATTAACTTCGAGTTACCCTGTTAAGGGATTTGAATCAAGCCGGTTAAAGCTACCCTGTTAAGGGATTTGTATCAAGCCAGTTAAGGCTACCCTGTTAAGGGATTTCACAACTGTTGAAGTGGTTAAAGATCAACAAGAATAACAATGATCTGGTAACAACACTCAATGCTAATGCAGATCCATTTTGGCTCCTCTTCACCTTCTGTACATTCACTTTGTAGGTATCTCTTCTCTCCTTTGGTCTGGCAATAATCACATATCACTTCCCTTGGATACACACACACAACTTTTACCAACAACCTTAGAAAGAAACACAACATCGACCTTATAGGAAACAGACAGGTCGGTAGCAAAAACCTTAAACCCTAAACCTGTTAGGTTAAGCAATTCAAGCAGTTCAATCCTTACCGTTGATTCATACTGCATTAAACGCAACAATCTTGAATCGATCTCAAGACATTCTCCATCGTCCATTATCCACCGATTTCATGGCGGCTGATAACCCATCACGCGTTATCACCATTTGACAAACTTTGCACATTCCCAAGGTAGATAGGAATAGTCTTCTTCATGCAAGATCCTTCACGTGCACAGGGCTTACGTGGAAACACGATCTGTTCTTTGTTATACTGCTAACTCATCACATAAAGATCACCGATTGAGTCACATAGGATTGAGGTACTCCAACCAAAAATCCTGAAGTGTAAACTACCTACCAACCAGTAGCCATACAATGCTTCCATGTGTCGGTTCCCATAACTATATGTCAGTTTACCTTGAGCAAATACACCACTTCACTTTGGCATATATACCGGCTCACACATATGCCGGTTCTCTCTTCTCACATATCACATATGTCGGTTCACTTCATATCACATATTGACATCAATGACAACATACAATATCATTATGTCCTTATACCGGTTCACATAATCCCAACAATCTCCCCCTTTGGCATTGATGGCAATATACAAAGATATCTCTCCACTTCACATCTTCTCCCCCATTTTTTGCAGATATCTTTTTTGCTTCACTCCTTCTCCCCCTTTGACAACAATGTCAAAGTGGAGGCACAAGCATCCCTGTTCCATTATGCTACTCCCCCTGAGGAGTAGCATCCTTCAACACATCAATTATCAAAAATTTGACTATACAATACCTGACTGATGTGGAACAAATACTTTTAGTTCACCTCCTGAAGGGGAAGTACCCCCAATTCACCTCTTAAATGCACAAATGTAGTCTTTGGAAGAGGCTTGGTGAATATGTCTGCTAACTTCTCCTTACTAGAAACATGTTCCAGTGCAATCTCTTTATTCTAAACCTTTTCCCTCAAGAAATGATACTTAAGCTCAAAATTCTTGGTTCTAGAATGTAAAACCGGATTCTTTGAAATATTGATAGCACTTGTGTTATCACAGAATATACTTACTAGTTCAGATACAGGGATTTTGAAGCCATCCAGTACATGCTTCATCCAAATTGTCTGAGTGCAGTTCATGAAACCTACAACATACTCCGCTTCTGCTATAGACTGAGAGATACAACTCTGCTTTTTACTTATCCATGAGACCAGTCTACCACCAAGAAAGAATGTACCACCGGTTGTGCTTTTCTGGTCATCCACATTACCTACCCAATCAGCATTTGTGAACACTTTCAGATTGAAATCATTGTTGTATGGGTACCACAATCCATAGTCAACTATTCCCTTCAGATACCTAAGAATCTGCTTGACTGCAACCAAGTGGGATTCTCTTGGACTTTTCTAGAACCTTGCAATAATGCCAACTACATGTGCAATATCCGGTCTGCTATGCACTACATAATGTAACTTACCAATCATTGATTGATATTCCTTCTCATCAACCAGTGCGGAATCATCCTCTTTTGTCAATTTGTAACCAGTCACCATCGATGTACCAACCGGTTTGCTATCTTCCATGCCAAAGGTCTTCAACACCTCTTTGGCATATTTGGACTGAGTGATAAAGATTCCATCTTTCATCTGCTGGATCTACAGTCCAATGAAGAACTTAATCTCCTCTATGAGTGACATCTCAAACTCTTTCTTCATCTCATCAGCAAACTCATGACTCATCTTGTCATCTCCACCAGAGATAATGTCATCAAAAAAAACCTCACAGATCAGGATTTGATCTCCTTCAGACTTCAAGTAGATATTGCTATCTTCACTTGTTCTCTCAAATCCAATCTTCACAAGATGGGAATGTAGGTGCTCATACCATGCCCTAGGTGCTTGCTTTAGACCATATAAGGCTTTATATAGCCTGTACACCATATCACTGTCTTCAAGTAGGGAAAACCCATCTGGTTTCTCTATATATACCTCATCTTCAAGTACACCATTTAGGAATGCAGATTTTACATCCATTTGATATACTTTGAACCTTTTAAAAACTACATATGCAAGAAGCATACGAACTCCTTCCAATCTGGCTATAGGAGCAAAGGTTTCTCCATAGTCTTCTCCTTCTTCTTGAGCATATCCTTTGCACACCAATCTGGCTTTATTCCTAATCACTGTGCCATCCTCATTCAACTTGTTTCTGAACACCCATTTGGTGCCAATGACATTTTTATGGTCTGGTCTGGGTACCAAGGACCATGTACCATTTTTCTCTATCTGGTCAAGTTCCTCCTCCATTTCCTTGATCCAGTCTTCATCTTTATGAGCCTCTTTGAATGATTTAGGCTCAAATTCAGAGATCATACATGAGTTTTCTCTGATCTTTCTTCTTGTAAGGATTCCTGCATCCTTATCTCCTATGATCTACTTGGGATCTATTGGGACTGATTAAAATTGAGTCAAAGTTTGTAGGCCTATTTCAGATTTTTGCTTTTCATCTTCGAGCATCTTCAAATAAGTCAGTTTGAATGGCCTAGTTAGCAAGGGGGTAAAATGGAGCCAATTGATTTTCAGAGGGTAAGGCTCGGGATTCATTTCCCACGCCTTTCATTTGGCCTATTCAGTGATGTGCAACTTTCAGAATTCAATTTGGATAAGTTTATGAGGTACCCATTTTGAGGGGTGAGCTGGAAGTGCATTTTAGGCACAAATGCAGATTTTATTGAGTAGCCTTCTTTGAGCGATTACATCTTTTTCCCTGTTGATTTTCATGGAGAAATTCAAAATGTATTCAATTATATGCATAAAAGTGAGTTACCCTGCAAAATTTCAAGTCTTGATGAATCCATTTGCTCAGTTTTCAAAGCCGAATCCGTTTGTAGTTTGTGTGGTTTGACCAGTCCCTGTTTCGACAGCTAGTCGGAGCCCTGTTTCACACAAGTGTAAAAGTTGCCTCAGTAAGCGTCATGTCAGAATGTTTTTTCTGGGCTAATGTTAGTATAAATTATGAGCTACGTTTCAAATTTCAAGCCTTTATCAATCCGTTTGATAGGTTTTCAAAAGAGCTCATTTTACCATCAAATTTAGTTATTCGTACTCCAATGTTATATCAGTTAATGTAGCCATTTTTGTGTGCACAGCATTTGCATCCTGTCATTCTAGTGATCGAACTGAGAATTCAAAGATTTAATATGTACTTAAAGGTACCTGTGTTTCAAATTTGAGGGCCTACGGAGGTCGTTTGGTATTTTTGAGAAAGGCATCATGTGTTGCCAGGACATTGACTTCATCAAGTCCGCAGTGTTGACAAAGCCAGTTGGGCATTTTCAGAAATTAATATCTCTTCACTCAGGACTCGTCTTGAGAAACCGTTTGGTAGATATCATCCTTGTATATCAGAGTACACGCCTGTCAGATGGCGAGCTCCAGAAAGGTGTTTTGACAGGTTTCAAAATTCCGTCTTCGCGATTAAATGTGAAAATTGTGGCGTAATTGCCTGAAGGTTGTAAAATGCGGATTAATGATCTAAAAATGATGCTGATCATTTCCAGAGGTATGTTTGAGGTCCGTGAAGTATTCCAGGGGTCAGTTGCATGAAAACGAAAAAAAAATTAGTCGGACCCACTTTGGGGCCCGACCTGGCTCATGCCCGCGGATTGATTTTATTGGTGACTTTGTTTATTAAAAGATTTTTCAGAATATGCCAATAAATGGAGTATTGCAAGGAGAAAAGGAAGATAGCCATGTAAGAAGGTAGAGGCCTCGTAACACTCTAGTCAGAAAATCAATAATGGATATAAACCAATTAAAGACAATAAGAGCAGCAAAGATAGATTCAAAGAAACTTTGACAGTTTGATAAAAGAAAGAGCAGCTATAGTAGCTCAATTAAATCTTTAGAAACCAAAAGCAAATATGTTGGCTGGTGTAAAGCCATCCTCTCCCTCACAAGGGCATGTTTGGAGATGCATAAACTTTGAAGTAAATGCAACAAACAACAGACCTCTTTCCCCATGTGAAGCTACAGCAGCAAAAACTTGGAACAGCAAATGCATGCCTGGCAGTGTGAAGCCATATTGCCCCTCCATGTGGTATGCAAAACATATAAAACTCAGGCAATGCAATTGGCTAGTTCAAAGCCATTCTCCCCTCTTCTCACGTGCTGCAGGGAGATCCAAAAGAAATGCTACAAGTTGCAAATGGTATCCTCCATTTTGTGTTCTCTTATCCTCTTTTCCCCCTACGTGACATGTAGGATGGTAAGTAGGCTGCATTGGGGCTTTGAAAATAAATGCAAAACAACAACAATCAGCTCCTCCTCCCATGTGATTGGTGAAAGGGGCATTTTGGATCAGTAAATGAATGTTTTTCCTCCTACGTTGTGTTTTGTGGAAGGCACAGAACATTCCAAACCAATGAAAACCTCCCTCACGTGCCCTCCAATCATCCTCCCTCTGTGCTGTTAAATAATGGAAAGACATTGAAATCTTCAGCCAATGCAATGGGCAAGGGTAAAAACATTAACTTTCAAAGCAAAATGTAATAGCGTTTCCTCCCCTGCGCAATGGAAAAGAGTAAGTAAAAATAGTTAAAATCTTTATGCAAATCAATTGCCAATGTTGCCAACGTCCTCTCTGTAGATGTATAACATGGGAGAAATGAAGAAGGCGTTTAGTCTGAGGTTTAAAAACTCCAAAGCAAAGGTATTGCCAGATTGGGCATGAAAATCTTCAAAAACTTGCAGTTCCAGGCATGAGGCATTGTCCCACATTGATTGGGAATGGTCTTTTTTAATCTTTATAACTAAAAACAAACCCATTTATAATGTCTAAGCCTTAAAGGCTTTTGACGGACGGTGCCTATGGGCGCCCAACGTGGGCCCACATGCGAGCATGGATCCCGAGGCGATGGAGGAGGTGACTGGGCGGTGATAGGTGGACCCCATGCAGGCACGCTTCTCGAGGCAGATAGGCAAAATTTTGCAGAGGAAGGTCGGGTTAACGAGTGAGCAGGTTCGAGATGGATCAACGATGGGTGCTATTTCATGAAAGGAAGATGCACACGAGTTACACCCTGCAAAGTTGTGAAAGCCAGGTGGTAGGTACAGTCAGCGATCCAGCAGGCAGGTCTCAGTGAGGTGGCAGTGACGTGGCACACAGTTGGCGCACAAGTGGCTGTCCAGTGGCGATGACATGGTGTTGAGGTGGTGTACACATGGTGGCCAAGTGGCAGTGACAAAGAAGATGATGTGGCAGTGATGAGGTGTCATCCCAGGTGGTGTTCGGTCAACCCCATCGACCAATCAGATCCTGCCACGTGGCAAAGCATCAGAGCACATATGGAGGCAAAAAATCAAAATTAAAATGAGTAAATGATATAGTTCAAACTATATTAAATTTTGAAAAATTTAAATGATTGAGCACATTGGGGAATTAATTCGCCCAGGGTTTCAATTTTGGCCAAAATATAAAGTGTTATATATTGCCGGAAAGCTCTCGGAATGAGGAATCCGATTATGAGGTTAATTTTGACAAATTTGGGATATTTTGAAAGCAGTTTCCATGGGAACAAAATTCAGTTAGAGAAGAGACACTTGGCAATTCAGTTGCAGATTTGATTTGGTTCCCTCTCCTTTTTATTCCCAATTCTTCTCAGTTGTAAGGGTTCCGGAAATTTGGAGAATGGCTCCATTTTTTCATGGCTTCCAATTCTGAGTATTCTTCCAGATTGTATAGAGAAGGGTTATCCTTTCAGTAATGGAGTTCGATTCTTTGCTATAGGTGTTCTTAGCTGCAGGTTCTTGTGTATGTAAGGCATGCACAAATTCACACAGAAGTTGTCTTTGGATTTGTATTTTCATTATATTCAGATCAGATCCTCAAGGAGGATGAGATTTGTTATCTCAAGGAGGTAATTGTGATTGTTTGCAAGGATTCTTCAAGGAAGAATTTAAATTCTGTAATAAATCATGAATAATAGAATATAGTGTCTGGATTTGATATTTTCTGTGAGTGAGTTGAGTAATGCATTTATGCAAGGCATTAAATGGATGAATATTTAATAATGAAGATGGATTTGCAATATAAGGTTTCATTTATAGTTTGATGTGTGACTCTATTGCCCTTGGATAAGGCACTGATCTTACAAGTTTGGGGATGTCTTTCAGATCAAACAATTTAAAAGATAAATATATTTCCCTTTATGTTTAGGGGTGTGTTCTTCTCATTCCAAGCTCTATTTTCATTTATGATTTATACAGATCTAGCCAATCTATAGTGTGTTCCTAATTTGGTGAGCTTGTGGAATGGTTTGTCTGCTCATTGTTGATGCAGTCTTATGTTTTTGATTGTTGTATTCAATGCATCAAAAGGGTGTCCCCCCCTAGGTCTAGCAGAACCTAAAGTGCACGAGGATCATTAGGATCCTATGTTATGTTGTCCAAGCCCTGATGTGTTTCATAGACTGAAATTGGCCATTTCATAGAAGGATTGCAGGTATACTTGGGTTATCACTTTTCGTGAACAATAGGATCATGATTCAACTTGACATACCGAGGAATGGTCTTGACTGGTTCTTCTTGCTTTTCCTCTTCATCAGTGTCAGTATTCACCGGTTTAGGAACATTGTTACTAGTACTTGGTTGACTGGCAACCGGTTCCCAGAAGGTTGCTACCAGTTCATTTACAGCTTGCTCACTATTGGTTTCCTCAGTTTTCTCAAAGGATTCATCAACTCTTACACTGACACTTTCCATAATTCTCTAAGTCCTATTGTTGTAGCACTTGAGTGCTTTACTCTTGGTGGAATATCCTAGAAATATTCCCTCATCACATTTAGATTCAAATTTGCCCTGATGTTCACTCCTCTTGATGTAACATTTGCTGCCAAATACCCTAAAGCAGCTGACCATAGGTGTCTTACCGGTCCAATACTCATAAGGAGTTTTGTCCTTACCTTTCTTGATGAGTACCCAGTTCATAGTGTAGACTGCAGTGCTCACCGCTTCTCTCCAAAAGGTGTGAGCTACCTTTCCTTGAATCAACATGGTTCTAGCTACTTCAACCATAGTCCAGTTATTCCTCTCCGCTAAGCCATTCTACTGTGGAGTCTGAGGGGCAGATAGTTGCCTCTTGATGCCAAATTCTTCACAATACTTATTGAATTCATCGGAAGTGAATTCCCCTCCTTGATCAGTTCTGAGACACTTGATCCTTTTACCACTTTCCTTCTCCACTAATGCTCTGAAAGATTTGAATTTCACAAAAGCTTCAGACTTGTCTTTCAAGAATGTGACCCACATCATTCTTGAGCAGTCATCAGTGAGAATCATGAAGTATCTATCACCCTGCACACTTCTAGTTTTCATAGGACCACACAAATCAATATGCACAAGATCAAGCAAGTTGTCAGCAGTGAAAGATTTACCTTTAAAGGTTGAGGAAGACATTTTCCCCAATTGACACTCTTTGCACAAGGTATTATTTGGTTTGCTTAGCACCGGCAACCCTCTAACTGCCTTGATCTTACTAGCCTTCACAATGTTGTCAAAGTTTACATGGCAGAGTCTCCTATGCCATATCAGATGAAATAGGTTACCTTTGGTTTGCATGCTAGTGGCCACCATTTTACCATCTTTTCCTTTGATTCTACAAACTCCGTTCTTGAATTCCAGAGTCAGGCCACTGTCATTTAGCTGGGCAACACTCAGAAGGTTGTGTCTTAGACCATCAATCTAGTACACATTGTTAGCACTGCTCTTTCCATTCAGAGAGATGGACCCTCTGCCTTTGACCATGCATGGTGCATCATTGCCAAAGCGAACCACACCACCATCATACTCCTCCAAGGATAGAAACTTTCTCCGGTCACCTGTCATATGGTGAGAACAGCCACTGTCAATTATCCACTCATTGGAATTATCAAACCGGGAGACAAGAGCCTTCTTGTCTGCCACATCTTCCTTTATAGCAACAAACACAATGTCTTCATTCTCTTCATCTTCTGATTCCTCATCTGTGACACCTTCATCAACTACCACAAAATAGTTTCTCTGGTTTCCTCCTTTGAATTTCCTAAACCTTTTTGGTTTGTCCTTGTTATCGCCATTAGGATAGTTAATAGCAATATGTCCTATCCAATTACAAGAAAACATTTCAAAGGTAGCTTACCTTTGTATTTACCAGTTCCTTTAGGAAGTTTCCTGGCAAGGAGAGCTTCAAATGCCATCAGAATCTCTTCATCATTCATTTCTCTGCTCTGACTAGGTTCCCCACTAGTGCTAGCCTCTTTTCCTTTTCTAGATGGTATAGCAGAGGCTTTAAATGTTGATTCAGTCTTTTGAACACTGCCATCAAAACTATTTAGTTCATAGGCTATTAACTTGGCTATGATGGATTCCAAGGATACCTTAGACTTGTCTATTGATCTCAGCTCCTGAATAGCAGCAACCCTTATTGCATAGACAGACAACAGGGATCTCAGGACTTTGCTTACCACAGCAGAATCTTCTATTTTACCACCTGCACTCTTGATTTCTCCAACAACTATTCTGATTCTTATTCCATACTGCTGAATGGTCTCACCTTCAACCATCCACATATCTTCAAACTTCCCTTTCAGGCTTTCTTCCTTAGCCTGTTTCACATGTTCATCACCACCATAGATATTTTCAAGAGCATCCCATACCTCTTTGGGATTTACCTTGTCGTGAACATCAATAAACTCAATTTCAGATAGACTACTAATGAGGGCTTCCATGACTTGCCCATTTTCTTGCATTTCTCTCTTTTGGTCATCGGTGAGAGTACCAGTAGGGAAAAAATAGATATTCTCAACATAACTCCAGTGTTGAGCACCCATGCTTCTGATGAATATCTTCATCCTATCTTTCCATATACCAAAATTTTCCTTGTTAAAACTTTGGACCTTCCCTCTTCATCATGTGACTAGAATTTTTACCTCAAGCGGTTAAGCTTACAACATAGAGGACCTAGAGTGCTCTGATACCAATTGATAACTCAATGATGAACCAATAGTACCAAATTGGTACTGAGAGGGGGGGGGAGTGAATCAGTACAAACAAAAATACAATCCAAAATCAGTTTGACAACAAATACTCCAAATGACTGGCAAGCAATGATACTAGTTGAAACAGAGTGCAACTGGTAAGACCCAAAATAACTAAAACAATCATAAACCGGTCACTCACTAAGCTTTCCTCTTAGCTCAATACTATAGTACCATTACACACGCATGCATGAACAGGTAAACTATCATCAGATCTTTACAATAGTTAGTTCAGTATGTTTTGTAGATAGGCATAAAACATAGAACCATTATATGCTCAACAGGTAATAACAAACCATCACAAGACAAAAGCATCACACATGACACACATATTTTTCACGTGGAAACCCAACTGGGAAAAGCCACGATGGGGATGAATACCCACAAGCTGCTTTTTGAACTCTTTAGAAGTTCACTCTTTTAAGAGCCTTGTCCGGTTAAAGACATTACAATAGGTTCTGCTAGCAACCGATCCTATTAGGGATCACTCGGTTAAGGGATGGCTACAATACCCGGTTAAGGGTTAAACCCGGTTAGGGTTACCTTGTTAGAGGATTTCAAGAACTCAATAGCTAAATGATCTCTAGAGCTCTATAGCTTCCCAGAACTCATTAACTTCGAGTTACCCTATTAAGGGATTTGAATCAAGCCAGTTAAAGCTACCTTGTTAAGGGATTTGTATCAAGCCAGCTAAGGCTACCCTATTAAGGGATTTCACAACTATTGAAGTGGTTAAAGATCAACAGGAATAACAATGATCTAGTAACAGCACTCAATGCTAATGCAGATCCATTTTGGCTCCTCTTCACCTTCTGTACATTCACTTTGCAAGTATCTCTTCTCTCCTTTGGTCTGGCAAGAATCACGTATCACTTCCCTTGGATACACACACACAACTTTTGCCAACAACCTTAGAAAGAAACACAACATCAACCTTATCAGAAACAGACAGGTCGGTAGCAAAAACCTTAAACCCTAAACCTATTAGGTTAAGAAATTCAAGTGGTTCAATCCTGACCATTGAATCATACTACATTAAATGCAACAATCTTGAATCGATCTCAAGACATTCTCCATCGTCCATTATCCACCGATTTCATGGTGGCTGATAACCCATCCCGCATTATCACCGTTTGACAAACTTTGCACATTCCCGAGGTAGATAGGAATAGTCTTCTTCATGCAAGATCCTTCACACACACAGGGCTTACGTGGCAACATGATCTGTTCTTCGTTATACTGCTAACTCATCACACAAAGATCACTGATTGAGTCACATAGGCTTGAGGTACTCCAACTAGAAATCCTGAAGTGGAAACTAGCTGCCAACTGATAGCCATACAATGCTTCCATGTGCGGGTTCCCATAACTTCATGCTAGTTTACCTTGAGCAAATACACCGCTTTACTTTGGCATATTTACCGGTTCACACATATGCTGGTTCTCTCTTCTCACATATCACATATGCCGGTTCACTTCATATCACATATTGACATCAATGACAACATACAATATCATTATGTCCTTATACCGGTTCACATAATGCCAACAAAAGGTGTGACTGATGAGGAGTCTAAAGATGAATATGACAATGAGGAAATTGTGTTTGTAGCCATGAAGGAGGAATTGACAGATGAAAAGGCACTAGTATCTCATATGGAGAATAGTGATGAATGGATTATAGACAGTGGATGCTCATGCCACATGACTAGAGACAAAAGTAATTCCATAACCCTTGATGAATTTAATGGTGGTGTTGTTAGATTTTGAAATAACTCTCCCTGCATGGTGAAAGGTAAAGGTTCAATTTCTCTAAATGGGAAGGGTAATGTTGATGATGTGTTTTGGGTTGATGGTCTAAAGCATAATATTTTAAGTGTTGGTCAGGTCAATGATAAAGTTTATTTACTCAAGTTTAAAAATAGAGTCTGCAAAATTCTTGGAGGTAATGGTGAATTGATTACTACCGGGAAGCAAACTAGAGCTGGCTTATTCCATTTGAATAGTAATGTTAATAATTTTCCGGTTGCAAGAATGGAAGACGGTTGTGGCATCAAAGATGTTTTCATGTTAATTTTGATAATTTGTTAAGGTAATAAAGTCAAGTGTTTTAAGAGGATTGCCTCAACTTGTTAAAGCGGATAATGTGATATGCAAAGATTGTCAAATTGGTAAGATAACCTCTATTTCTTTCAAGAGAAAGAATTGTACTTCTGAGAATATTTTAGATTTGGTACATACTAATTTTTGTGGCCCTTTGAGAACAAAGAGTTATTACGGTGATAGGTATTTCATTATTTTCATCGATGACTATTCTAAAATGATGTGGGTGACATTTTTTTAGGAGAATTTGAAAGCATTTAGTAAATTTAAATCATTTAAAGCTCTAGTTGAGAATGAAACTGGTAAGAACTTGAAGTGTTTAAGATCAGAATGGGGAGGATAATTCACATTTGATGAATTTGTTAAGTAATGTGATGAGCAGGGTATCAAGAGACAGATGTCAGCTCTGAGGACACCACAATAGAATGGCATAGTAGAAAGGATGAACAGAACAATAGTTGAAGCTACTAGAACCATGCTATTACAGGATAATGTACCTAAAATGTTTTGGAGAGAAGCAGTCAGCAATGTTGTATACACTTTAAATTGGGTAATAGTAAAATGAGGTAACAACAAAACACCCTATGAGCTATGGTATGGAAAAACTCCTTGCGTAAGTTATTTCAAAATATTTGCGAGTCAATGTTTTATTAAGAAAGATAATCACACTGAGAAATTTGATGCAAAATCTGATGAGGGAATCTTTCTTGGTCAATCTACTAGCAGTAAGGCATATAAATGTTAAAATAAAAAAACTAACAAGATTATTGAAAGTGCTAATGTGAAGGTAGATGATCTCTCTAGAAAGATGGAAGGTACCGGCAGATCTGAACCTGAAAAAGATGATGAGAAACTTGTGATTATTGAACTAGAAGCATACAACAATGAAGAACCAGCTAATGGAGAATTAGGTGCTCAACTGATAAGTGACCATAGTGATGAAGAAAATGAAGAACAAGAAGCAGAAGATGCAGAACCAGTACCAGTATTGCCTAGGTATGTCAGATTAAACCATTCACAAGAGTAGATAATTGGTGATAAGAATGTTGGTGTGCAAATGAGGAAAATCAGAGAAAACTCCTGCTTGATATCTACAATAGAACCCAAAACAGTAAATAAAGTACTAAAAGATGATGATTGGGTTAATGCAATGAATGAAGAATTAGATCAAATTAAGAAGAATCAGACATGGTCACTTGTTCCTAAACCAAAGGATAAGAATGTAATTGGAACAAAATGGGTCTTTAGGAATAAGTTGGACGAAGAAGGAAAAATTGTAAGAAATAAAGTGAGGTTAGTCTGCAAAGGGTATGCACAGGAAGAAGGTGAGGATTATGGAGAGACCTTTGCACCGGTTGCTAGACTAGAAGGAGTGAGAATGCTGCTAGCATTTGCTGCATATAAGGGATTCAAAGTTTATCAAATGGATGTCAAATCAACCTTTTTAAATGGGATTCTAGAAGAAGAAGTCTACATTGAACAGTGAGATGGATTTTCTCTATCTTATGATAAAGACATGGTATGTAAATTGCATAAAGCACTATATGTTCTAAAGAAGGCACCGAGAGCATGGTATTAGAGATTACATATACATCTGATCAAAATTGGATTCCAACATACTAGTGAGGACAACAACATTTATTTGAAGACTAATGGAGACAAGATGTTGATAGCAAAAGTGTTTGTAGATGAAATAATTTTTGGTGGAAATGATGATATCTGTATGGATTTTGTTGATGTAATGAAAATCGAATTTGAAATATCTCTAATTGGTGAAATAAAGTTCTTTATTGGATTACAGGTCTAGCAACTCAATGGTGGTATTTTTATTTGTCAGAGCAAGTATGTCAAAGAGGTGTTGAAGATATTTGACATGGAAGATTTCAAATCGATAAGAACACTGATGGTGATAGGTAGCAAGTTGTCCAAACAAGATTATTCTCCTATTATTTGTGAAAAAGAGTGCAGGTCTATGATTGGTAAGTTGCACTATGTTGCTCATAGTAGGTTGGATATTGCTCATGTTGTTGGAATAGTTGCCAGATTTCAGAAAGAGCCTAAGGAGACACATTTGGTGGTAGTGAAGAGAATTTTCCAGTATCTCAAAGGCACAGTAGACTATGGTTTATGGTATCCCTATAAAGGAGATTTCACTCTAGATGTCTTTACTGATGTAGATTGGGGAGGTAATGTGGATGACCAGAAAAGCACAACTGATGGAGCTTTTCTTCTTGGTGGAAGATTAGTGGCATGGACGAGAAAGAAAGAAACATGTGTTTTTCAATCTATAGCTGAAGCAAAGTATGTTGTTGCATCCATGAATTGGATGCATGCAATATGGATGAGACATGTGCTAGAAGGATTCAAAATAGATATGTCTGAACTGGTGACTATCTATTGTGATAATACAAGTGTAATAAATATTTCTAAGAATATTTTACTTCATGCTAGAACCAATCACATTGAATTGAAGTATCATTTTCTAAGGGAAAGAGTTCAATAAAAATAGGTCAAGATGTTATATGTGAAGAGTAAAGATCAAATAGTTTATATCTTTACTAAGCCCTTATCGAAGACTACCTTTGAGTTTCTTAGAGGTAAACTAGGGGTTAGACCCCTACACTGAAAGAACTAGAATTATGGAGATGCATCAATTCTGTGGATTTAATGTTTATTCTTCACTAAGGATTGATGAGGTGCAAGCTACTCCATGGGGGGAGCAACTCAGATTTGGTTAGTAGAGATGATGATGATAGAAGCAGTAGTAAAGAAGATTGGTGATTCACATACACCTTTGGCATTGCTGTCAAAGAGGGAGAAGAACAAGATTAGATTTGGGAGAAGAACAAGATCAGATTTGAGAGAAGAAAAGGATCAGAGAATTTGGATAAGTATTGGTTTAGGGGGAGAAGACAAAAGGAGGAGATTGACAAATGGTTTGATATCGACAACAAGTAATAGTGATGGTGTAGCAGTGATGGTGTTGCAATCTGATTGCTATATCTGATTGGTATTGCCATCAATGCCAAAGAGGGAGATTGTTGGCATGATTGGCATAACCAATGCAGATGAGGTGATGTAGTTAAAGATTGATGACTAAACCGGTAGAGGATAGAAGACTATTTGTGATGAAGAGATTGAGATTTTGTGACTAGATGACTTGATCAGTTATTTGTATTTTCATTGATCACAACCAATGATTAATGATGTTATCTTATGTTTGGTTTGTAATCTAAGTGATTTAGTCTACCAGAGACAGGGTTTATCGGCAATATACAGAAGACTATGAAATAGGACTTTAACCGGTATATGAAGAGATGTTTTACTTGAAGCAGATGATTGGTGATTTGTGGTTTGGAATATAATCTTTTATCATGGAAATGAGTATCTGACCATAACCACATCTTATGATAACTATCAGAAGGCATGTTTCTAATTTATGATGAAGTTCTATCAGGGTTTTAGAACTGGTGAAGAAATCATAAAACCAGTAATAATTTTTGGTATGGCGGTGATTGGCATTAAGTCTACATGTTGATGATAATGCAACAAAAACCACATGAAATGTTTGAAAGATGTTTTGGCACGTTTGGAGAGCGAACTTCTAGGGAACATGGAAAGTGCTTAGCAGAATGAGCTAAGGGTTTGACTTTGTACCAGATAGACTTGTTGTGGTGACTTATAATCATTCAATGGTTGATATTGATTTGTAATTGATTGTAATGATTCATATGATGATTTGTAATGAGTTGTGAAGATCTATGATGATCTATGACGTAAATTAGGGTTTAGTGGCCGACCTAGTGGAAAGCATTATTTATGTTGGCTTAGTTTATGTTCATTATGTTGGTGGTCTTAGAGAAGAGTGTGAAGCCATACTAGAGAAGATTGAGATCTTCCTGAGAGTTGCAAATAATGGAGCATGCTTGAATCTGATTTAGCAAGCTGAGAAGTGCAAGTAACAGATCCCTTTTTCACTATTGTTTCATAACAATTCCAACAGATTAAATCCTTTAACCGGGTCGAACCTGACAGGCCTTAATCTTGTAAATCCTCTAATAGGGTAGCTCTCAAAAAGAGTGGAAAATCCTGTCACAAGGTTGATCCTAATAGGTCATTAAGCTCCTAACCGGGTGACTCCTAATAGGGTCTACTCCTAATAGGGCATACTTCAAAAGAGTAAAAATCTTTGTGGGTACTAACTCCCACTGTGGTTTTTCCCTATTTAGGTTTCCACATCAAAAATATGGTTTTCATGTGTGGTATGATTTTTCATGTGATGTTATTGACTATCTTTAGATTATTCATTATTTCTGGATACACTAGTTATAGCAGTTTATCAGAGATTTATCAATGGTTACCAATACTATTTAATGAATTGGCATATGAGGTAAATGAAGTTACATTTTTGTAAGTTATATTTGGGTTTAAAGTTTCAAATTGGTGTTATTACGGATTCACCCCCCTCTTAGTATTAACCAGATCCTCATAGAATTAAAAATTTGGCACCGAGGCAAGCCCCAGTCGACTAAGTGATTGGTGGGTTTAGATAAATCTCACAAGATAAGGCTCGAGGGCCAACAAGGGGAATTTTTCTTATCTCATGGGGTTAGATAAATAGCAGCGACATCTAGCGGGATAAGGAATTGTCCAGAGCAAAGAGGAAAGCCTTATCCCGCGGAGTAGAACAAGGACACATATGACGTCGGGTGATAAAGAAGACAATAGAGGGTGGTCTTTTTTCTTACCTCACAAAGTTAGAGGGACTTCAAAAAAGTCCTGCAGAATGAGAAGTTAACGAAGGCTCAAATGCTACTATAGGATAAGAAGTAACAAAGGCGAAGGTGTGTTTTTTCTAATCCTATAGGGTGCAAAGAACAACAAGGGAAGTTTGCACGATAAGACCGGAGTAAGAAGAGGGACAACCTCTCTTATCCTGTGAGGTAAAACAAAAACATAGAAGGGCTCATGGGATAAGAAACAAAGTAGAAACAAAAAGAAGCCTTATCTCGCGAGGTTTAGCAGAGAGTAAAAAGAGGTCGCACGATAAGAATGCACCAAGGTAACAGGTTTATAATGTTATCCTGCATGGTATGCAGAGTTGCTTAGCAATCAAACACAGTGGGGAAGCATGGACCCATAGTGCCATGTCGACCATTTATGGCCTTCAGATCTTCATAAAGGACCCATCTGACGACCATGTTTTAATCACCGATTAGGCCTATTGGATGCCTATGTGGAGAGATCTCACACATCCATCTTCACACAAATCTCTTAGATCGACAGTGGACATTTGAATTCATAGTGGTCGCTGACTTTTAACTACTCTATATAGGGTAGTTGTCGAATTGATGGTCAAGGTCATTCTTTGCTCATTTGGTGCCTGATTTTGGACCTGATCTTGCTCCAACCACTAAATTTTAACGCCATAACTCCAGAGGTAACCCCTGTAGGCCATTTTAAGACATCACCATGCCCTCTTCAATGTAGAATAGAGAATTTTGTCCCAACAAGCATGCTTGGCCATTTTGTTGACATGGATTACTTCAACTACAGGTGGTTTTTGCTCTTCCAGAGGCAGAGGACATCTTCAGAGGCTAAATTCAGCACGCTATCAGATCTATCAAACTAATCTCTCTCTCCTCTGATATTTTTCTAGCCTAACCTAGGTGGGGTTAGGATTTTCTCAAATGTAATCATCTGAGTTATGCCTGAACTATAAAGGCAATTTTGTAACTTGTTTTTAGGATCTTCCCTTCTTTTTCTCTTACAACAATCTATGACTCTTGTGACTGTAAAATTACCTGGCATCTTTATTAATAAGATTTTGCTTGCCCTACCTAGTTCTGGTTTATGCAAATGTGTGTATTTTCTTACCTGTTTATATGAATGAATCTCTTTCTTATTTTCTCATCATGTGTGATAGTGTTGACTCCTCTTAGGGTGACATCTGAGAACATTCTTTGTTCCTCGGTCATTATTAAGAATTCCAACCTTGACTGAGTCTTAGAAAGCTAAACCTAGATAGAAACTTGTGTATCTTTTGGGCAGTTTTGTTAATGTTCTGTGAAATTACAGGTGGGGGCAGATCAGCTTTCAGTCTAGGAACAAACCTTATTTCCCTCCTTTAATTTCTTGCAACCCTTTTCTCTCTCCCTTTTCCCTGTCAAAGAATAGATTAGATTTTTCATGTGTTGGTTTGGTCCAACACTTTGCATTAGATTGAATCAGAAATCGACCTTCTCTAGAGACTTAACCTCACATTTAGCAAGGTCCCACATTTGAGAGGTTATTCCCATGTTTCACAAGGTTGATGACCAAGGATTCTTGGGTCACCAAGGATGCAAAATTTTGTGACAACAATAACAAGGCACCATTATTCAATGAAAAAAACTATACATTTTGGAGTATTAGAGTGGAATCTCATCTTTCCTCATTAGGGTTTGATGCAGGAGCACCGGTCTAGTTCTTACCGGTTGGGCAATTTTCAGTGGAATTGCTTGATAGTGTGGAATTTCTTCATGTTTGATTGTTTAGCATTGTGATTTTGGTTTTACTCCCTTGTGTTCACTGTCTTTATCATGTTCAAGTTTCATAGAATTTGGCTTTGTTTCCAATGAGATGTGGATTCTGGTATTGGCCTGGTTGATATGTTCTTATCAGTTAGTCTGGCAGTGTGTTGAGAAAAATGGAATTGGGTTGCAGTTGATCTCCATGACTTGCGGATCATTAGAGGTGTTGCTTTGGGTCTTGGCCAGTATTCCCGGAAGTCCGTGCATCATTTTATGATTTGGAGATTGTTCTTGTGATTTGAGCTGACATGTTACCATTGCACATTTCATGAACCGGTTCATCTTTTGGGCCGACTTGATTGAGTTATAATTATTTGCGGATGGTATAAATGAAAGCTTGTGAATCATTTGAGAGGATAGAAAGTTAGAAGATTGAAGATAGAGCTTTGAGATTGAGCAAAGATGTAGAACTGGCGAGATTCTGATCCGATTGGACTAAAGCTGGAAGGCTGAAGTCCAGATTAGGATAGAACCGACAGACTGTTACCGGAAGCCGATTTGATATGAGGATGATATGTGGATGTTGTAATTGCATTGTAAGCTCTGTTTGTATCCTAGACTACAATCCAACATGTGGCATGTATAATTCTTCAAATTGTAATAAGATTCATTCACATTGTTTACCGGTTATGAGTTTTGTGTTGTTACCGACTGTTCTTTTTGTTGTTTATGGCACCTTGTTACCAGTTACCGGTATGCTTTAAATGGTTTATGTTTTAAGCTACAAGGTTGGGTTGTCCTTCATTGGATCTCCCTTCCTTGACTATGTCAAATAGTATCAGAGTTGGTTCATGAACTTGTTGTTGGACAAAGTGTTGTTTGTGCACCAATTGGTTGGAAAGAAGATTGAGGCAACTTATGGACCTGTTCAGATCATCGAACGTGAGGCAGAGCAATTTTTGTAGGTATATCACCAATCCTAGAGCTTGAGATTGAAGCAATTAGTGGGTGGAGACTTGAACATATCGCCGATTGAGGCAGGCTACAGTTTGGACCGGTAGATCATCATGGAGAGGAAACTGGAAACTATGGTTAGATCACCAAATCCCCTGAGGCATTTGCAAGTACCTGTTGACCGATCATTGAACTAGATCAAGTGATGGGATTGTTGGTATTCTACACTCTAGTGAGAAATGATGGTGTTGTCATTGATGGCAACTTACCAACAACCTTGTGGATATCTTCAGGCACCGGCACCGGCAGACACTTCACTGACAGCGACAACAATGTATACCAGCCGACAGGAACAAAGTTTTGTTTATTGTATTTAATTGTAAATATATTTTTGTAAAGCCGACAAGGCATATTGTAATAAGACTCATATATGTATGAGATCTTGTAAATCATTTTTAAGGATAGAAGATAGGATGGATACATGGTAGAAAAGATGAGCGAATATTTTGTATAAGGTTTATGGTTATTGTATGAGCTTGAACCGATAGTGAACCTGGCATAGCAGATGCTAAATTATAGCAGTACATTATATTGGATTCTCATAATCCATTTTGTAAGTCAGTGAGACTTCCTTTTTGTGATTGAGCAGTGACCTCTAGGAAGTTGGCCTTCCTGCATGTGCAGACCCCTCTTGTAAGTAATATCCATTCATTGGCCAGTGATTGAATATTGTGGGTCACAAATCCCACTGAGGTTTTTCCTACACCGGGTTTCCTCATTAAACATCTTGTGTTATGGTGTGTTTTCTATGTTGTCTTTATTGTTCTTATTTACTGCATTAATTCTTGTTTACCAGTACACTGTTTTGGAATGCAAAATACTTAATAAGGTTAAATAATCTATTAACCCTTTAGATACTGATTCACCCCCCCCCCCCCTCTCAGTATCTTTGGGACTATCATCAATCCTAAAAATTGGTATCAGAGCCTGGTCCTCTATTTTAAAAAGTCTAATAGCTTGAGGAAGATTCTGACACCGGTAAAGATGGAGAATTTAAGAAAGCAATTAGAAGGAGCTCTTGTGGACTCTGATGTAGAAAAGTTGAAAAATATTAAACTTGAAGATGATCTGAGCACTGGAAAAGAATTCATTCAAGGACTTCAGGAGAATCTCACTATTGCTAGAAATAAGAGAAAAGAACTTCATGAGAAGATGTAGAGTAATGATGATGAAAAGGAAACTCTTAATGAGCTTGTAAGCAAGATGAGGCAAGAAAACATGACCTTGAGGAATGAAATGTAAGACATGACTATGAGATTTTGTAAAGACATTGAAGACATAAAGAAGAATGAAGATGACTTGACTAGGAGACTCAATGATGCTGGAAATGAAAATCTAAGACTCAGTCATGAAAATGATATGTTGAAGACATATTTGATTCACATGGAACATGATAAAACTAAACTTATGAGACAAAAGGGATTTCTGGAAAATGAGTTGGCTACTACAAATCAACATAAAGAGAAATTCAAGAAAAGTTCAGAAGAACTTGATGGTATGCTAAAAAGTCAGAAACCTAATGGAGACACTAATGGACTTGGATTTGAAGTTGGTGAAAGTTTTGGTACTGCAAACAATCATGATCATAGTAAACCGATAAGACAACCTAATGCCTACAAATTTAATGGAAAATGCCTTAACTGTAACAAGTATGGTCATAGATCAAATCAATGTAGATCTAGAAACAATCAGAACATTAATGCACCCACAAGTCAATGTTCCAACTGCAACAAAATTGGTCATAATTCAGAAAACTACAAAATGAATGTAAGATGTTATGTTTGTGGAAGATTTGGGCACTTATATAATCAACGTAGAACGAAAATTGACATAGGATATGGAAAGGCTATTCAGAAAAACAATGTGACTTGTTATTCTTTTAACAAGATTGGACATATTGCAAAATTTTGTAGAAGCAAGACTTCACCTGCAAATAATAAAGGATCCAGTTTGAAAGGCAAAGAGAAGGTTGATGAGGTAAAGCAAGAATTTTCAAGACAATGGATTAGAAAGACAGATCAGAATGTTGATGAGACTATTCCTTCATTAGTAGAATAGAGTATTACTCCACCGGCAGGAGACTCTTCATCCAACTGAGAAGTAACCCTTGGGGGTATTTTAGCAAGTTGAAAATCATGCAAGTTTACCCTCGGTTGATGGTGAGAAGATGAAATTCTTCTCTACAAACAGATGTGTTAAGTTTCACTTAACCGGCGAGCATTTAATGCGGTTGTTGGAGGAAAAGACATTATAAATCAGTGATTTTCCCTCTTTTTCAATTCACCGAGCATTCAAACTTTTAGAGAGTGCAAAAATCAGAGCGAAGGCATCCTTTGCGAGAAGTGAAGCAAGTTCTTTCAAGCACTCAAACCTATCAGGAGGATTACGGTATTTATGAATGGTTTCCTCCTCTGCTCCAAAATTTATTGCAAACCCTACTGTTGTGGAAGTAGTTAAATGCCCTAGACCCATTTTTAAGATTATCCCTGAGATAGCATAATAGGATGATTCCCTAGGAACTTTTTCAAAAATTCCAAAAGGTGTTGCATATGCTGAAGACCCTAGAATCTATATTCATTTCCATGTTGAGGAATTAGGTTCTGAAGAAATATTGAAAATGTATAAAAATGTTATTTGTGATGAAAGTGGAATTGTGAAACTCGAACATAAGGTTATTGAAACTTTAGGCTTTGTGGAAATCCTTAACATCCTTGAATTTCCTAAGGAAGTAGTAAGGATTGTGCTTAGCAAAGTTCATGGTGAATTATTTTGGCTAGACTATGTTTGTAAAATCACTAAGGAAGTAGTTAGGGTAGTAACTAGCTTACTCTCCACCGGTAGCAAGCCAAAAAAACTAAAAGGGTTCCTAATAACATAGTGATGACATTAATAGGAGCAACCTATGATAGCAAATCCCTAAGGGTGAATAATGTTAAAGATAAGAATGTTAGATTCATAAGTATGATTTTAGGTTATAAGGCCACCCAGGCAAACTGACTCAACTTTGTTTCTAGTCTTTGTATTAAAAGTGCATATGATATGGTCAACAGTGATGCAAAAATAGATATATGTGAGTGGTTAAAGGATGAGTTAATAGATAATCTAAAAAAGATCAAAGGTGATAAGAAAGGTACTTTTCATTTTGGCAATCTTCTTGTATGTCTAATGTTGTATCTCACAAAAGAGGTTCTCGGTATTGGTAAGAAAGACTTTGGTTATGATATACCGGTAGGCAAACAACTGCTAGATATCTTCGCTAGTATGGGCACTGATAAGGATAACAATATAACAGAGTACTTCAAACATTCAAAGCAAAAATGAAAACAAGGAGATTACCACAAAGTATTGTAAATAAATACGAGAAGGAAATATGTTTTGTAATCAAGAAGGATGAGATATGGATGGAGGCAGTTATTCCTAGAACTATATGGGTAACAGACATGGGGTATGAGGCAGATGTAAACATCATTGAAACTTATGCCAAAGCCCTATTAGAAGCCCCTAGAGAACTAGAAGAAAAGGTTTTTGGAAGTGTGGAAACAATAGAAAGTGGTGTATAGACTTTGAAACAAAGAAAGAGAAGAGAAAAATACATAAGGAGTGCATCTAAGCAAGTCAATGAAATAAAATAAAACATCATGAACATAACTAGAATAAAGGAAAGTGACTTAGAAGGATTACAACTAGAGGCACATCTCTCACCGGTTGGTACATCCTCTGACAGTGAAATTCCTGCTGACTTTAGAAGAGTTGATAGGAAGAGAAAACCCTCACCGATACCCTCTCCTCCTCTCAAGAAAACAAGGACAACAAGGCAGAAGCAACAGGCAGTGAGACCACTGGCAAAGAAGTTGACACCAAAGAAGAAAAAGAAACAATAGGTTATACCACCATTGGACAACTTATTGAATGAAATAACTGATGATGGCAACTTATCCAATGTGAGCAAATTATATGATACATTTACTAATGAAGAGAAAGAAATTATAGAGAACAGCATCATCCTACATATTAACATATATAAGAAATTTTTAATAGAAGTTGTAGATGATTTGCCTAGTGAATTGTATAGGCGGTTAGATGCAAAAAGGATTGCAGTCATGGAGCTTGATAAGAAACTAAAAATTGAAAAACTACTAGCTATACATCCGATCAACTCTGTTGAAGAAATTGATGAATTGATCAGTGAAGCTAATAGGTCAGTTTTTGCAAGTAGATAGCGGCATGTGAGCCTAATGGCTAGCAGGGTAAATGAAATTGCAGTTGAAATAGCAGACAATTGGGAAATTTTCTTTGTTGAGAAGGAAAAACAGGAAGAGCTGAACAGACCAAAGAAAACTTTCAAAGTTTATCAAAAGGATAGAGACAAGGGGAAAGGCAAGGTAGGTGGACTACCAAACATTAAAGTAACTGATAACCTACCACCACCTTCGGTTACTCCATCAGTATAGACTGATAGTACACTGGCTACTGAGAATGTGGATACACCACATGAGGATACAAACCCTGAGTCTGAAATTTTGTACACTATGAACATAGACACTCAGGAGGTTAACATTGTAGTTGATAAGGAAAGCATAGAGGAAAAGAAATATGTTTCTACTGAGAAACTGGTAGATAATATTAAGGTTGGAACACAGGCAGAACACATTGAGATTGGGGTATAGGCAGAGCAAACTGAGCATTCAGTGGAAACACTGGACAATGGAATGGTCACTGATAATACCAATGCAACCACAGAGAAAACAAAACCTTTGCTAGTGGAAATGCAAACATAGACTGACCCACCAAAGGTCAAGACAAGAAAAGTGGTTACTCACACCGGAAGCACTAAGATTATAAAGGTAGTTGGCCAGACATCTGGTACTTCACTGACAGAATTTAGACCCACTAATGTGACTGAAGTACTTTTGGATTCAATAAAGAAAATAACAAATTGTAATGCATTGGCCTATAAGGCAATTGATGACACAATTCCTATTATTAAGATGATTGCACCCAAATGCAATTTAGATCAGGTAAAGGATTCTATAGGTCAGTTAGACACATTGTCTAAATATATTACTGGTAATATACTGACAGTTGATCAAATTAATGAAGAAAAATTTAAGGAGAAAATGAAAAAGGAAAAAGAGAAATTCTTTGAGGAAACAAGAAAGAAGTGCACGAAACATATTGATACTCTTTTACCGGCACTAAGCACAAAAATTAAAGAGTTTAAGGAACTGTATAGAGATACTTGCAAGACAAATCTATTGACAGTTAATATTGATAAAAAAATAAGCATAGTACAAAAGGAGATAGATGATATAGCTTATAATATCATTGGTTCATCTGAACCTATATCAGTTATTGAGCAGGAAATTACTAGATTTGAAGAAAAATTGGAGAAGTTAGAGAAAGAGAAGGAAATGTTAAAGGGAAAAGCCAGAGAGCTTACGTGCAAACTCAGTCCTAAGTTAGATAACCTTATCTCTCTAAGGAAAGAAATCTCTGAGGCATTAATTCAAGGTAAAAAGACACTAGAAAAATAAATGCATCATCTCACTAGTACAATTCAGAGAACTAAGGCAGCTATGAAGGACAGTAACAGGTTTATTCAGAGCTTGAATTTGGTCTTACTAGACTTATTCTAGATTGTAACCAACCAGTTACAAAGTTCAAGCTAAAAACTGCACTCATTTGACAATTTTGACAACCTTTGTCATTGATGTCAAAGGGGGAGTAGTAGGACAGAGAAAAATGATCATCAAAGGAGATCATCTGCTCAGGGGGAGCACACTTTTTTGGTAAAATTTTGGACTTCAATTTTGGGACAGATTTTTGGATTTTTCTCATGAGTGTTGCCATCAATGCCAAAGGGGGAGATTGTTGGCATTCTACACTCTAGTGAGAAATGATGGTGTTGTCATTGATGGTAACTTATCGGCAACCTTATGGATATCTTCAAGCACCGGCACCGGCAAGCATCGGCACCGGCAGACACTTCACCGACAGGGACAACAATGTATACTGGCACTCCAGGCGATAGGAACAAAGTTTTGTTTATTGTAGTTAATTGTAAATATATTTTTGTAAAGCCAACAAGGCATATTGTAATAAGACTCATATATGTATGAGATCTTGTAAATCATTTTTAAGGATAGAAGATAGGATGGATACATGCTAGAAGTGATGAGCGCATATTTTGTATAAGGTTTATCGTTATTGTATGAGCTTAAACCGGTACTAAACCTGACATAGCAGATGCTGAATTATAGCAGTACATTATATTGGATTCTCATAATCCATTTTGTAAGTCAGTGAGACTTCCTTTTTGTGATTGAGCAGTGAGCTCTAGGCAGTTGGCCTTCCTACATGTGCAGGCCCCTCTTGTAATTAATATCCATTCATTGGCCAGTGAGTGAATATTGTGGGTCACAAGTCCCACCGAGTTTTTTCCCACATTGGGTTTCCTCATTAAACATCTTGTGTTATGGTGTGTTTTCTATGTTGTCTTTATTGTTCTTATTTACTGCATTAATTCTTGTTTATCGGTACACTGTTTTGGAATGCAAAATACTTAATAAGGTTAAAGAATTTGTTAACCGGTTAGCTATTAATTCACCCCTCCCTCTCAATATCTTTGGGACTATCATCAATCCTAACAGGGACTCACTTTTTAATTCACCCTGAGAGTCTGATGCAGGAGCATTGGTCTAGTTCTTACCGGTTGGGTAGTTTTCAGTGTAATTGCTTGAGAGCATGGAATTTCTTCATGTTTGAGTGTTTAGCATTGTGGTTTTGGTTTTATTCCCTCGTGTTCATTAACTTTATTATGTTTGAGTTTCATAGCATTTGGCTTTGTTTCCTATGAGATGTGGATTCCAATATTGGCCCAGTTGATATGTTCTTACTAGTTAGTCTAGCATTGTGTTGAGAAAAATGGAATTGGGTTGTGGTTGATCTCTGTGACTTGCGGATCATTAGAGGTGTTTCTTTGGGTCTTGGTTGATATTCCTGGAAGTCTGTCCATCATTTTATGATTTGGAGATTGTTCTTGTGATTTGAGTTGACATGTTAACATTGTGCGTTTCAAGTACCGGTTGGTCTTTGGGCTAACTTTATTGAGTTGTATTTATTTGCGGATGGTATAAATGGAAGCTTGTGAATCATTTGAGAGGATAGAAAGTTAGAAGATTGAAGATAGAGCTTTGAGATTGAGCAAAGATGTAGAACTGGCGAGATTCTGATCCAGTTGGACTGAAGCCAGAAGGCTAAAGTCTGGATTAGGATAGAACCGATAGACTGTTATCGGAGACCAATTTGATATGAGGATGATCTGTGGATCTTGTAATTGCATTGTAAGAATTATTTATATCCCGGACTGCGATCCAGCATGTGGCATGTCTAATTATTCAAATTGTAATATTCATTCACATTGTTTACCGGTTATGAGTTATATGTTGTTACTGGTTGTTCTTTTTGTTGTTTATGGTGCCTTGTTACCAGTTACCGGTATGCTTTGCATGGTTTATGTTTTAAGCTGCAAGGTTGGGTTGTCCTTCATTGGATCTCCCTGTCTTGACTGCATCAGGGTTTTATGTTTGGCAATCTGTTGTTGATGGATATACTACTCTAGCTACACCTCTAATAGATTAAGATAGAAAGAAAGCACATGAGAACAATAAAAAGGAAAATAATGTCATTCTAGGTGCACTTTCAAATTCATAACTTATAAAAGTGATATAGTACAAATATGCAAAAGATATTTGGGAAAATTTTTATAGTATTTATGAAGGAAATGATAAGTTCGAGCAATTCAAGCTATGTGTAATGTCGTAAATTGCACCCTGTGCAATTCCATATCACATAAGCATCTTCAGTAAAAGGCTATTAATAAAATTCGTTGCTTTTTTGTCCTTATGTCCACATGGATTGCCCTATCAGTTTGGAACTTTTCTTTTATCAAGCATATTGACTAGTTGACCAATGGAATCTAGTGCATCACAAAGATGTTTGTGCGCCGCACTACCATCCTGCAAATCTGTTAATTTGTAGTTGGCTATTTGAACATTATGCCTACACTCAAAAGAGTTTGTAATGCCTCCATCTGTGGCCATCGATGTCAAGATTCACTTTGGAGGCTATATCTCATGCTTTTTTTGTAATTGGAAAGGATTCTTCATCATTTTGGGAATAACTTGAGCTCTTGACGTCCATGATCCTTACCTTGCATAGAATTTCTAGCATTTGAAGACCACCATTGTTGTAGCTTCTTGGAGAACCCATGGTGTCATCTTCAAAAGTGTTGGAGGGGAGTTCATTCTATTTCTTAGTTAATTTGCATATCTATAATCTTTCATTTTTAACTTATCCATTATCTTAATTGTCTATTTCTTATCTTTATCATTTTATGTCCTATCGTTTCTACTATCTAGATTGTCCATGGGGGTGGAAACACTGAAATGAGGGTTTGACTAAGGAAGACCTCTAAACACAACCCCCAACATTCTCTTTTCTTATTTGTGTGCAGGTTTGTAATTGAGAGCGGAAATATCTATCTTGCTAGAGGCTTCAATCATGGACCAGTTGTAAGTTTTCCACATCCCTCTGTTACTTCGTTTTAGTATCATGTATTTCGTATTACTTAGTTTAGCTTATTATCACATCATTTTTTAGTAGTAGAGTCATATCTGTCATTTCTATACGGTATTTTTACTCTATCCGTATAGGACGACAGTGTGCCATGCTAGTGTCCTAGTCCCGTGTACTCATCCCCATGACAAAGACTTAGCAGGGTAGTCTAGGATTTTTGTTTGTTTGTCATTTAGCTTATTTTATACTTAGCATCCCCTAGCTCACCTTTAGCACCAGTCTAAGTGAGGTAGAGAAAAGGTAGGTTTGTTCCTTGAGGTTCATCACCTTGAGGGTAACAAATCCCATCCTCTACACTTTGAACCTATAGAGGAAAGATTAAAATCTTGAAGATGAAAGAAGAAGAAAGTATTACAGACTACCTACTTAGAGTAGATAAAATTATTAATACCATCAAAGGTCTAGGTACAGAAGTCAAGGATCTATTGATTGTTAATAAATTTCTTAGATCACTTCCCTCAAGGTATTATCCTAAAATATCTACTATCAAAGAAGGTAAAGATCTAGATAAATTTTCCATGTATGAATTATTTAGTTCACTCACTACCTATGAAATGACAAATGGGAGTAATGAGATGTTAAAGAGAGGAGTTGCTTCCAAGGCTATTAAGGATGAAGAAACAAATCTTGAATGTGAATTATGCAACTTTCTGAGAAGATTGAAGAGAGGCTCTAGCAAGTACAAAAGTAAGTTACACTTCAAATGCTTTGAGTGTGGTAAAGTAGGCCAATATGTATATTCAAAACAAGATAGTTGCACATCTGATGATGAAAGTGAAGATGAAAGTACCTTAGAAACTGAGAAAGGAGAACAACTAAGAAAGGCTATTACTAAAAATTGTTGGCATTTGCATGAAGATTGCATTAATGAAATGTTATGTTTTCATTGATGTCAATTAACCAGTAATGATGTTGTTGTAATGTTGTTTTGTAACCGGTAGGAAGATCTAGTGAAAGGAAACTGTAACCGATAGGTAAGTTTGTGGAGTGAACCGATATTGCTAAGTATTGGAGAGTTGAACTGGTAAACCCTATTTGTTATTATGATAAACCCTAACCGATTAAGCTTGGTGAATTGGTTATATTGGTTTATGATCTGATGGTGAGTGGTAATGATTATGATAGATATGCATATTGTATGAAGATATTTTCAAAGTGTATTTGGCACGTTGAGGTAACGGTTTTTTGTTGGTATTATGGATGTGTTGCATTGGTTTTGTCATTTATGTCAACACTTATCCTTTCAAAGATCTTTGGTTATGTTGAACTGACACATTATGTTTGTTAGGATCCCCAAAGATACTAAAAGGGGGGGGGGGGGGGGGGTGAATCAGTATCTGACCAGTAATAAGATTCTCTTAACTTATAACATAAAAAGCATATTAAAACTGTGTACTGGTAAACCAGAAATAATGCAGCAAATAAGAATAACAACCACAACATGAAAAGCAAACCATAACACAATATTTTAACGAGGAAACCCGGTGTGGGAAAAACCTCGGTGGGATTTGTGACCCACAATATTCACTCACTGGCCAATGAATGGATATTACTTACAATGAGGGGCCTGCACATGCAAGAAGGCCAAGTGCCTAGAGCTCACTACTCAGTTACAAAGGAAGTCACACTGACTTACAAAAATGGATTATATAAATCCAATGTCTTATACTGCTTCAGATTAGCATCTGCTATGCCAGATTTAGTACCAGTTTAAGCTCTGCTACATACATAAACCCTTAACCACTAATTCACATATTAGGTCTGCTACCTTCTATTCATATTTGCATCACATCATATCCTAAATGATCTAGAATGATCTCATACATATATGAGTCATATTACAATCTGCCATGTCAGCTTGCAAAAGATTTTACAATTAATTACAAAATGCATTTATACAAAATTGTTGTCGGCCAGGGTGTCGATATTCTTCCTTTTCGGTGTCGGTGTTCTATATGTCGGTGTAGAGTCTGTCAGTGCCTGAGTCTACTTGCCGATATCATATGATTGTAAGGTTGCCATCATGACAATACCTTCAATCACCTACAATTTCTCATTGGAGTGTGTGTTTGCCAATAATCTCCCCCTTTGGCATTGATGGCAACACTCATGAGAAAAATTCAAGAATGTATCCAAAAATTAAAGTCCAAAAATCTTGCCAAAAACTGTACCAAAAATTGTACCAGATGTGTGCTCCCCTTGAGTAGATGATCTCTACTTTTTTATTTTTCTCATCTCTACTACTCCCCCTTTGACATCAATGGCAAAGGTTGTCATTCGCTATCAATGGAGTCCTGCCTAGATTCTTGTAACCGGTGGGTTACAATCTGGAATATATCTGTCAAAATCAGTTTTAGGTTGTCACTGAATCTTGTGCTTTCCTGTAATGGCTCTTGGGTTCTCTGAACTATACTGGTGAGTATGTGCATTTTCTCTTCCGGTGTCTTAAGTCCAAGAACCAGAGCCTCAGAAATTTCTTTTCTCAAAGAAATGAGGTAGTCTAGTTTTGGACCAAGTTTACATTTCAAGTTCTTTGCCTTATCCTTAACTTTTTCTTTGTCCTTCTCTAACTTCTCAATTTTCTCTTCTAGATCTCCAATTTTCTTTTCTATCTCCAAAAATGAATCGGATGTACCTATCAAATTGTCAGCAACATTTTTTATTTCAGTTTGAGTTTTGTCGATCTCTAAATCTATATCTTGTTTCAAGATGTCTATTTTGCAAGTATCCCTATACATTTTCTTATAATCCAAAATTGTTTTTCCTAGATTCGGTAACAAGGTGTTCATTTTCTCCTTGTTCTTCTTTATAATTTCCTCAAAGAATTTTTCTGTTTCCTTAATCAATCTCTCTTTAAATGTATCCTCATTTATTTGATCGACTGTCAAAATGTTGTCGACGATGAACTTAGACAATGTGTCTAGTTGACCTAAAGAATATTTATTATCCACTGTGCATTTAGGTGCTACCAGTTTAAGAATAGGGATTGTATCATCTATAGCCTTATAGGCTTGTGCATTGCACTCTATAATCTTCTTTATTGAATCCAATAAGACCTCTGTCACATTTGTAGGTTGAATTCTACTATGGAAGTACCAGATGTCTGTCCAACTGCTCTTACAATATCCATACTGTCGGTTGTAGTAATCACCTTGCTTGATTCAACCTCTAGTAGGTTAGTCTGTGTTTGCATTTCTACAAACAAAGGTTTGGGATTTTTAGTTTTGGCCGATGGCACTATTTCTATTTGAACTTGTGTCTCAACCTGCTTCTGTTCCAGTTTTTCAATCTGTATCTCAAAAGTTTTTTCTGAGCTCTCAACAACCAGTTTCTCAATCTATGTCTCTGTATGCATTTCTGGTTTCTCTGTTTGTACCTCTGCACTATCCATTGCCGGTTCTCATGATTGTATTTTAGTTTTATCTACCGGTTTCTTTAATGGTTTACCAATGGTGTCCTCTTCCAGTTGCTCTATCTGAGTAGGTTTTTTTGTGCTTATTTTTACTGTATCATTAACCTTAACCTCAACATCTGCAACCGATGACTCAGTAGTCACTTATTCCTTCTTATCCTCAGTGGTTTCTTTGTCAACCACAACATTTACTTCTTGAGTATCTATATTTATAGTGTACAAAATTTCAAATTCAGGATTAGTATCCTCAAGTGGAGTCTCCATACTCTTAGTGGCCAGTTGACTATTTGTAGTTTCTACCGGTGGAGTATCCGAAGGAGGTGGGAGCACATTATCAATTATTTTCAGGCTTGGAGGTCCACCTACCTTACCTTTCCCTTTATCCCTGTCCTTTTGGTATACTCTGATAGTTTTGGGTCTTAGTAACTCTTCATGTTTCTCTTTTTCTACAAAGAATATATCCCATACATATGTTGTTTCCTTAGAGACTTCATTCACTCTACCTGCCATCAGTGCTACATGTCGATGAGCAGTTGAAAATATTGTCCAGTTAGCTTCACAAATTAGTTTGTCTATCTCATCAGGTGAGTTTACTGGATGCACTGCAAGTAGTTTTTTAATTTTTATTTTCTTATCCAGCTCAACAATAGCTACCCTTCTAGCTTCTAGTCTTCTATATAGATCATTTGGTATTTCATCAACAATTTCCATCAAAAATTTCTTGTATATATGCAAGTGTAAGATTAAACTATTCTCTATGCTTTCCTTGTCATCAGCAGATAGTGTGTTATATATTTTGCTAATGTTTTTCAACTTACCATCTTCTGTTATTTCACTTAAGAGTTTATCTAGTGGAGCAATATCTTGTTTTACCTTTTTTTCTTAGGGGTCAACTTTTTCACTAGAGGCTGATGAATACTAAGAGGGGGGGGTGAATTAGTATGCCAAAAATTACTGTACTTAAACACTTTACTAGTCTAGTAGTAAACCGGTAAAATAGTTTAGCAAACAAATCGGTTAGCACACATGCAAACCAAATAGAAAATAATGCATTCACCCACAAAAGCACAATCACCATAACACAAGAGATTTTGACGTGGAAACCCAAATGGGAAAAACCACGGTGAGATGAAACTCACAAGTAACTATCTGCAGAATAGGAACCAGACCGGTTAAGGTCATACAATGTTCTTTACCAGAACAGATCCTATTAGGAATCTCAATCTCTGTTAGGAGATAAGTCTAATTAAAGACTACCTTGCTAGAGGATTTTAGATCCATAGATGTGAACCACCTTGTTAGAGGATTTACAAAAGGCTTTTTGGGCCTACCCAGTTAAGGGCTTCAAACTTGTCAAAGATGTGAGTAATCAACAAGTGAGTGATCTAGCAAATAGCATAGATTTCTTGGTTAGATCCTTGATAGCTCGTTCCTAATGCATTCCAACATTACTTCAGTCTTCAACACATTCACACTCTACCTTCTCTCACAAACCTGAACTTCTCTTCTATATTCACTCTTACAAAAACTCATCAACCACCTTAAACCCTCACAACAACCTAAAACCCTAGACATGATGTCCTTATAAAGGAATCTGATTTCATGTCGGTCCAATAGGATTACAAAACAATTTCCTAGGTTCAATGCATCTAGACATATTTGGTAACATGACACAAAAAGTACCGCCAAAGTGTCGGCACCGCCAAACAATCGGTGAATGGTAACTCATCACAAAGTATTACCGGTTCAAACAAAATATCGGTTGCCGGTTTGACAAAATGAAGACTGGGAGATATGAGTTGTTCCACTTCGTTCCTTCATACCGCTTGAGATCCTCGAACTGCTTGGGGTCTTCATACCGCTTGAGATCGGTAAACACTTTCTGCAAAACACCGATAGTCTAAAGACTATAATACATCATACTGATTGGAACAAATATCGGTTGAGCTTTAACTCATACATACAAAAATTTATCTCAAGTTAAGTGTGTGTCCATCAATGACAATCACAACATTAATCATAAAAAATGCCAACAGATGTCTCACTGCCTGTTGCTTTTGCCTTGTTTTCCTTGGTGTAGGTGAGGGTACTGGAGAGGGTTTTCATTTCCTTTCTACACTTTTAAATACCGCTGGCATATCACTCTCAGAGGAGGTTCCAACCAGTGAAAGATGAGCTTCTGGTTGAAGTCCTTCCAACTCACTTTCTTTTATACCAATTTGTTTCAAAATATCTTCCTTAATTGCCTTTGCCTATCGGGTTCCTTTCCTTACTATTTCTTCAACCTTCTTAACCCTTTTTCTAGACTGAATTCCACTTTCTATTGTTTCATCATTTCCAAAGACTTTCTTAGTGGGTTCCTTTGGTGCTTCAAGGAGGGATTTTGCATAAGTTTCAATAATGTTATCATCTGTCTCATAGCCCATTTCAGTTACCTAGATAGTTCTAGGGACAACTACCTCCATCTAGATTTCATCTTTCTTGATTACAAAACAAATTTCTTTCTAATATTTGTCCACAATAGCCCATGACAATCTTATCCTTGTCTTCATTCAAGTTTTTAGTGCTTGAAAATGTTCAATTAAGTTTTTCTCTCGGTCTTCTCCCATGTTGTTCAATAGATCCAATAGTTGTTTTCCTACCAGTATATCAAAGCCAAAATCTCTTCTACCAATACCGGGTACTTGTTTAGTGATATACAGCATTAGACAAACAAGCAAATTTCCAAATCTAAAGGTTCCTTTCTTATCTCCTTTAATATTCTTTATATTGTCTATCAATTCATCTTTGAGCCATTCACACACATCTATTCTAGCATTATCATTGACCATGTCATATGCACTTTTAATACATAGGCTAAAAACTAAGTTCAACCTATTTGCATGTGTAGCCTTATAGCCTAAAATCATACTAACAAATCTGACATTGATGTCCTTTACATCATTTACCCTTAGAGACCTTTTGTCAAAAGTTGCACCGGTTAAATCCATTACTGTGTCATTTGAGACTCTTTTGGTTCTGTTAGGTCTGCTACCGATGGAAGGTAACCCTGTTACTACTTTAACAGCTTCCTTGGTGATTTTATGGATTGAATCCAACTAGAAGAATAATATCCTTAGGAAAATTAGGAATGCTAAGAATATCCACAAAGCCTAGGGTTTCTACTATCTTGTGTTCCAACTTGACATTACCATCTTCATCACAAATCACAGTGCTATACATGTTTTTGATCTCGTCATCACATAATTCCTCTATATGACAATGTATGTATATCCTATGGTCTTCATCATATACTACTCCCTTAATAATTTGAGAAAATGCACCTATGCTATCATCTTTCTTTGCAATTTCAGGAACTAGTTTGAATACAAGTCTAGGGCGCTTAATAACCTCAATCACAGTAGGGTTTACAATGAATTCAGGAGTGGATGAAGAAGCCATAATTATAAATACCTCAATCTTCCTTAAGGATGAATGCTTTGATGAACTTCTTCACTTCTTTGCTAAGGATGCCTTCGCTCAAGAATTTTCACGCTCTGAATGGAAAAAGGATCCAAAACACTTGCTTTGTAATGTTATTTTCTCCAACTACCACATTTAATGCTTTCCAGTTAAGTCACAACTTAACTCATCAGTCAGTATAGAAGTAATTTCAACTTCTTACCATCAACCGAGGGTATAATAGCATGTTTTTCAATTTGTTGGTAAACCCCCAAAGGATTTTCCTTCAGTTAGATGAGGAGTCTCCTGTCGGTGGAGTGTTACTATGTTCTACCGATGGAGGGGTATTCCCATTAACATTTTGATTGGACTTTATGATCCATTGTTTTGAGAATTCTTGCTTTACTTCTTCAACCTTTTCTTTACCTTTCAAGCTAGGACCTTTGTTATTTGCCAGTAGGGACTTGTTTCTACAAAATTTTGCAATATGTCCAATTTTGTTACAAGCATAACAAGTTACATTGTTTTTCAGAATAGATTTCCCATATCCTATGCCGGTATGTGTTCTGCATTGATTAGATAGATGTCCAAATCTTCCACAAACATGACATCTTACATTCATTCTACAATTTTCTGAGTTATGACCAACTTTGTTGCATTAGCATTGACCGGTGGGTGTATTAGTGTTCTGATAGTTTCTAGATCTACAATGATTTTCTCTATAACCATATTTGTTACAGTTAAATCATTTCCCATTGAATTTGTAAGCATTAGGTTGTCTTACCGGTTTACAATGATCGTGATTTTCTGCAATACCAGAACTTTCACCAACTTCAAAGCCAAGGCCATTTGTATTACCATTAGGTTTCTGATTCTTCAGCATGTCAACAAGTTCTGAACTTTTCTTGAATTTTTCTTTGTGTTGATTTGCAGCAGTCAGTTCATTCTCCAAGATTCCTTTTTGTCTCATGAGTTCAGTTCTGTCATTTTGTGTGTGCATCAAATCCATCTTCAACATATCATTTTCATGACTGAGTCTTGTGTTTTCATTTTCGACATCATTTAGTCTTCTCGTCAAGTCATCTTCATTCTTCTTTATGTTTTCAATTTCTTTACAAAATCTCATAGTCATATCTTGCATCTCATTCTTCATTGTACAGTTATCTTATCTCAGTTGGTTCACGAGATCATTAAGAGTTTTCTTTTCATCTTTCTCTTTCTGCATCTTCTCACAAACTTATCTTCTTTTATTCCTTGCTATAGTGTAATTTTATTGAAGTCCTTGAATAATATCCTAAGAAGCCTTTAGATCACCCTCAAGTTTGATATTCTTTACTTTTTCTGCATCATAGTCTGAAAGAGTTGTTTCCAATTGCTTTCTCAAATTTTCCATCTCTACCGGTGACAAGATCTTCCTCAAGCTGTTAGGCTTTTGAAAATAGAGGACCAATCTCTGATACCAATTGTTAGGATACCCAAAGATACTGAGAGGGGGGGGATGAATCAATATCTGACCGGTAATAAGATTCTCTTAACTTATAACATAAAAAGCATATTAAAACTGTGTACCAGTAAAACAAAAATAATGCAGCAAAGAAGAATAACAACCACAACATGAAAAGAACACCATAACACAATATTTTAACGAGGGAACCCAGTGTGGGAAAAACCTCAGTGGGATTTTTGACCCACAATACTCACTTACTGGCCAATAAGAGAATATTATTGCTTACAATAGGGGTTTGCACGTGCAGGAAGGCCAAGTTCCTAGAGCTCAATGCTCAGTTACAAAGGAAGTCACACTGACTTACAAAAATAGATTATATAAATCCAATCTCTTGTACTACTTTAGATTAGCATCTAATATGCCAGATTCAGTATCGGTTTAATCTCTGCTACATACACAAACCCTTAACCACTAATTCGCATATTAGGTCCACTACCTTCTATTCATATTTCGCATCACATCATATCCTAAATGATCTACAATGATCTCATACATATATGATTCATATTACAATCCGCATGTCGGCTTACGAAAGATTTTACAATTAATTACAAAATACATTTATACAAAATTATTGTCGGCCACGGTGTCGGTATTCTCCCTTTTCGGTGTCGGTGTTCTGTATGTCGGTGTAGAGTCTATCGGTGCCTGAGTCTACCTATCGGTATCATATGATTGTAAGGTTTCCATAAATTACAATACCTTCAATCACCTACAATTTCTCATTGTAGTGTGCATTTGCCAACAATGTTCACCAGAAAGTTCAGTGACTTATGCACAGTCATTGGTATATCACTCATCGGTAGGTCATATTGTTCATCGGCACTGAGGATGACTTGTTATCATCTGGAGATCACTTGGTTATGTCGAAGACATGGTTTGGACACTTGATTTTGGTATTTTGGTTATTGGTCTAATCAGGTTGACATATTTGTTGCTACTAGCAAATTGGTCTAGGTTATGGACCGGCATGCATTATCTATTCCAGATCAGCACGACACGTTATGGAGATGATTTGATTGGACATTGTTGTAAATGTATTGAGTTGACATGATGCATCGCATCCTAACTTATTTGTGATTGATTTAATTGTAATATTCTTACTGAGCCGACCTACACATTTAGTCTTAGGTTTTGGTATATATGTATGATCTAACTTGTGAGATAATGTAATACGAAGAGAGACGGTATATGGTTATGGTATTGAAATTAATTTACAATTGATTCACCCTCCCCCTTCTCAGTTATCTTCAGGTCCTAACAATTGGTATCAGAGCCAAGTCCTCTTTTTGCAGAAGTTTAACAGCTTGAGGAGATTCTATGGCAACTAACTTTTTCAAGAAGGACGGTCTGAAACTTGATGGAACTAATTATGGTATAAGGAAGATCAGAATGGAGACACATCTGAATTGCATTGGAAGAGACATGGGATGTTACAAAGAATGGTTATGTTGCTCCTTTACCGAATCAACCTCATCCACCAACATTGGCTAAAGATCAGGAAAATGATTGCAAAGCAAGGAAGCATTCTTGAGCGCCTTGTCAGATCAGTAAATCATGGGATTATCATATCGATCTACTGCTAAAGCTATTTGGGATAAATTGGAGACATTGAATGAAGGAGATACCACTATCAAAATTGCAAAACTGGAATGCTTCTGGGTCAGGTATGAAAAATCTGAAAATGGAAGAAGATGAAAGAATTTTTTCTTTTATGGAAAGGGTTAATGAAATTGTTTTGGGAATACAACGTTGTGGAGGATCCTTAAGTGAAGATGAAATTGTTTCTAAAGTTTTAAGAGCATTTCCAACGGCATACAAAATGAAAGTAACTACTATTAATGAGTTGAGAACAATGCCTAATACATCAGTATCTAGAGATACCTTGGTTGGAAAACTTTTAGCATTTGAGCTTGAGGAATTTGGTCTTGTTGCTCCAATTAAGATAGATTTAGACTTCAAAGCATCATCATCTGACAAATTTGATTGGAAAGAACTTTATGCAAGAGAACTTGAAGATATCAAGAAGGAAAATGAAGAATTGGAAGAACTTGAAGCACTATTTGCAAGGAAAATGTCTAAAGGTCCTACTGGAAGTAAGTATGAAGGTAAAGCACCATTTAAATGTTTTAACTGCAATAAAGTTCGTCATATGGCATCTAGATGTCCTGATAGACATGCAAGATTAAGAGAAGAAGCTAAAAGGACATATAAACCTAACCCTGAATATCAGAGATATAGATTTAAGAAAAATAGAGACAAATCACGTTACTATGCTGATGAAGGAGTTACCAATGATTCTGATGAAAAACCAATAGACAATGGATGGGCTTTTTTTGTAATACAAGAAGATCAACTAGCACCTACTGTTCCACTGGTAAAGAAGGCCCTCGTAGCTAAAATTGAACAAAAGGATGAATGGATTATAGATTCTGGATGTTCACATCATATGACTGGTGATAAAAGTAAATTCTTATCTTTTCAGGAATACAATGGAGGTCTAGTAAGATTTGGGGATGATAAAGCTTGTTTAATTAAAGGAAAAGGGACTATATCTTTTGATGGTAAGCACAATACTGACAACGTTTATTATGTTGAAGGTTTGAAGAATAATCTTTTGAGTGTTGGTCAATTAGTTGAAAAGGGATTTTAGTTACAGTTCAAAAATGGTAAATGGAAAATCATGAATAGAACTGGTTTAGAGATTGCAACCGGTAATCAGACTAGAGGTAATATCTTTCATTTGAATAACAATGAAAAGACATGCTTAATTGCACATATTGATGAAAGTTGGTTATGGCACAAAAGACTCTGTCATGTAAATTTTGATTGCATTATAAAGATTAGTTCATCTAAGGCAGTAAGAGATTTACCTAAGATTGTAAAACCTCATAATCTGGTATGTAAGGAATGTCAAATGGGAAAGCAAGTTAGAACAACTTTTAAGAATATTTATGAGAAATTCAATAATGTTCTTCATTTAATCCATACTGACTTGTGTGGTCCGAAAAGAACAAGAAGCCTACAAGGAGATAGATACGTTGTGCTAATCATTGATGATTATTCTAGAATGTGTTGGGTTACTTTTCTTAGGGAGAAATCATAAGCTTTTGGGAAATTCAAACTACTCAAGGCAATGGTAGAGAATAAAACCGGTAAGAAAATCAAATGTTTAAGATCAGATCAAGGAGGTGAATTCACATCTAAGGAGTTTAATACATTTTGTGAAGTGAATGGAATTAGAAGACAACTATCAGCACCTTGGACACCTCAGCAAAATGGAGTTGTGGAAAGGAAGAACAGAACTATTCTAGATGCAGCTAAAAGCATGATATTAGAAGCAAATCTACCTCATGTGTACTGGAGAGAAGTAGTGAATACAACGGTTTACACTTTTAATAGACAAAGTTTATAGAGAAACTTTTTTTTCCAGCTTTGATGGAGGAGAGCTACTTCTCAGGGGGAGTAGTTGGTTATAACAATTGGTTATTATAATTGGTTGTATGTTCTGGTATTTGTATTTCTTTGGCATTTGATGTCAAAGGGGGAAAGATATCTATGGAAAAACATTATCCTTTGGGGAGAGATTATTCATTGGGGGAGTGATATATACTCTCTGCATTTATATTTTGATTTCTGGTATTGATCTATTCTGGAGATTGTTGGTCGTTCATTTTTGGCATTTTGTTTTGGCACTTAGATGTTTTTCCATCTTGTGTTGCCATCAATGCCAAAGGGGGAGATTTTTGGTATTATGGATGTGTTGCATTGGTTTTGTCATTGATGTCAACACTTATCCTTCTGGAGATCTTTGGTTATGTGAACCAGCACATTATATTCACCGGCAAGTTTCGTGACTTATACATAGTCACCAGTATATCACTCACCGACAGGTTACATTGTTCATCGGCACTAAGGATGACTTGTTATCATCTGGAGATCACTTGGTTATGTTGAAGACATGGTTTGGAAACTTGATTTTGATATTTTGGTTATTGGTCTTGTAGACGTATAAAAATGACCATATTCCTAAATGAATATTTTATGTTCATTTCTCTATTTGATTAAATCCAATTTAATTAAATTATCCACCTTCCTCTATTTAATTAAGTAAATTACTCAATTTATTTAAATTAAATTCACTATATCCATTTAATGAATAAATCATTTTATTCAATTAAATCTCCCCTATCCACTTTTAATTAAATTCAAATTTAATTAAATAGTTATCCCAAATTAAATAAATCAAATTTATTTAATTACAACCAAATTGAATTAAATCATTTAATTCAATTAAAACCTATTATCCCTCCATCCACTTGCAAAATCCCAAACCCCTTTCTAATCCCTTCTAGACTCTTCTAATAGCTTCTAATTAGCCTAACCCCTCCTCTAAACTTTGTCACATCCCTAAGCAAAGGGAAGTCACTTCTCAAAACCTCAAAGTCTTTGATAACCATTAAAGGCTTTCAACCTTCAACCACTAAATGGCTCAAAGTCTTTGATAACCATTGAAGGCTTTAAACCTTCAACCACTTAATCCCCAAAGTCTCCAATAACCATTAATGGTTAATTCAAACCCTCCCACATGGTTAAAACATTTGTTTTGACTCAACCTCTATCTAACCCAAGGGTCTCATCAGGCCTTTAATGCTTTGACCATGATTATCTCTTAATCATTTGCACAAAGGTTTATCCTTGGATTAACTCTTAATCCAGTGGGTAAGCCTAACTTAGACTTGACCCTTAGCCTTTAGATAACCATGAGGTCTTCTCAGGCCTTTAATGCCTCCAACCTCTTCTCTCAACCCAACCCTATGTTGACACTTGTCACCATTTCATTGGTGCAAATTGTGCACATGGATCCCCAACTTTCAAACTCAACCCTTGATTGAACCATTCAATCTTGACCATCCATTGCCCTATTTATGCTATAAATAGAGCTCTCATTCCTCCATTTTAAACAATCATCTTTCAAATTTGAAGCATTACACTTATGCTCAAATTCTTTCAAGCTTTCATATCATCTTTATGCTCCTCATTTAGCCTCTTTTAGATCAGGAATTAGACTAAATATAGTATGCTAGGATAGTATTCATACTAACCTCGTCATCTTATCATCTAGTGTATTGCATTATAGAGTCATACATAGCTTAACCTCCATTTCATACTAAAATCTATCAAAGCATCTCTCGTTCTCGCATTTGCCATCCCTAAACCATTTTGCTCAGTGATCTGAGAGCAAAAACATTGGTTTGAGGGACATTGTGAGATAGAGAACCATGGGACCCTCCTTGGGAAGCTGAGTAATACGTTATTACTCCATAGCTTGCATCAAGAAGTCCTGTGTGTGTGTGTGGACTAGTGTTTAAACTAAATTTTCACATATTAAGTTTTATCCGCCCACTTTTCCCGCATACAGGTCTAATCGGATTGACATATTTGTTGTTACCGGCAAATTGGTCTAGGTTATGGACCGGCGTGCATTATCTATTCCAGATTAGCATGACACGTTAGGGAGATGATTTAATTGGACATTGTTGTAAATGCATTGATTCAACAT